>NC_090944.1:107984237-108596737 GCF_040807025.1 Struthio camelus
GCTGTATCTGAAATGAGATTAAAAGGGATAAGCAGTTAACAACTAAGCAATTGGATGATTTTCGTTCCAGGTTTCTAAGCAGTATTCTGTCATATTTATTGGCTTGGAAATATCACATGAAAAACAAGTGCAAAT
This sequence comes from Struthio camelus, assembly GCF_040807025.1. Taxonomy (NCBI): domain Eukaryota; kingdom Metazoa; phylum Chordata; class Aves; order Struthioniformes; family Struthionidae; genus Struthio; species Struthio camelus. The sequence goes on from NC_090944.1 coordinate 107,984,373, forward strand.
GCTTTTTCTCTTGAGTAATTAACTAGAAGGGATGTTCATATTAGAGATGACATATCTTTGATTTTAGAGCTTCTTTATCCTCTTCCTAAAACACCTATTTAGAGCAGGAGGAAAATTCTCCCATCAGACTATTTTAATGTGCATAAGTAAGTTTTGAGATCAAACCACCAGGCAGGGGGGGTTTTACCAGCTGGGATATATCATATTCTGCCTTAGAAGTTAGATGCTTTTAACTCACTTGAGGCTGATGTTCTGTTGCTGCTTTTCCTAGTGGTGTTGGGCACTGACGTTCAAGTGTTAAGATACTGAGTGCCACAGCAGGTACATAGTACTAAGCATATCTGAGCCTTTCTTCACAGCTAAGAAGGTATGTGTTTACTGTGGCATAATTACTATGCATTAGCTGTGCCTTTGCAAAATCCTTCCAGAGAAAGTGCTCTAATTTTTGCCAATATTGTTTGTTACAGTCGAAACTGCCCCTTTCTTCTTCGCAGTGTGTCTCATAATAAAGCCAAAATATTTTGTCCTCCAGGATTTTCCAGCAGGACAGCTGCATTATTTATTACACAGTAAAACATATGCCACCTTTTTTGCAGTGAAGATGTATTCCCAGAATTGCCAGAGGAGTCAGTCAGTGTATACATAAGCTATTACTAAGCGAGATGTACAGATGGAGCTTGCGCAATAGTTTTCTCAAGTTTTGTGTGGTACTATTGAAATTGTAAAGCAACAATTGTGAACTTATTTGCGTCGGCATAGTTTCTCCTCACGGTCATGACCGTAAATTCGTTTTGCTGGGAATACACCTAGAAAACTATAGCCAGGCCACCAGAGAAATGTTAAATTTCTCTTTAGTATGTTGTCTGGCCATCTTCATTATTATTTTTTTCCCTTCACAACTTTCATTCCTTTTTTTTTTTTTTTTTTTTTTTTTTTTTTTAATATGTGCAGAGAATACATTTCCAGACTGACTGGAAGCTTGTAACACTCTTCATAGGAGGAAATGACCTATGTGGATACTGCAGGGATCCAGTAAGTCCTCAGTCGCATGCAGCGTGAGACGGGCCGGGCTGGCCTGGGCGCTGGGTCTGTCTGCACCACAGTGTGTGAGAGGGCAGAACACAGCTGGGTAGGGACACTAGACCAAAATAAGGTAGAGTAATGGTATGTGATTGCTCTGTGACCTTCAGGTTGTTCAACCTGTTATGATAAACACAGCAATATCTTCAGGACCCCTGTAAACTACATAACTGTGGCTACTTTGCCTTGCTATTAACTAAGATAACTTTCCGTTGATCTAGCTGCTTTATCACCTGTAGATAAAAGATATTGCCAAGGTTAAGCCCTCTTGCTTGGCCCTGTGCACACTCACGTGTCTAGCGTCTCTCTTAGTGCTCTGTTACTGGCTTCAGTGCTGTGGGGTGGTTCTGCCAGCAGCTGGTGCTGATGCTATTAAACCTTCAGGTAACCTTTGTTTTGTGTGATTAGAGAGGAGATGAAACACTGTGGTAGGCCTCTCACATAGTGATGAGACCTTATTGTTTTACCTACTTAAAAGCGGTAGAGCACATACTTCTTGCTCCGCATGATTAGTTTCAGATAAGGGAAAAACAACAAAGAAGCACAATGAGATGGTTCTGAAACAATGAATGAGCAAATTAACTATTCCTACCTTCTGCTCCTGACTCAGACAAAAAAAAAAAAAAAAGGCTGTTGCACATAAAGATAAATGGCAGGGAGATGTCATGCCTGCATTCAAAGATCAGAATGAAGCAAGCTGCTTTTATGTTACGCAGCTACAACTAGTGCCAACCACAATGCTCTGGGCGAGCTGTGGTTTAGGAAATAAGGGACCCAGACTGTTTTACTTTGTAAAGTAGGCCAATGAGGCTCGCAAGGAACTTCTGCGTGAAACTAGATCAAGGAGAATTAAGGCTGAAGATGAGGAAAGAAAAGACGCTTCTAATACTGAAGTCTGTTCGACTGTGGAGCATGTTCTTTGCTCCTCATATGAAGAAATAGAAGTCAAATTGCTGGGGATAATGAAATTGGACTGTTCAAACCACTCAGATTGAACAGGGAAATTTTGTCAAGATGAGGCAAGTATACAAACTGATCTCATTTCCAGATATGCCTCTAAGTTTCTTTGGTACATCTCTGCACAGGATACAGCTTTGCCAGTTATTCCTGGGAGGAAAGGAGCGCAGAGGAGGCATATTGCTAATATTCCATGCACCACAAACACACTTGCATTTACACAGGCTGGTCTGTCTCTATGACAGTCCCTCTGGGTGAGGTGTTAGCTGTGTTTCCAAGGCTGACCTAAGCCAGCTTGGGGATGGAGGATGTTGTGATGCTTGCTAGTTCCCCCTAAATTTGCTCCCTCCGTGCTATTCAGTGCTGCCACGTCTTTTCTTATGAGCGAGGCAGCTGTGACGGTAGCTGAAGAAGAGCAGAGACATGCCAGTTATACTTAGGACACTATTACTCTTGACCCAAGAGTGAGAAGTGCAAGTGCTGCAGTGAGAGACTCCAGCTAGCCGCTGTTGTGCCTGCTTGAACAAACTGACTGACAGAAATTCAACCCTGTTGTTTCCACAGATACGCTATTCTCCTGAAAACTACACATATAATATACAAATTGCTTTGGACATGCTTCACAGAGAGGTAAAACAAACGTTTCTAGTAATGTGGGGTGGGAGGGGATCACGTTCTGTTTGTAAAGCAGTCGGTGGTTATTGGTTGAGAATTCAGTTCCTCGCTCTCATCTGTGCAGCGCTGCTGTATGCAGAGGTGTTTGCACACAGGAAAATCTCTGAGAGACAGGGAGGGCTGGAAGAAGCATGTTACAGAAAGAACAAGGATGTGAGGAGTTCTAGCTGATGCGCTGCAGACAAGTAGCATAAAAAATACTGTAGCAAATTTGAACAAACATGCTGTTCAAGAACCGGAAAATGCATCGCTCATTCGTTATACTGCAAAATAACGCTTTTCTGATCATTCAGAGTGATATTCTGATACTCTGGATGAGGCTAAAGTTGATGATGAGACCACTCAGAGTCAGCAAGTATCTGAGCCACGCTGAGAAACACCTATAACAACACATTGGTATCTTTCTGAAATCATCATTTTCAGATGACCGGCCATCAGTGTTTGAAATGGAACTAGCCCACATAGGCAGGGGCTGTAATTTAGTATTTTAACTGTGTGGGATCAAGTATTGAGAAATTACTTCAAACATGTCTGTCGTAAATAACACAAGCTGTTTCAGTCAGCAGGCCTGTTATATTGGCACCGATCTGAAGTCTGCCATGGCGGTGGAAGGGCAAAGATGCCACTCGGTGCTCCTGATGCCAGCCCTGGCTTTGCTTGTTCTCTTGGCAGGTTCCTCGGGCGTTTGTGAATCTGGTGACAATCCTTTCTATAGCAAGCCTCCAGGAACTGTATGCAGAGAAAAGCATTAGCTGCCCAAGGCTGATCATGAGGTTTGAAGATGACTTATGTACTGCTCTCGCTGTTGCTCACAAAAAGCTGCAAGGTCTTCTTGGGAAACTTTCTCCTTAAAGGGAAAAGGTTCTAGTATTTCAGACCACCACACACCTTTCCCTGTGTATACATGTGTATCTACATGTTAATTTTTAGAGCATTTAGAAATACTAGTCTGTCTTTTCACTGTCTCTGAGCCCACTGCTTTCTCATTTTGTGCAGCTGCCATTTTAATGATTCATCGTTCATGCTGCAAGAGTTCAAGCCAAGGCAGAAGGAGCTTGGTTGTGTACTTTTGGGTCAAAGACAGAAAAGAGATTCAGACACAGAATTTTAATTGATTAATCCAGTTTTATTTGTGGATTTACCTTTCTGGAACCTTAAAACTCTCCCTCTTGCTTCGGTAGTTCCTGATGTCTGTAATCTCCTTGCTGGTTATTAGTTGTAGCGTTAATTACTCTCCTGGGTAGAGGTCTGGGATGCTTCCTTGCACTACCTCTTGCTCCTTGGCTGACTGATCTTCACAGGTCAGCACAAATGCCTAGCTGAGACGGCAGGTCTGCGACTCGGGCAGGGCCCAGAGAGCAAAGGTGTTGTGCAGAGTGTGGGCTGAGCTGGGCAATTGCATCAGCCCTGCATGAACTCCCTTCTTCCTGGCTGTGGGCAGGAGGAGAGAGAGGAAAGGAATGGGAAACGGGAAGGAAGAGAGGACTAGAGCCCAGACGCAAGCAAACTAGGCAGTTGCCTCCAGCAACAAATTACAGGGGGCTCCAAGACATCCTTGTTTCTACTGCCTGCTTTGTTTGTGCAATGCCCTGTAAAACGGAGATGGTAGCTGCTGCTGTGACCGAGTGTGGTTAACCTGGGTTGGAGGCTAGAGTCTTGGAGAACTACAGGATCTCCTGTATCCGGCCACCTCACTAAAACATCTGCTTTGTGACTGTCTGGCTGGATCCCGTCAGCCACAAGGGACTCCGCAGCCTGGCAGCACCTGGCTGGGCTAGCACGGATGCCTGAAGGGCCCCGCAGAAGAAGGCAGTTTTACAGGAGGAACGTAGCTGCAAATCTCTTGCTGTGAGTTAAGGGCTCCATGGTGACTGTCAAAGGCAAATTAGCTCCTAAACTCAGAGTGCTGGTGCTTCAGATATCCTGTTGTAAATTTTTCTTTAGTAAAGGTTCCCGGATAGAGTGCATGCATATTTCAAGATCCTAGTCCTCATGCAAGGATATAGTTAGTGGAGCCTGTAGGATTACATTATCTCAAGAAACGATGGTGGGGAAGGTTACAGGTATCAAGCGTCATGCTGAATTTAACATGTTCCTGTCTGGCAGCAAGCCAAGTTTACAGGGTACTAAGCAGACCTTATGTAGAATAATAAATGCCATGGAGCTGATTTGAAGAAGTACCCGAAAGAGGCTTTTGTTCCTGAAAGCTTGTTTCTTTTATTTCCAAGAATAGCCAGTAACCTAAAAAAAAAAAATCTCCCCTAATTTTGCCTAGCTTATGTTACCAAAACACTTCTGAAAATACCACTTAGCTTTGTACTGTCTTTCATATAGATGTCCTACAGAAGTAAATCATGTTAGTTACTCTCCATTAAGACTTACCAGTTTGGAGGTAGGGATATGTATATTCTTGATACATAATAACTACACCACTGTAGGAGGTATTTTTCTAGGAGCTCCCTCAGGGATGCTTTATTATGATCACATGACAGGTTTTTAAAAAAGAATGATTTGTTCCTGTTTGGGTATCTCAGGTGATAATGATGTGTGTCCAGGAAGGGAGAACAACAGAAGGAAAAAAAAATCATGTGCTGGAAGGGTCAAAACTGCAGGAAGGGATAAAGGTGACCAGCGCTAGTTCATGGAAACTTAAAATAGCTCAGTTTGGAAGGGATGTCTGGGGTCATCTTCTCTGACCTTGCTGTGCATGGGGGTTTCAGCTTCAAGTATAGAGCAGGTTGCTCCAGGCTTTGTCCAGTCAAGTTTTGAATCCCTCTAGGGATGGCGATTCTCCAGCATCTCTCTCTGGGCACTCGTTCTGGTGCTCCACCACCCTCAGTGTGAAACTCACTGCCACTTGTGACCACTACAGCAGATTAGAACAAATTTGTGGAAACTCCATCCTTTAGTATACTTGTATAATTCTACTGAAGCAAATCATATTGCACAGGTGCACCTACAAATAGTTTTTTGCTTGCTTGTAACCTTTTCCTTATTTTATATGCCTGAATTCATCCTTTATAAATATGTGTTTCTGCTCAAGAATTGTGGATATGAGCAAACTCAGAAGAGAGTCAATGTTATCATTGAGTAGTCTTTCAAAAAATCCCCCTTCAGAGAAACTTTTTACTCTGCAGCTTTTCAGCAAGACAAGCAGATCTCAGAATATTGTTCCTTTCTGCAGGAGTTTATGCCCTTGTGTACTAAACTATGATGGCAATTCCAGCGAATTCAATACATTGATCTCCTTCAATAAAAAGTATCAGGTAAGGCAAATGGAATTTTTAAAAGATTAAACATAGTCCTTCTGTTCTTCTCTCCTAGCAGTAGTCTCTTTTTGTTCTACTGGGAATAATAAACAGACAGTTTTATCAGCGATACCAGGCTCTGTTGGAAATGACTTGATCAAGGGACCACTGAAGGGGTATTTGGAGCTGCAGGACAGTTTCTGTTCACTTTAATGACATTTTACAGTGGTGATTTTAAAAAAAAAAAAAAAAAAAAAAGGGAGGGAGGCAGGGGCAGATAGGAGGAGGCTATTGGGTAATTGTACAGCTCAAGATCTTTACAACTCTAATTCAATGAAATAACAAAGCAGATAAGGAACAACTTGTTAAAGAGCCATAGAAAGTAGAGTATATCAGGGAACTAGCAGTTTTTTGACAGCTTATCTTGTTGGAAATCAGATTAAGTCAAAGAATGCGATAACTCAAGAATGAACCTCAGGGATGGCATGCCAGCCAAACTGAGGATACTTCAGTGCTTCTGGAAGAATCTGGTTTTTGATGGAAAATCTAGTTAATGAGCAGGGCCCTGCCTATGTCAGGTAACAATCCACAGGCTGCCTTTTTGCGATGAAATCTGAAATAAGTGTTTCAAACCTCTGCACTTGCTGCCTGGCATAGGCTGGAAGTCACAGTCACTTCTCAGTTTCTGCGCTAGGGTGGAGGAATCCCTGGATGAGCTGTAAGTTACTGAGGGCCCCAATGATCTGAATGTAAGAGAAGGAACAGTGACAACTTTTTTTACTCTCTCTTTAGGAGAGAACCCGCCAATTAGTGGAGAGTGGAAGATATGACACTAGGGAAGATTTCACTGTGGTTTTGCAGCCATTTATGATGAATGTCAGTATGCCAAAGACACAGGTAAAAAGCAACAACAACAACAAAAAAACCCCTACATCCAATCCAAATGCCATTCCCCTGACTTCTCAAAATTGCCTTTGCTGTAAATGTGACCAGCATTATGCTGGGTTAATAATTATTGTATTCTGTAGCGCTAACATCCAAAATTGCAGAAAGCACTTATGGAATAGCTTGGAAAAAATGGGAAATACGAATATGGGCTTTGAAGACCCCATTTGGGGCACGGAAGCCACTCCCCTGCAATCACAGACAGTCATGCAGTAGATATTTAGTTCAAAGTTCACCAGGGAACACTCAACCCACACCCCTGACACATCACCAAGTCCCTTCCAGTATTTTGGCAAATGGAAGAATTTTAGTATCGAAACAAATGCTACAAAAAACTACAAGGTGTGAGTGTCAGGAGAGATTAAGAATGTGATCAATTATCTGTGCCCAGATATTCTGTACCCAGAATCAGGATTGTCTGTGTTCCTTATAACCCTGGAAATCATGTATTAAAAAGCTTTAAAGGGCTTCTCAGTTCTGAGTTACAAGTGCTCGCTGGCCTGGTTCAGTTACCTTGGTCTCAAAGGCCTTTGTGGCTACTTTGGTTAAAAATCAGCTGGGATGTTGCACTGGAAAAAAGAGGGGGTAACGCAACCCTTGTTTCATTCTCCAGGAGGGGTTGCCTGACAGTTCATATTTTGCCCCTGACTGTTTCCACTTCAGCCAGAAGAGTCATTCCCAGGCCGCGCGTGCTTTGTGGAACAACATGGTAAGATTCCAAAGGTTATCTTGGTTATTCCTCGTCTTCTCTGCCTGGCCTTTGGCAGTAAAAAAACCTAGGGAAGCTCTAAGTAGATAGCCCTATCTCTTCTGAAGTGATAGTTGCCGTTACAAAGGAAAAGAGGGTTCATCTGAAGGAAAGTCACTTCAATTATTAAACCACCCGTATCAAAATAGTACATCCCAAGACATGCTAAGGCTATGGGTGTTGGACTTCTCTCAGGAGATAATGCGTACCTGGCGTTTTGATTATTGCATCACATTCCTGACATATCATGGGAATAAGATAGGCTGCTTAGTGTGTGGAAAACAGCTTGCAAGAAATCTTGGGACAGCAGGTACTGTGATTGGAGGGGGCGGTCAGAGCAGAGGCAGGGCATGACAATCCTCTTGCTATGCTGTAGAGACTATTTCCAGTGGTTGCTCTCCTGTGCTCATGTGCTTTTCTTCTGCATTCCCCCCACCTGTCTTCCTCACAGCTGGAACCTGTAGGGCAGAAGACAGATAATCAGAAATTGGAAAATGAAATTGTTCTCAAATGTCCAAATGAGGTAAATTACAAGGGTATCTGTTGTGTATGGTGCTGCTGGGGATGGCTGGGAGTCTGGGTGAGCCTTTACCAACAGCTTGGAGTACTGTGTCTACGAAAGGTCTCTCTCTCCCCTGCGTTTTTTGTGCCACTACCACCTGCAGCAATAAAAACGCCCTCTCCGTGCCCCGTGAGATGGAGGGTAGCCTTGTCCTGGGAATAAACTTCCTCACAGCCATGCATGGGTTGACTGCAACATGCAGGCAGAGTGTTCAGGCTACCTAGTCAGACCATCTAGACTTCAGTATCCACATTGAATGGAACGGCTTCAGTGGGGGAAACGGAGCAACACTGGCTCCTACAAAGGCATCAGTCAGCACAGCTCTGCAGAGGCCAGGGTAACTGTCCTGGCTGGCATAGGTGCAATCCGCCTGGGCAGTGCCTTTAACAACAAACAGTCTTATTGTTAAAGGCATGTTAAAGGCCTCAGGGTTTGGGGAACATTCTGTGAATTCTGGCTATGTGAAAACAGTACCCCAGGTTTACACTGTCATATGGATTTCAAAAAGGTCTTTTTTTTTTTAATCCCTGGAATTTGTTTGCATCAAGTTATTAATCACCTACAGACATCTGAGAACTGAAGCTTGGGGAATGGAAATCCCTGTGTGTTCTTCTGATGCTTTGCATTGACTCAAATTGCCTTATTTTGTAGGCTGAGCCCTTCCTGAGGACATATAAGAACAGTAATTACACGTACCCTAACCAAACTCTGGTAAGTGTCAACACCACCATCCCACTGCTACCCTGCTGCATATGTTCTTGTGTGGCAACCAGATGAGTCATGCTTTGCACGACAGGCGAAATCAGTCTTTGGCCGGAGGGGTTTGGGAGGTGGAGAGCTCAGCACAGAACAGGAAAGTGCTCCTTGAGTTAGGCAAAATGCATCCAGAAACACCTGTAAGAGCACATGCTCAGACAGCACAGTTATCAGCACAGGATGCTACTCTAATCTGATTAATACTGAATATTACTACTGAATTGAGCAACCAAGACCTTTCTGATTAATTAAGTACTAGACAGGCTCTGCTTTATCCACTTGGCCTCTGTTAGGAGGATAGCTAGATGCTACTGACTGTTTTTCTTAGTCAAATGCTATTCAGCTTTCTTTTTGCTCTCCTCTTCTCCTCTTTAGAGTTATGGAAGCCAGTTGCTATGTGAGGACAGGACTCCCTCCTCCCCTTCTGCAACTTCAGGTAGTCTTACTTGCTTTGTCTAGAGACTGAATGACTTCCAACTCTTTCAAGACTGTGGGTGGTTCTTTGGTTTTGTTTTGCTGAAATGACTGCTGCACTTCCAGAAAAAAAAATGCTGCTCAGTAAAGATGTCTTTCAGCAGCCATTTAATAGATATAACGCCAAACTATCACACGAGGTAACAGTCTCACTGAGTAGCTCCACTTAACTCACTGACAGTGAAGAGCTTCAAAACATCTCATGAGAAAATCCAAACTTGTCTGCTGACGTAGCCTATAAATGTTATCACCTACGTTTTTGGGACGGGGACTAGAAGTCCATCTTCCACCGTGTTAGCCCGGGACATCACAGTATTCAGTTTTTTCAATGAAAATCATATTGCTGTCTCCTTAGTCTTTCTCTGCCTTCTTACAGCATTTAGTATGCCATTCCTACTTTGCCTAATACTACTGTTTCACCCTTATCTCGGTGCTCGATATTGATGACAATGTATTGTTATTTTCTCCTTGCTCTTCTGTCTATTTTGGTAGTAATGTTAGCCATTAAAAAACTAGTTAATGTGCACATGCTGCCACTACAACCACGTAAGATTAGCTGGAGAGAATTTGTTTCAACACCTTGGTACCGCAAAAACAACGTGGCTGAGCATCAGAATATACAATGGCACATTTCACACATATAGTGGTGAAAAAGTGCAATCGTTTCCTATGCAGGTTCAACTGCATCTCTTTCCTTTTACAGTGCATGCCCTAAAGCCAGCTGATGTGAAAATTATAGCAGCCCTTGGGGATTCCCTTACAGTAAGAAGATAATGTTTTTACTGTTTTCTTGATAAAACTGCAAACATGTACCTGCCCTAGTGGAGGTGAAATAGCTGTTGTACCTGGAAGTAAAGATCCATTCGTTCACGGGTGATGACGGAGCTGGTAGCTAGAACAAGAAAGATGATATCAGTTCTCCAGCGCTCTGTTCCTCCATTCACGTTTTCACATGCTTTTGCACACAGGCAAATCGTTTAAGGAGGTGTTTAAATGGTTTGTTTAATAGGAAACAGAAGAAATCAGTGATGTTGAAACTAATAGAAGTTAGCCACAAGCCTTAGGTTGCTAAGTGTTTCAGAGTTGTGGGGTTGTTTGTTGGTTTTTTTTTTTTTTCCTGAGTAAGAATGAACTAGCAAACCTGTCCTTTTGCCTCAGTTCTTTCAGGAACAGAGCGTGACTAAGAGATGTTGAATAACAAGATATGGATCTACAAGGGAGTGCATCCTCTGGCTTCTTCATCCATTTCAGAAAATATTCATTCTCTTTATTGTACCCGTTTTAACTCATAGCCAGTTTCTTCCGAAGACGTAATTCTCACTAACGTTGACTATCCTTGGTAGACTAGAAAGAATTTGTATCAAGATCCAGACATGCTAAATTCTGATTACATCTTTCTGCCTAATGTTTTCCTATTGGTCAAAGCCTCTGAAATCCTACAGCCAGCCCATAGGAAACACTGGGCAGAAAGATGTAACTGGAATTTAGGCTCTCTGAATCTGAGCCTGAATAACAAAGACATTGTGCGTACAAACTATTAAGCCTTTACAACTATCTAGCAGGCGTGGTGCTAAAACTCCTACACACAAGAGGCTACTGAAGTAAATAGAAGTAGTTGAATGCAAATCTGCAATATTGACAAAGGCAAGATAGTCAGTATCTAGCTGCGGTTGCCATATGGTAATAAACAGGTCCCTACAGGTGTTTTGCTTCTAAGTATAGTCTGCAGGAACTGAGAGTAAAATCTATTTTCATAGAAACAGCATTTGTGCATTACTGGCTCAGAGCCGCACTTGGCCAATGCGCAGATATTGAACTCCAGTCTTTCATTAATTTGACCAAGCTCATATGTAGGAGAAAATGTAGTATTATTGTTTAATCTGAGGCAGCGATGGATAGTCTACCTGGTATTGTGCTGTTCTGCAGTACTACCTGGTACTCAAATTTAATATGACACTACAGTATTGCTGCAGGCAAATACTCTGCTTTTGAGTTCTGGTGGTTTTTAAATAGGGATGTAGTTGTCAGTTTGCCCCGTTGTTTAGTGTGAGCATAGAAAGTGCTTTTCCCCTTGCTGTAATACTATTATAAGTTTCTCTGTGTAGCACAGTATTTTTCAAAATAGTGTAATGTTATTACAGGACTTTTTGTTTGAGATATCTGTTTTCGTTGTCTGTATTGGATTCATACAGTGTTGCGTATCATTCACCTGAAATTTTTATGGGTTTGTTTGAGGTGTTTTCATCATTCATGAGCAATGCAGCTCTCAACGAGTTGTTTGCTTCATCTAGAGCCATGTGAAGAAAACCTTCATTCCACTGCTCCGTCATATTTATTGTGTCATGTGCAATCTAACGTTTGTGAGTACTTGTGAAAAGAATTGAAGGCATTTTTCAGGAGGAAGTTTGGGGAAAAGCTAGATGCCTTCTAAAGCTATTAGGTGACCCATTCAAAAATAAGTAAAAGGACTATGAATGACTATTGTGTTAGTAATTGTGCTTTACTTTCATTTGGTTAATGAAAACTAATGTCTAGGCTGGTACAGGAATTGCCTCAGATAATCTCATGGATTTGAGCACTGAATACCGAGGACTATCTTGGAGGTAAGCCTTCATCCAAGGTGATGAGGAAATATGTCTTCTCTGCCGTGAAAAATACTATCCCCTCCTACTTGTTTTAGGACTTTCAGCCGTCAGATAGTGGAAAAGAGTTGCTTCTCTGGCTAGCTTTTCTTATGAAGAGTTCTGATTTTGTTACAAATGTGATTCTACACTAAGTGTTTTCAGCAACTTTTTCAGTCAGCCTTTTGACTTCTCTCATGCTTTAGTCTTGCACTGCTCATGACCGTTTGTCCCTCTGTGGTGAGATGAGGAATTGTGGTGAGATCTACCAAATAGGAGAAAAATCACTGGCCGAACAAATTGGGAATTCTCGCTTTTGGGGAATTCTTCTCAAAGTTTGCTATTCCTAAAACTTTGTTGGACCAGGGGAAACAGCTTCTGCTAAACTGGGGAACTTACCACATGCAACACACACACTCATGAAAGGCTAGAGTTTTTTGGTGTGGCAACACAGCACAGCTGAAGGTGAAGCAGTTCTCTCCATAATGTCATAATCTCTCTCCATAAATTGGAGTGTCCCAGTATGTTCCAGCAACTGAAAAACCTGAGAGAACATACTTCTGTGTGGGAAGCAGTGTAGGAGCTGTTGTCACAGCTCTCTGTCACCAGAGGGGCTGGCTGCATGGTGCTGCCGTAAGGTGGTGGCTTCATGAGGTTGAAATTGGTCTGCAAAGCTGCCTTGTAGTCTGCAGTGCTCTAGGGCTCTTTTGCTCAAAGATGCAGCCTTCTCGGGCATTTTTCTGCCGTTTCATAATGATTGACTCAAACCCCTGTACGGCTGCAAGAACATATATCCTTCTGACAAGTATTTGTACCATGGAAACTTCAGCTGTTCTCCCAAATAACGCTTCTGCTTTTGGCCCCTTCCACTTAGTCTGATAGACTGTATAGTTTCCAAATTAATTGCCCTTCACCTTTTCCAGACAGTGTGGTAGGTTTTCTCTTTCCTTATTGTCTGTGTCTCGCTAAGAGATGAGTGACTGTGATTTCCCTTTCTCTTTTTAGTATTGGAGGGGATGCTTCTTTAGAGAATGTGACAACTCTACCTAGTAAGTAAATGCTTTCCTAACTCTGACTGGCCAGATTAAAAAGGGAATGGGCTGATTTGAAGGGTATGTTTGCAGAGAGATCTTCCTAAATGCCCTCAAGATATTTGAGAGTAATTCACAAGAACTACTTTTCAAAGAAACGGTAGCCTAAGACTAATGAAAAAATGTTTGCTTCATCAGTAACACTGAGAAGAAACTAGAAATTCCCTTCCTTTCCTCTTTCCCTTTTCAAGCTGCTTAGTGTTACTTGAATTTCTAAATAACCTTGTTGTGTCCATGTTTGTGATGCAGTTAGCATTTGCTTTTAATAAATATTCTACCACTTTTTTTTTTTTTTTTCCAAAAAGGAATTCTTGCATAGAGCAGGCATCTTTGGTAAATATAGCCGACTACTTGTACATAAAACCTGAGAGGAGTAATTTTAAACTCTTTTCACAGAAACCTGCAGCTTCTCCTAACTCACTTCATTGTTAATGTAAAGACACCAGAGTTTCAGTTTGGGTCAGTTGTAACAATAAACTTCCACCTGAAGAAGGGGGAATAAACTGGCTGTCTCTGTTGATCATTATGAGCAGAATGTAACAAGAATATCTTATTAATAAGCAATTAATGGATTCACTAGATGCTATTACATTTCAATAAAGCCTTTTTTAACCAGTAAAATGTGGTTAATTGGATCTCTGAGGCTAAAGTAGCATTCATAGTTCATAATGTGGCTTTGTTTTCATTATCAGCTCAGAAATCTGCTGTCTACCTCCTTTTGGAAATTACTATTGAGATAACAGAGCATAAGGTGGGAGTACTTCTGAACCATGCATCTGAGGTTTTCTCCAAGTTTGTGAATGGTGTGAGATGTTGCATAGCCATGAGGGACCCAAAACCTCTAGCTGAAATCTAGCACTCATAGCTCCTACAGACCTAGAGTCCTTCAGACTCACTTCAAAGTCACCATCAGGTGACTCTGAGGGTTTTAATTCGGGCTTTATCCACTGAATAAGTAGGATAGCTGCACACAATAAAATTCTGAATTCTGCTTATCTTATCCCCTGGTGACAGTACAGAGTACACAAGCTGACCCAGTGCTGCCTGAGCCACTGCCAGCTGGTTGCTCCTCTTGCCTCTGCTTGGCAGATGCTAGTTGAATGGGGACTGCAGCAACTGTACTGTGCTGTCTGAAAGCAAAAAGGTGGCAGGGCTGGTGTGTGCTCATCCCAGGAGGCAGGAAACAGATAAAGTCATCTTTCTTTCATTGCCATCCTTCTTTTTCAGACATCTTTCGAGAGTTCAATGCTAAGATCGTGGGCTATTCGACTGGGACAGGGAGTGTGAATGAATCAGACGCATTCCTTAACCAGGCAGTTCCTGGAGCAGAGGCTGAGTATGTAGCTTTTTGTTTTACCTTTCAGGTGCATCTAAGAGCTCATCTCATCTAAGAGCTTCCCTTTCAACTGTCTCATGTGCTGTCATAACTTGCTCTGAACAGCAAGCAAAACCAGTCTAGCTGGTGCTGAAAATTGGCTTAGCTCAACTTTCAAATGAAACCAGCAGTCCTGGTTATGTGCTCCACGAGGAAGAAATTAGCAGAAACTGGTGGTGGTGTTTTCTGCCCTTTGTCTTTTACATTCATTTGTTTATCTAGTTCTCTCTTTATAAATCTTTGAGAGCAGGGATGTTTTAAGAAAATATGTAGTGAGTTGGTAAAGAATTATCAGGAGAAAAACTAGATGAAACTTTCCATAATTCTGTCCTCAGGCATTTGGATAGGCAGGCAGGATTAAGAGAAAAAATAGTCAGTCTGGAATTTGAAGAAAGGAGAACTGCTGATAGTCAGTCACATATGGGTTTTGGTGCATTGCAGACCTGGTGCAGTTGCAGCCAGTTCTGCCAATTTATTGGGGCTGTTAACGTCTTGCAGCCATCTGAATTTGGCCCTTTACTTCTAATCACACCTGGGAGGCTATATAAGTTGAACTTTGATATACTCTTATCCTAGAAATCCCTGGCTTTTTATCGAAGGAATCAAGGCTGTTTGATTAACAAAACAGATGGTTGCTGGAATTCAGTCACAGTTTAGGCAGGGGATCTGGCAGACCATGCTTGGATTTGACATTGTTAGTTGATAATACTCAAATCTCCATATTTTAATGTTTTTCTTTTTTGTTTGAAAAAAAAAAAACAAAAAAACCCCTTTGTATTTCCAAAGAGCTCTTGGAAGTGAAATCCCAGAGCTAAGTGAGGTCTTTGAGTTTGCTACATCTAAGTGATGTCAGTTAAGGTTTATCAGGTATTATTTGTGGCTCTCCTGTAGGCCTTGAGTAACTTCTGATTCATAGTAGTATTCTCAGTAAATAGTTATTTTTCTGGACAGAAATAGTCTGTTAGATGCCCTGAAGTATCATACAGCCTCCCTTACCTGAGAGCAAGGATTTCATTTCATAGTGGTGACTGAATTTGTTTCTATTATTTTGTGTCAGTGAAACACATACATGGATTACGTCTCCGATTCAGACATTCATGAGAATTGATGAACAGACTGCTATATGGAGCGTGTATCCATATTAACTTCAGCTTTTCTTTGTTACAGGAAAGAATGAGATAGATGGTGACCTTGCATTTTGCATCAGTTAAAGCTTAAAGAGGCTGTTTGGAGTGGGAGAAGGATTGAAACAGGATAATATTCCCTTTTAGGTCACCAGTATGAGTGCCATTCGTATCAGTAGCAACCAAGGCATTACTATTAGCTATTTGCTAACCATTTGAAATGAGTTGATGGATGTTAGTTTAAAGGACAATTGTCTTTTTCATCCATACCAATTAGTCTCTTCCCTTCCCATCCAGCTGCACTGGATAAGCATGAAGTAGAGCTATCTTGACTTCTGCACCCATGTTTTTATTTTGTAAATATTTAGCAGGGAGATGAAGATAATCCTTCATGATTCCTGCTAGTCTTCTATTGTTTCTCTATTTATTACCTCTCTGTAGAAAGAATAAAGAATAGTAGTTTACATTGAGACATGAATTTCTTCGGTAACATCCCTGAACTGGAAATGCCTCTTTGGGGGCTCTGTCCTGTCACTTTGTGGTCCTTGATGTATCTGAGGAGTTACATGTCTCCTAGTACAATCATTGAAAACTATCACAACATAAGGGAGAGAGGAAATGTTCCTTCAGCTGTACATATATGAGCTTGGAATGATAATGTAATCCAGGGTTTACTCTTCATCAGCCAAAATTTTTTTTTTTTTTCCCCTGTCGTCCAGAGGATGCTCCATGAGTGAAAGCATCTAATACTGATATCTCAGAACTGCTACCTGGTCTGTTTTATTTTTGGGTGCCAATATGGAAACTGGTTTCCAAAGGTGATGAGCACTTACTGAAACCAAGTAGTTCTGTAACTTCACCAGCTTTTGAAAACCAGATGGAGGTTTATGAAGATGGAATCAGTGGCTGCCTTGAAGAGATCCTTAGTGAACTTGATGGCAATGTAGGAGTCCAGACCTTATCTGGCAAAATATTCTTAAGCCTATCCCCTTTCCTCTTATTGCCAAAGTGCTTAAGTACGTGCTGGAGTTGAGCATGTAGCTAAAGCATGTTGCTGAGTTAGTCTTTTTGACAACTCTGCTTTAAGATGAAAAAATGAGGTGAAGAGTTGAAGGCTCAGAAGAGAGAACAGGTGTTAGGAACTGTGAATATCAGTGTTTCCCATTAGCAGACTGTTTCTGTTGATCAAGATCTAAATTTGTTGCAGAGTAAAGCTCAAGAATGGGTGGTTACTGACGCTGCTTCACTCACAGTGTTGTTAGATCTTATTGACTGTTTTGACTTGGGATGCATCAGCAGTTCAATGACTGCATGAGAAATCTAAGGTGTTGCAGGCTGCCTGTTCAATAAGTGTTTTCTTCCGGATGAATACTGAAATCAGTGCCCTAACTTAAGGGCTTCCACAGTGAGAACAGAAGGAAAATCCTGACAACTTGTGGCCTGTGATAGCTTTGGGATATAAATAAGTAGGTTGTGACATTGGGCAAGGGCAAGAGTGAACAGAACTATTAGATTCATACATCTGCTTCTGACACAGACACTGTATGTCAGGCCTCATTCTCCAGTAAATACACTTATATTAGTGTTAGAACAATATTCATTTGGAGGGAGGTGGTGGGAAATATCTCAATTCTACAGTGAATATAGGATTGCAAAGGAGAGCTGAGCTGTGGTTACTGTACAAAACAAGTGTGTCATGCTTATTAATGTCAGCTGATGTGCTTCCAGAGATGATATACAGTCAGTGAAGTGTTTCTAATAAGAGCCTGGGAGCAATGCAGCTCATCCCAAACTACAGAACTGCCTGGAAGGCCAAAGCTTTCCAGCCGTGTTCTTTACTCTGTGCATATTTGAGGATCAAATGTGTCAGAGCAGTGGAACAAGGTTGAAGTGTTCAGTCTAGGTAACTCAAAATTCACGGCATTTGTATACATGTGTATATACATGAAAGAGGGAGTGCATACACAGCTATTGCAAAACAGCAAGGCTGTCATCTTAACTTGTCTGAGTAATGTTGAAAGTCACTTGGATTTTTTAATTAGCCTAGAAAGGTAGAATGCACAAAGCTGTTTGTACACAATTGAAAATTTAAGTACTGACTCTGGGTGCAAGCTACAGAAACCCCAACTCTATGCACACCTCCCTGGTACGTGCACAGACTTTCTCAGGAGGTCAGTTAAGTACTGGGACATGTGATTCCTTTGTTGCAGTAGTCCACAAGGAATAGTTTGATAGCAGCCCAGTTCCAATCAGACCGTCTGCAAACAAACAAGATGCTGTTCAGTGACTGGTGTTTCAGCTGTTTTAGGTGTAATAGGAAGCTAAAGTTATGGCTCCAGACTAATTAGTGAACTTGCACGAGATCTGTATCAATCAATTTGATGTTTACTTTCCATAAAGAGGCAAACGTGTAATTTGATAACTGCAAAATGGGAATTGTAGCATCTCCTCGCTTGACTCTTCTGATATCTGACAGTGCATAGAATTTAAGGTGTCTGAAGAGCGAAGTTCTGATCTCTCCCTAAGGGTGGGATCTCCCTAAGGGTTTCTCTCACTCACTGATTGTCCTTTTTCACAGGCAATTACCAGACCAAGCAAGAACTCTCCTGAGACTAATGAAAACTGATCCTGTAAGTTGTATGGGACTATAATCTTACAGCGTGAAAGGAAAGAGGTGTTGCTTCCCATGACAGAGCCATCTTCAAAGATACTGTGTTCATATCAGCCGAAGAAAATTGGGCTCATTGTTTTCGTCTTTGTTACACAGAGAATTGACTTCAGTGCTGACTGGAAGATCATAACAGTGCATATTGGAGGCAATGATCTGTGCAACTATTGCAAAGACCCTGTGAGTAGCAGAAATGGTTAACTGAAACAGTAGTAGGACTATGATGTCACTGTAGAAACACTTTAAGGGAAATCCATGAATCCCTAAAGCTTTTAACAGGGATGATCGTGAATTGTATGTGCTGCTGACAGTGCCCTGATGTAGAAACGGTTACCAGCCACAGAGCAGGAAGGCTGTGTTCCCTCCGGCTCACCAGGGTAAGAGCCGCTGTCATCTTTACTGTCTTTTCTGACCATGAGCAAAAAGTGGAAGGGGCAAAGGAAAGAAAAGCTTCACTCCTCTGTCATCTGGTAACTCCTCTACTGCCAGCAATGCCTGATTAGACATCCAAAAAAGAGTTATACTGCTTTGAACCACCATCAGTTCAAACCAGCAATGCTTATCATTATCCCAGAACTCACAGTGCAGGGAGGTGCTAGAAACAGGTGAAGTGTATATTGGGGAAGCTGCTGGAGTGCTCAGTATCCTTCAAATTTGATGCTGCTTTGGACAGTCTTGAGGACTGCCCTAAGGAGATCGTGTGAGCTGAGCAGGCAGGTGGAGAGGAGAGGCCACCTTTCTCTGACAGCTCTTACTCTTTTACCTTTAGTACACTAACTTCTGAACTTATGAGCAATTTCAGTTCTCCTGTACCCCTTGTGCTTGGTGAATTTCCTGCTTCTGCAGGAGCCTTGATAGGTGTCTTTGCTGCTGCTGCCAGATATTAACTATAGCTGTATCTATAGCTATGTCCTTGCCTAGTAATGATTTCACCTGACTTTATGAGAGCTTATCAGTTGGCTGTGGGCATGCCTATGTCTGTCTTGTCTCCATTAGCAGTAACCCCTTTTCTTCTGTTTTTATCAGGATCATTACTCAGCTATAAATTTCACCGGACGAATTCAAGAAACCCTTGACATTCTGCATGAGCAGGTAAGTGCTGTGAAACTGTCCTACCGTTCTAGCTTTTACTGGTGTATATAACTGAGTGGTGCCAGCTTTGTTCCATCTATTCTGGTACCAAATGTACTCTAACTTCCATAAAAAACATTTTCTTTTGTTTCCTCTACCTGAGGGTAGAGAGATGCTGCCTGAAATGACAGATAGGGCTGCTGGACCATGGGACTGGGTAAGGATCAACAGCTGGATCAGAGAAATTGTTTTTTCCACAAAGCAGAAAGGAGAAGGGGGTTGAATGGCTAGACTTTGTGATATACAATAAACGCACTGAAGGCTGCCTTACCAGTTCCTTCTAAGCTAAGATATGACTTTCCTTTCAGGTTCCAAAAGCTCTAGTGAATCTGGTTGAAGTAATGGACCTTCTCCCTCTGAGGCAGTTGTTTGTGGATACTCAAGTTCAGTGCCCCACATACTTGGCAGAGTAAGGCTTGATTTACTTCCTTTTGCACCTAGGCTTAATAAAGCACATTCTTGTTCCATTCTTCTCATCATTTGACCTGATGTTCAAAGATAGCGTTAGAGTCCTACGGATGTAGCATTCAGTGCTGACACCATCCTGCCTGATGGGGTTGCCTATCTTGGCTTCCACCTAAAAGGCTCCCAGAACAAGTAGAGCTGTCTGCAGGTATTCCAGGCAGCTCCTTATACTAACCTCTGGTTACAAACTGTAAGCAGCTCTGGATCAGTGTTGGTACAGTGGCTCAAAGATGTTCCTTGGCAAAGTTTGTGGCTCTGGAGGGTCGAGGAGTTTGTGCTAAATAGTGGACTGGGCTTCCTAGCTGAGATGCATAAGGACTCATGATGTTATAGCTGGATCAGATAAGGCACCCTGGGCTATGATTAAGGTAGCAGAAGTTTTATAACACCTACACTAGAGTTATACTTGGGTTAGGATAAGGGTAGAAGGTGGTGAGGCTCCTTAGGTTAGGATTAGAGAGATTAGAAGTTGCCTATCTAGAGCTGACATCAGAGGTAGTAGGGCTTGCATAGGATTTGGGGCTGGGGCTGGGGCTGGGGCTGGAGAGGAGCTAGCTGTATGAGGATTTAATTTGGGCCTGGGAGGGCTTACCAGGGTTAGGGGTAGAACCAGGCTTGTTAGAAGACAGTGGTGTAAATTGCATCTCAGATTTTGGAAGTTACGAATCTCATTGTGACTTCAAAGGTGTAGGCTAAAGCAGTGCACAAGACAATATTTAACATGAGCAAAGTGGTAAAGTCCCCTGGCAAAAGAATGAGAGTTGGTATTATCAGAAAGGGTGAGGTAACAGGCTTAACTTTTTGCTCAAGGATTGGGTTAACAAGTTTAGACTTGAGGCAGAGTTGTATTAAAGGTAGTTTACCTTTATGAAACTGCATATGGAACTGATTTGGGCTGCTGGGTTCCCTTCGAGGTCATAGTAGGATCACATTCTTAGGGTGCATTCACATAATAATTCCTTGGACTTTGGTTAAGAAAGGGGAGGATTTGATTTGTACGTCAGCGTTCCTTTTCTGGCTGAAAGTATTATGAGGCTGTTTGACCTTCAGACGTGATAGAACGATTGAAGCTATTCTATTTTTCTGACCTCAGAGTAGCAACACTAAGTTAGCACTCCACAGATCATTAGTTTATTAGGTGAGCTCAGCTTCCCTCGATCTTCACTTAACGTTTGGATAAATGGAGTCCTCTGGGCTAAGGCTGTCATGGTCTTATAGGTCTCAAGTGAACAAAATTCGCCAAACTAGTGTAGTTTGTAGTGAGCCAGGCTCCTCTTTCTAGGGTTAGGGTATAGATGCCTGTGCATTAAAGATTAGGACTCTTATGCCAAGAGGCCCTGTGTGAAGTGAATAGATCTAGAACTGTAAAGCTTCCCGTGATACGTAAGGTAGACCTCACTGGCCTTGGGTTAAAGTTATGGGTACGCAGTTTCTCAAAGTGGGGTCAAAGTCCACAAGTGTGTAGATTTCCAGGCCTTTTGAGGAAGTGCGAAGTATTTGCAGAGTAGGCAAGTTTCTCCTAGTTAGAGGCTTTATTGAGATGGGTAATTAGCATTCTTTGCTAACCCTGTAAGACAGGGACCTGTCCTGTGCCTCAGGAGTGCAAAAGGAATTGTTGCCTGGAAAGGTATTGGCTCAGAGGTAATGCAGCCAGGAAATTTCAAAGATTGGTTTTCTAATCCCAGAGGGAATTATGTGCTCCTCTGTCAGGCTGCAGGGTCTTTGGGTGTCTCAATACAATGAGTGGGACATAAACAGGTACAGTAGAGTGACTATCACCTCAATATGCCTGGGGGTGAAACTAGGCTGGTATTAGAGTAACATCACTTATGTGAGGCAGAAAATAAGACTAAGACTTGAAATCTTGAAAGATGGCAAGAACCATCAGACGCTTTCACAGAAACACTAGTCCGAAGATTTGCTTGCTACTCCCATATTATAGGGCTTTGGGTGGCAAAGGGAGACTTCTGCATTCTCAAGTTTTAACTATCTGTATTTCTGTTTACTTCTCTAACCTCTCCCACAGCTACCTGTGTAGTTGTGTCCTCCTAGGAGAAGAAAACTCACAAAATGTAACGATGGTGAGAGAAGCTACCAGAGCTTACCAGGTATATTTATCAGGAGTGGTGCAGTCACTTTGCTTTCAGCTGAGGTGAGCTCTTGAATACCCAGCAACCTCTTTGTTTATTGCAAATCATAGCAATGCTTTACCCAAATGGGACCTGTGAGCTGTTCAGGAGGTAATCTGATGTTATCGAGAATACCATATGACCAAAACCAGCAGTGAAGCTGTTCAGCAAAATTCTGTTCCCTAGTACAGATGGCTAGGTCAGGTTTTAGTTAACAAAATCCTGTCCCCGCAAAAAACAGTTGCAGTCCCAGCCACTTTGCAAGGCTCACCTTTTTGCCAGGGACCCTGGGTATTGTAGTTAAAAAGCAAAAGCTTCCCACTGATACATGCTTTCTTTTTTAAAAAAAAAAAAAAAAAAAAACCCACACACACACCCCACAACAACAACAAAACAAAAAAAACAATTATGAAGGAGAAATGCTGATGGGTTGTCAATAGTCATTTTTGTTTCTTGCAGTTTGGTATTCAGAGACTGGTGGAGTCTGGCAGATATGACACCCGTGAAAACTTCACAGTGGTGGTCCAGTCTTTCCTCCAAAATCCCAAGATTCCTCTTCATCAGGTATGATCTGAAGACACTTGCCTGCATGCAAAGGACTAACTGTGGGTATCTAGCCTTTAAAGCTGGTATGCAAAATAATTTCAGCTTGTCATGTTTTATTCTTTTTATTAGAACTTGCTGATTTTTAGTATAAAACATTTAGACTTCTTTGTATGGTTATCAGTTCTTTGTTCTACATATTGTGCTGTCAATATGAATTATTACTTTGAGAAATTAATCAAAACTTGAATTAAGAGATTGTTTTTTGTTTTCAAGGACATGTAAATATTCTTCTTTCTGAAAATATAACATGATTAATGAAGACAGAGATAAAAAGTTACAGCTCTTAACGCAACATAGGTGCTCACTGGAGACTACAACATCACCTCTTTTTCATGTCCCATAACCTGTTCTTCTGTGCCTGTACAGAAAGAGACGTTTACACAAGATCTAATGGAGGTAGAGGTTTTATGCAGTGAGCCCTTTTTCTTGTCATTGGCAACTAGAACGTATTTCAGTTTCTTGCATGGCAAGTCCCAGCAAACTATAAACCTAGGAAGTGACCCAGACCTTCTCTGAAACTGAAACTCCATGTGCTAATTCTCACACATCTGCAGTTCCTGACTTCAGCTCGGATTAGTAGCAGATGGGGCAAAAATACGGCACTGGTATCACTAGATCAGGGTGATCCTGGAAATAGCTCATAACAAATTTGAAAAATTCACATGCTAGACAAAAACTCCTGAAACTTCACAGATAAAAAGGCTTTCATTTTTATTTATTTATTTGTGCTAGTTCTTTTAATAATTAATTTCCATGGATTTTGGTGATGAGGGAAAGAACACAGAAATAAAAATAGGAGGCAAAAAATATCTCTGAACTCTTTAATTTCACAATCGTTCTTTCAGATTTTAAAGTTTTGGGTTTTGAGGGAGTTTTGTGTGTGTGTGTGTTTGTTTGTTTTTTTTTTTTAATACCTTGCACAAAACTTACATGTTCTCAAACAGAAAATTCTGCCTCTAAACTTGGCAGAAGATCAAATATGGATCCAAATTTTGGTACTAGACAGCTAATGAGCTAGCCCAAACATACTGGATCAAAACCTGCTCAAGCTTTGAGGTAGGAGTGCTCTGAAAAAAATGTTGTTTGTCATCTGTAGTCTAAGGTCTTTCTCATCTTAGTAGACTTGCATGAAAGCCAAGATATTTAAATTTCCACACTCCATTTCCTTCAGATGTTCCAGTGGCTGTATTAAATTACAGCTGTGCTCAAAAGGACACTATGTTGGTTTGTTCAGTCACTTTGGCTGCCTTCACTCAAAAGCGTTTTATTTGCTTTTTGCTTCTGTCAAACTTGTAAAACTTACACAGCTGTGAGAAATGGGATGGATTCTGTTCCTTCTGGTACATCACCAGTATTATGCTTGTTACCGTGTGAAGGCACTGCACAGCATAATGCTGCCTAAGGAGCAGCTCTGATGATATGTCAAGGAGAAGAACCTGTTCTTACTGGAGAATTTTGGGAGAGTGAACACCAAGCTCAAAATACCATTTTTTTTTTTACTATCTCTGTGTGGATTGGCACATCAAAGAATCTAAACTTCTAGCCACACAGATGTTAAGCGTTTCTAACAGCTAACGGACCTACTTTGTATCACAAGATAATCAAGATACTTTCTGCAGTGGAGCATCAAATACACATAGCATGCAGCTTCAATTAGCAGCTCTGGTTTGACCTCAGTAACCCAAAGGGGGAGTGCTGCAGATTCTTTTGCACTCAGTTGTCCTTTATGCTTTCATTTTCAGGATGGGCATCCAGACATCTCCTACTTTGCACCTGACTGTTTCCATCCAAGTCAGAAAGGTCATTCACAGCTTGCCAGGGCTCTCTGGAATGCTATGGTAAGGTAACATGTGCAGCAGGTATGATAGTGTTTGGCTAGAACTGGCTACCACTACAATCATCTATTTAATTATTATGTAATAAACATTGCAATAAAGGCCTGGATAACTCTGGATCTTGGTGATGAGCTCCGGGAGGAACTTACATGCTAGTTCACTAATCAGATGCCTTCAAATTTAGAACTGCTCTCAATGCAGAACCTCTTGCTTCTGAAAGTGTTTGGGCGGGGGTGGTGTAAGTGCATCATCTAAATCTCTAGGGATTTCAGCTGAGTAACTTACAGTTTATTTCACCAATTGTCACTCAAGGTTGGATAATATTTAGTAAGGATAATGTTTCTGTGGACTGATATGAGGAGTCACCAAAAAAGAATCCTAAGTATATATGCCAACTTAAAATGGATTTCTTAAACTGTTTTAAATCCTTGTGAGTATCTCGTTGGGAATTAAAGTGGCTTTAGTTCACTACCTTTAGGGATGAATAAAACTCAATAAAAATGAGTTGTTAAAGGCTGCTTAAGCAAACCCCTTTTCTTAGCATTGCAGTACAGTAGGAGCGTGCATGCAGTCAGACACCATCTCAGATCCTGGATGGTAACTTCTATATGTTTGAGTGTATTGTCTTAACAGCTGACATGACTGCTTGTAATCAAGCAGTACCTCTAAATAAATTTGGTTTAATCTTCTGCGTATAGACAGTATTTTGTTGGAGATGGCATCATGCAGCTTAGCTACAAAAATTGAGGGACTCTCCGTATCTTCTTTTGTGCAGGAGAAGATAGTTTATGACCTTGTGGTCTGGCATAATTCCAAAGGAATTGTATATGCTTGCCAAAATCCTCCTGGAGTTTAAACTGATGCAGTGCAGTTTTCCACTTCCCATTTTAAACTTTTCTAGAGTTGCTGTTTTATTATACAGTTGCCATGTTCTTTCTAAGATGCAGATGCATTTCAGTCTTGGGTAAATCAAGATCTGTAAATACAGGCAACTTTATATAAATTTGAAAGATGTATTTATATTCTTTTGGATTAGAATTATTATACATACGTAAGATGAGAAGACACAGCTATAAAATATATTTTTTTTGGTTTCTTTTTCTAGTTCCAACCTGTAGGCCAGAAAGATGACTCCTTTGACTTCACAGCTAACATTACCCTCAGCTGTCCGACTCAGGTAAATATCCCCACGCTGTGGAAGCCAGGTATCAGGTGCTTCTACTTGTGCCTCCTGCAGAGAACAGGGACTGGATATGTCTGGAACAAGTCTGTTGAAAATGTTCATTCTCTGCTTAACTCTGTGTGAGCAGCTGCTCTCAAAACATCCGCTCTGGCGTTGCTTTAACTGTGCAGTTAGTACTGACTGATAGCATGCCAATTTGTGTGTTTTCAATTGTAGTAGAGACTTTCTGTTAATTTTTTTTTTTTTGTTTAATAATGAGGCAGCTCAAGATGCAAGTTATGGAATATTCTGAACAATCTTCCCAATCAGAATCAATGGGCTTGGGGCACCATAGCAGCTCTGAAAATCCCAGCATCTGTTCTGTATTGAAGTAGTGGTATGTTGGGTTTCCTGACTTCATCCATAACTGAGATGCTTTGGACTCTCTAGAAACTGCTTCTACGTTTATAAATTGAAACTGATGAATTTGCAGTATAGTTGATAGATATTAGCATGTGGAAATGACCACTGCAGATGATGCTAATTGACTCCCTTTCTTCAATGAGTATCTCAAAGAACGGAACAGACTAGGGAGTAGATCTGTACTCACAGATCTGAAGATAGTCTTTTAGGTCATACAAGGGGATTTTTTCTATATCAATCATGTCCATTCTGTGGGAAAAGGAAGATCTGCGGAGTTATTAGTCAGCATGTTTCAAAAGTTATCAGATTCGCTTAAGTTCATCCTACTTTATTTCATCGTATCTTGATGTCACTTGACTTGGGCTGTGCCATGTGTTCATTGCCTAATCTGTATCTCTCACTCTTTTTCTTTTTTCACTAGAACATACCTTTCCTGGGAACTTACAAGAATAGCAACTACACACACTCACCCGTGGATCCCACTGATGAACCAGCTGAGGTAATTGCTGCATGTTTTGCTTGATTTTATAGAAACTGTGCAGTTATCCCTGTGTAGTGACTGTTTGCGTGTCATCCTGAGTTTATAAATGAGATAACTTATTACCAGTTTTCAAACATGGAAGTCTCTCTTCCTGTTAAACTCTTCTTTTCCCTAAAAGTCATGTAAAATCATTTGTATCAGTTAGTGAAATCTTATCAAAGCTGTGCTCAACAGTAAATCACCTGGGATGCACCGCTAAATCAAAAGGTAAGCTGCTCATAACAGGGGGAGGAGAACCTAGGACCGTGAGCCTCTAGATTATTTGGGGAAGGTTATGTCCTACTTCTATGCAGTCGGATGAGCTTAGCCTGTAGAGGGCAGTCACCCATATGTGTTGGACACCTTTCCAGCAGCGAAGGAAGCAGTAGGCACCCACTTGGCAGGGATCTATTCTCAAAGGGAGACTTTCACTTTCCGTCATGACTGAGCGACTACCACAGGGGAGATGAAACAAACAGCAGAAAGAAACTTTGCCTAGAACTTGAAGAAAAGGGCAGCAACTTGATGGTGATAAATGTCTGCAGACAGGCAGAATTCCTGCAAGTGGATGTCCTGTCTTGTTGGTAAAAGTAGCTGGAGATGGCTGTCAAAATGGCCTAGGCTAGCTGGGCATACCGCGGGTCTTCAGTGCCTGGCCAGATTATGAAATCCGCTGTGTGCCTTGAGGGTTATGAAGAGCAACAGCTAGTACTCTTTCAGCAAGCCACAGTTTGCAATGTTCAAATGGGATTTTTCTGTAGGCAGGAGTTATGCTCTTAATGGGTAATTCTTGTACTTTAAAAGCTATTGTTGTTGAGATTCATTGAAAATGATAAAGGAAAAACAGTAGAGAGTAAAGAAACAGTTTCCTCTCTCATCTAAAAATAAACCCAGCTGTCTATTCTAGCCTCTTGAAACAGCTTTTAGCTGGAGGGCTGATTGTACAGCCTCTTACATTGTGTTATATATGGCAAATTTTTTTTTTTCTTTTTTGCTAACCTTGTGAGCATCTCGTACTTTCTGAAGATCGCTGGTCTATGTAGCTTTTGTCTGAATGATCAAATCATGCAATCGTAGAATAATGGAGGTTGGAAGGGACCTCAGGAGATTCCTAGTCCAACCGCCTGCTTGAAGCAGTGTCAGCTCTGAGATCAGAATGAGCAGATATCTTTGCTCTTACAGGGGACTTCCCATTGCAACAATTAAAACTTTTGCCTCACTACATTTTTTGGCTAATGTTGTTTCTGTCATTATGGAAGAATACATTCATCAGCTGCCTCTGCAAATGAACCAGGATGTTCTGTAGCATGTGACTGACTCAGTTTCATCATTGGTGGAATAAACATAATACCTATGATATCATTTGCAAATATATAGTAAAGTCTAATTACTGAAGCAATCTGAGTAGAGGCTGACAGCTCTGTTTTTCTGAAACTTCTGAGGCTCCAAAAATATTTTTATATTTTTATATTAAGTGCAAACAAGGCATTTTTGAAATTTTCCTAGTGAAGAAGAGGTTTCTAGCAAGATATGTGAGAAATAATAATATAACTTTGCAGAGAATTGTGTGTGGGGGGGGGGGTGTTCCTTGGTTTTTTAAATCTGAAGTATCTTCAGATCGGAGCAGGACTTCAAACCTGGAGCCCCCCCCTAGGTCAAGGACAAAATCTCCAGGCTGTTGGGAGGGGAAAAATTATCCTCCTTATGAAACTTGATCAGAAGCAAAATGTCTAGATGAAATGTTTTGACTTTGGCAAAATGGTATGTTTCAGCTAGAAAATTTCACCAAAGGTAATTAATGTTTGGCGAGCGTTCCACAAAGAAGAAGAAGAATTGCTGAGCTATATAGCACCCAACTAGAATATGTGTATTAATTTGGTTTTGGTTTTGCTTTTAATAACACAATTCAACTACATAAGTGTTCCATATCATCTTCTAACCGTAAAGTGATCAGGTTTGTTATTTGTCACTTCAGAATTGGGGCAGTGACCTGTCATGTTCTGAACAGATTCCATCCAGACCTGTCCCAACATCAGGTGAGAAAGAACTTGTAAGCTAAAATGACAAATAGGAAAGAATCCGCCTTTTTATTTTGAAAAGCAGTAAGATCTTGAAACTGCAAATCTTAAATGGAAAGGAAATAAAGGCTGACAAATATAGCAGTGCAGCAAGAAAGTCTGTCTTGCCGTACACAGCAAGTTCTGCAACCCAGCAGGGATGTTCTCTGTGGATACATATGATCATACAGCAGCATGATTAAAATTCCCTAGGCAAGTTAGTGGCTCAGCAAGTTTGACCTGCCTGGTGAACCTGCTGTGATAAGCAGCGCAGTGGGTGATCTGTGCAAAGTTGGAACGCTTTACAGGAATATAGCTAATGGGAAGTATTGATCTATGGTCCAAGCCTTAAAACTGATTAAAAGAGCATGAATGCATGCATTGCTAAATGTATCTAATCTGTTTTCACTTCTGAAGGTGACATGTGGACAGCTGTTTTAAGGTCCATTTATTTTCTTGTTAGTTGAAGATATTTTTGCAAGCTGATTACAAGAGTTTATGCCTTTTGCTTAGCTGATATGTAGAACTTTTTTTAGGCTCACTCTTCCCAAACGTCTGTAAAAATATCATCAGGTTGGAAGTGAAGATTCAAATCTTTATTTTGATGAACGGCTTTTTGTGTCAGTTATCAATAATCCTGCCTTTTTTTTTCCCCCCTCCATTCTATTTTAGTACATGAATTGCGACCTGTTGACATCAAAGTCATAGGAGCACTGGGAGATTCCCTGACTGTGAGTACTACTGTATTCCCAGGTTTAGAATGAGAAAAACATTTGTCTTTTTCCACCTGTTGTCATGCCAGGCATCATCAGATAGAAAGCAAATTGCTTGGACTTGGCAAAGCAAAACTCATCCACTTGTGTCCCTTTGCAAAAGAAATAGCTAGCCTGAAGGGATGTGAGCGATGCCGGCAGTTGTGTAATCCAGTAACGAATAACTCAAGTCAAAGCAGAAGTGGGATCACGTTCTGTGTTGCACGGAATTTTTTTTTTTTTTCATGGTTTTGACAAGAGGAGTGTCTGCCTTGAAGAATAGTCTTTTCTAGCATAAAATCAAGAAGAAACAATTCACATTTTTCATGCGATGAGAGATGTTGATGAAAATTCCTATGGAAATAACTGCAGAATGCCTCATTTGTGACAATTTTGACTTTCAGTATTTCAGAATTTTGCTTTCAAATGTTGCTTCCTGCATTAGGCACCTTCCAATTAAAACTCTGATATATTTTGTGTACCAAGAAAATGCAAACCAAAAAGAAAAAGAATAGGCACAGAGAAAAAAGGCACTGAAAGAGAATAGCAGAGAATACTCAGGTCTGCACTGAAGTTCTTTGAGAAAAGAGTTCCAGAGTGACACGGCAGTACGGAATGGCTCTGGCATGGGATGAGAGAGAAATGTGGTGTCACCTTTCCTGAATTGCAACTCTTTGAGTGAAATCAGTGCTTGTTCTAGAAGTTTCAGCTCCTGTAGAGTTCAGAGGGAATTGAGGGGACTGAGGCCCTCAAATGATCAGGCTTATCCACAGGCAGGTGTGCATGTCTCTACCTCCTTATTAGCTCTGGTAACTGATTTTGCACGACCTGAGGTAATCCTGGCTTTGCCCCCTGCTGAGCTTTGAGCTTTTCTGAGAAGACCTCAGTAATGACCCTGTAAGCTTCCCTCCTGTCAATTGCCATGACTCTTAAAATTAATTACTTGATCTCCTCCCGCCAGTGCATGCATATCTCTTCTAAATGTTCACTTAGTACATGAAACATCTCAGAGAGCTGTAGCCATGAGGGCCACAGACTCTGATGCTTGAGGCTCTTGCCTCAACAGCTGAGTAAGACCACTTTGGGTGACACGTGGGTGCAGTTTTTCATGATGTTCTTGCCAGTTGCAACTGGCACTTGCCGTGGCACTGCGACTGGGGGTTTTGTTGAGGGATTTAGCGCTACTTGGGTAGGGAAGGAGGAAATTAATGATAGTGAAGAAATGTGAAATATTTCACCCTCATGTACAGACGCCCCCTGAACAAGTGCAGTACAGCCTGCAGCAGCGCAGTTTGCTGCCCCACCATGACTGGACAGAGGGGCTGCAGCGAGGAAGATCCTTCTTGGTTCGCTAAAGCATTGATTGGTATTTCTCACAAGAGCCCTGACTGTAGTCAGTGTTTATGGCTGAATTTATACTGTGGCTTTCTGAAGAGTATGAAATGGAGTGAAACCACTAACAGAATATAAAGCTCTGGAAGAACCCGCTTTCATGCTTACTGCCCCGAATGCATGTCAGGGTGCTGGCCTTGCCAGAGGTTAAATAAATAAATAAAAATTAAAAAAAAATAAAAAATAAAAAACCCCCACTTCCTATCGCAGTCTGGTGAGCCCTTGAGTTACTCAAATCCATCAACCCTCTCTTTTGTTCTGATGGCTTTTCTTTATTAAAAGAAAAGATATTTAAGTTCACACTGCAGGGAGACTGTTCCCAATGTAGATGCAGTCGGAAATTAATGAAACACTGAGCAGTTTAGTCATGCCACTGGCTGGAATGCATCTGGTTTGGACTTCTTTTGACTTCTTGATGCACTTATCTGTATTGGCCAAAAAAAAAAAAAAAAACCCAACAACAGCAGCAAACTGCCTATACTTCATGACGTTTGTGTGTTAGACTAGCAGACTGGGTCCAGCAGAGAAAAGTGGATTTTACACCAAAGGTTTGTTGTGCCAGATTAAAAGCAGCTCCTCTACTGATCTATTTACAGCTAAAACTGGCTGTGGATTTTTCATCAATGTTTTTGTTTTCCCCTTGGATTATAAAGTCCCTCTCAAAATCAGTTTTCTTTAGGAAATGCCAGAATGAAGCCTTTTCCATTAGAAAAATCCAAAAAAAATACATTGCTGTTGATATTCATCTGAGTCCCCTTGGGTTGCTGAAATAACTTTATAAGAGTAGTAATTCCAAAGCTATATGTCCTTGATCTTATGGTATGACATCCTGTGGTTGACTGCATCTCCTCTGACGCTCCACGGTCTATTATCTAGATGAGCTGCTCTTGCATATGAGGTGCAGACAATGAATTTGAGCCATAGGAGACGAAGGGTTGCCGAGGGGCCAAATATGTTGGTAAATCAGAGCATGGAGCATGTAAGCCCCAAGAGAGTACTTGGAAAGCTTAGCTGGATACAGTGCAATGTTAACAAAATGCTTTCAGCACTTTGAAATCATGATGTCTGTCTTACCTCAGCTTTTAGCACTTTTTTTTCTCATCTTGTATTTCATAAATGATTCTTCCCATCCTTTCCAGACTGCTGTAGGAGCCCAAGCAACAGATCCACAAAGAGACTGGAGGGGACTTTCCTGGAGGTAAAAATGCTCTGGTATTTTTGTCCACAGACAGTTAGAAGTGAGTCACCTGGCTGTGTAGTCGCATACTTAAGAAGATGAGAATGAGTTGTCCCAAATAAAGGTGTGCGGCCACAGCTGTAGTACCTACAACTCCTATTCCTACCAAACCAATGCCTCTGTACAGGGCAGGTAGGAGGCTGAATGAACAAGTATTGCTGGGTAAAGATTGGCAGAGGAAGGGAGGGAGGAGCGAAGAGCCGCTTCTCAAAACTGGAAGAGAAAGGGAGTGATTATCGCAGGAAGCGGTTCTTGACCAGATCTGACTGCTGCCAGTGCAGTCCTGTGATCCAGTCTGACAGTATTAGATTATTAATATGAGTGAGTTTTCAGCTTCCAGCTGGTCCCTTTGGAGATGATTCAAAATATTCCTGATACTGTGATTATCTACTGCCATGTCTAATAATAGAGATTATGAACATGAGTGTGGATTGGCCTGAGCGTGGTGAGAGCACTGCATATATCTTCAAAAAATTTGTCCCCTGTGTTTTGTGGTAAGTTTGTTTGAAGGCAATTGCAAAGTGGTCAAAGACAATATATGTCTGGATGGATGTAAATCTCGGTGTCCATGCTAGAGTGGAAGGAAACTGCCTGCTCTATATGGGCGGAAGTACTTAGAAAAGTGTATGTGTGTATACACTCTTTGCTTCATCCTTTTTTCTCCCTTCCACTCATGTATATGCACGGATGGCATGTTCAGGAGAGGCTGATAGAGGTGGTATAGGAATGCATTGGCTATGCACGGAGACACATAGACAAGCTTTAAATGGCAGAAGCAGAGGCTTTTTTTAATAGTCTGTATTGCAGGATCCCAGATAGGTGGTTAATGGGCATTTAATGCAGTCTATCTTCTATGCACACAAGTGTAGTTGCAGCAAGGTCACTTGGAGTAACTTTGAGGAAATATGTTTTTGTTTTTGTTTTTTTTTTCCTAATGATGGGCATCCCAGCACATGTATATGAGAGAGGTATTTCTCCCAGCATTCTCTATTGATAGTCTGTAGTCATAGTGTCTGTCTTAGCAGTTTGATTTAATCCAAAATCTCCTTTCAGTACTTTCCCTGACTTCCTACTTGTGTTGTGGTTTATCTTCTTAGTCCTGTTCAAGGTTTGTCTTTTTTTCCTTCCTTGGCCGCTACAGCGACAACATATGGTGACAATAAGACAGATGGTTGCAGGATTAGTCTTACTTAGTGCTTCTGCTCTTTCTCTTTGTAGTATCGGAGGTGACGGGACCCTGGAGACTCAGACTACTTTACCCAGTGAGTATCCTGGAAAACCAACATGAGAAAAGGGAAAGGTGCGTATTACTCAAAGTAGTCCAGGCAGATGCTAGGACACATCTGGAAATGGTTAACGCTTTCCTTGCAAACAGTGGGGGATGCCTGTCTATTATGGAAACAAGCAGCACATTTGAGTCACAGCTGCAACATAGACTGACCCTTACTAGCTATAAGCTTGATTCAGCTCCTCCACACTACAGGATCTGTTTGTGATTTTAACTCCAAAAAGGACTCTTGTCCTTTTGACAGGACTGATGAGGAGCAAACGTGCTGAAGGTGACAGAAGTTCATAGCAGATCTGCCCCTCTTTTACTTTGTTTTGTGCTTTCCAATCTGACTGTAATGGCTGTGGGCAAATGAAGGATTGTGAAGCAATTAGTGGTCCATCTAGAGAAGGCTGTTGTCAAGGTTATGGTTCCTCCCAATGATTTCAAGTTGCTAAATTGCACTGAAAAAAAATCTAAAAATGCTATAAATTTCTTGTCCTAGTGTTCTGTGTAACCAGTTGCTGTAGTTGCCATGGAAACTGTAAGTGGTCAATGTGACCATAAATTAGAGGGCACTTGGTTCACAACAGTTCATCTATTTGTATGTGATCCATGCTGCGAAGCAGGCTGACAATACCTGGCATTGTTGGTAATAGAATTCAGTACGCTTTGTCTTGTACCATGCACATCTCTGTGTCTAAAGAAAAATAAAAGGCATATTTTATTATGTATGCGGCGCTGTAGATACGACTCTATAAAGAGGCTTCAGACAGCGTTACAGACACGGTAGCCCTAACAGCGTTCAGACATCATGCTTCCCCACTGAGGGTTTCAGTTAAGTCTATAAATGTGAATAAAACTGCACTTCTTTGCAACAAATATGAGTAGCTGGAGAAGACGGAGGCAGGTTTCTGTATTCAGAGCGTCTGAATTAAGGGAAGTAGTTGTGATCGCTCTGGCACCCATATTCAAGAATGGTGAGTTTCTTGAGACACGCGGCTGTCCAGGTCTGCCAGACCCTGGCTCCTGGGAGGCCGCTGAGAGAAATAGCTGCAACACCTAAGTCTGGGCAGTTTCTGGAGCCTCCAAGGCAGGTGTGTCTGTAGCTTGCTTAAGGTCACAGTGAACCAAAAAAAAGCCTAGGCCTGTATTTTCACAAGGTTGGCTCGCACTTCTGTGCGAAGCAATACCGTTTGTTGTATTGTGGATGTCTAAATTTCGTGTCTCTTCCTTTTAAGATATCCTGAAAAAATTCAATCCAAACCTCTTTGGCTTCTCCACTGGCAACACTAAGGAAACAGCTGGATTCAATGCAGTGGAGGGAGGCGCCAAAGCACTGTAAGCATAATTGTGACCGAGGAAGGACAAAGAGGGGTGAGAACTGATTGACTGGCAGATAATCTCTGAAACTGCATGTTAAGGCTGAGTTAATGCTGATGATCTCCTTGTACTGTGCACGTATCTGTGGTTTGATTGTTGTTTTTGAATCCAATATTTGGGGAAATATTTCTTTATATCTCTTTCTAAATTAGAAACGGAGAGAAACTTCCTTTCTTTTTCTGACTTCTGCCCAGAACTTCGAAGCCAATGCCTTAATGATGATGTTACTAAATCTATCAGTACCTTTTTCTACCCAGCCTTAGGTATGCAGGTCCCTCCTTCGTTGTCAGACCATGTCTATAATCAGACAAAATTCATGATCATCTCGCAGTTATTCCTTGATTTCTGGGACACGTGCCTCAAATTATCAAATAGAAGCCCACTGCTACCCTAATTGCGTTAAAAACTATCCCTATTTGCAGTGCAAATCAGAAGAACAGAATGAGTGGTTGGGAGTTGATTTATTTCTCCCTTTGAAGGAAAACTCCAGACTCTAGTCTCTAGACTCTAGTCTAGACTCTAGTCTAAGAGCCAAAATGCATGAGGGTTTATATTGCATACGCTATATCTGCTTACGGATGCTGGTGGAATTTGTTTCCAAGACTTTGTGACAGCCTTAACTGTCATTACATTTACCGCAAGAGTTTCAGGGTAGCTAGGAAAGCCTGTGTGGTTGTGAAATACTTCATGGATGTACTGAGCAGAGACTCAGGTACCATTCTGCTTGTATGGTTCCAGAAGTGCAAACAAGGTAGCCACATCTGTGTAGCTGTTGGAGAGAGGCAGGGCTTGTTAGGTCAAGTACAGTCTCGTGATATGAGGTTTCCACCTGGTACCTCAGCATGGTTTGTACTTCACTCCATGGATGTCGCATCCTGCCCAGAGATGGGCTGGTACTCCTCCAGCCTGGCAGTTCCTCAGTGTAAACAATGTCTTCCAGCTCTAAGACAAGCCATGGGAATTCAAGGCCAGATCAAGAAAGCTGTTTAGGTGCCTAGCTTACGTGTAAGCATCAAACTCCCTCGCTGGATTTCGAAGGGAGTTATGCGACTAAATGTCTCTGTGCATCTAGGCCTAAATGTTTTTCTCCAAACGAAATGCACTTAAGCAAATTCTGAAATGGGAAGAATTCATCCCAGTTGTCTGCCACTTGGCAGCCGTTCTAGCTGAAGCCCTTTCAGGTCAGATTATTCACTTGTGCAGCTGCTGCTGCTGCTCTTAGTCCCTGTTTGTTTGCTCTCCCTTTTGAGGCATCACTTTCCCTGTACTGACTTCTGCTATTCCTAAGGCTCCCTGAAATGAGGAGTGGGAGAGCAGGAAGATCTAAAATGCTTCTCTCCTCTCTCTATAGCAATATGCCGTCCCAAGCACGTGAATTGGTGGAGCTAATGAGAAGCAGCTCGGTAAGTGGATTACTCCTCTGAGCCATCAGGATTGGGAACTTGAGCCACCGCTCAATGGTCTTGTGGTCTCTGGTAGATAACTGTAACTGATGGGACATTTGAGTGGTAAAGAGTGCTTTATAGATGGGAGAAAAATTCGTGTTTTTCTCTGGTGTGCCTTCCAACATGGAAGTGCAATGGATTAGTCGCTACCATTAGGAGATTGATTTTACCTATATAAATCTATGTAGGTAGTGTGCAAACACACAAGGAAAGAGATAAGGCAGAGACTAGTTTAATGTGTGATTCATCCAGGGACTGCAAGAACTGTAGTGGGGAGGGGGAGAGATGTGAAGACTGTACTGATCATAGGACTGTACAGGTGAGCAGTGGTCTTGAAAGTGAAAGTCATAAAGACTGAGTGCAAAGTTGCTCGTGTAGGCACCAGGTGAATCGTCCTACTCGCCCTTTGAGTTTGGGTCTAGGAAATGGCAATGCTAGGAAGGCAGATGACTGAAGCCCTCCCAGGAGGTTAGGACCTCTGAAACTCTGCTCCTCAACTGGCAAATAATAATCCCTGGCCAAGATACTTGGGGCTGGGGGTGAATTCCTGCAATGCCACAAGCTTTTAGGGTGTTGATAAGGGATCTAGTGTCCTGGAGCAACCTGCTGCTCCTGCTTCAGTGAGGGCTGTGAAGGGGACCAAAAGGGCTACGTTGCTTTCAACATAGTGGCCACCGCTGCAATTTGGGCCAGGGGGTGAGAAATATGGAAGAAAACTGAGGCTGCCCTCCACCAAGTGTTGGCTGAATTTATCCAAGTGGATAGCTGTCTGGGTGTGATTTGTTGGTTCAGGGACAGTGCTGTGTAAGGGAGTGGGAGTGCCTGGTGCTCCTTGGCACAGGCTGAATGGCAAAGGAAGGTACTGAATAAGCAGGATTTGTCAAAGCACATGTCTATCTGTGCCAGCACACTTGACGGATGTTGCATGCTTGCCCCACTGTCAGTTACGCCGCATTACAGACTCTTTGGCAGAGTGAGGGGAACTGGCATTAGATGCACTGGCTCTTGAGTAAAAGAGTAGGCAGCTCCAGAGCTTTGCTTTATTTCCTGGGGGTTTTTTGCCGCTTTAAAAAGAGCGAAGGAAAGTCCCTGCTGTACTTTGCTCAGAAAGCCTTTTACAAGAGGCAAAGTGTGGGGTTAAGGAGGAGAATCCAGACCTGTGGGTGATTCCCAGGCCCTTCCTCTGCTTGTGGGCTCCTCTTGCAGATGTTCATTATGTAAATGCACCACTCTAAAAATAGTTGCCTTTGATTCCTTTCTTTGTACTGAAGGTTACAAAATGTTTTGAGTTCCAGCTCTCGGCAGCTCCTATTGTTAGCTGTAGTGACGTGGATGCTGCAGCTGCCCTTATATGAGCTCGCTGAAGTCACCAGTCTCCTGGACTCTTCTATTTTAATCCAGCTGCCCGTCCCCTGGGGCACCCCTCTCCCCTCCTGGCAGTCAGGGTAATACTTGCTCAGCTGGCAGCGATCCTCAGCAGCTCCAGCACCACTGCTCCCATGAGTCACTCGCCAATCCGGCCCCTGCCCCTGCTCAGTGCCATGCTGCCGGCAGTGTCCAGCCGTGCCTGGCAAATCTCGCCTGTCCGTCCCTTTCCTGAAGCTAACATCCATTCCGGCAGGCTTCCTGCCCCAGAAACACATCTTCCTACTTAGCCACCCTGACAACTTTTGCCTGCTGAAGGGGATTTCTTTTACGAAAGAAAAGATGAATTGTGGCCAGGCTAGCAAACAGTTCACGTTTTCCCCTCGGACAGTTTTCTTCTGCCGCCTTAGCTCATAGCTTCTTTTCTGCTGTTCTGACATGGTGCCTGTACCCCATTTAGCCCTGGTTGTGAATGCTGCCTCTGCGTGACTAAGCAATTCTGAGCTGGTAGGACACTGCAATCTGTTTGTTTTATGTGCCACTAGAAAATTAACTTCAAGGAGGACTGGAAGCTGATCACTGTCTTTGTTGGAGGCAACGACCTGTGTCAGTACTGCTTGGACAAGGTTTGTATCTCTGAATTAGGCATGCTAGTCTGGGCACTTGGCAGATGACCAGCTTTGGAAATTTAGCCTTTCTCTCTTTTGGTCAGCCAAAGCTCCTTTTTGTGTAAAAAGCACTGAGAACTGCTGTTCCTTTCATCTGTATTGTACCAGAAAGGAGTGCACAGCTTTTAATATTGGGACACTGTAGCTCTGGACTAATGCATTATTTAAGAAAGAGCAGTCTGCACCATACTGAACAAAACAGAGTATAAACTGAAGAGATCTCCCAGTCTAACCGGACCAAACACTCGAGACACTATGGTGTCTTATGCGTGTTATTAGAGACATGAGCGAGGTTTCGTCCTGGAAAGTGTCTCCATCCAAAAATAATTGGAGATGCCTGGTTATTGCATCAGAACGTCACCAAATGAAATACCTCAGTTTATAGTGAAAAAGGTGGGGGTTTTTACCTAGCTAGCAGCAGCCATTCCCTCTAGAAAAGTTTCCACAGCATGGGCTGTGCGCCTGGACCCCTGTTCGCAGAAGTGCCAGGTATTGCTCTGTCAGTTTTGCCCTGTTTCCCTTTAGAGGATGCTAACTCACATCTCTGACCCCACAGCTACACCTCTACAATTACCCTCACAAAGTCATTTTGCCTGAGAGTTTTGTGAGGCCTGACTGCCTCTATCGCCGCTTTCCTAAACTGGCAGTTTAAAAAAATGTATCCCTCTGTTCGTAAACTAAATACCTCTGGCCTGGGCCCCATGAAAGACAACATGAAATCCTGAGGTGTGATTTATGGAGTCGTTCATCAGGGAAAGACTCTGCCAAGAACTATTATAAAGCTGGAGGTGGGGGGTGGTGGTTGTTCCACAGAGATTAAGGGAATGTGTTAGTTATGTGGAAAAACAAACACTATATAACCTCTGTGTGTGGCAATAAATCTCGTCTATGCCATCAGAGAAAAAAGGAGCATCGAGTCAGTGTATCTTCTCACAAGTCTGTGGGGGGCTCTCTGTTCAATTAAAACAGTTGATTACTCTGAGACTGATCTGATTTTTTTTTTTCTTTTTTTTTTTTTATTACACAGGAAACCTATTCAGTACAAAAGTATATAAAGCACCTTCAGGACACACTGGATATTTTCTATAAGGAGGTAAGTTTTTAAGATGCCTTAGCAAGCTATGTTCCTGGCAAGCACAGTGCCATTTTTTCATCTCTGCTAGATTGTCAGTGATTATGTTTCATCCAAGGTCATCTTCCAAATAGCTGAAGTTGTAGTGCAGCACTGAGGAGTAGTCTAGCGACCATGTTAGATAATGCCCCGAGAAAGTGGGCTGCTGCTTCAGAAAATAATGCGCTTTTCACGGTGTTTTTGCTGTTAGCCAAACACATAGTACAGCCCTGCTGCCAATCTTGATGGCTAAACCAACTGCACAAAGTGTCATTTACCCTAGAGAAAATGAAAATGCCCCAGGGAGAGCGAAGCAGCATTTCAGCTAGTTTGTACAAGCTGCCACTCATCTTCTGGCAGACATCTACTATGTGCCTGCCTAACCCTCCTCCTCCCCCTTATACATTATCCTTGCACATGCCACTGGTTGCAGTCAGTGCAGTGTGCACTAACTCTCTGACCTACGGATGGCACTTTCTCACTTTGTAGTGGTATCATGTTCGGTGATTCGGCAGAACTGTTTGTTATAATCCCTGCAGCTCCCAAGAGTCTTTGTCAACATGGTGGAGATACTAGAGATTTCTGGACTACGTCAGATAGCAGCAAGCTCTTCAAGGTGTGCCGTATCAGAAATGTGAGTGAGTGAAACGGATCTTCACCTTTTTAAAGTGCTTTTTTTTTTTTTTTTTTTTTTTTTTTGGATCAGTCTAAACTGCTGCTACAGTAGGATATCCACACCGAGCTTTTCAAGCTGCTTTCATTGCTGCCTTTAAATGAATGCACTAGTTCCTATCAACTTACTATTGCTTCTTCCAGTACTTTGGCTAAAAGGCATGTACCTGTAGATTTCAAAGTCAGTGCTTTTCTTCTCAGCTCTGACTAAGGCAGCACATCACAGCACAAGCCACCAGATAATTGTCATACTACTGAATTTCAAAGCCTTGTCACCTAGCCGTTCACTGCTCGGCAATAGAGGCTGGCATCCCTGACGTCTCTACTTACGTTCAGTGCTGCGTAACCTATGGTGCAGGTTGGGCTATGTACAGCAGAATGCAGAACCAGGAGCTGCTTTTCACATCCAAGGGAGGAGACCAAAATCTTAACTCAAAGAAGATTGAGAGATTTGATTTAGAGAGCAGTAGTAACTTCACAGGAGTCGGTGTGGACCTGAAAAGGCTCTTTAGTCCAACAGAGAAAGGCACAACAAAGAACAGTGGTTGGAAGCTGGTGCCTAATGAAGTTAGGCCCACTTTTTATAATAAAAGCAATTAACTACTGGAACACACTAGAAAGGAAAATAGTGAATTGGCTGTCTTGTTTGATGTCTTCATATTAATTCCAGACCCTTTTCAGAGAATACACTACAGTCAAGCAGAGGTTATTACCCCTTGACACAGGGGTAACAGAATGAATAGTTTGAGGAGTCAGATTTCATGAGCCATTTGTCTTTTCTGTCTTTAAACTCCCAGATTTCTGTAATTCTGCTGTAAGAAGAATAGATTTTTATTTATTTATTTTTATTCTAACACATGTGATTTACTACTAACGCATGGCAAAATATACACTTTGTGCCTGACTTTCAAGAGTTCCAAATCCTGCAGCTCGTATTGATTTTAACTGAACCTAATAGGTGTTCAGTATTTTTCTGAAGTATCTGTCCATCTCTAAGCCAATGAGGTGACTCTCCTTCTGCATTTGAGCTTTTGAGCACTTTTCTGAGGTTCTTGAAACTGAGTGTGTTGCTAAAGAACTACATATCACAGAATCCCAGAATGGTTCAGGGTTGGAAGGGACCTCTGGAGATCATCTAGTCCAACCCCCCTGCTCAAGCAGGGTCCTCTAGGGCGTATTTCCCAGGATCGTGTCTGGGTGGGTTTTGAATATCTCCAGGGAAGGAGACTCCACAACTTCTCTGGGCAACCTGTTCCAGCGGTCATAGACTGTTCCAGATTAACTTTTAATTTTAGTATTTCTTTCTCTGAAGGATTGCTTGCCCATGTTTCTTAATCCCTGAGGAAAACTCTTATGAACTACAAGAAATGAAAAGAGTTAATAGAGATTTTCAGGTAATACCTTGATTCTGCAATTGGTCATCTTCATCTGTGTCTGCATTTACTTTTTTTTTTTTTTTTTTAAAAAACTACTTCCCTCACTCCTGTTCCTCTCTCACCTACCCTTAGCAGTACAGACAGGGGTGATCAGGTGTGGCTACAGTTTAAAACCCTAGCCAGCTACCTGGTTAGCAGCAGAACAGGCCTTTCCATTTAGCCTTGTTGTTTGACCTCTGTTCTGAGCTGCAGGCACACTGAGACTGGTTCTGTTTCCAGTTACTGTCTGGACAGCTGAAAAGGAGTTACTGATGATGTCTGGTTTTTTATGTGTGTTTGTCCATTATGAATCCACATGAATTAACATGTCACTGCAAGGGTGACAAATTACCTTGCATCAGCTGTTTAGTGGAAACTCCTAGCAAAGAAAGCAAACTAAACTAACCTGATACTCCTTTCTTTTGTCATGAGCCGAGAGTGTGTGCGCAGATAGCTTGCCATGGGTCAGCTTGTAATCTGATAGTAACTTTTCATAGCCCAAGGCATAAGATTCACTCAAATTTAGCAAAAGCTATAAGTAAGTATTGCAGCAGAAGAATCTTCCATTATTATTCCTATGAATATAGGAATCGTATCAGATCATGTTATGCTCTGTAGTTCCCCATGCTGTCTCTAGCAGAGGATGTTGCCTGATGAGTCTGATGATGCTTAAAAAAAAAAAAAAAAAAAATCTGTCCTGGAAAATATCCATATAAGCCTACCCACGGGGTTGTGTTTCTTAACTGAGGAAGTGGGGTTAGGAATATTTTGAGATATGACTAGAAACATGAGAGTTTATACCCATAAGCTGCCAAGTAATAATGAGATGTTTTCATTATCCACATGAATGTCCATGGCCATAATTTTAAAAAGTAGCAGCTGATTTTTCAATACCTGTTTTATTTTACTTTAAGTACACCTTTCTGAAAAATCGAGCAGATTTCAAATTGTCTCGGGTTGGCACTCTGAACTCATTTGTCACTTCTTAAAAAATGGAGGCCTATTGCTTTTTTTAATTCTCTGTAAACTTTAAATCTTATTGAAATTGTGCAGCACTGATTTTATAAGGTATGGAGTATGTTTTTAAAAAATCATCATCTTTACATTTCAGATAAATTATCCTAGCTTCTTTGCATGTTCCGCATGAAAAATCTCTTCATGAACCAGATTTATTTCCTTTGCCATTCTCTGGACTGCTTTACACTATCCAGCTGGTTTTATATTAATAATTTATGGTTGTCCACATAGAAAGAAGTGTAATATGCATGTTTTCATGATTGTTGACAAAAGTTAGATGAACCCTGTAAGTTACTCTTCTGTTTATGCCCATGCAATTCCACACAGGTTGAAGCCTTACAGATGGTCAACAGTGGTCGATATGAACAGCGTGAGGACTTCGCAGTTGTCATGCAACCATTTTTCCGAAACACTTTTCTGACCCTGGATAGCGTGAGTCCTGATTTTCCTTGCTCATTATTCAAGGACCAGTATCTTGACTTGTCTAAGATAGTAAGATCCGTGAGAAAAGGACTGGGCTGTCTTCTCTCTGCATAGTCTAGCAGTACAGAGTGGAGCCTGCAATAAGGGTAACAAATGAAAGAACAGAATTACATAGATTACATAGTTCCTGTGAATTAAAGTGGCTTTGGAAAACATTCAAAGTGTGCATGCACTAAATATAAGCACCCTCTGGCTTAATTTAGATTATATTTTGGTTCCCCTGTTGTCTGTGTATGGGACTAGAACTGGCATATGCCAGAATTTTCTTCTGATCTAGGTTATGAAATATGTTCAGGCTTCCTTCACATGGAGGCCAGATCACTCATTAGAAAATGCTGTATGCCTGGTTTATCCTAGCATAGAAATAGGAAGCAGCTTTGGAAGCTAAAGGCTAATTCTCTTGTCCTTGAGCCTTAGTATTTTGTACACTGTGTAGTGTGCAATATGAAAATTAAGTATGAATCCTAGTTCAAAGCATCCAGTTGTGCATAACCCTTTTGTCATATCATCACCATTGTGTTCTGGCAGCCTTCAAGTCCACTGACTAGTTGCCTTCTTAACAGTGATGAGTAAGAAAGGCATTTGCTACAGCTGGATAAGCCTTCAATTTTGGACGTTCACCTGAAATACAGCACAAATTTCAAAACCGAAAGCTTATAAGCCTGAGGCTGAGCTGTAAAAGCTTAATAGGCAAAAATAAGCAGCCAGTTTCCTACCAGTTCTT
Organism: Struthio camelus; assembly: GCF_040807025.1. Lineage (NCBI taxonomy): Eukaryota > Metazoa > Chordata > Aves > Struthioniformes > Struthionidae > Struthio > Struthio camelus. Next base: position 108,027,956 of record NC_090944.1, read on the forward strand.
TGGAAGGTGGGCTATGGGTCAATGGCAGTGTCCGTGTAAGAGCTATGGTTGTCAGTTTAATGACAAGTTTAGTTTTGGTATGGAAACTGCTGTGTGAAGTTGAGCAGACTGCATTACACAGAAGGTCTCAAGATGCAGTACGCAGCCTGTGGTTAGGTGGTACTTAGGTTTATGTATAGTGTCAAAATAAGAATATATCACCTCTAAGGAGATACTAAAATTGTGAAGGAGATATGCCAAGTGCACTGTACTTCTAGATACAGCATGTCAGATCTCAAAGCTCAATAATGCTGAGAAAAGTATTTTGCTTTTATTGCAGAACGGAAAGCCAGATCTGAGTTTCTTTTCTGCAGATTGCTTTCATTTCAGTGAAAGAGGCTATGCTGAGATGGCTATGGCTCTCTGGAATAATATGGTAAGAGATTATGGAACAGATCCATATGCATTTATGGTAGCTGTCTCCACAAAAAAACATGAGAAATGTGTCCAAAGCAAAACAGCGAGGAATAAAATGGGTAGGCTAACAGGAAGGGGAATCCTGAGCTCTAGGAAGAAGCCCGTCTCAGGTTGCACTGTTTGGGAGCACAGTCCAAAGCAATCATGTTGTATAAAACAATATAAACCTTTGCTCATTCAAGATGAGAAATCCTGAGAGTCCCATGAGCTCCGAAAAAAATTTCCTTCTGTTTTGGCAAATGTTTTGCATTAAATCAATCATGTAGGTTTCATAAAAATGTCTATGTTGAATTAGCTTGCCCTTCTACAGTGAATTGTTAAATTTATTAGGAGAACATGCATGTGACTGAATTTTTGCTGCCATTAATAGTATGGACATGTTGTACCACCCACTCTAGGATCTGAGGCAATTCTAGTAGATTCACTGAAACTAACGGTGAGCTGAAATCGCACCTAGGCTTCCTCTGCAGTTGCATTTCTTCTGTCATTTTGGGGGGAAATGACAGCTGTTGAATAGTGCTGGCAGAGCGTGTAAAGGGCATATGATGAATTTGATTACTCCAAGGTTGCAGTCGCTTTCAGAGCGATACTGTTTCCCATAGTGGAAGGAATACTATGGCATTTTTATGCTGCAGCGATGTTTTATCTCATCTCATAAACACCAGTGGCCAAACACATTGTGCTAGCAGAGGTCTTGTATCCTGGTTTATACAAGAATAGGACATAAATGGAGGGGAATTTCTTTTCAGTTTAATAAAAAGTTTGAAGGAGACAAACTTGCAGGATCCTCTGGAAATGAACTTGAGCTCAAGGACTGGGGAATCCAGGGCTCAGCATAGCATATGAGCTGAGGGCCAGGGTTATAGGAAGTAATAGACACAGAGTGCAAGCACTTGCCTAAACCATTGATTTGTGCGCACATAGCAAATCTGCCTGTTTTCCAATGTCAGGCTTCTGAGCCCCACTCTCTGGGCTTCCAGATGCTAGCCACCTGATAGGCTTTAATGTGCACTCGCTTTAACAGGGCTCACAGTGGCCTGAAAACCCCAAACAAATGTAGAAAATGTTCAAACTGTGCATGGCTCTAGATTCCAAAAAGAAAAAGAAAAGAGATTGTACCTGGGCATATGGTAGCCTTAAGTTCGGTTTGTATTGCCACGTGGTGTTCCTGCTGGCCATTACTCATTCCTGATTCACGATCAGTTCTTTCTCTATGCCACCCAAGTTTTACTCTGTCCAGGCTGCCACTCATTTCCTACGCACGTAAAAATATTGACACAAAGCCTTCTACTGGGGTAGTGGGAACCAGATTCTTACTAATGTAAAGCAAAACTGCTCACTTCAACAGAGCTCTGTTGATCTGTGTTAACTGAAGATTTGGCTGCTTATTATTTAAATCTAGTTCTGGTAATGCATCTCTGCTTTTCACTTGCCATCCTTGTACAGAGAGGTTGTGCAAGCTGACTGTAAGGCTATATTGTTTTCCTCTTCACTGAAAAGCTCAGCAGGCTGTCGGCGCATGGCCAAATGACATGGGTTCATGTCTCTATGCATAAAGGGCCAGACTGTGCCTGGCCGTTACATGGATATGCAGGGATGGGGATGGCTTAAGGGGCTGTTTTCTCCTGCACTGTTCTTTGCCCTGCCTACCTGACACACAGCAAAGCACTCTCTGAAGTCAGAAGGCCATGTTGTCTTAAGAGGCCCCACTAGTCGCAAGTCTACCTCATCGGTCCACTGGCCCCGGAGAAGAGCACATGGGCAGTGCGTTTAGCTTTCGTTCTTTCTCCGTGTTTGCTGTGAGGCTCTACAGGAGCTGTTTGCTTCTTTCTTCCAAAAATCGTCCTTTGCACAAGTGGACTCGGGGATGCAGTCATCCTCAAAGCTCAGAAGCTAATGCTTCCGAGGTAGAGATTGCATAGAGATGAAGCGAATACTGCTGGCTACAGAGTTTTGCACCTTATCCTTTGTCTGGGCTCCATGCCAGACTCCTTACCAAGTGCTTTGGCACAGGAAGTGTTACAATTATCTACAAATAACCAGCTAGACTGCAGGCAGAACGCTGTAGGATACAAGCCACGTAGCTTGCGAATAACAACATCAGAATTTTGGCTGTTCCCTTTAAGATACAGCAGAACTACCAAATTCAATCTTCTCATGGCTTGCAGGCAGGCCAAATGGTTAAGACTTTTATGCAACATTTGCCTTTATCCAGCAACAGAACTCTGTGACAATGGGCGAAACTTGGAATTCAGTTGTTTTGCTTCTCATCTTTTCCACACTTCTTAGCTTTCTTTCCTTCCCTACTTATGTTTTTAATATGAAAGACGCTACCTTCCGCATCTCACCTTCGTTCATTGCTCTCGTTTTGTTTTCAGCGTGTACTTCCACTTGTTATCACTAAACTACAGAGAGAAAGTGTTCCCAGTGTTTCCATATGGGAATCTTATTGGTAGAATTTTTTTCCTTTTCTGCACACTGTGTTTTGGTTTCTTGAGGTATTGCTTCTCTTCAGCATACAGCTGATGTTTAATCTCTTGAGGACAGTAAATGCATTTATAGATAACAGCAGAGACAACTGCGCTCCTCTGCACTGTATTCCCAGAAGTGTTGGATGGCAATTCTGTTATTCTCTGTGGACCAGTCCTGAAGTCTTTACTTCAGGTATGTTCATACACACTTGTAAACACTTCAGTTAACATGACTGAGCAAGCTTCTGCTTGTTAGCTTAACCATGGTAACTGGTGGTATGTGCACTCCTAGCCAACCACAAATGCTATGGCATTAGCCTGGACATATTTTATTCCGCGTTTGAAATGCACTCAGGGTGAGCCTATGGTCAGTTAATGCAGCTTAGTTGACAATATAAGAGGCTCTATTTAACTCAGTTCCTTCACTCTTGTGAACATAGCCTTAGCCAAATCTCCCAGGGAATTTCTTGTCCAAGTGAAGACTGCAAAGATTGGTACTATCTTGTCCCATCTCTGTAACTCTGTATCATTTCTGAAGCTGTTTCCACCATTGCGGTACCTAAGCATCTTTCTTTCAGTACCATGCTAAGTAACATGACTAACACCTGTCATGTGGTTTGTTCCCTATGGCTTATACTGTCATTTGGGATGTTGGGGAGGGGTGAGGGGGAGTAGAGAACTGGATGTATACTGAACCACTTTGTTTTAGCAGAATATTTAATATATGTGGTATTCAGAGTTTTCTTCTGCACCAAGTGCAAAAAAAAAAAAAAAAGTCTTCTCATGTCCCTCACTCCTAAGGGGGCTTTTCAGCACACAGCACATCAGATTCTCAGTGTCTTTGGGTTTATGAATGTTAAAATGTTTGGAAACTTTCCTGCAATCTACCTTCTCCCACATTTCTTCATTGTTCCAAGCATCAAAAGATTGGGTAAGAAGTACCCAATCAGGAGAGTTTGAGGAAGCAAACTTCATTACGTTTACTATTGCTTTTCTCTTCTTCAGCTGGAGCCAGTTGGTGAGAAGCAGAGTTTCAACAACTTTACCCATGACAGATCAAAACTCAAGTGTCCAACCCCAGTAAGTAAAGACCAAGATGCCCATACTCTCCTTTGAACCACTTTTGTTTTTCTCCTTTCTTCTTGTTGGTAATGTTCATTAAAAGAGTATCTCTTTGAAGGTTTTAAACAGCAAAAATAGTTTCCTGTTCTGTAACAGGATATCACATGGGAGGTCTTCAGGAAAATCTGCTTAAGATTTAATGCAAAAAAAAAAAAAAACAAACCCACATCCTCCCTGTAGTAGAAAGCCTCTCACTTAAGCCAGTTTTAACTCGTCTACACGTTTCCATTTGGCTGTCTGCAGCAAACGAATTGGGAATTGATGCCACGACTGCTGGTTCTGAAACAGTTCTTCTTTTGTTCTTCTAAGAACTTTCAGGCCATAAGGCAGAAAATAGTCTTTAATGCTTTTGGGCTAAAATAGGCAGAGGGGAGAAATGGTTGATAATCGGCTAATGATTGACCTTTTTTCCCTGGGAAGGGGTGAAGGCATATTGTCTGAGTGCTGCCTGTTGAGTCATCTGTGGTCAGTAAAACCCTTTGATCTCCCTTTGTAGGAGAAACCCTTTCTCTTCACACTAAGAAACAGCGGATTCAGAAATTCAGCTCCCATCTTCCCGGAGAAAACCGAACCTTCAGTCCCCTACTGGGCTGTCATTGTGGCAGCAGTAGCTGGAGTCCTGGCAGGTTCTTTATTCATCTGGGTTGTGTCAGTAACAAGAGCCAAGAAATGCCAACGCGAGACGGACACAGCAATGAATTTGAAAGTAACATCTCTGTAAACCTGAAGCAAGTGGAACAAATATCTGTCTCCATTGAGGTTGCTCTCCTGTTATGCAGAGAGCAGCAGAAAAAAACCCCTGCCAAATATTAATCAAGCTTCTTTGTTGGCCAGTGATTTTTGGGCCCAACATCTTAATCGGAAACATACTATAGCATAAAATATACCAGATCAGTCAGGTGGAGGAAGAAGTTGAAAGCACTAAAGCTTTTTTCATTCTGGGATACATTTCTCCATTTCCTGAGAATTACCCAGGATGTCAGTTGCTTGCATGAAATAAGAAAACTTGTTCATGCATCTTGGCACCTTACTTATACATCTGCCCCTTTTTCTTACAAAACACTGGGTATAAAATGTTAGAGAAGAGTCCATGATTTTTTGCCTGGTGTTCTTCAAAAGCAAGGTAAGTGAGGTGAGCTGAAAATAAAAGCCACCATTTCTTGTGTTAGGTTCCAGCAAGACCATTGAGTTGGAGGTGCTAAGATCATTTTACACTGGGAAATACAATGCCATGGCAAGATCTTCAAGCCAACTTCTGAGCAACCTAGAACATCCACATGGCATCCATGGTGCAGTGCTGGGCAGGAATGCTGTCTTGGACTCTGGGTGCTATCTATCTGGGATTAGAATGAAGCTGTGCCACACTCACAGCTCCTTCTATAGGGCTAAATAGCCTGGGGAAGTCCAGTATCATCTTAGCCATGGCTGTACTGCAGCTGGTTCCAGAAGGACTCTTCAGGAATTTCTGCACAAGCATGCAGTTATGGGATCTAAATAAGCATAAAGTATATGACTGACAACCTAAACTGCTTAACCCTTCTCACACAACCTCTAGCATGTTTAGGGCCCCCAGATTGAAGTCTCCATGGTTGTTCTCCAGGAAAGAATTTGTTCTTTCAAAATTCTGATTAGGAATTTGGAAAAACTTTCCTGGAAATTAGACATTCCTTGTCTTATAGTTGCAGGTTGATAGAGGCTCTGTGGTCTTGTTTATCATACTGTTGTAATTTCCTATGTCAAACATTTTAATAAATATTGATTTTTTTTATTAAGTTATTGAAACCAAAGTGTGTTTTGTACTGGGGTGATTTCTGTGAGGCATGCTATATTTCCACTCCAGAAGTGCAAATAAGCTGAAAATTAAATGGGCTTAGGGAAAAACCTGTTTTGGGATTCCTAAATCTACTCAATATGCACACAGAAGGTATTCAGACTCCACCATTCTTCCATTTCACTGCCATCTTTTTTTTTTTTTTTCCCAATTTCAGCAAAGACACAAAAAAAAAAGTGGGTAAAATGGAGATGGTATAGTCAGGTTTCAGGAACTGTAGTTCCATTCACCATTCATTTGATCTGCTCTCACAGCTTGGTTTATTGCTGGTAGAATTTTTGTTTGCTTAAATGTTATCCAGAGATGTGTATTTGAGTTTCACTGTGAGCTCTATGTGCAGCCCCCAATGGGGAAATATTTGGAATGCAAAACAAGCACCTGTGTCTTGTTTCAGTGCAACTTGAGCATAAGCTCAGAGAACCCATCTCTCCTGCTCCTTCTGTCCCCATTTAGCTCTGGGTCAGCAACCATCTATCTGCTATCCCAAATGTTGACATTTATTTAGCTGAGTAAATGTAAGCTAACATTAGCCTCAAACCTGTAATGCAGGAGACGAGATTTACTATGTTCCACTCCCTTCCACTTCTTCCTTACCTCAGCCATGTTGCTCACTCGTGAGGATGATATTTTACAACCTCAGCAAATATCCAAGTGGACCATGAAGGCTGAAATCTCCTCTCATCCCTAAATGTTGTTCTTGCAAGTCCCCTTCCTTCCTGGAACCCCGGCTAGCCACTACTTATGCTGCCCTTGGCTTGGGACTTTTTAAAAAAAAAAAAACAAAAAAAAAAACAACCATTCTCTGCAGGACCTTTCATCAAGGCTAGGCCTCTCAAAGGAAACTCAAACTGTTCAGTGCCGATTTACCTTTCTAAATGATGTGTTTGTATTTGCAGGGAGTGGGATGGGTGCCCTAGAGCAAGAGTTAGAGCTACAAGATACTGTACAACTTCTCACACTGGGTTCTACTTGCCTGGAGATGGGTACAAGTGTATCCTGGATTTCATGCTGATGTCCCTCACTAGAATAACTGCATAGCCTGTTTCGTCACTTGGGGGGCTATGTTTTGTTCTCAGCTTCTGAAAACCAGAACATCAGCGATGAAGCCTGTTGGCAGTGAAGAGGAAAGGTGGTGTCCAGTTCTCCTAGCATCCTAAAGTCCAGATTCCTCCCAGAGTGGAGATAATTCCTGTGTGGGAGCTTGAGCGACTCTGCTCAGTTCCCTTCAGCGCTCAGCTCCGTAGTGAATGTTTTCTCTACTGAAGCTTTCAGAAAGGGGGAGACTACAGAGCTTATCTTGTGTTTGCTCTGTGCTTCTCCTGCAATGCAAGCCTTTTTCTTTAATTTCTGTAGTAGCTGTGGCATAGCCTTACTGCACTACCGCACCACATAGGAGCCAAAGTGGGAACTGGTGGGCCCCTTAATTTAGTCTCCAGAAATACCTTCTGGCATTTTTCTTGTGTAGACTGACATTTAGAAAAATCAAGAGTCACGCAGTTTGCTGCTGTTGCACAAGCAAAACTGTTTTCTAGAAAATATTAATGCAGAGCATTCCCTCTGTGCTCATTAAGTAGAGGTAACATTAAACTGGAATGAACGCCAAATTATTAGGTCTTGATCTTAGTCCAGCTGCATTCAGCGTGGCGTTAAATCAAAATGTAATCAATGCCTCCTGATTTGTCAGTTCTCCATTTCCCCCTTTTTTTTTTTTTTTCTTTAATAGCTTGCCTTTGATTTCAATTATCCTATGGCATTTTCCCCTCAGTGGACCACCAAGAAGGCCACATTGCCTACTGAAGCAAAATAAGAAGAGGTGCTTGGAAGAAACTTCCAAGTCTGTATGGAAAAATGCATTAAATGGCTGCCATGCTAGCCCAAGATTTTGCTTTGGCCAATTGAGATCTTACCTATCACTGAAAAGCATCTCTTCTGAGTGATCAGTGATTTCATGATCCCTTGTGGAAACAGGCTGTATGGATTCTTCCTTTAGGAATCTCTTCTTTAGGGGAGACCTACAGCTCGGTCCTCAGGAGCAGTAACTGTTCCTAGGACATTTAGGGCTACAGACCTTGCTGCCTGGCTCAGCTTGTTATGAAGGGCTGGTGGGGTAAGCGTTATGCTCTTGTTTCGCCTTGGGAAGTAGTCCATTCTTCAAGTGATGGAGCCTAACAAGTATTTGCAAAGAGCTTGCTTACAGCTGAGGTAGCAGTTGAATTCACTCTAGCCTCCTTTTCGCTGCTCATGGACCTCTCCATTGTTATGGTACAGCGTCTGCATTTTGTTTTGTATAAGCAAATGGTACAGAAGAGTTTTATCTAGCATCAGTTTGCCCCGAAGTCCAGTTCAGGTGTGCAGTAAACTTAGGAGAGAGAGGAAAAACAGCTGCACAGAAGAATTTTGTGTGGCTTTGGCAATTGCTAATGTTTCCCCCACCTAAATAACAACCCATTCTAGTTGGTTAGATACAAATATAATGATCACAGATAATTCTATTTTAATAGCTTATCAGCATGTTATAGGTTGGGACATCTGGGCAGGAGTTACTTTGAGGGGCATTTAGCTAAAATGTTGAGGTGAAACAACCTCCCACCCCCAAGAGAGGGGCTTTGGGAATCTCACCACTCAGGCATGGAAAAGCCCTAGACTTTCACAGCTCTGCAATCAGGTGATTAATGTTCCTTGAGGGATTTAAAGAATTTGCTTTTGGAGGACCGCAGATGTGCAATGCTTGCCTTTTTTTGAAGGAAGGCGTCTGGGATTCTGGTAGGAGCAATACAAAAGTCTTTCCCAAAGTGACTCACAACTTACTGAAAAGAAACAAGGGAAGGATGCTGTTGAGAAATAAACTGTTTCTCTCCTGCATGCAGTTTGCTCATCCAGGGAGTGGAGAAATATTTGTAACAGCAATAGTCTGTACCCCCCAAAAAAGAGGGTGGTGGAAGAGAGGAGAGAGGCTGGCATGTTTTAACTTGGCACATACTGAGCATCTTTGGTTTAACTGTCAATGATTGGCCTTGCCACGACTTAACTTTTCTGGATACCGCGTGAGACACCATCTTTTGCCTGTTGAATTCCTGTCCAGATTGAGTAGGTTTCTCTGATACATTTTGAAACCCAATGCTATCAATGCATACGTGACCTGGGGGAGGGGGAGTGTTAACCTTAGCTGCTATTGATGAACCCCCCAGCACAAAGCAGAAACTGGGGGTTTTTTAACCATCAGAGAGAATAGTTAATCAAGGGAAAAGACAGAAAGCCCATGGCTCGAGGGATTTTTAGAAATGAATCAAAAAAACACAGGAGAGCATATTTAAGGGGTGGTTGGAACTACTACACTGGACAGAGGATGGAAGAAGTTTCCTTATCTCTCTTCCTTTTCTATGATCTATGTAACTATCACTAATGAAAGTTGTAACTAGATTACGTTATTAAGCACTTATGTGGATTTTACTGAGCAAGTTCCTCTTCCTGGAGGTCAGGTACTTACTGATTCACTGAACTGCGGTTTCTTCGCTGATTACAGGTTTAGCAGGATTTGTAAAAGTCAGGCATAAAATCGTGCTCGTAACCTCTGTCAGAAGGACTATGGCATCTGTGAACACGCTTCAGTGCCGGGTTCTTGTGCTCGTCAGGCCTTCTGCTTCAAAGGTTCAAAGGGGAGGAAGTGTCATTCTGTAGCTTAGGAATATACTTTCCTTACTAGAAGGATTTATTAGTCCCTTAGGACTAGCAGTGTTGGGTGGATGTGGGTCAGTGAGCACCAGAAGAGTATTCTGCTATTGATCCACGGGCTGACCCTGGAGTGAGTTATTTCAGTTGGAGACAGTGGCTGCTTCCGAATATCTAATACTGCTTTCTCATCTGTATAAAATGATTATTGATGGGAAGCAGGAAAGTGCCCTATTACCTTTAAAGTGTCTGTATTATAACTACCAACGCCTTTTCGTGTTAAAAATTATGTCTACTACACTAGAGGCTAGAGGTGAATGGAAGCACCACCTGTAGGTCCTGGCGGGCTCAGGTTGCAATAGGATAAAACCCCCAAAGTAACACTGCTGCCGGGGCTGCTCAGCAGTGGTTCAGTTTAGCAGCGGCAAGTAAAGTGGGCCTTGGGCATTTCAGAAAAATATGTCTGACAGCTTCACAGTGGGTGAACGAGGCAGAACATACTTTCAGCGCTCTTAAACCAACTCGGTTCTGCGGTCAGTGCTTTCTGCTACAGTCACAGGAACTGGCTAGTTCAGCCAGAGCCTGCCAGGGTTCATGCCATGCGCACTTGCCAAGTTGCCCCACAAGTATCCTCGAATTCGCTTTTGGATCAAAGTAAAACACAGGAGTTACAAATGGTGGGGGAGACACAGTCAGGATAGATGAGACAGCAGAAGTCAAGTATCTTCTGCAGGTTTCTCAAGCTGGTGCTCTACGTAGCTCTCTCCTTTCAGCAATGACCTTATGTCACTTCAGTGCTGACACAGACCTACGAGAAAGCTCACCCGTGCAAATACAGCCTCTAGGGGTGGGAGCGCAGCAACTCTTTTACTATACTACAGCAGTACTACGTGATTATATGGGGTGAGGCAAGGAAAAGTATTGTAACCGTTTGAAACATCAGGGATACTTTACAGGCTACAAAGCTGAGCCCTGATCCCTGCAAAATCCAGAGAACAGGATGATGCAAATGATGGGTGATAGGCTATTGAAGGAATTGTCTGCTAGAATACCTCTGTTAAAACACAACCAGAGGATGACTGGTGCGCTCCTAGGACTGCTTATATATTATATATTAAAGTTAAAATACAGAAGTGTTGGGAACTGGGCCTAGAACCTAGCAATATCCTCTGACTGGCAGAAACAGGAGAAAAAAAAAAAACACGACTCTGTAGCTCCAGTTTCTCCCCTCCCTACTATGTTTTACATTCGCTTCTGCGCAGTGGCTTGGTTTCCAAACACCACCACCATCTCAGCCTAGGCTGACAGGTAGGGTGTTCTTCCAACAGGTAGGGAATGTCACCTTGAATTTACATTGGATGGAGCATTGCATGTGGATTCCTTACCTCCTGGGAAAATGATCCAACTGCTAGACCGTAGAAACTACACATCTTGTTTCTGAACAAAGGTCACCTCATTGTGACTCCTGAGGTTGGATTAGACTTAATGCTAGCATTATATTTCAGATATGATCTGAATATCCCTCACTGTTTAGATCCTCTGGGGATATGAGGTGCTGACAAACCTAGGCTGTGAATCCCAGACAGCCTCAGGTGGAAGACAGTGAGATGCTCACTGTAAGCAAGATGGTAATGTGCAATAGCAGAACTTGAGATGCCAGAATACTTTTTAAACTTGAAAACAGAGATGTCTATGGATTCTGAAAAGGTTACATGGACTGTTGTGAACCACGCTTATTAGGATTAGATGTCTAAATTCCATCATCGTGAAAGTCTACTATGTAAGTTTTTTTTCTGACTCGTCTGAAAATTACGTAAATGCCTCTCACCCCCTCTATGTAACACTTATCCATTACACACTTGTTCTGTGGCATGAGCTGAACTTTTTCTGCTGCTGCTCGTACAGCACGAGTTGTACAACAACTTCACCCTTTCCCCTGAGACATCCTTTTGGGCTGCTGGAAATCTATGGTGCAAGGTAAGTAAACAAGCCAGCCTTGCAACTAGGACATTCCCCTGGCTGTTACTTATTCAATAGTGAAATACTTAATGCCTTTGTTAAAGCATCATCTAAAGCATTTTGCAAATGTTTATGAGGGTAATTTGTGTGTCCTAACATTCCTGTGAGATAGTCTTATTACCCCAATACTAAAGATGATGAAATTTATGCACAGAGAGGTGAAGTGATGTGCCCCAGGCCGTGTGATGAGTCAGTGACTGAGCAGGAAATGAAACCCAGAAGTCCTGGCTCCACAGACACAGCCTGGTTGTGTAACCACTACATAACTTATCACTCTATTACTAGCATAGCTACACTGGTAGCCATACCAGTTTTATGCCTGTTTGTCCCTTAGTTTAAATGCAAATACAGCAAAACATTGCTAGTCTGCATCAGTGGGGCGCTGCAAGCTGTGCCATGCGCAGGTCCCCGAGAACCAGGCCTGCCTTGATGCCCCATTTCCACACCGGGGCACTGGGTGCTCGGCCGCGCTTTGGCAGAGCACCAACTTATGATGATTACAGGGTGGGGAACAGAGAGGAGAGAGAAATTCACTGGCCTTCTGTCGTGCTCCCACTTGCATTTCCCACACCCAGCAATTAGCCTGCCAGGATCCACCTCCTGCCCGCGAGATGCAGGGCTGCGGGCTGCGCCCTTGCCTTGCGTCGCTCTGAGGGGACCCTTACGTGTCATTTAGAGTAGGAAGGGTCAGGATTTTCTGAGATCTGATCTCAGATCTGTCTTACAGGGGGGAAGGTATATCTTGTGGGACAGAATTTTTCTCAGAAAAAAAATCTATTGGGGAAAAAACGATGCAGTTGAAAGGCACAAATTTTCCTCCTGTAGAAGGTTATTGGTCTGTCTGTCTTTTTTTTATTTTGTGGAAAAAAAATAGTCAGAAAAAAGTTTAAGTGAAATTTTTCATTTCAGAATGTTATTTTAGAGACTACCTAGTTATTTCAAAGACTATTTAGTTTCAGAATATTTAGAAGGACAGGATGTTTGCCTTTGGCTTTATTTTTCCAGTTGAAAACATATAGTTGAAAAATGTCACTGCTTTGGAACCTTTTGATTTTTTGCATTGCCATCCTGATTTTGAAATAGGAGCTAATTCTAAAATGTCAGCACGTCCAAGGAGAAGGAGAAGTCTCTTTCCTTTGAATAGCTCACCTAGATTCAGAGTTACCATTTAAACGCGTGAGAGGCAGCTTCACTGCAGAGCCAACTCCTGTATTGATCAACGCGAGTTACTCGTACCAGCTATGAGAGCCGCCGCAGGGCAAAATCACTGCCGCACAAGGCATCCGCGCCGCTCAACAGCGTCAACGTGTAGCCCCAGATGCGTGCCCCCAGCCTTAGCGCTGGCAATAAGCCTGAGTGTCATGGGTATTTGCCCTTAGAGTTTCGTCTGCTTTCTTGCTACGTGGATGAAAATGAATTAGTGTGACAACTCATTACAGGCAACCAGTTCTGGCATGGAAAGACTGCAGATTTCTGACAGTGCCAAGGCAGGGAATTTACTTTTATAAGGGCCGTAACGATGCAGTTCCTCGTCCTCTTCTCTCTCCTGGTAAAGGGACAGAGACGAGCAGTAGGTGTAATATTGCCCTTTTACAGAGTTCTTCCTTCCACTTCTACCTGGGCCCCTGTTACTGCCTCATGGTCCAAGTATCTTTCCAAAGCTAAATTACTCCTAGGTGTCTTCAGTTAAAAAAAAAAACCCTGCAAGGTAATCACTGTATCGGCTGCAGCGTGTGTGTGACCATACTGATCAGGTGAACTTTTCCCACTGACTCTGGCAGCAGCCCAGAAAAAAAATAAAAAAGATAGAAAGAAAGAAGGAAAGAAAATCTTTCTACCCAAGGCTGCCTGCCAGCACCGGTGTCCGCCCTGGGAGCCCCTCGGCTGGCACCTTGCACCTTCTGACAGACTGCTCTGGGTGACCCGGTGCGTGGTGCCACGCTGGGACCGTGAGGCCTCCCTGCCGGGGCTGGGAGACCCACGTTAACTCCCAGCCTCGCGCCAACCCCAGCTCTCCTCTCACCTCGAAACGACAGCTCGGGGTCAGGGAGCTGCTCTGGGGCTTCCCCCCATCTTCCTGTCGGACCATTTTTAGCAGAAACCTCATACTCACTTAGCTTTTTATTTCTTGAACAATCATGACTTTATGTGAAAGCAATTGTGAGCTGGAATGACTCAGGGTGACAGGAAACAGGTTTGCCTCTGCAAATTATCGAATCCCGGGATTATGTGATTTGCCCATGTGCTTTCCTTCAGTCATCCCTGGAGCTCTACCAACTGACTGTTTGCTATTACAACCTAATTACAATTTAGTTTGGCCACTGGCACCAGCTGCCTTTGGTTTCTTTTATCTAATGGACCCAGGCAATCAAAGCAAGGCGCTTCAAAACCTTTTCCCCGTGTGAAGCCAAAGGAATCCAGAAACATATTAGAAAGGCATTAGCTTCTCCTTTTCTCTCTTTTTCCACTGGAGCCTATCCAGATGGAGCACAAAGAAGGAGAGGATAAACACGAAGGGCTCTGCCTCCCCAAAAGCACGCGCTGACGTCAGCTTTCATGAACTGGCACTTTAATCATCATGGGGGAAACGTTGCTCTCGCTCTCTGTGGCCTCGCTTAGAAATTCTCAGTGCACGAACATTAGCATTTATGGCAAGGAGGATTTGTTTGCTTTACTGGTTAAAAGAGTAGTAAATTGGTAATGCTTTTACAAGTTACTAGAGAGAGAGTCGTGGAGACCTGAAATCCTGTAGGCTCAGGCTAGGTACGTCAAGGGTAGCAAAAGGGCAATACAGGGTCTTCCTGTATATATATCCACCTGCACTGAAAGCCAAGCTGAAGACAAGAGGCTAGTCTGGTTACCATATGCAATAAAGCTAATAGCCTCTCCAGTCCAAACTGGGTGAAATACTCTGAAAAATATATAGGGTGCCAGACATGAGGGACAGATGAACTAGGGACCTCTGAAGACCTTTATGAGGCATGTAAGCACAACTTTTCAGAGCAAAGCATTGAAAATTAGCAGACTTGGTTTCTGTAACTGTGTCAGGCCTTGAGCAAGTAACCTGATCCCTGCTTCTACCCTGGTCTTCCTCTCTAGAGAACAGGTAAGTGGATTTCGACTCCTCCTCACAAGAGTCAGAGGAGTGATTAATTCGTAAACGAAGTGCATAAAGCGCATAAAGGCATTTTGAACTCCTTGGTGAAGAGTTCCGTATAAGAAGTGCCACGCATTCGTTGTTAGCTAACTTTCTACTAGGATTTAGCCTAATCTGTTTCTTCTCATCTACTCTGAGTGGCTGTATTCTCTATATATCCTTTACGTTGTGAGTGAGCATGTGGGAAGCAAGAGCATGGTGGATCCACCCTGCCTTGGCTATTTGCCAAAGGTGTGCCTATATGTGAAATTCTCCCTGCTGGCATGATGGCTGCCATAATGCATGAGCTAGCACAGATCTCGGTGGAGCAATTTAAAGAAACATTTCAGTCTTCATGGTGCAGGGAGATTACCTCACTGCAAAGAGAACTGTACCAGAGAGGGGGGGAAAAAAAAAAAGGATGGCAGATACTAATGATGCTAGCAGGCTATTGTGAATGTAAATGCAGTCAGCTAGCCCCATCAGCTGCTTTCATTAGACCGCCTGCTTCACATTAAAGTGTTTTCCTAATTATAGTCTTCACTTTACCCTCCATACCGTACCGTCATGCGTCATCAGGTGCTGCTGCTTCCTTTATGCCTGTTGGAGCACACTGCAGCGTAGAGCTGTTTCAGCGTTAATGCCCTGCTCGCCGGTGTAATTAAAGGAGGATTAGAGATGGATTTGTGGCAGCTATATTTCTACTTCATGGTTCCTGTATGTTGTGGCTGTTGCCTCTTACAAGGCCTTTGGTAGCTAAGAGGCTTGCAGGCATTTAAAAAATACACGCACACACACACATGCAGACATATAAACATATATATAAATATATGCTTGTCTCCCAGTTGGTCATGCATTTCCCAAGTATTTGAAAAATTCTGTGGTGACGGGTAAGAAAGACAGAGAGGGAGCAACTGCAAACACTGTCGTTAGAGATTTAGCTAGACTCCACTCTTAGTCTTTCTCCTAGCTCCATCTCTCACACCAAAAAACATGAAAACTATGGATGATCCTGCAGAACACCAACCACAGAGACACCACATTTTACTCTCTTATCTTATAAAAACAGATACTCCCTCTTAGTCGCCTCCCCTTCAAGGAAACCAAAATTACTCCAGGAGTTGAACAGCCAGCAGCTATCAGTTAAACCCAGACCTCCACACAGCAGGAGCTGTCCCCTGGAAAATCCCAAGAGTTTGGGGTTTTTTTTAATAATTAGCTTGAGGTGCTATTTTATTTGCTTTTTTGGATTTGGAATGCTTGGTTAAAGTTTTTAAACTTTCAAGGCTGGAAACAATTTTTACTTTTAGATGAGAATAGCAATTTTCATGTAATTAGAGTTGCAGAAGCTAGGGCTGTATAAACAACACCAAGTATTGTGAAATTCATGATACAATCATCACATTGTTACTGATGTCAGTTCACAATTTGACTTGCTAATAATGGAACCCTGATTCTATTTTCCTGGCCTCTCTAAACCTGCCACTCGCCCCGTCTTTTTTAAAGGCAAGGTTGCTCAAAATGACCAATATGCCCCAAGTCAGAATTTTGACAGGACCTGCTGCTCACTAGGAAAGATTTGATGGTAGAGCTCTTCCAGCAGTTCCTCTAGCACAGGCTTAGCTAACGCAAACCAGCTTTTTGCCACTATCTCACATTAGCTCCCAGGGTGAAATACACTGCATTAGCAAACACATTCTTTTGTCATTATAAATACCTCAACAGTAGGTTTTTTGCTGAGACAGAAATATAATATGATTTTTTATTTACTGGATATTCCTCTATTGATTAGAACTAGACAGAAAAACAATAACTAGTCATAGCTGCTGCAGTCCAGCAGAAAATACAGTTCCACAGAAGTCCACATGTTTTGCAAATTTTGGACAGTGGTGAAGTGTCCTAATTTAACTTGTGGGGACTTTTTTGGCATAAGCATTTCAATTTTCCATATGAAATGTTTGTTTTCATAACGACATAAAAACTCAGAAGGCAGACTAAAAAAAAGACCTCATTCAGCTAAAATATTACGATCAATTCAAAAAAATATATTTTTCAGAGTTTAATAACATTCAGATTTTGTTCCAGAATGAAATTAAGGCAAATTTCAAATGCACAATTCATCACATAGTAGAAGTCGTAATTAGTTTTAGTTAGAAGATAGCCCTATTGGTGGCAAATATTTCTGATAAGCTGGTACCTTTTTGCTCAGACCTGGCAGTGACAGAAGTGCTGGGTACAATAACACTGCTCTGATGATAACAGAAGACCTGATACAACTGAGATATTTGCAATGTTCCTGTTCTGCCCTCATACTGAGGCTGTTTAGATTAAAGGTTGCCAAAGTGTAGCATGTGTATTGCTGGCAGCTAAAGCAGCTCCTAGCGCTGTGCTGAACTCTTGCCACTTTTCGGGGGGGGGGGGGGGTTGTGGCCCCCTAGTAGTACCCAGGCCAGAGTTTAGGGACCTCAGGTGATACCTCATTCTGTTTTTCTGTGGTACCAAGTAACCTCAGGACCGGATAATGATTCCATTGCAGTGCACTGTTAATGCATAAACAGTTATTTAAAATATTGTGCCCTGCAATACCCACCTCACATTCCAGGGAAAGAGTCATATATTATTGCTCTGTGATACAGTACAATCGAGGAAGCTGCCTGGCAGGTAACAGCAGCAGTGTGGTTCCTTCTGCAATCGCATGGATCTAAACACCGCTCACGGGAAAGCAGAGGAGAACCTGCAATTCTGACCCTTACTGACTCCTGCTGGGTGACTGGTCCTCCAGGATGACATCACACTGTCCTTTCTAAGCCTACTGTGCCCATTTTATATGATGACAACTTTCATTTCTAAGAGATACAGAAGTTATTCAACTGCAGCTGCAGACTAGCTGATGACTCACTCTGCTTGAAGCAGGATTCAGAGCTCTCCTAAACCGTTCCCAGAAATGAATGTCTGAAACCTTTGTATCCACCCTGCTCTCTGCCTAATTTGTATTTTATGCCTTAGGAGCAAGATCTTTGTTCCTTTCTCCTTCCTTTGACTCCAGATTTCTGGATTAAAGAACACAAGAAAGAGTAAGACCAAGTAGGAGAAATCACTTGTGCTATATATGCAGCTGACTGCATACCCCCAGCACCTGTTTGCACCCTCTATTTTTGGCTCTCCAAAATCCTAAGGATTCTTCAGCAAAGATTTTTCTCATGAGCTCCCGCCTGACAGTGGCCAAGACAGCCACCTGTTAGTCCGGAGGCAGGAGAAGGCTGTGCATAGGGTTTTCCTGTGGACCGCGGGGCCCTGTTGCGGTCCCTGATCCAGGGGCAGAGCTCTTCTTGTAGGTGTCTCAGCATCCTCCTTTGGTCCTGGGGCACCCACGTGTGGGTCACTGCTCAGGTTCTGTTCTGCATCTTTCTATACAACACAGCAACCTACATACCTGTCCTCGCCTGTAATTGGTTATAGCTAGGCACCCTCCCTTTTCTAAGGGTCATAATAAAGGAGATGACACCTTACATTCTTGGGTGGGGGGGGGGGGGTGCTCCACCCACCGGTCTCTAAGTTAAATGCACTGCAGTCCTTGATTCTTTCCTGTTTGTTTGCTTGCTTTTTGAATAAAAAGTAACCTAAAGAATTTCTATCCAGGCTTCTCTGTGGAGTCTGAAATTTTAATCTGTTCACAATCTTTGCTAATTGGATTGATTTGTGGAAGAAAGCTGCCTGTGGTTTGGCTTTCTGTAGAACAGTCAGCAAAGAAAGGGAGAAAAAGATGGGCTCTAATTGCAATTCTAAAGAAAAAGCAAACTGCATCACAGCTTACCCTGTTGCACAATAGGTAGAGACACTGCTTAAATTTGCAGAGGTGGCTTTGCATGCATAAGCAAATCTGTGGACTATGTGGTGCTTAATATTGCTCTGCCCTTGCAAGTCAGTTATGCAGGGAATAAGCAGCAGCATTCTTGCAAGAGGTCATACTGTCTTATGCCTAACTTCTGCTTCTAGTACCATTGCTCTAGTAAAATTCAGAATGTAAAATGCTTATCTTGCGAACGTCTTATAGATGTTACCTTTCTTTTGCAAACATCACTGATGAACTAGTAAATTCAAATGAAAACCCTGACAGCTCGGGAAACCCAAGCTCAGAGGTTAAATACCTCACTTCAGGCCTAAGAGTCAAAATCAGGATGACTGTACATGCATCCATTGACCACAAAGGTACCGTGCCTATCACTTTTTGCACTGTTGGATTGTTTACCAGTACTACCTGTTGTTATCTCTGTGTCCTAGCCTACAGGATGTGTGCTATGGCTGCATAAATTATGTTTGGATGACTGAAAAGAAAGTGTGTGCCCGAGAAGCTGCAGCCCTGATAAAAACACTCTTAACACTCCCTAAAATGCCACCACATCAAGAATGAAAAATGCTGCTTACGGCTCATTTAACAAGGTCTGTAGTTCACATATGTTTTCTGTTTTGTGCTCCAGACTTCCTTCTAGCTGAAGGCAACCAGAGGGAGCCCAGCTGTGACCAATTATGGTCAGAGATGCATGGAGGTTAGAGTTTAAAAGTGGTGTAACAGTTCAGTTGTTCACTCTAGTTTGGAGAAGGAGCTAAGCCTTGGCACTCTGCTTTGATTTTTACCAGTTCTGAGTGTTTTGAGGCTGATTCTATCTTGTTTTATGTTAGCTCCATGCTAATGTCACTTCACTGAATCTTGATTTATAAAGATAAGCTTGCTGCAAGGCCTGTTTAGTATAACATCAAAGGTCAAGCTGAGAGTCACTTCCTGTTGTGCCTGTCTACCTCTGTGATGAATATGAACAGTATGGACTGACTGTGAAGGTAGATCTAGCCCTGCTGAACACTAGAGACCTAGCTGAATCCACAAGATTTAGATGAGGACTATAACAATTTCATTCTTCTCTGCAGAAGTCCAGGAGAATGCTAGTCTTTAAATGAATCTGGATTTAACACCTTTTGGGCTTATGTGTCTGATGGTTTCTATAAATACAGTTTAAGCACACAACAGAATATTTAATATACCATTTTTGGCAGGTTCCCCGTCAGACTCGCTGCCACAGAGGCGTCCCGCTGGCCGCAGGGCAGTGCGGGTCCCTGGGCACCGGTGAGAGGGGCAGGCGAATCCCACGCTAGCCCCTGGGTGACCGAGCTGCCGGTCGGGGCAGTGCCGGGGCGGCTGTAGCCGGCGGCCAGCCCTGGCCACCCCGGGGCACGGCCGGCACGCGCTGCCGAGCCTCCCGCGCAGCGGGCAGCGCCAGGTGTTGGGACAAAAGAGCGCGTTATGCGGTGGTGGAAATGCCTGTTTTCTCCCAAGAAGAGGAGGAAATAACCCAGAGACGAGTAGAGGAAAAATGGGGAGAGTGACTCCAGGCAAATTATTATGGAATACAAAACACAAGGAGAAAAAGAAAGGTGGATTCTTCCCCCTTGCTCTCCCACATCGATTTCTCGGAGGTACCTGTGGTGTAATTAATAACATTAATGCTTTTCTTGAAAAAATTGGTATTTATAAGAATCTGACTATGCGTTTCTACATTTTAAAAGGAAGTCTTTTTGACCCTGAAATAGGGAAAATATTGGTTTATTGTATTAAATTTGCACGTACTTTGCAGTCTAGTGATTCAAGCAGTCTTCTACTGGAATGCTTGTAAATCGGGAGTTCCCGCTGCAGCATGGCTCTGGCGGCATGATGCCGGTTAACCTTTGCGTGCTTTGTCCTTAGTTAGAATCTAGGAGTTAGGGGTGCCCCCGAATTTACTTATTTGTTTTTGTTAACAAAGCGCTTGCCATCTGAAATACACACTGCTTAATTTATGTGCTTCAGGCCCCTGTACGCCTGCAATGTTGATGTCTTGCGGATCATGGAAAAAGCCAAACTCCTTAGTAAGGAGATATTAAATAAACTTTCCAAAAAAAAAGCAAACAAACTCAGCCATGTGAAGACACTGCGTTTCAGACTCAGCTGCACTAGCAGGGGCACAGTGAATGTGAGTTTAGTGAGCTGGTAAGGACATAGGAGCGGTTTTCTGCCCACCCAGAGCCCAACCAGGCTTTCTTCGCCTTGCTTTGCAGATGGGGAGGATGGCAGAGCACCCGGCCTGTTGCACAGCTTATTTCTGTCCTACATCGCAGAGCGTGGGAGGTAGCAGGACCCTTTCTGCCTGGCTCCCCGCCGAGGACCTGCTCCCGAGGCAAAACAAAAGGCCCCAGCTTACACGGCAGTTGGCAGCGGGGGCTCAAAACTCCCACGTGGTTGCAGTGGGAGAGAGCGGAGACCCACGCAGCTGCGTATCCTACCTGGCACGGCAGCTGGGAGCAGAGCTGCCGGCAAGCTGGTGAGGACAGAGTTTGCGGGAGCGATCCTGGCTAAATGTTCCTGTGCAGCTTCAGGCCATCAGCCGCCTGGCAAGCGGGGCTTTTCTGCGGGGCAGTGGCTCGTCACAGTGGCCACTGTGCACACGAGTCTGTCTTTCTGTCTTCATTCGATCTGGGTCCTTGTCCAAGGTTTGCCTTGGCTTGCCCTGTGTCCTGTCCTCACAATTAAGAGTATAGTGTATTGTATTTATCTTTCTCCTTCCTTCTCACACATAGGTGGTCCTGAGCTTAAGGGTTGAGACCAACAAAATTTAAGATAAACAGCTTTGCATAAGCATTGAGTATTCTTAAATAGGTTGGATATATATTCTGTAAGCTGCACTATACTTATTATGTATAATTAGTGAAAGTATGATAATTTAGAAATATGAAAGCAAATTTACTCTCTGTTTTCAGCACTCCTCAGTTCATAGGAGCGGGTCTCAGATTCTCCAGCCTAAAAAGGTCACTTTGCAATCCGTAAGTAGCTTTAAAGCCTTGATGGGCTTTCAAGCATTGGACTTAGCCAGTGGAAAAAATCTCCTGGAACAAGGTAACTCTGCCAGGCGAAAGCTGGAAAGTGGCTCTCTGATCAGTCTACCATCTCCTACTCTTGATACAAGCAGAGGAAGGAGAGCAGAAGGTTTTTCAGAGGCAGAGCATATGTCTGATTCTTCATAGCTTCAGCTAATAATTCACAGATTTATCTATTCCAGGCTTGCCTTCAAATGACCAAATGTAAAACTTGACATTGCCTTATGGTTAACTGAAACTTACAGTCAAACTGGTGAGTAGTCCTAGCTTCAGTGTCTGATATTCCCCTGTAATCTAGCCTGTCTCCTGCCTTTCTTTGTCCCTGTGGTCTGCACATCCCACTGCTTGACCACGAGCACCCGTAGTCTGGTGCTTCTCGCTAGACCCACGTCAGCCAAAACGTGCCTCAGGCTTAGCATGTTTCTTTAAATTCACCTTTTTCTTTCCATCTAAACTACCAGGACTCACAAGAGATGTGAGATCCTAGATGTTTCCCATCACAAAAATAATGCCACAAAGGTGTTGGGATGTGTCTCAACACATAGCTGTCTCCCCTCCCCTGCCACACATTAAAACCCAAGCTTTGTGCTTTCATAACGAAGGCACTTTCAAACACAGCTCCACCCAGACCAAGCGCTCTGTGCAGGCTGTGGGCAGACGCCCATTTTGCCAGCAGTTTTGGGGGCTAAAAAGGTGGCTGCCCCTCTTGTCTGGCAGGAACACCCTCAGCCTGTTCACGGGAGGACAAGCTGGACCAAGAAGGTCCGTGTCCCCCTTGCTCCACTTCGGCTGGAGCAGGAGGAAGGTTTGCATGATCAACTCAAATAACTCAAATAATACACTGGTTGATGTAATTTGGCTGATGGAGAGAGGGCTCGAAGATGATTAAATTCCTGCAAGTTTTATGCAAGTAGGCAGCTAGCTGGAGGGAGAGAGCAACCCTTCAGTTCACACGACAGAAAGGCAGCAGATAAGTTTGCATTTCATTAGATACCAAAGAATTCATAAGGGAGAGACATCGTAAATATCAAAAAAGCACCTCAGTTTGTACCCACAAATGACCACAAGACGCAAATGCATAAGAAACCTGGACTTTTTATATGTGTTACTGTGGACTATGAAATAATAACACCACTAAAGGCAAAATGTTCTAATGAGTGTTTCCAATCCAAGAGGCTATTTTCAGGGCAGCATCCTGTAGCAATCCTGCTGGATTTGGCACTTTTCTATAGATTTCTCTGGCACTGCCTTGTAAAAATCTTGTTCGGTCTTAATGCTCTAATTTTGCCTCTGTTTCATTTCAAAAGGTGGCATAACAGGGCTTGGAAGGACATTTGGGCTTTCTTCATTGTTCCTGCGACCCCATTACAACTTAGATCCTAGAGGCTAAGGGCAGTCTCAGTGCTGTATCATTGGGATCCACCAAACTGATGGGAATAGCCATCTTCTCTGGCTGTCTCTTATCCAGGTCTGTGAATCTGAAGAGATCTGATCATCCATGAGCTTATCTGACCTTTGCAGCACTCGAGAATACTCGGAACACAAAATTTTCTCCTAGCCCTTCATTCTTTGCCAACGCCAGATTCCCAGCTCTCCCCTACCCCGTTCCCGTTCCCGGGACAAGTTCTTCAAAGTAGTTAGATGACATGTAATCATGCGTAACCACATAAAAAAAAATCATCTGGCTTACAAATGGCAGATGATAGGTCTAAACTTGGCTCAAAGTTTCTGGCTCCTGATGGCGCACACAGCAAAAGAGAGAAGTGCAGTACTGAAAGTCAGTGTGAGGTTTTGCCCAGTGATACGTGCCCACCAAAGACAGAGAAAGAGTGAGGATTTATCTGTGGGCCAGTTTTCTCTCTCTTTTAATTTTTTTTTCTACTGCAGAAAGGCACCTTTTTACTGTAAGAGAGTTCCAAAAAAAGTGGCTTGTACAGTAGTTCACCTGTCACGTTTCATGCAGTAGTGCCTTGTTACACAGATAAACATCAATGCTTAGCTTACACATTGTCTCAACACCTGGAAGGCTGTTGTAGGGACAAGTTTAATAATTAATTGCTATTTTCCTGAGACAATGCATCCTGGATATCTTAAGGAGCATATTGCATACTGGGTAACAGGAGGAGTAGGCAAGAGAGACAAAAGCATTAGAAAAGGTGAAAAGACTGGGATCAAATAACGTCATTCCTCATGCCATGGTAGAAATTGGGCTATATTTACCTCATCCTGAGAGAAGGTTGCCTGGAGCTGGCTAAAAGTACTTGAGGTCAAACTACTTCTATTCCAAAGTTGTATTTAAGTAAATGACTCTTAGACAGCTGGTGGCAGGAAAGATGGGAGCAGATTAATTCCTTGATTTTACTCTGTTGTACTCATACTATATCAGCCTGAGCAGATGTTGACTGTATGTTTTTTTAATTAGATAAAAGAGATTGTTTTGGGGGAGGAGGGGAGTTGTTGTCGTCACTCCTACTGTTGCTGAAGCCATCTCTCCCGCCGACACCACTGCTACTGCTGCTGCTCCTGCCCCCCTGCCCACAGCGACGTCTGCCCCTGCTGTGGGGCCGCTGCCAGCCTCCCCCCTTGCCCACGGGTGGCTCCTGTGCCACTAACACGGATGGGGCTGGGTGGTCTGGCTTGCAGGAGGTGAGTCCGTACCCGAGACGAACATTCGCTGCTGCTGCAAGAGTTGGCCAAACCCTAAGTGTTGCAATCAAGCTTGCATATAGATCAGAGGTGATACGAGGGTCACCGTATAATCAGAAAAATATGGTGTCCAGAAACGGTTCTGAAAGGTTACACTACATATTTTCTCATCCATATTTAGCACTCTATTTTTCTATGAAAGCTATAAACCTAAGGAAATTAAATGCTACAAAGAAGTGAGTAATAAGAAAAATATTGTTGGGTTAGGCCCCTTAGTGACCACGAGCCAAACAATAAACATGGGACGTGCTCTGTCAGTGGCTGAGCGTTAGCATATATTTTTGTGTGTGCCTCAGGCATTTTCCCATGACGGTTGCCATCACGTACCAGCTTACTGGGGGGCTGTGTGTTGTGAGAGGGGTGTCCGTAACTTGTGCACACGCAGCGGGGATGAAGGCGGAGGGCCTGGCCAAGGAGGCGGCACACAGGAGAGGGCCAGTCCAGCCCGGGGAGGAGGGCTTGCGTGCAAGGGACGGGAGCGTGGGGAGAGCCGGTGTGTGGGCATGGGGTGAGGTGAGAGGAGCATAAAACGTGGCTTGTGTATATAGAAGGACTTTTCTCCCACTAATGCTTATTTTTTAAAGAGCTACAAACATGAAAGGGGTTTCAGCTGAAAGGATATTGATGATGCACACTGTTATTTTATGTTAATTCAAGCTAGAGTACAGGTATAAGCACTACTAAGAAGGTTATTTGTTAAAAGGGATGGATAGATACATAGCAGTTAATGGCATAGAGTTACGCATTCTGGTAAACCTACAGCTAGCAGTGCTGTTTCGCCAACTCCAGTACAGGGCAGATCCTGCCATGAAGGTTTATTTGATCACGTGTACATTTATTCATGTGAACAGTTTGATTTTAATGGAATTAATGAAATGAGCAGAGTTAGAATGCATTTAGAACATCTACAAGGATAAGACTTCCAATAACTGCTGATGCATGCCACGCTGTGAGTTTAGGCTGCTGCTGATCAGTGCATGCGGTGTCATTGTTCAAAGCTTATTAATGTTCTGGGCAAGATGCAAAGCCTGTTTCCCCCTTTTTTTATTTTTTTTTTAGTTGCTGAAGAGGATCTTGATTTCAGTGAGTCAGAAAGTGTTCTTTAGTACACATGTCAGCTCAGATGGATTTGAAAGATGTTTCCTTATGAATTGTAGATGGGTCCCAAGCTTCTTTGATAAGCACATTATGCAAATCAAAATAATAATCATGGATCTGGGCAGTTAACTTGCTTTTACAGATGGATATGATGCTGTTAGGCACATTTTCCCACTGCTGTTGCAAAAGGAAGGAACCCCTGAGCTGGAAGAGAGGTTTAACAGAGGAAATTACTTGGGGCTGGACTGACTTCTGCGGGGAAAAAAAAAAAAAAAACTGTGAGGAAAAGCTGTGTTTGGCAAGCTTTCTGTTATGGCCAGATCCTCAAAGTATAAATCATCCTGGGCCAATTGAAATTACTTTTACACTATTTGAGTTTCTTACTCTGTACTTTATAATCATTTTTGATAGGTTTCATCTGTTCAACTGCCTTGGAAAACCAGCCTAGGCTGAAGCATAGCATTTACCAGCAAAGTCTGTAAATGTCTCCTCTATAAGACATTTGAACTCGTTAATTGTCTTTGGCATAAAGAGAGATTTTAAAATACGTAATAGCAAGTTCTGTGTGAAGAAACCATAAAAGCAAGGATGAGATGTGTCTGTGGAGATAAGGGAGTCATGCTCTTAGGTTCTGTGAGGCAGCAAACATGCTGTGTGACTCCACAGTGTCTGGGGTTTTAGACAAGTGACGGGACATGCGATTGTGAGACCATAATTGGCTTGTAAGATTGAATGCATTTGAATGTCTCTTCCATCTCTGATAAAACAGCTTTATCCTGTCCCCTCTTTGCTATAAGAGCTCGTACTCTCACTCTCCCCCACTGCTCCTGCCCGCGTGACAACTACTCAACAAATGCTGTATGTTTATATATATCTAGTGTTGGAAAAATATTAGCTCATTAAATCTTTCAGTATTTATGTAGGAAGAGCAGTCATTAGAATTGTCCTCATTTTACATGTAGGAATAAGGGAGAACAGAGAGTATAAGTGACTTAACCGTAGTAAATTAGTAGCAAAGCTAGGATTGTGCTCTTGATTTCCACAGATCGTCTAAAAACTCCTAAAAATTGCAGTCCTTATTCACTCAGTTGAACGGTCATGGACATGCAAGTGTGCAGTTTTCTATTTAGATCAGAGCTGCAACTGCCCTGGGTAGACACTCCTTGTTTCATGCATCCTGGAAAAACCACAAACTAAACATTAAAACAAAAAATACTTAAAAGCATGGGGATGCTTTCAAATTAATGCAACCTCTTCTAACTATTCATTTCGATGGTTTCTATGAAAAATGAACTTCTAAGTTTGATTGCTATTCCAAGGTCATTTGTATTTTGCATTGAAGCCTGTGCAATGACTCATTCCTTACTCCATTTACCACTGATAAGAATAGATCATCTTTAGAATTTTATTTCCTCTGTGGAGTTTTCTGGGAGCTGGATATTGGGTAATTAATTTTATTAGGACAATAAATTAAAAAAGAAGGACCATGTCATTCTTTTCCAGGAATACTTCTTCCAGAGATGACAGCATAATAATTTACAGGCATACAGCAAGTTCCTAAATATAATCAGTTGACTTGTTGTGCTGAGTAGATGGAATAATAATAGCAATACTGATACATACAGCCACTGAGGTAGCATAGAAACTTTACCACTGCCTTAAATCAGCACAAGGTGATGTATTTTTGATAGTTATTTGAGCCTAAAAGTTCACACTGAAGACGCTCATTTGGACAAGATAGCTACTCTGTGCATTGCTAACAAAGCTCTTGCGCCCAAACAATCAAAAAGCGGAGCTACAATCTGCTGTAACTGGAGGCATCCTGGACCTGAGGAGCCTGCAGATGTGGCTGCTGGTCTGAATTCTAGGTATAACCCCCTACCACTTATTATTTATACTTTTGGCAGAATTAAGCAACATAAAGGGTATGAACTGCATGACAGCTAGCAGTCAGCAAAACAAGAAGTGTGTTGGAGCATCTTTTCTGTTGGTCATGCTCAGGCAAATTTCCACTGATCCTTATGCAAATGCATCACAATTTAGTTCATCAGCTCTGCTTTTAAGACAAACACACATGCACACACACATCTGTCCATTTTAGGGACCATAATGTGTTCTTAAGAATTTGGGCCACAGGTTTTGAAGGGAAAATCTGCTTAGTGGCTCAGATATTTGTAAAGCTGCTAGCAAATATAAAGAAATAGACTGCATGACAGATGTGCACACAGTTAGAAGGAATTGCTACAGACATGAGAATCGTTTGTCACGGGTGAGCATTGCCCTGCTTACACAACTCGCTTGTGGTTCAAAATACCCTGCCCTTCGTAGGGAATTTTCTGTTTGGTTTTGGTTTTTAGGCAATGTCTTACTTTAAGAGTGTTACCGTTGGGAAGCGTCTAGTTTAAATTCTTCTCTGGATAGTACTGAATCAGCCTTTCAGCAGTGCAACTCAATCAGAGGGGACAAAACTAATAACGTTATAGCTGTAAAAAGGAAGGGACACGAGCGCTCCCTTGGGATTCATGGGGGGCTGGATTCATTTGTTCAGAAGTTCAAAGTAACAAGCTTTGCAGGGTGAAGGTCTTTGATACCAAAGCAAATAAGTAGTCAGAGGAGGTGGGTGTGTTGGAGCCCTCATATATTCAGTTATAATCCCCAGCTGGTGAACCCCTGAGCCGGCGCCTCCCCTAGCCCCTGCTGGCAAGCTTGCCTTTGCGGAGTTACAGGAACAGCCGATGTGCAGAGTTGTGGGCACTAAGTTTCTCTGGAACTCAGGCTCTTTTGGTGTCTAAAGATGGGTACAGTATTTTATCACTGATCAATTCAGTGGGAAAAGAACCCTCTTTTCTTAATTTTTTTCTAATCTAATCATTGATTAAATCTCTTTGGCCAAAACACCACCTCAAGGTCTGATTATCCGCTACAACCTCAAATCTTCAGGCTATTGGTTTTCAGGATAAAATAGTCCACCATATCATACATACGGGCAAGGTTCTTTGCTCGAGGTTTTTACCATCACTATTTGCCACACTGGAGTTCTTATTGCTTGTTTATGCCAACTTCATCTTCAAATCGGTAATCCTGGCATAGTCTCTTAACAATCTGAGTGTTTGATGAGTGTTTGCTGAGGAGAAACTTATTTCAAGTCATTCTTTCTACTTGTTTGTTTCTTTATAATCACTTATTAGGTTAAACCAAGAGAGAACAACCTGTCCCTTGCTGAAAGTTGAATAAGCTTTTCAAATACTGTCAATGAGCCATAAGTTTAGACTCCCCCTAATGCTTTCAACATACCGGCGTTGGGACTCATGTGGGCAGGGGCTGTGAGACACAAGTTTATTTTGCCTGGATTAAACTGAAAAAATAGTGAACACCGTTCAAAAAGTAAACATTCCTAAAATCTAAGCAATATATAGAACCCATGTATTACCACAAAATAGCACCAAATCAGTTACATCAAGTTCTGCAAAATGTTTTTTCAGACACAGCATCCTGAGAAAGCAAAGAGTTCACCGTATTTCTGTGATCACAATTCCCTTTAGGAACAAGAAATGTATTGTATTGTATTGTATAATGTGGCTGCATAGCAGCAGTGAAAAACTGCTCAGAGTGACCCAGCTTTCTAAAGGACTAAAGAGCTGAGCTGGCATGCTTTTTCTGGCAATGGTAGAGTATTAGGACTTCTTTGGAATTAGACCAAACAACTAAATTTTGTCATTGTTTCATCTGAACAAGAAAAATATAGCAGAAAGATTGTGGAGCATGAACATTTGAAAGTTTAAAGAAATATAAATGTATTGTAGGACTTGATCCAAAGTCCATGGAAAGGAATGCTGTTTTAAACATAGTCTAAATGGGAGACAGAGAGAAGAAAAAAGAATGGTGAACTTGAGGAAAAAAGGAACAAAGTTAAAAATAGAATTAAGTGTCAGGCTAATCAGAATTATATCGCGGCTTTCCGTCCCTGTCCCCATGTATATTCCCCATTGCTATTGTTATTTATTCATGTATTCTTTATAATAGAGCCACATCTAGGACCCTGATTCTGGAACAGAACCAGGCATTTTGCCAGCTAGCTGTAAGGCTCTTCGGTTCATATCGAACAGTAAAAGAAATATCTGCTCTTCCTCTACCTCAGCTCTCCCCTGTCAGACTCTGGGCGATGCCTTAGCGTCTCCTGTGCCTTTGACCCTCTCTCAGACCTGCTCGGCAGAAGTTGTAGGCTCTTCACACATGGTGCTACTCTGCTATAGAAAGGCTCTTTTGTCTTTTTCTTCCTCCTTGTGAATTCAGCCATACGTCAGAAAGAGAGAGGGCCAACCGCAACAACTCTCTGCAAAGATTCAGAGCTGATCTTAACGTAAGCTGGTCAGTACAAAAGAAATTAACTTCTTCTATATGAGACTGGATAAAAAGTTAAAGTGAATGCTTATCTGATGAAGCAGCTTTACTTAGTACAGATTATGGAATTATTCTTCAAGCTTATGCATATTTTTTATATTTTTCTTTCTTCAGAGCCAAAATTCAACCCCAGGTAAAAGCTACTTTCATCTCCATTGTGATCATCAGACTTTTGACTGAGTGAACTTTCTTCCTTGAAGCCAAAGTCAGGTCTATGTTTCAGCCAGTTTCATTCCCAGCTTTGCAGTCAAAAGCACCAAATCTTCCTAAAGGAGATAAACTGTGTGTTTGGTCCATTCTGAAGCCAGGGGCGCTAATGAGCATGGAATTTCTAATTATCAGGAGGTGTATGCAAAAGCAAAGCCTATTTGAAAAAGTTGCAAGTCACTTCAAGTAAATCTGCCGTCAGGAGTCCAGGTTGCTAAGCTACTGCAAAAGTAGGGCAGTCAGCAGTAAAGAAGCTTTGGGGAGGTTAGTGTGATCAGTCAGATTATTTGACATTAAAGTCTGCAGATCAATAGGTCCTCCTATCTCTCCCCCAAAGAAATATTTATTTGCTGAAAAAAGGCCAGGTAAATGACAAGAAACCACTTACCACTGTGGCGAAGATGAGCTGCTTTAGGTTTGGGGTTGTTTTTTTTTTAATAAGTTTTATGTGTTAAAGACTTTGGGCAGATGAAAAAGTATGTGGCACCACGTTAATATAAAACGTTAATGGCAGTGGCAGAGATGTAAAAGGGAGCCCGGCGCGCCTTGACTAAGGCTACACAAAGGCGAACGTGGTGGCCGCTGCCTGCTCTGGTTTGTGGTGCTCCGAGCGATCCCAGCGCGGACTGAAGAGCCGGCTTGCCTCGCGGGGCACGTCGGGACCTTGCCTTTACTTCACCTTCTCCAGGGGAAGAAGCAAATCCTCCCTCTGCCCAGGCACTTGGTCCCCAGCTTTTCGTGGGACACCCTGGGCAGAGGGGACACCCACGCGCCCCTTGGGAGGGGCTGCGCACACAGGTGATGCAGCTGGCCGGGAGGGGATGCTCTCCAGAGACTGAGGGGAGGGAAACAGGGGGTTTTGTTCACGTTTGGAGGAGTTTGGGTGGTTTGTTTTTTTTTGTTTTTTTTTTTTGCTCTACTGTTTAAACATTTGAGGAGCATACGTAAAACTCAGACTCTCAAAATTATTTATTACTGCTTTTAATTAATTACAGTCGCCCTTGTAGCTTTGTAACACAAAAAGTAAACAACTCCTTTGATTAACAAAATGCTTGTATCAGGTTGAAGAAGGTTTTAATTAGTTAATTTCGGTAAACACAAAGTCTGCTCATTGCCTAGGGGCTGTGGAGCAATAGAAGAGTTTGTTATTTTGCAACACTCTTTCTTTCTTTGAGTTAGTTAAAAAAAGGTGGTCTGTCCATGTCTTGTAATATGCAATGACACGTGTACTTCTTCTTAGGCTTTTGCCTTAGAGTTAAATACAATTTAATATCCAGTATATCATTCATTGGGGGAATATATCTTACACTATCAAGAGAATGGGCGATTTTGTAGATGAAAGTTACAAGTTTATAGTTAAATGGGAATTCTGTGACTGCTGTGATATGTTCTTTTGGTATCTACCAAATGTTGAAAAGGACAAAATAATCAGAATTTGAGACTGTATTAGTGAATACATGCTCAGGAAAATTAAAAAAAAAAAAGAAAGAAAGAAAAAAGAAGAGAAGGAAAAAAAAGACCTTTTAAAAGTATTTTTCTAGCAAAAATGACATAAAGCACTGTAAAAACTAAATCTATGTGCTTTGTTCCAATACATGAAACTATAAAATGAATGTGCAAATTTGAAGTCTGGTATAGTGTGAGACAGGAAAAAATCCAATGCAGTTCATCTGAGAAGCATATTTTGTAACATTAAAAGACGGGACAATTAATCTGCAGTAAAGTTATATGTAAGAAATATATGTAGTGCTCACAAAAGCTTCAGACTGACATCAGTGTATCAGCTCTGTTGGGTAGACTCCTCTGCAGGGTAAATGAGGGTAATTACTCTGAAATCAATGACCCACAACCCGACAATTTATCCAGGCAGAGGATCTGCCTGTACCCATTCTTCATAAGACAGGTAGAGAATGGGCGGACTTCCCATGCAACACGATTGTTTCTCCTCCTTGATCAAAAGGGCTTATCTCTAGATGACAGTTGAAAGAGATATTTAATCCACATGTAGTGTTCAGTCCTGGATCTTTATACTGTGGTCAGCAGTTCATGAAAAACCTGAAAACCACCTCTTCTCTCCTTGGCTGTCAGATAGTAACAACCTTCAGTCACTACTAACCTGCTCTAGACTCAAACAGTAGCCTGGAGGTGAAAGGTATGTAACCACGAACAAATCATTTGAATTGTCTAGTTCCCATTTCTTTGCCTAAATTATACTGTTTAAAGATAATTGCCAAAAATACGCAGCATTCTTTTAACAAGCAAGTTCCTGCCTTTCATAGGCATTATTCTTTACGTCCCCTCTTAGAAAATTGCGGATGCGTTATATCACTGCTATGAGTGTTATTTATTATTATCGCTTCTAGGAAATAAGTTGGTGCTGCCGAGGATAACAACAAACACTTATAGCAAAGAGGATATGATATTCTCCTGTGGTGATATTGATTGACATTCATAAATGGTAAATACATGGTCAGAGAAAACCCCACTGCTAGCCTACCAGGATTGACCTTAAACAGCTGTGTGCACCTATTTATATTCTGATTTCAGTCTGCCATCAAAGCAAAAGCAATGGGTGCAGCATGTGTGTAGGCTGAGTGCTAGCATTAAACTTGCGTTTGCATCGCTTTTGTTTGTTTTTATAAAAATGCTCTTGGGTCTGTTTGCCTGAGCAGTGAAGCAAGAATTTCATTATTTAATATAAGACTCGGAGGCTGGAGTGGAACACCAGCCGCTCCTTTACTGTTCTTGCAGTTGAAAAAACAATACGAAAATATATCAATATGTCTTTCCTCTCCCCACAAGTCTCATGCATTGTGTCTACAGCATGTTGCTCGATCTAAAGCACTTGCAAAGGCTCCATTACATACGTGGCCCCTGGTTTGGCCTGTA
This sequence comes from Struthio camelus, assembly GCF_040807025.1. Classification (NCBI taxonomy): domain Eukaryota; kingdom Metazoa; phylum Chordata; class Aves; order Struthioniformes; family Struthionidae; genus Struthio; species Struthio camelus. The sequence goes on from NC_090944.1 coordinate 108,060,864, forward strand.
GGTTTCTCTCTTTTGTAGCTTTCAGTGCTGGCAGAGGTGACTTCTCAGATGATTATTTTCATTTACAGTTCTACAGAGGTCACACTAACGTTACCGAGGCTCTTTGCTAGGTACTGCACAAACACATCATAAGCTACTACTGTACCTGCCTCGGATGAGACACAAACCCCCATCTGTGGTAATTAGGAATCCCCTGATGTTTTCTGGAATAAAGCTACAGTGCCCTAACTTAATTCCAGCTTGAGTAATCACATTGTCTATTTACACTTGCCAGCGGTATCACCAAGATATAGAGTTCTTCATTTACTACTGTTGCTGTCGCTGTCAAACTTTTCAGCTGTCAACCTCTTAAGCAGGACTTAAAGCACAATGAAGGACACTTTCAAAGTCTGTGAAATAAGCAGAGCCAATTGAACAGGTCCACACCACACGGCAGAATTAGTTGCAGATGAGGCTTCTCCTTTACTTAGTGAGGAGCCTAAACCTGCTTCCTCTGAATTCAATAACAAATTGTCATTGAATCCAGGGCAAACCTCGTTCCAGTCCTTCACTAGCAGATGTGCTTGGGACTTCAGTGGGTAAATTGTACTGGAAGTGTAAGGTAGTATTGTCTTTATAAGTAACTTTCTTCAGGTCTGGGCTTGTTAATTTTAAAAACTTGTGTCGTTTTCTGAAGGGAGTGCATTTGCATTTTTCAGGAAACCTAGCAGCACGCATGTAAAAGAAAAATAATTAAAATGTGGTAGACTATTAGAATTGCAAGACTGACTTGTGGGTTACGGGGGAAAACTATTCTGTGCGTGGCTAATGATATCCTTAACAACTGATACTCTACTAAGAAGATATATTAATGTCATTAATTTTTAATAATTTGCTATGTTAATGCTTGCAAATAGTTCAATTTAAGCCATTCAAAAAAATTTAGGGGGACAGTATTTAAAGATTTAACAGAGTACAAGCCAAAGTGACAGACATTCTCTCCTTGGTAGCTTGATATGTCTACAGTTCATGGCGTCAGAAATTGAAAACGAATATGAAAAGTCTAAAAGGAAAAATTACACTTAACACACATTACTGAGATGGCAGTCAAATAATATATATTGAAAGAAACATGGAGGTAAGGCCCAGTGAAAAATAAGCTGAGATGAGGCAAATTTCACCCTGACCCTGTTAAAATATGGCATATTTTAAGGCAGATAGAATGGTCCCTATTCAACCACAGCTATGCAAAAATCAAGTTAGATTACACCGCACCAGATACACGGTTAGCTACTATGATGTTGAATGGGATTTGTCTTTGTCTATGCTGACTACTAAATTGTGATCAGCACATTCTAACAAATCTACCTTGATTTTCTGTAATTATATTAAAGCACAGTAACATCTGGCTTGGTAGACAAGATTGAAGATTTTGGTTTACGTTTCAAGGCTTTGTGTGGTGTAGGGTGATTTTTATGACATAACTATTTCAACAAAAGTCCTAGTGCAGATACAATTATCCCAGCAAAGAACTGGTTTTGATGTTATGGCTTATATTGCTTGCCAAACTGGAATACATTTTCCAGGCAAAAAAAAGTACTCTAATTATGTGGGAGGAGTTTACTGGTGTAACTCCACCAGCGTGACAAAACTTTCAAGTGTAAACAGGAGCTAAGTTGTCATTTAAGTTGGTATGTCTTCTAACCTCTCAAGAAAATATGAATTTGTTTCCCAAAAGCTCCCCTTCCCCATTTACAGACTGGGCTACACCCTGCTGCAGAAGAAGTTGGCAGAGGTACGCCGGCGTGCTAGCGCGAGAGGGTTAGGCCTTCCTCAGCGAAAGATTAAACTGATGCAAGTCAAACGCTAGTTAGCTAGAAGAGGGCGGTATAACAAGAGAAGCAACAAAGGGAAGTACAGAAACTTGCAAAAAATAATTCTTGCCCTACTTTCATTTACACATTCATATGACTACTACTAACACTTCCCAGCTCCCGCTTCCTCACTAATCAGGGTACGGACGCAGCCTGGACAAAAGGGATTTAAGAAACCAGTGTAAGAGTACTGGTTGCGCACATTATGCCCCATGCGGAGCGAGTTCTCCTTTGCACTCCACAACGGGCAATTCTGGCTGCCACAACCGGCTGGAGGAAACCGATTTTGTCCGAGGCCGGCTAGCACGGCTAGCGTGCCTCTGTGCGATGCCGTGCAAGGATGCTTCGTCAGCCCCGGCTGCTGATAGCTTGGCTCATTTTTCCATTTCACAGTGTAGACATATCCAGGCAGACTGTGGGCGGAAAGCCAGATTTAAAGGTCTACAGCAATCAAGCAGTAGAGCTTGTGCAGAACCTGTCTATTAGATTTCAGACTGTAGCCATTGCTATTTTAATGAGCTCTACACTTATCTCTCTCCCTCCCGCCCCCTAAAATGCAAATCAAACATGGAAATACCTGTCTTATGCTTCTTCTGTATTAAAAAGCGAGCATGTCGGTTGGAGCAGGCAGGTAAAATGAGAGCTATCTTTCAGACTATGTTCTATGAATGTTTTGGAAATCCTTAGGTTTAACGAGAGAGAAGAACTAAATGCACGAATGGTTGTCACTCACAGGTCAGCTGGAGCATGCAAGGGAAAAGGCTTTTACAATCCCTAAAGTAAATGATCAGGCAGAGGCACAGATAGTCAAAACTTTAGGCAAAAGATGTTTAATTAGAGTGGGAAAAGCCTTTATTCTGAATAACTGAAGTTAAAATTCCAGAGTAGATGAGAGAAATCCTAACTCCTTAAACATCTGACAGCTTCAAAGACAAATCTGCAAGGCTTCAGAGATAAGCCCGCTCAAGGAGAGAAAGTTCATGCCTGTTATTTAATAACAAGGGCTGAAGATGAAGCCAGCTTGCCGGCTTACGCAGCTCCAACTGAGACATTGCAGAGGCTGAAGATTAGGTCCCTGCCCATGCTGGGTGCTTCAAAGCACCAGAGCTGGGCATACGGGCATCCTTTGCAATCAAAGCGTAGCATAAAGAGGCTCCAAAGGGTGATGAAAAAGCCCACCTGCTAACCAGGGAGCTGCCTTGAATTAGTCTATAGGAAGTACTACGCACAGAGGTGTACAATGTAGGCTGGCCAGCACCATTGGAGGTCATTGGGTCCTTCCTCCCCCTCCCCCTCTTTCCCCTACAGCAGCACCAGCTGTCACCAGGTATCTCAGCACCTTATGTGAATGCTCGTCCTGCTCAGGAGGCTGAGTGTCTCTCCTTTTGCATGCTAAATCTAGGGTCCTCTCCATAGTTAGGTATTTACCGGGAGGAGGATTTGCTCTTTAGCACAAGGCTATGGTGGTGACAGCCAGTTTTGCCGAACAGCCTGCCACTTAAAGCACGCACCTAGGAAACAGGATTTGGGATCAGGATATATGACATTGCCTGGAGCATGCTCTAATCCTCAACCTAGAGTATAGGGAAAGAGGGAAAGATTTCCTCCTTCTAGTAAAGTTGGCCTCTATGCAGCTGGGGCTGCCAGAATCGTGGGGCTTGCGTTAGAGGTTAGGGGAACCAGCCAGCTAGTAGGACACCTAAGTTTTGGTCCTCACTCTCGAGGCTGTCGGTGGATTTTATATCAGACAGCATATTCTTTACATAAGATGCAGAAATAATCCCGGCAGCAGGGACAAGCAATACAGAGGAACGATAAGTTCATGGATTCCCATGAAGGAGAGTGAGATCGAGGCCCCCACATATTTTTAGAAGTCTAACTTTAAACATACACACACCAGAGTAACTGTTCTACATGACAAAAGGTTTTGTATGATAGAGTTCCATCTCCTAGATGAAAGAAAATTGAAAAAAATCTTCAGTGCACTGTAATCTGAAAATGCCCTTTTTCTATGTGCCTGTTGTTATTTGTTCTGGGTTCAACAGAAAGTGAGGTATTATTAGTGTAATCTTTTGATTCTGATTGTTTTCAGTAAAATCCATACTTTGCAACAAGCTTTGCTGTATGAGTCATGACTAAGCTTTGAATAATTTGTATTCTACTACAATTTTTAATAGCATTTTCCAGTTTAGTGCTTTCTCCCTTCTCTGTTGTGGTTGCCATTATAAATTTATAAGCAGATTTCCTGGCAAGAGGATGTCTTACTGCCCAGGACTTTCCTATGAAGATACTCGGTGATATTAGCAATTGTTTTTTGAATTGTATTTATGACACAATTATGCAGCTACCGAATGCACTGCATCTCTCTTTATTAACAAGCTCACTGATATTTACTGAAATTTATTTTATTGGATTCACGCATATATGAGAGGGCACTGTCAAAGTTGCTATCTCTTCACGCATATATGAGAGGGCACTGTCAAAGCTGCTATCTCTTCTCAGTGCTGGCCAAGGCCAAAAAACTTTACACTTAAAGTCCCACTTCTGATTAGCCCCTGGGAACAGGCTCATAATTATCTGCACAAAACCTTAAAATATCTTCCTAGCTACACAGTTTTAAAGGGCTTGCCAAATTGAAAATGTGACTACTACGACTATACAGAGTGAGCTAATCATCTACAGCAGGTATCAAAAGGTGTAACAAATATACAGCTGGCTAGTGGGAATCTTCCCTTCCTAACTGAATAAGAGAGAAAAGAGAAGAGTTTATTGTACACTTTAGCAAAGTCAGCTAACTGCTCCCAGAAGAGTAAGACAAAGCTGAGTCATATCAAAGAATTTGCAGCAGTATTTTTCAAAGAGTTGAACTACACAATAGTTACTGAAAGCCTGCAGCCAAGAGCACTGATGAGCCAATGAAAGTTTCTTCCAGTTAGGAAGTGCTCATATTTTAATGGACAATTATGTGAAATTATAACTATCTGTCTCTCCAGCTTTTCTGGCCATTTAGTTGGAATTAAGATACTCACTAAAGTCATTAATTTTTGAAACTCCTGGGCACAGCCCCAAAAAGGTAGCTCAGCTTTGAATGTGGGCTTACACCACTTTTAACTCCAAAACTCCTCCTGTGAAGGACAATGTTTATAAATCACCAAACTCTGAAGAGACCATGCCCTGCACAGGTGCCTTGGTTTTCCGCACTGTTGTACTTACTTAAAGAGACAAACAGAAGAGTCCTAACCCTGGTATATGAAACCGAGGCAAGGTTCTTAGGGAAGGTAACATTTATTTATTTGTTGCTAAGTACCTCATCTCTCTCTCTCTCCCTCTCTCCCTCTCCCCCCATATATATTTCTCTCGTTGACCGGGGGGACAGTTCCAGACTCAGTATTTTGGTTTCTGTGGATCTCATTGAATGACCCAGCTGACTGTGTGCTGGGTACAGACGCTAACCCACGGGCAGAAGACTGCCGTGTTTGCACCCCTTCTGCCTTTGGGCCTTACACAAAATGCAGCTTTACTCTTTTACTTCTGCCCCTGTGAAAATCACGGAAGCTTTTACGATAAAATATCTTATTTTCCAGTTGTGGTAAAGCCTCAATTGCTCAGCTGAAATTGTCTGGATGTTCTAAACTAGCAAGCATCATCCCACCAGAGATGTGTTCTTGAATGTTAAATTTAGGCTAATTGGAGGCATATCCTTTAATTTAGCAAGCTGAGGTTACTAATACAGATCAAGAGCTAAAAATTAACAGTGGAGATGATGTATGCTAAATGCCTAAGTGATATCTTAACCTATAATTATACAAGTTCTGTTAATAGTGAATAATTCAAGTCTTCAGGGGTTTCAATAGTCTAATGGGCTGTAGTTATGTCCAATTTACATTACGGTTGCTAGGTTTCATTAAAAAAAGAAAAAAGCTGTAGAGTGTAGCAGAAGAAAATTGGTGTTTGAAGTTATCACCCAAGAATCAAAACATGAAATTTAAATTAGAAGGTGTCCAAGCAACACAATGACACCAAAGCTGAATGTTGGTAACGAAAGTAAGTATGGTAGGAAGAGAGCGAGTTTGCAGAGACTATTAAAGGAAGACAGCACTACTAGCAACGTGCTCCATCACGGCAATACCTTAAACGCTGCACTACTGTATCATGTAAAGAGTCCAAAATATGTCATGAACCCCAAGTAAGCCTCACAACATTCTTTGGAAGTATTTAAATTCTGTTATCGCGGAGCTGCAGGCGGCAGGCTGTGGCACAACAAAGCTCGTGGCTCATCTGGAGCCGAACGACGACTGCGCGGGACCCGAGCGGCACAGCCCAGGGCGGCAGCCTCCCCGCTCGCCCACGGCCGGGCGCGCTCCCACTGCACCACCCCGCCGGGACTCCGCTCAGCTGGTCCCCTCCCCTGTTTGCGGTTGATTTTTTTCGTCCTCACAGCGCAGTCCTCTGCACTCACAGCCGGGCTGAGAGCCGCCTGTTTGGGGCGTGCGCTGTGTCCCCGATCGCTCAAAACGGCATGGCTTTTCAGGGCTTTTTTGAGAGCGAGTCGTTACAACGTGGATCAGCGCAGACATCTGGCTTGCAGCACAGCCCCAAAAACGCTTAGGATGGGTTGAAGCGCGGGGGCCCGGGCCCCTCTTTCGGAGGCTGCAGCGTCGCCCCCCGCTCACTACAGCGGACGGGCCTCCTCTTAGCAGAGCGGGTGAGATTGCACCTAAGCCCCTGGGCTGACGTTCGGTGCGTAAACGCCTGTGCTGCGAGAGTAAGTGTGCGTCTTGCTGACTCAAGGCTTAAACGTGTCAGCGATGACGCATCTCTAATATTAGTCACGATAACATGGTCTCTCCCAGCTCCTGTTGTTGCGAGCCTTGCTGTACGCAGACGAACTATTTTCGGAACGCTCCGCCTAACCTAGATTACTTGATAGCCAATACAAAAGCCACATAAATTAGACAACAGGAATGACCAGCCTGTGTCAACAGTTTGGTGTAAGTCAAGGTAGCTGACATATTTTGATACCTAAATACGACTTCCAATTTCTTGCTAATTCTTCTGAAGTGTACTTTCAATATAAAGAATACCCACTTCTTATAAGCAGAGTAATGGCTAAAATAAATGCTCTTTTGTACCTAAAGAGTAGATACTTCATCAATTTTTTATTACAGTGATTTGTACAGTTACTTTTTCTAAATTCAGCTTCAGACACCTCACATGTATATCATTTCAGTTTTTGAGTTTAAATTAAATAACTAATTTTCTCTCAAAAGACAGAAAATACTGTGCTTTTTTTTTTTTTTCCAATAGCTTGAAGCACTGTGGTTTCCACATTAGTGAACGAGCCACAGGATGAAGAGATACAACTAAATATTTCTTTCTTAGGAAACTGGTTTTCCCAACAGCTCCCTTTTTTCCCCTGAATCAAAATAGCCTTTTACATCTAGCAATGAAACCCATGCATCCATTTTGCAACATATTGCTAAATATCTCCTAATTTACATGAGAAGCAACAGCAAAACTCCAGGTACCTACGCTGTGTTTGTTAAATTATTATTATTATTATTCATATGTAATTACATAATGTAGAAGTAGCAAATTCAAACTCTTAAAATGCTGATCATGAAGTACATTAAATTATAGCGCTGCCTAAACTGCAGGGCAGGTGTGCTCTGTGACACACCCTCAGTCACCCAGACCACGGGATGAACCAGAGCATAACGCGGCTTCTCTCTGGAAACTGAAGGATACCAGCACCCTTGGGAGACAGCTTAGCCCAATGCTGTATCCTGCAGCCAGGACGCACAGAGGGTTCACATCTGTATTTGGGGACTTGCAAGGAGTACCTAGTGCTGCACAATAAGTATGCGTTATATTAAGTGATCCAGAAAAAGGGCATGCTTTTCAATTTTTTTTCACTCTGAAAGTACAAGTAATAAGAAATCCTTCCCAAGCCTATTTTTACAAGCAACAGAGGACTGGGAGTCAGCGTTTTTGGATCTGACTTGGGAGCACATGCTGCACCCATCAGTGACCATGAGGTCTAAACCCCCCTTAGCCTCACCCTTAAAGCTATGCTTGACCTTGAGCAAATCAGATTAATCACCCAGTTGTCCAGTGTACCTATCCAGATTGCACGGTTTAATTATTTACTGTTTGTAAAACACTTTCGGACTGCTAGAAAAGAGATGCTTTATCGGTACAGAGTTATGTTAAGCAATAACAATATGAATCAGTAAAAACCACCAAATAACTAGACATCTTCAGATCGTTAATACCCATTGCAACTGCCATTAGCAAGAGGTTTGAGGGTTGTTCACAAATCTCTTCAGCATATTATAAATTCCCTACAGAGCGCTCAGATGTCCCAAACAGGGCAATATTTGCTGCATACGCTACAATCCTGTCACTGTGCTATTAACAGTGATGGCTTTGCAATCAGAAATTATGTCCTGGGAATATGGGTGAGGACAGGACACGCTAGAGATGCATGAGAAAGAAAAAAGTAGATGGTCAGAGAACACAGGCTCATAGTCCTGGAGACTAGACCATGACTCACTGCAAAACCTGAAGGAGCTCATTTACCTTCCCTTGTTTAGTTTATCCCTCTGTGAGAAAGGTGTAACAAAATCTAATTACTTCATGGACTGTTATGTAGTCTAATTAATAATATTTGGAGAACATTTTGGGACTGCCGGATAAAGATTGTTTTTATGAGTGTTACTATTACCCTCATAGCTTATACTTCTTGTGTTGAGTCCCTGAGCTTAAAAGAGTTCCTTATAATGCTCTGCATACGTTTTATAGCTGCGAAACTCTGGCTGCTAGTGTCAAATGCCAGCGTACTCTCAGGGCAAAACCATCTGTTTTTGCTGAAACTAAATATTCCTGTGTTTACTTAGGAAAATGGAGGCAGACGTTTCAGTTTTCACAGCTGTTGCTTCCCGGGAAACAGGAGGATATGAACATTTTTTTCTTCCAAAGCAAAGGAATAGTAAGCTTGATTGACATTCCAGAAACTTGAAATCTGCCGATTCTGCAGGCCCAAATTATTTGCCTTTGTTTTGCTTCAAAAGTCCTTCCCGCTTCCTCGCTTAGGCAGTAACACCACAGCAGGTGTTGTGTATTTCTAATAGTTTGTGGGCAGTAGGACAGGCTGACAGAGGAACCGAGATTGTATCATATGCTAATAAAAATAATTAAAAAAAAATCTTCACACTTTTAAATAGTTCTGACGCTGACAGATGATGTAATCTGTGATATGTACCACGGTATACACCTTACCTTGTCCTGGTTTCTATGGGGTTCCTGGGAAACTCTCTACCATGTCTTCAAGGTGGTGCGTTTCTACAACCTGTTTGAGAAGTACTGGGACAGGGCAGGGGTAGCTGCTCTTTTCAGCATGAGACTTTCTTAAATGATATTCACTGGGTTGAATTTTCATTCTATTTTTTTCAACTTTTTCCTTGCTGATCCTTGACAGCAACAGTCTCTTTTCTTGTTTTAATTCAAGAGAAAATAATGTAACGTCTAGACCTACCCCGCCTTTGGAGTATGCTTTAAAGGCAAACAGGACATATGGCATTCACAGGAATCAAGGAGTAGTGCTAACTTACAAAAAATTCTTCTTCTCCAAAAAATATCATGACTGAAGCTATGATGATTATAGTAGACAAATTTGTATATCAACTGAAGATCTCGTAACGTTTTTCAAATAATTCAGTTATGGCTCTTGACTCCTTGAAGAGGTTCGCATGTGTTATTGAAGAGGTTCGCATGTGTTATTATTGGCATTTATAAATGTGGGAATTAAAGCTGAGAGCTCACTAAAGTTGCCGAGGTAATCATGAGCAAATGTATGACAAGAATCTGGAGCATCTGCATCTGAGTTTCCTATTAGCTGTTTGAAGTGGAAAGAGTAAGTGTAAAATGTAAGTAGAATATTTGCAGTGTATTACTTTAATAATAGCCTCTCTTTTGTTCTATTAATATTTAATTATTTATACAAACTGTAACAGCTACATCAAGAGAGATGGATCAGCACTATAGCTGAATGATTACGGCATGCATCTGATGCATAACAGATCCAAACTCAGGTCCTCGCTCCAACAGGTATTGAGCTATTTATACCAAGTGTGGCAGTTCAAAAAGGGATAACGGGAGACCTGCCTAGGATGCAACAGTTCAGAGAAGAGTTTCTCACATCCTAGGTAACTGCCTGCAAATTCAAACCACTGGTTATTTTGGGTTTGTTTTCCTTCCTCTCTAATTTCTCAGGAAACTTGATAAAATCTCTGTTTCAGCTCAGTCTGGAGCAGTAATATTTTTTTAAAAAGCTTTCTGAATATATAAAGAAACCTATTATCTACCCAGCTTTAGTGCAAATACTGAGCAAGAAAAAAGAGACACAGAATGCTAAAGAGCAGAATCTGATTGGTTTTCTGCACTTGTCTCTGAATCTAAACTTTTGGAAGAAAATAGTGATAATTCATCTGCAGTCTTTGCATATTCTGAGATTACCTTGATGCAGTTTCTTACCATTTCTGTCCAAAGAAACGTCCGTGAACATTGTGTACATAAATTGTCCTAAGGAAGTACACAGCTTTTTTGCTGATTCTGATTACTAAATCAAGTGGGAAACTGAGCTAGGTGCTCAAAATCCGCTTGCAGTGGCTTGGTTACTGGACAAACACAGAGACTGAGAAGGAAGCACTGCTCCAGCTACCACTGCCCAGTGAGAACATGCTCCTAATTACATGCCGGAAAACTAACCACAGGCCATATTGCTTCTCCCTGCTTCCTCCTCCCATCTGCGTAAAAGCTGTAGTCAGCCCTAAGATACACTCAGCAAAAGTGATACAACAGTTTAGAAGCAAGCCATAGTGCTTGAATAACGCTGTAAAGTGCTGCTGTGTGTTTTCTGTAAGATAATTCATGACAGAGCTAGGAGGGCAATGTAGCTGGGGCCATGATTTTTGAAAAACGCAGTTACAATGGCACAGCAAGTAACTTAAAAGAGCATGTAGTCGGTGCCATTAGTAATGGGACATACCGGCTGAAGCAATGTAAGGTTACTAGGAAAGAGCAGATAACATCAGAGATACTGAAACCGTGTTCTGTAGTTGAGGATGCAACAGCCTTGATAGCAGAGCAAGTGAGAACTCGTTCTGAGAGCCCCATTTTTGAGAATGACACTAACATACAATTTTTTACCACCTTTGGAAATCTCTGTCCTTCAAGTCTTGAAAATGCTACAGAACGCCACTGCAAATTAAAGCACACCTCAAGACAGCAGGTGGGTAAGGAGAGGAGAGTTGACACACAGGGTATTTAGGGTAAATGGCACTGAGACTGAGCGGGGGAAAGTTAGAAGCAAAGCCATGTTTGTGGACACAAGAGGAAATTTCAAAATAACTGAAAGGAAGTTTAGAAAGATGAGCATTATTTAGGAGAGTTTGCCAAAGGCATCAGCAACGTTCAAGCTTCTCCTGCTACTTAAATCACCACTTAGATATCTTTGGTCTGTATCTGTGTATGCTATTATGTCAAAAATTACTTAACATTTCTGCTTGATCAAAGAAAATGCATTCAGTCCACATTAAATATTTCTTTCTGAATCACAGGAGAAAACAGGCCTCATTCTCTGATCTTTTAATTCTATTTGTTGTAATGGAATTATGTCATTATAGAACGCAAGGTCTGTCGAGTTTTATTCGCTAAGAGACTCTCATACTCCTTTCCCTGCTCAAGCTCCGAAGCACGTTGGGGCAGACTACACAGAGTTACGCAGCACAGTGTGGTGGCCACCCTCCCTTTTCATGATCCAAATACAGCAGGGGAAGAACTCTGTGATCCAGCAAAGCTCCTATTCCATGAGTTACTGGAGAAGGAAAGAAGCCTTGGCGGGGTATGAGAGCTGAGATCCAGCAGTGGCAGGAACTGAACGGAGTCCTGAAGTTTCATTCCTCCAGTATCTTGAGTAGCGTGAGCAATCTCTCCTCATCCTATGACCCAGCATAATGCCACGCCTCATTCACTCCAGAATATGGAGAAAACTGAAAAGCAGTGAAATAGAGTAGAAAACCAAACTTAATGTATTTACCAGAGTCCCTCAAGAACGCAAGGGCATGATGTGATAGGGTAAAATTAACTAAGAGACTGGTACAGAATCCAGAAAGGAAAAAATAAGCTATTTTTTTCAACCCTTGTGCAGTGTGTTCTGTTCCACAGCATCTCTGCTTATTAAATTATTTTGATATTATGATATGCCACCGAGTTGTTTCTGGAACATGCTGACATGCTTAGTAAAAACAGTTATTATGGGATTATGTTTTGCTCAACATATCTCGAAGTTTAATATCTTCTGGAGTTTTTGGAGACAAAGAAATTGTATCTTTATGCCATAGTGAAAGATCATTGCATATTCTCATTCTGTTGTCAATGCAGAATGTTCTATGACTATATAATATTATTATACCTGAATTTGTGTTGGCTTAAAATAACTTTCAGGGCAGTTTTGGTTATGTGAAATGAAATTGGGACAATTCTTAAAAACTCAAGAGGGACTGCCTATCTATTAAATTTGGCAGCAATAAAATAGCTAATATCAAGAATACCCTTGTAAAGCTGAATAATTACTTTTCTTAGTTTGACAAAAAAATGAAGGAAAGATTTAAAGCATTATTTAGATTTTCACTACTGGGAAAAATTGAAAAATAAAAAAGAATATAGTTTCAGCAGATGAGCTGGAATTACATTTTCATAGATGCTACCTACAAATGGGGATGCAACATCTTTCTTTTTTTTTTTTCCAGAGGTTCTTCCTCTTCCTTCAATGTATCCAGCAAAACTTTATTATTGCCTATGTATTTCAAAAGAGCATTCTACTACCGGACTGTCTGGCCACCTAGCATCATCTGACGCCTAATCATTGTCTCGCCTTGTCCTAATTACTTACATTTTGCTCATATACATCTTGTCCTAATCATGAAGTAAAAACTAGGTTTTGAAATTATTTTAGCTGAGAGGATTTTGCTGGCTTGTATAGGTCAATGGAAAAATTCGAATTTGAGCTCAGATAGATGTTTCTATATCAACATCTATATTTAGGCAGATAAATAAGTGGCCTGATTTTTCTAGAACATCTGCAATGTCTTTGGCAAAAGGGATGGCTGGCTATATTTTGTCAGCATGCATACATTTCAATCTGCTGTTCCAGTTCACAAGCAGCTTTCATCAACTGTTTTTTAGATTCTGTCCATCTAGGCAAGCATCTATTGACAAGAGCATGCACTCTAACATGCTCTTGAGCACTCCTCTTAAAAAAAAAAAAAAAGGTTTCAGAAATCATTCAGAAATGCTCTTTCAGAAAAAAAAAAAAGTACTTTTAGCAGTTCCAGCCACAATGAAATATAAACCGTATTAGTTAGGAGATTCTTCCTGACAACTGTGTTAAAACGTGGCTACAAAGAGCACAACTTATCATTCCAGTTCTGATGGACTTCTTTAAAAATAAACTGTGAGCTTTCACAGGCGCAGTTTCAGCAGCAGAAGGGGTGATACACAGGTTACACGCAGCCCACTAGGACTCATTTTCTTGGCTTTTTTCTTTTCCTCCCTCCCTGTAATTGATGCCTGGAAACATAACCTCCGCATAAAGTAAAGCACATTCTCCTGCAGTAACATGTCACGGGGAGGTGGGGCATCACAAGGAGCACCAAATATCCCTACAGCCGTTAGAACATCTTCGGAGCGGATACCCAGTTGGGAGGCAGCCGGCGAGGCTGGCTAACCCCCACAGGGCGGCCTGCTGCCGGCACCCTGACAGGAAAGGCCACCCCGCCCTGCTCTTTGCACGGGACGGACGGCGGCCGACCGAGAGCCAGGGGGAGCAGGTCGGCGAGGCCTGCCTTGGGCTGCTGGGCAGCCCAGACAGCGGTGGAGGAGGACCGCGTCTGCCCGTGCGCACCCTCGGGCACTGCTTCACCGCAGCCGGCCGGCAACCGACCCTCAACGGCCACGGCGCGCGCCCGCCGGTTACTAGGAAACCCACGGGCAGGCGGGGAGAGGGGGGGGAGGGACTGTGACGCTACGCGCGTGCGCACTGGCCGACCCCCCCCCCGCGCGCCCGTTCTGCGCCTGCGCGGTGGCTGGCGCGCGGGGCGGCGGGAGGGGTGAGGAGGCGCATGCGCCCTGGCGGCCTCAGAGGCGGGGAGGAGGCGCGGGGAGGAGGGGTAGGCGCTTCCCCCCCCATTTAGCGCTGAGGGAGCGGGAGCGGCGCTTTCGGGTGCCAGCGCGGGAGAAGCCGGGCGGCCCCAGGGGACCGTCGGAGGAGGAGGAGGGGGGGGGGAAGCCACTTGTCTTCGCCGCCGCCCGCGCGCCCCGCTCCTCCTCTGTGAAGCGCCCTCCGCTCCTCCCTCTCCCCGCCTGGGACCGAGCCTGGTGGCCACAAAATGGCGGACGGGGAGCTGAACGTGGACAGCCTCATCACCCGCCTGCTGGAAGGTGAGCGGGGCGCCCGCCGGGCCTGCGCCCTCCGCGGGGCGCGGGTGGCGGCGCCACCAGGGGGAGCCGCTGCCGCCGCTTGCCCGCGGGGCGGGGGGAGCGGGCGGGGCGGCCCCGCGGCGGGGGCAGCGGCAGCGCCTCCCCCGCACCCGGCCCCGGGGGGCGGCGGAGAGCGGGCTCGGCGCGGCCGGGCCAGGCTCGGGGCCCTCGGAGGGGAGGGGAGGAAGAGGGTTTTAAGCATCCTCGGCGCGCTGGGGTGAGGGGGGAGCCCTCCCCGCTCTAGGTGAAGTGGCGGCTTTTCTTTTCTTTTCTTTCTTTCTTGTTTTCTTTTATTTTTATTTTTTAAAAAGCTTTGCAAGCGCTCTTCCCACGCGGCAGCCGCCCCGGTGAGGGGGGAGCTAGGGCAGCCTCGTTGGCGGCCTTTTCCTTTCCTTCCTCAGCGAGGATACTCCTAGTCCTCCGTGCGTAAAATTATATGCCTAAGCAAGATTAGGTGTGGAGTTGCGTGTGTGTGGGTGTCGGGGGAAGCAGAGGGATTGAGTGTTACTCTGCCTGCCTGCCTATGGGCCAGTCTCCAGAGGTTGCTCTCGGGTGCCTGGATAGCTCTGAGTCTAGTCTCTTACAAGACTAGTAGCTACGAGGGGTTTTGTGTGTGTGTTAAACAGTCATGCTTTCCTTTAAAATAAGGAGAAAACTAGCTGCCTTCCAGTTTATGGAGAAGCTGAGGAATTATTCCTAACGTTTTTCCTCTGTGTAAATGATGTCTCGAGTATCTGGTCTCAGACCTCTCCTCACGTTAGTCTTCCATTCCGTGTTCGACAAATACCTAGTATGGTGGAGACGATTATCCACTTATTTGGTTGCTGTGTTTGAATATTCGGATCACTTAGCAGAAGGCTTTCAGAAAGTAGTTTAAGAAGCATATGCAGTTCTGGGAGAGGAAAAAGTCTGAATGTTTTGTTTAACTGAGTTACTGCAGAGTTTTTGTGGCTTTTTGGTAATCGTATGTTTTTTATAAGTGAAACTGCTAATTGACTTAAACGATTAACAATCAGTATTTTAAAAATACATAAGGCTCTGGCCAGTTGTGCTCATGTTTGTACTTTAAGAAAGATATGCAGTGTAGTATAATGCAAAGAACACCTGCAGGTATCATCAGTTAGCAAAGTGTGTCTCTGTTCACTGATACTGATAAACCTCACTTTTCTGGACCCTGAAACCCAGCTTAGTAATGAAGGTAGTTTTTCAAGACAAACCACATAGTAACCTAGGAAATACTGCGTTCCTAATACTTTTTTTCCCAGGCTTTCAAAATGTGTACGTATATCTGTATGTCCTTATAAAAAGAAGGAGATTTGAAAAATCTTTGAAGGGTACTGTTCCCTCTCTTTTTCTCTTTGCTCATCTGTGTAGCTATTTAAATATAGACTGCTTGAAGAATAGGTAGTTCTCCAGTGTTTCGGGATGCAACTTGTATTGGGCTACTGTCTGTTATCTTAAATGCTACACTGCTTGCTTTATTTATTTTTAATGCAAGAGTTTGGAAATACTTATTCCTGGCTTTTCATACATGCTATAAATGCTTTATGTTGCTGTATCTCTAACATTTTTGAGCTATGACAGAGTACCTAATCTGCACTTTTTATTCTGTACTACTTTAATCTTTCAGAAGTTGCACATACATAGCTTTAAGCAAGCTTTCTTTATAATTCTGTGTCTCTGTTTCTCAGTCTGTTTCTCTCTCTCTGAGCAGAGATTAGGAAGATTTTTAAGGAAAGCAGGACATGTGTCTTCTCTGCTTGTCACCTACTAATAGGAGTGCCTCTTACAACATCTCATCGCCTCAGAAAGGGAATAGATTCTTCTAGGTTGTATTTGAGAAACTATTAAAAGAATACATACACTATATATGAATTTGCTTTGCTTGCATTTGACATCTTTTATTTCCTGTGCTGCTGGTGTATTATAGCTTAAGCTGTGGTCCAAATGTTAGTCTTCACAGGGAAGTTTTTTGTACAATTGGATGGCTAGCATTCTGGAGTTCATGGTGTTGCTTAGCTGGCTTATTGTGGTAAAGTGAGTATAAGCTCCTGTCAGTGTATGCACCCCTCCCCCTCCTCCCCCCCCCCCCCAACAACCTGGAAAAATTTCTATCAACCCTTGCTCTGGAGCAATTAATTTAAAATAAGTTTTTGACTGCTTTCCCCCTCACTTCAGCTTTGGCTTAAATAGTGAGGAATTGCAGCTTTTGAGCTGTATACAGGTGCACGTTAATATATTCAAAATACATTTTCATGAAATGTTGGGATGCAATATATTTAGTCCTTCTTTTAATGTTAAATGGATGACTTTAAACAACAGTCTACAATTGTCTCTCAGTTGCTGCTGCTTGTAAACTTCAAAGGGTAGCAAACGCATATCAAAAGCCGCAGTGACAGGAAGCTTCCTTAATGCCCTTGAGTTGCTGGTTGGGGACACCTGTTTCTAGGCTGTGATACTAGCTGTCATGAGTCCTTGCTCTTACTTAATTAGGTTACTCTAACTGTTTTTTACCCTTATTGCTCAAGACCACTTGCATTTCAGGTTATATGACGCATTAACTTGCCTTTTGATCAGAATTACATACTTGGATCATCTTACCGTCCATGGGTGCATGTACTTTCTTCTTTCTTCTTTTTTCTTTCTTTCTTTCTTGTTATCAATATGAGGAGGCCTATAACCAGGCTGCTTGGGAGAACTCATTGGAAACATCTTCCTAACCCTCAATACATGTGAATACTTGCTTATCCTAAATGTGCTCTTATTTTAGAAGAGATCATTCAGGTGCTGGAAGCCACATTCATTAACACTGGAGTTTAAACTGGGGACGATTTTCAGAGAGACTCAGTTGAGCCATAGTCCAAGAGACTCATCATGCATTAATGCCTTAACTTTTCATTTCCACATTCTCACATAAACAAAGTTCTTATGCTTTTTCCTCATTATTTGAGTGGTGAACTTAGAATGATAAGAACTTATTTGGAATTTACTTTCTTTTGTAATGCCTAGTAATTGGTTGCTAGATACTGGTTCCCTATAAATAGCTTCTAGGCAGAGAAAATAAAACTAAAGCGAGTAGCATATGCTTAGAGTCCGAACATAGCAATGCTTTCTCCTTTTTATTTGCTTTTTCCACCTCTAGGCTTAAGTTCCCATTCATGCTTCTTTACTGAAAGACACGCAGGTGCTTTTAGATGTACGCTTGACTGATCTTGGAGGTACTTTTAGCTGATAGTAAGAGCTCATTTGATATAGAAATAACTCATAAATGAATTTCAAAGATTTAGGGGACATAGAAACACAAAATTCCATAAGCATAGCTAAAACACTCTTAAACTAATGTGACCACACAAGTGAATAAAGTGAATTAGTCTTAAGTCTATTTCCTCTGTGTATTTGCAGAATTCTTAGTAGTGGGTCAGCCTTGGCTGTATTACATTTTTCAAAAAGATTATTGGCTCTTTTTAGCTTTAGCCAGTGTGCTGACTCTTTTTTAGTAACCTTTTTTCCTACCTTTCCAGCTATGCCATCTGGTGGATAGATCTTCCCAGTCCATCCTAGCTGTGGGCAGCACTGGAGTGTGCCTGTGGAGTGTTAAGAAAACAGGTGTGGAACATGCTGTAGTTTTGCCCCAGTGAGGCACATGGAGTCAGCTAGGCTAAACCAGCCCAAGTCTAGGCCAATAAACAGCTAATTCAATTTTAGCTGATTTAAGCTTTGGTGATGTGTGGGAATGTTCTGTCTGCAGAAGGAGAGTGCTCTTGATGGTGTTAAGTAAGACTACCATATTTCTGACTGGGTGTTGAACTTCCTGTTTGCATGCTGTAAATGTCTTCTAACATTTCTGAATATAAGGCAGCTCGATGGGACTGGCCTGCATTTCCAGAAATATAGGCATCTCTCTCTGTCCTGGTAAGCGCTGAGAAAATTACTATATGGAAAAGAGGGCCTACTTGGGGAAACTCGGACATGTAGCAGCCTTAATTACCATCTGGATTTCTGTGATGAGAGTCTGCTTATGTAGAGGTACAAACCAACTCGCCCTGTCCAGATGAGGCCTTGAATTCAGTTGATGGAACTTGGTTTGGGTCTGCCTCAAAACTAAATCATTTTCAGTGAGGCTAGGATGGCTGCTAATGCCGATAATACTGATCCACCAAGGAAGCTGGGAAGCACTTAACCAGAAAGAGAATTATCAGACTTTCATTAAATGTAGCAAAAGGTGCATGACTTTTTTTATACTTGCCTTAATAAAAACTAGTTGTGTTATGATGGCTTAAAAAAAAACCACATAACCTTAAATGTCTTCTTATTTCAGAGGTGTTGGAGATTCAGGTTGTGATAAAGACTGAAATGAGAATGTTTTTTATGTGAGGAATGTTGAAGTTGAATTGGAAATGCTTATGAAATAATTATGACTTTCCTTATTAGTTTTAACTGCTGCAGAGCTGCTGGGCTAATGTATTATGACTGATTAATTAATGTATAAATTTGTATCTGATTTCGTTAGTATGTCTTAAACAGAAACCTATCTAGCTGGACTGGTGGCCTGGTGAAATACAGTAGTAGTGTATACAGTTGCAGGCTTCAAAACAGATACTGAAAAGGAGAGAGATGTAGAAAAGAACAGACTTTAATGGTCCATTGCAGGACAATTAAAATATATATATGTATATAAATGAACCTTGCAAGAAAAGATGATTATCACCTGGTTTAGTGTGAAATCACTGGATAACCTGCTACTAGAAAAATAAGCAAGGGTAATTTAACAAGGAGTTTCTAGGAAAAGAGAGATGCTTGTGATATTCTGAATCTCTTATTTTGTAGAGAGAAAAGAATGAGTAATCTTCATTGTATGTTGCTAGGAGGGTAGGTATTGTATTAAACAGAGAGGAGATGGAAGGATGTCACTGTTTCTGGGTTTGCCCAGCACTGCCGAGATCAGCCAGTTCATCCTTGGCTTTAGAAACGCAGGACAAATTGGATGGTTGGCTGGAAAACTTGTTCCAAAGGCCAAGAGTCCAGTGTCAGACAATGTACGCTGGTGTTCCTTTATTTTTTCCACTTGCTGCTTTAAAACCTGGAGGGTTCAGTAGCTCTTTCACTTAGATATTCTGCAGCACATCAAGAGCATTTTTGACTTAATTCTTTTGGTGTCTTGGTCAGAGTACAGCTAAATTATAGCATAAAAGAAAACGCTGCTTTAGTTAATGTGAACGGGACACTTTAATTCTTTCGTAGTTACAGTGAAATACTCATCAATGATGATCACAAATGTGGGTGGTAACTTCAATTAAAAAAAAAAAAGCAGTATGTGGTTTAGTACTACAAAGTATAACAGTCAGGAACACTGTATTCGACTGTTGTTTAGGGAGGTCAGATGCTATATGCCATGAATAGCGTGTGTATGGGGGAGTTTAAGCATAACTACAATCCAGAGTACTTCTAATACAATGTATATCTTGTTCACAATTTTAACATAGAAATGATCCTGTTTATTGCCACCATATACTGTTGTCATATAATTTGTCTTGATAACATAAGCTGGGTTGTCTTAGTTTCACAGTGCCAACTTGTATTTTTTGGACAATTTAATAGCAGGCTTGGTGCAAAGTTTTTGTATGTGTATATGCAGCAGAACAAGCATATTAGTTAACTTAAATGCCTAAGAAACTGAAGAGGTGCAAGAGTCATGTTAAAGCCCTAGCTTTTTTGTATTTCAACTTTAACTTTTCTCTTTGTTACTTTGCAGGAGCTATGAAGTGACTTTGTAATTTGCCTCTCCCTTTCTCCAGTCTTATGAATTTTCTTAGCTGTGCATTAGAGGAAAAGAAAATTAAACTTTGAGAAAGAAGCTGAAATGTTGCATGTTCATCTTCTTACTAGATTGAGCAAAGTTCTGTCAGGGGTTTGTTCCTGTGTTTATATTATGGTCCAGTAATGTAACACATGAATGAGAGCCATTTTAAGGTTAGTTTTGTTACAGCTATTCTGAAACATCAAAAACTAGCGTTGTTGGCTTAGCTCTTAATGTTTTGCCATAGAATGGAGAGAGTGGTTACTTCTGGATAACAGCTGCACAACTTAAAAAATAGAAAATATTTTAAAGGAGTAGCGGCTTGTCCTTCCAAAATGGAAGGCGCTGTTTAAATCTAACCCTGGATTCCTAACTTAAAATCATGAAAGCATATCTCTTAAATTTTTAAGATGCTGAAAGCAGATATTGTCAAAACATGTTTCCAAAACTCAGGAAAAAAAACTTTTCCATGACATAGGTAACACCACATCTGGTTTCCTAATCCATTCTGTTCCTGCTATTGAGAGGCAGAATTCATCAAATGCTTGTAAGTACAAGAAAGAAATAGTTACGTGTTATAGTTAGTAGTTAATTGTTAAGCGTTCCAGGGACTGCTATGGGGAGCACGCTTGCAGTCCTGAGCTTTTTTTGTCCACGTCCTCACCCCACCCTTTCATTGGTCCTAGCCCAAGTTCACTGTGGATGCATTTTCCAGCTTGAAAAACTATCTAGATTCAATTATTTCATTGTATCTTCATGCTAGAAATAAAAGATTGATTCCCTAACACAGTTTACTGTGTGATCATGCAGATGTGTACGTGAACCAGAAAAAGTGTTTGGGAAAGAAAGAGGCAGCTGCTTAACAATGATACTGGCCCAAATTGTTCATGAAACTTCAGAGAAGTCTATCTGGGTTTTAATGTTATGCTAAAACGGCAAGTGTTTTGCCCAGGAAATGGGATATAAGTGGTATGGGAGAACATGGTATAAATGCTTAGGACAGCTGTGCATGCCCCAGTTGATTTAATAGTTCAAGTTACTTCTATTAGTGATGCCACAAAATAAGAGGCTTGGTTACTTAGTGGTAGATGTAACAGAAATACTATGACAGCATAGTTAAATGTGTGTTCTCTGCCAGTTCATGAAAGAGTATGGCAAAAGGAGCAATGTTCATAGGGCTTCCACCGGCGAGTTCCTGGCTTTTTAGTATTTTTCTTCCTCTCCAAGATTGCCTTACATAATCTGCTACTCCGTGGCATGAATTAGAGGAATAAAAATCTATTTTTGTGAAGTTTTTCTTTCCTACTACTGTGCAACTCGTGTCTTAAATTGCTAATTGCTCTTAGTGGACATGTTAAGGTTGCTTATCAAAGGTCTTGGAGATGCTGAGGTTATTTTCATGTTGATTAGAGCAGTTTGTGGATTATTCTAGGAACTGTTGTCCTAAAACAATAACCTGACAGTACAACATGTATAGCTACTTCTAAATCTCTGTTCCCTGCTACATCACCCTGTTTTAAGCTCCTTGCAGCAAAGACTTGTTCTAGCATAGCGCTGCACACATGGGATGGTGTTACAATATGAGTTGTCCTTACCCAAGACCTCTGGGTAAATCAAAGCTTGTTTACAGCATATGTATCTTAAACTGAAGAGAATTAGTGTGTCTAATGCTGAGATGCTGTTCCTGCCCTGGGTAAGTGGTAACTGTTAGAAATGGTTTTCCTAATGCTGTTCAAGGCTTTTTGTGAGTGTCAGTTTTACAATTCATGCAGCTATGACTTGCATGCTTTAAGAAGAGTTAGCTATAGCAAACTGTTGCAAATAAATATGAAAAATAATACTTATTCTTTTTCTGATTTTTATAACCTCTTCTTAAATCTGTTCTTGAGGATTTGGCTTTTAAAAACCTAGATATGATGAGATGCTCTCTTTTGCTCCCCTTAGGATACCCAGCTGAGTCAAGAAAACACAAATGAAATTGTAGTTGCAGTGCAAGCTTGTGAAAGATGTGCTTATTCTTCCTTGTGTACTTCTAACTACAGCTGTGGCACAGCTGTTTCAGATGATTAGCTGCCTAACCTTCCAGTCCATTTGAAAGTGAATCCAGTTAAATGCTGAGGCTTCCATGGTTGTGGTAGTTTCTCGTTCAATATGTAGTACCCATTGACGAGAGGATTGTGGGAGAGACTTCTTTTCTCTTTAGCATTGATGATTCCTCATGAAATTTTGGGCTTTACACCTCTTCAAATATATCTGTCCTTACCAGTCTGTCCTTACCAGTCTGCAATGTAGAGCTGCTGACTGTTCAAATGGGGTCTTTGCAAGGGTGTAGTACCCCAGATCTGTTTCCTCCCCAGCAGTTGGAAGCAACTGCAAACACAAAGTATATTTCATCTCCCCTTCTAAGGGTGACATGCTGACCAGTTTTGGAAGCTTCATTTGACTGCAGAATCTGAAGTGTTATAATGAATTGTTGATCTACCTGTTAGGGGTTTGCAATGTGGTATAAAAAGGAAAGAGTTAGTATCCAGAGACTGGGTGCAGCAACTATGGCAGTAGCTGACTTTCAAGGGGTAAAGCTGCATCTTCAGTGTGTTGTGTGTTTTTTTTTTTTTTTTTTAGTGCAAAAATCCAGCAGCACTAAAAGCCTCAGTCCTTTTCTCCTAAAGTAATTGTCCCAAGTTTAAAGCTCCCTTTGGCCATAGACTTGACCTAAAGACTTGTGTTTTAAGAAGTACTGGTTGGGTCAGAGTTATTTTAGGTATTATGGGAGCCCTCCTTGAACTGCTGTCTCATGGGTTTTGGGCTCTGTGCTTGGTCTGGTACTACTTATGTTAACATTAATATTTTTGTATATGGTGGGCTTTCCTAGGTTTGAATTCTAGAACCAGTATGAATGCAAGATGTGTGCAAATCTGCAGTTCACTTCTTGATTTTTAAGCTACGTAAAACACCTTAAAACAACAAAACAAAAATTAAATATGGAGGAAACTTTCATTGCTTATTAAAACAGATTTAAGAGAATTTTTAGTGGAAAAATATGATCGAAAAGCTGGGTTTGTACAGCATGTCTCTTCAAAGTGACCTTGATTTTTTTTATAAGCATCTCCCAGTTATGGATTTAAAATGTAACTTAATTGTTTCAATAACAGAGCTTCAGTGATCATCTTTTTATTTAGACTGTGCTGTTTCAGGTGGGAACTCTGTGTATAGTGACCTTCTGTTGTGCCCAGCATAATGAGGGATCTACAAATGGAATGTCTGTAAACTACTAGAATGCATATGCTGGAAAAGGTGAAGACTGGAGTCCACAAATGGGATGAAATCTTATGCAAAGCTGTTGAGCTTGAGATTCTTCACCAGTAGTCTTCTGGGGGCTGAAGACATAACTAAGTGCATCATCTGGCAAGTGTTGGAGATGTGGTGACATGGAAGCCTTGTAGGCATTTACTGTTCTCCAGCCCCTTTAGTTGTTTAATGTCTGGACATGTATTCCTTTTAATATGTTAGTCAACGTGCTGATGATGACAAATGATGAGAAAGTGTTACTAAATAGCTGTGTTTTTTTAATACAGTTGAGCACTACGATTGTGGCACTCTAGCTGACTGTCCCAGGATCTAGTTTCAAATCTTTTCTTCCCTGCTTGAGATAACTAGTCTTTATTTCTACCTTTTATATCTTCCTGTGACTGCTTCCTAACCTAAGTGATGAAGTGATTTTTTTTTTTAATTTTTTTCTTCAGTAAAAGCAGTTCTAAACAAGAGATGTTAAACCTTGGTATTTGATAGAGCAGTGCTGAAATGATCAGATGTACAGCTACTCTGGGAAAGGTTTGCAATGGTAACCAGAGCAGAGGTTTTTGAGCTTAAGACTTTGGACTGCAGTACAAGGTGACCTATGGCAAGCTGTTTCTTCTCATATCCTCTTTTCCCCTTTGATAATGATACTGATCTGCGCAAAGTATCTTAAGCTGTCTAGGAGCTAAGCTGAAGTTAAAAGAAAACGGATGGTGGTGGTTGGGGTTGCATTCATTTCTTTAATTGATTCTTTTCCCTCCCCAAGTTTAACTAATAAAGGTTGCAAGTTAATCTTCTGCTCTGGAGGGGTAAAGTGGGGGGTCCAGAAATTACTTTTTTTTTTTGGCTGTCTTTGAATCTAAATGATTTCAAATTCAAACTGCTACAGGTTCATATACTACTTTCTCTTGTAGTTCCTACCGTAGTTTAGTGCTGAACGTTACCACGTCTAAGCAGACGGCAGAACAGGATGTTCGCCTGTTGTAGACACTGACAGGTTCTGGTTTATTAGTTTGAACTTGGAAGATTGATTTATGCTGATATGTTCGACTGAACTGGATCAGCCAAAGTGCAGATGCATTTGTTCTCTCCTGCAGCTTCATGTACACATTAAAGCCCCTGACAGAGGAATTGTATAGATATTTGTGGAAAGGAACAGCTGCAGATAGACATGCCAGAGGATGTTGATTGGAGTGCAATAACATCTGAATGACTTAGACTTAAGAGTGCTAAATATAGATCTGAGTACCTGATTTGTGGGTTTAGGAATAGAGTTTTTACACTAATTAGAATGTCTCTGGATGAAGAGGTTCCAATAACTCTAAATCCATTATGTAAAAGCAAAAATTTCATCAACACTGAAATCATAATTGTTTTTAGTGTGAAGTTGCTAATATGAAAATTTTCCACTGCTAGGAGTGCAAACATGGCTGTCTTTTCATTGTCTTTAGTCATGTTGAACTCAGCAAGCCTGAAGAAAGCGTTTTCAGGTTTTTCTAGTCTCAGGATTTTGTTAATTGTGAATAGCAATGTGATTGCTGATTCAAACACTTTAAGTTACTATTTAAACAAATATAGAGCAAAGCAAAGCTCAAATTGTTATCTTCTGAGAAGTTAGTTTAACAAGAATGCACATAAACCTTTAAGCACTTGTTACCACAGCATCAGAGTTTAATTTTGGAATTTGTTGGAACATCTAATTCCAACACATTAGATGCATATGTTGGAGTGTGTGGCTGGCTCTTTGTCAAGTACAAATCTCAAATGCAGATCACCTGCACTTATCCATTGCTGTGTATTTATGTGATAGTTCTCTTCAATTGTTAAATGTCTCGTTACAGTACGAGGATGTCGTCCTGGGAAGATCGTTCAGATGACGGAAGCAGAAGTTCGGGGTTTGTGCATAAAGTCACGGGAAATCTTTCTTAGCCAACCTATTCTTTTGGAACTAGAGGCACCTCTGAAAATCTGTGGTATGTAAGCTTCCTATGCATTTTGTATATTTTATTTATTTGTGTGTATTTGGATGTGAAGGAAAAGGTTGGTGAAGAAGATCTTGAGAACTGGGGAATGACCCTGACTTGGGTGATACAGATTAGTGATTGAGGTCTCCATAATCTCAAATGTAGCTTCCAACTGCGGTTTGATTAAGTCAAGAAAAGGCAGCTAACAGTGGGTGGATTTCTGATGCTCCCAGTGGTGTTTAGGACTGACTAAGTTTTGCAGGCAGTAAGAGTTGCTTGTGGTATCTTTTGGGTGCAAATTTCACAACCTGCCCATTGAACATCCCTAGGGACTATTTGCAAGCGCGGTTATTCTCATGATCATGATTTCTGTAAGCGGTTAACCTTTAAAAAAGAGTAGCCAACACTTACTGTTAGTCTTTTAACTAAAAAAATTGCATATGGACTTTAAAACTAGAATCAGTTACTATGTAGTAAATGCCTTAAGCTTTATAGAACACTTTGGCAAATATTATTACATCAGGTATGGATAAACCTAAAATCTACTACTGCTTCTTTTGAAGACATCTAGCATGTTATAAAGCTTAAAGTATACTGTTAATCGGTATGCAAGCTTGTTGAAAACTTGCAAATACTGACTTATAATCATCAAGTTATTAACAGCAGATGCATTCTTAGAAAGCATAAAATTTCTTAATTTAGGCTGCTTAAACGTTCATATTCTTAAAATTGAAGCAGTCTTTGAATTTACTGATATTAATGAGCCCAAAGATAGGTTAGCTTCTTGGCTTCCTCCTGGCAGACCTAATGTAGCAGTGTTTCTTACATTACTTGCCTAATGAATGAAGCTGAAGGTAAAACCCGGCTTAACCACTTTGTGTTTGTTACACTGAAGAAAGACTACAGTGGTCTCATCGTATTCCTAGATAAAGAAAAATGGAAACTCAAAACATTTAGATTGTTTATAAACAAAGGTCTGCAAAGTATATTTAGACTCCTTCAAAGAAAGCTAGGTTCTCATGTTCTCACTCGTTTACATCCAGACAGTTGAAAGGCCTGTTAGATGCACAATAACACTGTAGCAAATGTACAGTGAAATCAAGCATTAGTTGTTGTTAAATCAGCTTCCAAATGCAGTAGTAGCACCAGAAAGTGTCAGATACATCTAAATTTAATATTAGATGTATATCAAAATATCAAAAATGTTTGGATAAACACGGGGAACAGAAATGATCACTTGCACCAAAAGCAAAATACGCAGCTCTGCTGCTTTGAACTACTATTTTAGTGTGTTGAGGCAACGCCTGAGGAGCTATTATAGGTTTGTCTTTTCTTTAATCAAATCAGTTCAAAATAAGCTTTTACGTCTTGAATGCTCTGTTTTAACGTAAGATGAAAGATGTTCTTATATAAACTTCCATTTTAAAATAACTGCAGTTTTTCCTGTAAGGCATTGTATCCGATAGACTTAAATCCAGCTTGGGCTTATATGAAGCAGTATTTTAAATTACCAGGTACCTTGAATAGAATGTTAAATGCTTTAATCCCTTTACAAAATTGCTTCTACAAAATGTCTGTTTACCCTTTAAGGACTTTGGTCTCTCTGGCTCATGTGTGCAACTGAAACTAATTCCAGACAATGAACAGAATAATTGTCATAATCTTTCTGTATTATGTTTACTTAGTAGCTAATTCTGGTGATGATTAACTCTGAGAATATTGATAGTGTAGTTCTGGAGTACTCGACTCAAAGGTAACTTGCTGATGAGTTGTCTTTGTCTTCATGTCATGACCTGGAGAACTCTAAATATCAAATAGAATAGCAGTTGTCGTTTTTGCAAGATGTATGAAAACAGTTTAGCCAGCCAGACTTCAGTGACTGCCTGGAATTGGGTAATGGATAATCTTTCCAGTTAGAAAGGGAAAGTTGAGAAGTGATTCCCTTCTGAGTGATAAATGGTTGTGGAAGAATGTTGTCTAAAGAAAGGAGTATTGAATTTTTCATGGAAAGTGTAAGGAGTATAGCTATGTATACCTGTTGCCACCTTATGCTTTCACATTTGAACTGGAGAACACACAGTTCTGGAAGCTTTTTTCCTTTTCAGATTGCGGAAAATCTGTAGGGATTCTTTTAAGAGGCTGTGGAAGCTACCTTCCAACTGGAGGATAGCTGTGTTTAACAAAGACACATTTTACCACTGAACAAGTTGCAAAAGTGAAAATGCAGTTACAGAACCCTTAGTCTAAAGGACCAGAAGGTAGTAAATTTAAACAGGGTACAGCATCATATATTGTAGGTTTTTTTGCGTAGTGCTTTTGCGCTCAGTCATCTTTGGTAAAGAATCCTGCAGTCAGTAGGAATACATAGCATTACTGGACAAGTTACTGTAGAGTAGCTTTAGTGTATTCTTGGTCTTTACATGCAGCTCACAGATGGCTACTTTCGGTTAATCTGATACGATAGGCCCTGGTGTCACAATTGCTACACAGAGCTCTTTCATGGAAAGCCTGCTTAATTTAAAAGGTGGCAGTGTGAGGAGTGGTAGCAGGTGAATCTGTTTGGGAAGCACTGCAAAAATTTCTTGTGGAATAGTATGAATGACAGTTATTTTTCCTAAGATACACTTGCAGGATTGAGTGTCTTGTAAGGAATATCAGTCTTCTAGTTTCTGTCCTGTTTTTATATAAGTAATTGCTTCAAAGAAGGAGTTATTCTGCATGCTGGGGGGTTGGAATCATAGTACTGCAATGCTATGGGAGGACAAACAGCTGACCTTTTAAGTAAGCATTCCCAGCCAGCGCAATGTTCAGCCCCTCTCTAGTCTGTCTAGATTCTTTACTGATCTGCTTTTGCAGTAAATAGTGTGACTTGACTTTTTTATAATACATTGGTTTCCTGGCCATGTAACTGTTCAATTACAGATTGCCTTTCTGACCTTGCTTTAATTTGAACAAATTAAGACTTTGTTAGAAAGCTTCAGCTCAGTTGGAACTTCTGTAGCCTTTAGGTTTTCAGATAGTTTTCATAACTGACATAACAGTTCTGCAAAGATTGTGCGAGTTATATCCTTATAGGGAGTGCTTCAGTTCAAATTCTTAATGTGACTGTCACCCATCAGATGCCTATTGTCAGCCTGTTTTTAAAGGAAAGGTTAACACTTTTCTTAAAATATCCGATAAAAAAGTGATTAGCTTAATGTCTTGATTTGTCTACTGTTTACACTGTTGCACTAATACCTGGTAAATATTTTCTTATTCAGGTGATATTCACGGTCAGTATACAGACTTGCTTCGATTATTTGAATATGGAGGATTCCCACCGGAAGCTAATTATCTTTTCCTTGGAGATTATGTGGACAGAGGCAAACAGTCTCTGGAAACAATTTGCCTACTACTGGCATATAAAATCAAGTACCCAGAAAACTTCTTTCTCTTAAGAGGGAATCATGAGTGTGCTAGCATCAATCGGATCTATGGATTCTATGATGAATGTAAGCAACCTACTTGTTCTGGATGGCTTTCACTTAATGTCATTATAATGTGCTTTGGAAGTACTTTGAGGTGTAACTCCTATACTGCAAGGACTTCAGTGTCCTGTGGACTTATTTTGAAACTTTCTGAAAGTACATTTCAAAATGAGGTTAAAGTCATTCTGGAGTATTACTGTTTGTGCTTCTGCTATCCTTGAAATGCTGTAGCTGAAGATTGAAACCTGAGTGCGTTTCAAAGAAATAAAGCCCTATGAAGACAAGGTTTGCTAACATCTTTGATCAGGCTGTGATATGTATTGTAGGTTGGCTGTTCTTTAATTAAAAAAAAAAAGCGAGCTTCCTAATGTCACACTATTCTTCTAGGCAAGCGGAGATTTAATATTAAGCTCTGGAAGACCTTCACAGACTGTTTTAACTGTCTGCCTATTGCAGCCATTGTGGATGAGAAGATCTTCTGCTGTCATGGAGGTAAGCTGGTAACTGCTTTTAAAGACTGTCTAAATGGATCTTGGAGTTGCTATTCTAGCCAATGTAGTGTTAGCATATATATCTGATACTTAGCTGAAGATGTTTGTTCTGATGTTGTCTATAAAGGTCGCTGGTACACCTTGTACTTCCCTATGGACCTGGAAGCAGAAGGATGTTGTCCTTCTGTGATATATATGCCCACTGTGCCAGAGAGGCAGGTGCATCTATAAATATTTCCATCCGTATATTCTTCTCTAAGGGATAGAATTTTTGCCTCGGTGCAGGAATAGCTAACGTCCATCAGTGCAGTCCTAGCTAATGTTTGGATCCCCTAGCAGCGAAGTCAAAGAATAGCCTTCACAAGTAACCTCAGCTTTGTAATCTTGGTCCCTGTAGCTGGTTTCATAAGATGTTGGTGGAAGGTATCTCTGAGGCCACCTGGTCTGGCTTCCTGCTGACCTGGAACAGGACTGCTGTTAGCATTAGATCAGGTCAGCCATGGCTCTGTGGAACTAACTGAGTCTGGAAGACCTCCATAGATGGAAGATCTACAGTCTCTGGGTAACCTGTGCCAGTGCTGCACTATTCTTGTAGTGAAAAAGATGTTTGGTGCTGATCTGCCAGAGGCTTTTGACTTTCCCCAGGCAGTGAAGCTCACAGATTTTTCAGGACCTTGCAGAGTCCCTGTCATATTGATTTTAAATTCCTTTTGTAGTGGACAGTGCCTTCTTGCAACTGTCTCTGCAATTACTTCCGTTCTTAAGTAGCCTGCTACCTCACACTCGGTGATCCAGAGATGGTCTGTTAGGTGTGATATCTGCATTGGCTGTGAGAGAGAACTGGAGATCAGTGGAAATGAGCACTGCTTCTGGTTTGACTGAACCAGCTCCATCTGGAATTAGAAATAGTTTTTACCCAAAGACCTGAGCAGACTTTTCCTGACTGTGAGGCTGTATTGATGCCTGTCGTCCTGCCTTTACTATTTACAAGCATTTTTGCAAGAGTTCTGCCTGTATGGAATGCTGTGCAGTAAAACTGATCCTGGCTGCTCTTGCATCTTGTACCGAAAGCTGCTGCCTTCAGTGCCCATTAGTATAAACTATGCTTAAGACCGGTGGCATCCTCTTGTCTTTGTAAATACAGAATTAATGCAGGGGCAGGTAGCTGAGTCAGTGCCAGTCTTTAAGTGGCACTGGCATTTTAGAGAAAATAGTTATCTTCTCACAGGGTATCCCTTGAGCTCATTCAGTGTATGTGGGTGTCTTTAGGACTGGTACCTGTCATACAATCCAGATTTCATAATTTTAAGAATGTGGAATACGAGATCACTTCTGCAGTAAGGATGCAAAAATCAGTGACTAAAACCATATAATGAGTTTTTGTTTTCCCCAGAATTGGCTAAAGGGAATATTTCTTTGCTTATCCTTCTTATACAGCTTGTTTCCCAAAGAAAACAAAGTGCGGTAGATGAGAAATCATAAAATATTGGGATGTTTCAGGCAACCAAGCTTAGGTAATGGGAAGCCATCAAGGATGCTTAACAGACAGAGTGAAATACTATGTTCTGAAACAAAACTGATACTTCTGTGTGTATGTGCACTTGGGACCTGAGAGTTATGAGCAAGAAGCCTAGAAATTTTTTTCAGAAAGTTTTTTTTGTAAGAGATCCATTATAAATATAATGGGGGGATTAATCTCTCCTTTGATGAAATAAACTTTATTTGTAGTATACTTTAAGGATTGCCTTATGAAAAGTAGCATTAATTTCTTTATTGAATATTAGTTGTCCCTGAAACTTCAGTTACCGCTGAAAGCTTTGCAAATTATTAGCGCTTAAAACTGACTTACAACTGTGAAATAAACTGGGAAGCTCACTGACTGCGCTCTGCGCTCCTCAAAGAAATTAAAGTGGATGTTCAGCACATCTAGATGCATTTTACCCTTTTTTCTTCTTCTCCAACACTATCCAAACTGCATTCCAGATCCCTTGGAGTCATGGACTGCCAACATCTTTTCATGATGTTACTGCTATAGTAAACACTGAGGCAGCAACACAAACTGAACTCTGCTGGAGGTTGAAGCCAGCATATAGAAATAAGGTAGGTGCCTTTTTACTATATTGCGCATTTTTGCATAGTTTATTTTAAAAATATTGTCCTCTGGGATATATAATAAAACTTTGCAAAACCGCATAACATAGTAAACAAAAGGCACCTAGCTTACCCTATTAAGCTATCTACAGTGGCTGAAGTCCTAATTCAAATTTTTCTCTAAACGTAGACTTCAGGAGCGTCTTTTGATCACTTCACAACTCAAATCAAACCTCCCCTGCCCACCCTGTCTCCAAATTGTTTTTGCTGATGGAAGAATTCTTCACTGTGCTCTTCCTTCTGTCTTCTCTCTTCTCCCTGCCAAATCTCATTCCTGTCTTTCCATATTGCTCATCCAGCTCAGTATTTTGGTCTTTTTTTTAAGGCTGTCCTTTCTGTTTACTTCTGACTTTGTCTTTTATCTTGCATAATTAAAGTTTGCTCTATAGCTGTTCCTAACTTCTCCTTTTTGCTTTATTTAGTATCCTATACAGTGCAGTTTCTTTTGAGATAAAGATATTTTTTCTTTATCCGTGACAGCACTCTGTAGCTCTGATCCTTAGACTTGCTGTGATTACTCTTATATTTTTGCAAACTAAGCTCATGTTGTGTCACGTTGATGGAATGCACTGGTCTGATCACATTAGATTTAAACTCTATGAGAAGGGAGTCATGTTGGTATAATAGAATACTAGAACAGTATTCTAGAATACTATATAGGATTTGCAAGGATTGTTTTTTGTGTGACATCACTGACAACGAAAAGTATGCTAGGATCTTTTTAGAAGGAGAAGCGTCTGCCTAATATTTTGTGTAGGGTCTAAGGAGACCTGAGGAGCTTCCTGCATTAATACGTAACAGTTGCTCTTGTTTTACCAATTCTGCCTGATCAGAGTGGTTCAGATGTGGGGCCTGAGTTGAACCTGCCAGTAATAAGGGCAATTCATTTCCTGTTTTCTCTTGGGGAAGAGGTGCTCTTATGCTACAGAAAGATAGTATACTGAAAGATTTTATTTGTCCATGTTTAGTTGCCATTATATGACAAGTCATTCAGTTGTGTACTTTTCAGTTCACTTTTAATACACAGACAATTGTAGCAATCCCTTCAGTGGGGATAGCTGGGCAGTAGCCTGTATTTGAGTTCATATTTTCTTTTGTTAACAGTGGTACACAATTTTTGTTTGAGGTCTGAATTTCAGATATGAACTGCTCTTGATCTCTTCTTGTGCTGGGGGACCTGGGAAACTATTTGGGAAGAGAAGGCCTCTTGTATACTTAGAGGTCTGCAAACATGCAGGTAATTCTGGTAGGGAGGACAGGGGTGAGTATTTTACAGCTCTGAAAATAGTGCAGTAATTGTAACTGCTGCGAGACTGAGACACTGTTTGCAATAGTGTATTTTTCTTTTAAAGAATTTCACATTTCGGATGTAACCTGAAATGCTGTGAGCTGTTGCCTGAGAAGGTCACAAACTGATTGTGCTTAGAGGCTGCCATTACTGTATCTCAGACTATGGTGCTGAGGACCATCAGAGTAGAATTCAGGAAATTCACGCTAATGTAATCTATGTGCAAATGGATCAAATTTGGGGAGGAGTTAGTGATAGGGTAGTCCAAGTTAAAACTGATTACATACTGATTATTATACCAACATGTATACTACTAGCGTATGAGTAGAACTGACTAAAACTCATTTGATACAGTATCTAATGTTTTAATAGCTAATATCATATTAAATATCTAGTTTCTGCCATCCTTACAACTTTAACTCAAGGTGATGGTGAAGTTAAGTTTAACCACCTGATGAGGATAGAAGGCTTCTATCAAGACCGCTTTAACAAACACAGTCTGAAACTTTAATACTTGGAGAATTTATGAACAATGACTCCAGTGCATTAGATAAGTAGCACATACTTTGCCACTGTCCTAACTAGAATGTCAGCTAAACTATTTTACACAGGGACTCCTCTCCAGTGACAGGTTTGCTTCTGCCATGTTTAAAGTTCTGGACTGAGTAAAAAAGATATGGCTTGCTAATATGGAGTATA
The DNA here is from genome assembly GCF_040807025.1 of Struthio camelus. Taxonomy (NCBI): domain Eukaryota; kingdom Metazoa; phylum Chordata; class Aves; order Struthioniformes; family Struthionidae; genus Struthio; species Struthio camelus. Next base: position 108,094,411 of record NC_090944.1, read on the forward strand.
TTGCATTGCAACTTAGGACTTCATGTTCCATTTTCAAATTTGCCACTCCCTTAAATGTCATGGGCCAAGATCACCTGACTTTGTTTTTGATAGTGTGCCATGACCTTCGGTTACGGTCATGTAAAGATGCTGGAGCATCTAGTAGACTCTTCATGTCCATAATCCTCAAGTGTAAAAAAGAGAAGGGGAAAAAAAAAAGTTCTGGACTGTATTTGAGCTGTTCTGAGGGTGGCTTTGGTATCCCATGCTTTGGCTGTAATTAAATGCTAAGATGGAAAAACTGTGCATAAGTTGTTTGCAATAAAATTATGTTTATGAGTAATCAAACTACTGTGATTTTACAAATGACTAGGCAGCTGAGTCATAACATTGGACCATCTTTGTGTTCTTGATCTACTGCAGATGTGAGGTCAAGTATTGATTTAAAGCTTTCAGTTGACTGCAGCTCAGCTGCTATATGGTACACACGGAAGTACAACAGTGCAACTTGCTCATGTTGCAGTCATAACTGCAGACTACTTTAGCATGTGATCTTTCAGAGCTGGGTGGGTTTTTGTCCTGCACAACCAGCTGATTTTTCTAGAAGCTGAAGATAAAATAATGGGAATGCCATGCTTCGCTGAGTACCTCTGTAGTAATTTGTTCAAGAGAACAGACATAATTGTGCTGTGTGGCTAAAAAGATGGTATGAAAATAAAGACCCTTACTATTTTTGCTTGTGCTATTGTGTCCCTTTGTGTTCAGAAACTTTATTGTCTTGTAGAAAACTGTCATTTTTTTCTATTGCAGCGGGAGCAGTTGAACTTGTAATTGCGTTCGCTGGAACCCTTTTTACAAGTGAAATATGTAGATAAGTTGCTTGTTTCCTTGTATTTGCAGGACTGTCTCCAGATCTCCAATCAATGGAGCAGATCCGGAGAATTATGAGACCGACAGATGTTCCTGACACAGGTGAGTTGCAGGGAATTTACTCTAAATGGGCCTTGATGATGATGAAACAGATATCCAGTTCTGTACAGGTAGTTCAGTTACCTAACGCAATCTGTTCACTGTATGATGTTCCCTATTTGTCCCTCTGACTCTTGTGCAGGGTATTAGTCTTGTACCTCTAACTCAGTTATCTGGTATTGTCAGGGGTTATTGCCCATGTTATTGCTCATCACAACAGACTAAGATGTGTCATCTGAGCATGCCTTAAAATGAACTTAGAAATCTAATGAGAGATCAGATGAAACTAAACAGCTAGTTCTTTTTCTGGCCTTGGTTGGATACACCCAAACCTTTTAGACTGTCAGAGAACATAATTGTTTAAAGCATTCTCTCTTTGCATGTTAGCACTGATTCCACGTAGGAGCATGTCTTGCTCCTCTTCAAGCTTGTGAAGTATAACCTCTTCTCCAATTACTTTGCAGTGATCAGAATGTGAACTTGCTTCTATCAGTGTGCTAGTCCTGAAACTTTCTTCTGCTGATATGTTAATACTTTGCATATAGTAGTTGGATGCTAATTGCTGGAGGGGTATGTGTGTACAATACTCTTTTTTTTTAAATACTGTTAAGTAATCATCTTCCTTAGGGTCCCAGTTATTCCAGATTTTGTTGCTAGTGTTCCAAGAAGACTATCAAACAGTACAGTGGGGTAATTTTTAAGGCAGTGCTTTCAACAGTGGTCTGAAACTCACTTACCTTTTAAAAGGAATATCACATTTAAACCTTTTTTTGGAACACCGTTGAAGTTAAACCTTGGAATAGAGCACTTCTACTTTCTGTAGTGTTTCTCAGTGCTGATCCATAGCTGTAATCCAGGGGCTAATATCTATTGTCCCTCAATCAACAACATTACTGTGCAAGCTAGTATAGACATAATTGAAACTAAGAAGCATTACTAGACTGGTAAATGGGTATTTCTGCAATATAAATGACTAATTTCTCCTTTTCATGCATGTTATAATTCCCTTGTGTATATCAAAATAAATTTCAGAATATGAATTAGTCAAACTTTATCAGAGCTTTCAGAAAAGATTTTGTTCAACAGGCAAATACTACAAACATAAGCCAGTCCCTCTTCAGGAACACCCCTTTGGAATCTAGTCCCGTTTCCATGGATGTGTCACTGAAATCATATGTACTCCTAATAGCTCCTTAAAAATAAGTACAGAGATGGACAGGTTTTTTGATCTGCTGTGTGGCTTGCTCTCAGTTTTTTTTGGCTCCTGAAGCAATGACCAGATATTTACCTGCAGCAATAAAATGAGACTTGCTGTAAGAGGCAAGTCTGCATGTGGTACAGTGACATAGAAGTACAGGGCCTTTTGGACCTACTGAAGGCAACTAGAATTAGAGAATGGAAGTAAATCTTCTGGAAAACAAAAATAATCTCAAGTGTTGCATGCTGGGAAGGTTGCAAGTTCCTAGAAGGTATCCATTTATAGAGGGATATCAGTTGGTGAACGCTTGTGTTGATATCGAAATTATTAGGAGGCTTGTGCTGAGGAGATTAGATTGTTATGCTGTTTTCTTCTAGCCTGATGTTCTTCAGAGAAAAGCTGTTGCCACCTCCACTGTAATTTAATTTTTCTTGTGGTATTACAGGTTTTAGAAGTGGTTTGCTCAGGTCTAACTCTGTATTCTAACATAAACTGCTTGTCTCTAGTAACTTTCTAGTATTTGCACTATTATAAATTCTTTATTTTGGTGACCATTACTGATTACTCACTCTTTAGGAAATTGTAGCTCCCTCTTTTGTGTTACCTTGAATTCCTTGCATCAACTGCTTTGGTACACTGAAGGTCAACCTGAGCCATTGCGGTGGTGGGCATAGCATGTTTGAAATCTAAACCTACTCGGATGTCATTTTAGTTGTGTAAAGGGAACAAATCTGTTGCAGGGTTTGTGTGGTGTCTTTTTTTGTCATAGAACAGACTTGTCTGACAGTGGTTTCGAGCACTAATTTTCCTTGATCGTGACGTGTGTGGTCTGTTCAGGAAACACTGTCTTCAGCATTTTGTTAGTAAATAATTAGATGTAATTGGAAGTTCAACTTCTGAATGCTAGATGTAGAAGAGATCCCAGTAGGCTTCTCTATTCTGAAACAGAGCCCTAAATATTTAAATACTTTTTGCAGCTATGATGATTATCCCACAAATACAATTTCATGGAAAACTGAAGTACTTTTTGAAGGTTTTTCTGTTGTAGATGAATTGATAAGGTTCGTTCTGGTGTCAGAATCCTCAGAAAGATCTAAATCTGAATGCATAGTTAATGATTTAAAGGGTCTTTTTTAGTACCTGTTTCTAACTCCGCAGTCAGTTGACCTTTTGTTGTAGCAGGAAAAGGCCTTTACCAGTTCTAAAAAGCCAAAAAAGTCAATTATTCTATCTAGATTTCAAACCAGATGGCATGAGGTTTTTCTGAAAGTCAACTGCCATCCAACCAAGCTGAAAGTGCTAGCTGAAACAATATTTGAGAATTTTGCCTTATGCTAAATTTTATGATTTTAGTCATATAAGGCTTTTCACGTACACGGTAGGAAACAAACTACGAGAAGCTCTTGGTACGAGTTTTTCTTCTGACTAGTCATATATAGTATTTCAATGTTTTATTATAGTTTTCAAATTAACTTTGCTGGATGAGCTGTGACATGCATGGTTGTCTCTTAAAACGCATCCACTGTGGTACTAGATGGCAGAGCTCGGAGGGTTGTGGTCAGTGGTGTGGAGTCTGGTTGGAGGCCTGTAGCTAGCGGTGTCCCCCAGGGGTCAGTGCTGGGTCCAGTCTTGTTCAATGTATTCCTCAATGACCTGGAGGAAGGGACAGAGTGCACCCTCACTCAGCAAGTTTGCCGATGATACGAAGCTGGGAGGAGTGGCTGACACCAGAAGGCTGTGCTGCCATTCAGAGGGACCTGGACAGGCTGGAGAGGTGGGCGGAGAGGAACCTCCTGAAGTTCAACAAAGGCAAGCGCAGGGTCCTGCCCGTGGGGAGGAATAGCCCCAGGCAGCAGTACAGGCTGGGGGCTGACCTGACCTGCTGGGAAGCAGCTCTGCCGAGAAGGACCTGGGGAGTGCTGGTGGACAACAGCTTGACCGTGAGCCAGCAAATGTGCCCTTGTGGCCAAGAAGGCCAGTGGTATGCTGGGCTGCATTAGGCAGAGTGTTGCCAGCAGGTGGAGGGAGGTGATCCTGCCCCTCTCCTCAGCCCTGGGGAGGCCTCACCTGGAGTACTGTGTCCAGCGCTGGGCTGCCCAGTACAAGAGAGACATGGCACTCCTGGAGAGAGTCCAGCAGAGGGCTACTGAGATGATGAAGGGACTGAAGCATCTCTCCTCTTAAGAAAAGCTGAGGGAGCTGGGCGGAGAAGAGAAGACTGAGAGGTGATCTGATCAATGTGTACAAGTATCTGAAAGGGGGGGGGGGTGTCGAGAGGATGGGGCCAGACTTTTCTCCGTGGTGCCCAGCGACAGGACGACAGGCAACAGGCACAAACTGAACCACAGGCAGTTCCATCTGAACCTGAGGAAAAACCTCTTGACTGTGAGGGTGACAGAGCACTGGACCAGGTTGCCCAGAGAGGTGGTGGAGTCTCCTTCCCTGGAGATATTCAAAAGCTGCCTGGACACAATCCTGGGCAACGTGCTCTAGGTGACCCTGCTTGAGCAGGGAGGTTGGACTAGATGATCTCCAGAGGTCCCTTCCAACCTCAACCATTCTGTGATTTTTAAGCGCCTGAAAAGTGTTACCTCAGAGAGGCATACTTGGCTCTGACTTGTTCCATCACAAGATGCTGATAGGCAGTTGCGAGGAAATAGTCTTACTGTGTTCTCTATGCTGATGCAGAGCGTATTTAAACTGCAACTCAGATAAGATATTGCAGAATTTGGTTCCAAGGCTTATTTTCTTAAGGAGAGCTGATCCAGTAATTATACAGTAATCTTTGATAACTATTTTATAATATAAGGTGATACTTCCTAAGACCAGCACCTTGTATTTTTTTCAAAGGCTTGCTGTGTGACCTGCTGTGGTCAGACCCAGACAAAGATGTGCAAGGTTGGGGTGAAAATGATCGTGGTGTCTCTTTCACTTTCGGTGCTGATGTGGTCAGCAAATTTCTGAACCGTCATGATCTGGATTTGATCTGTCGAGCTCACCAGGTATGCATTATAGTGCTGTTGCTTAAATGCTCTGCTTCTAGACCTTCTGCCTCTTCATTGGTGGCATTCATGATGCATTTAAAATTTGTTGTGCTGCTTTGCTTTATTTTAAGAAAATGGTTGCTCCTAAAGGGTCTCTAAAGCTTGCTATTGTGTACTGATTTCTTTCTATTGACTTACTGAAATGAGTATCTAATATCAGTGAAGTAAAATATTAACACTAGATACACGTAGGACCTGATTTTTTTCCTTGTGTAATGTTTCTTTACTCTGTTAGACTACTGTGTATATGAACATTAGGAGTGAACTTAAGCGAACATCAGGTTTCAATTTCCTGTACAATTCAGTTTCATTATGTAGGCAATTTTAGAAGCTCTGGCTTGCTGTGAAACAAATACCTTTGTCAGTTATTGTGTGGCATGGGTACCTTATCAGACATGTAAGCAGTAAATGGCAAGGAGAAACGCTGAACATATTAGACAGTATTTGTCGGTGTGTGGAATGGATGTTAAGATTTCTTGATTGCTACCAATGTTCCTGTATTCATGCAATTCCTTAATCCTTTATAAAAGAAGCTGTATGGCATCTTTAAAAGATAATGTGGTAACTAGACTAAAGTAAGCAGTTTGCTCTGATTTTGCTATGTTATAACATGAGGGGAAGGGGGATCATTCTTAGTGTGCAGCATCATCCTACTTTCACTTTTTTAAAAGCTAAATTTTGCTCTTAGAAAATACAAGAGAGCCACTTTGCTTTTAGAAGATCAGAATTGTAAACAGCCTTACACTTCAGAGGGTTGTCTGATTAACACCAGCCTGCAAGTGAAAAATAATTGTTACAATTGATATAAAGTAGATATACAGACCTTGTGTGCTGGGAGCTAATATTTCAAGCGTTTCCAAATTCTGTGTATAAGGCATTAAATGGTGGGAGTAGTCTAACTGGCAGAGCGTAATCAGACTTAGTGTGAAAAATATTGAACAGTCAAATTAATGCATATGTAACTCCAGAAATGTCACAGGTTAAGCTACTTGATTTGGTATTCGTCATCCAGATAGACAAAATGACTGAACCAGTCCTGTCTGAAAGTCAAATCATTAAATACCTTTTTAGTGTGTCATCTCTTTAATATAAATTCTTTTGCCTGAAAGGGTCGATCTTAAGGCAAATAGGATCTCTTTGTTTCTGTAAGCTATAATGATTTATCTGGTGTTGACAGGTGGTTGAAGATGGATATGAATTTTTTGCTAAACGACAGTTGGTCACCCTATTCTCAGCCCCAAATTATTGCGGAGAGTTTGACAATGCTGGGGGCATGATGAGTGTGGATGAAACTCTAATGTGTTCCTTTCAGGTATGATGTATTTTGTACACTAAATGCATGCAATTTTGTACACTAAAGGTGTTGGAATACATGAACTGATATAGTCTACTTGTTGATGTGCTTATGGTCAGTCTAGGTTAAAATACTTGAGCTACAGAAGGTGCTGCGCAGCAGGTTGGTGTCTGTGGGTAGATAAAAATAGAGCTGCAAACCAGCTATTATCCAGAGAACCATATGAGGTTTGCCATTTTCCAAACTCCTGAAAACTAAAGTTGTTCCTGCTATTCAAATATTCAAGTGGTTAGTTCCAAATGTTTAATTGGAATTTTTTTTAAGTCCTACCCATTGGTCAGAATATATGATTTAGTCTAAGGGCATCCTTTTACTTAAGTTCCTTTTCTTGGACTTTATTCCCTCCTTCACCTTGGACATGATGCTTTCAACTCCTTTCTTCCCCTTCCCATCCCTAACAGACAGCAGCAGAACCAGAATGATTTAGGAGTAGCATAACCTGTTGCCTTTACCATCCTACCAATTTCTTGATCTGCCTGTATCACTTCATGTATAATGTCCTCTTCTCCCCCTCCTTGTTTCTACTGAATGGGACTTCATGTTGGCTTAGCAGTGTCTAGCATATTCTCAGCTGTGACAACTTCTTTATTTTCCCTAAGATATTGAAACCATCTGAAAAGAAAGCCAAGTACCAGTATGGTGGACTGAATTCTGGGCGCCCAGTCACTCCACCTCGCACAGCTAATCCACCGAAGAAGAGGTGAAGAAAGGAATAACACAGAAACACCATCAGATCTGTCGAGGACAAAACTCCATAATACAGTATATAATAAGTGTGCACTGTAAAACCATCCAGCCATTTGACACCCTTTATGATGTCACACGTTTAACTTAAAGAGACGGGTAAAGGATCTTTATTAATTTTTTTCTAGTAGAAAGATGTGCGACACTGTATTGTAACAAGTATAGCTCCAAGTTCTAATATCCAGCATAAAGTTTAAAAAGTTTAAAAAAAAAAAAAACTATTGCGACTACATATTCACACTTACCACGGTTTTTAAAGTTGACCAACATCCCAGTTAAAACTTGATGTAATAGTTAAACCAGATGAGAGCATGATGTTCCATTTGTGTAATGTGGTCTTACTGTTGCTTGATTGCTTTTACTTTGGTTTTTTGTAGCTAGAATGATGCGAATACGGTATCTAGTCATATTCCCTGGCTCTCCTTTTTGGAATTGAAATAAGGAAGGGACTTTTTAGAACAGCCAGTGATCTCTTCTTATCCTCCACCTTACCCTCAGTTGTTCATAATATTGCTGCCCAAATGTGTGCCCCATTGTAATACAAAGTTTATAGTATGGTAGTGATTAAAAGGCAAACTAAGTCCAAAATGCCCAGACTGGACAGCTTGACAGTCAACATGAATTGAGACAGAAAAACCTATCTTGACTTTTTAACTTAAACTGCCACAGAATGAATTTGTGCACTACACTATTTTAAATTATTGACATTACACTGTGCTATGGCACTTCATTTAACTTAGATAGGACAAAAATGGTATTGCCTATTAGTTGGTAACTTGATTATGTGGTACCTTGGCTTTAGGTTTTATTAGCATGAGACACCTTTGGCATGCTTAGCTTCCAGGTAGCTCCCTACCTGCATCAAAATTCATCTTGCATAGTTCCACTGAACATGAAGATCCTTATTTGATAAGCCTTTGAAAGCTGACCTTCTTTTTCATAAGAGGGTGTATTTAAATGGATGTTCATCAGTGAACAATAGGTTAACTGACAAGTGGTAAGCTAATATTGCTATATGAATGTCCTCCTACATGATTGTAAGGCTTATGTCACTAAAGATTATCCTTTGGATTTTCATGATCAAATTTCATATACTATTGTATAGATTTCTGCTTTGTAGTGTACTATAGTAGCAATAATTTCTGTACATGATCAAGAGTTATGCAGTATTTCTTTCCAGTTCTCCCCTTTCTTAAAAGGGTTAACATTGACAAATGGCAAAGTATAGAGAAGATGAAGTTTGTAGTAGGGTAAATGAAAAGCACGGATTTGTGATGCTTTAGGATGCAATTCTTATTGGCTATAACTATAAAAGCTTTTATTGAATACTGTCAAATTTGTAAGATTCTTTGGGGGAAAGCTTCAGATTTATACCATTCTAAATGTGCATCAGTAGATATAAAACTCTTGACTTCAGTATTGTCTTTGAAAATGTTAAATTGAGGATTCTGGTAACTTACATTTTATGAACTGGCACATTATATAATGCAAGAGATATATTGATTTCTGACACAGTGAACAAGTTCTTTAAAATGGATTTAAGTCTCTTTTCTAATTCCATTTTGTTTTAAATGCATATTTTAAATGTAGTTTTTTCATTTAGTAAAAGTTGTCTAATTCATTTGAAGTCTGACTGGTTATTTTAACATTCTTTATTGTTACTCAAACGTGGAGGTTTTGTTTACAAAAAATCTTTTTGAATGTATGTATCTGCTCTTGATGTTTATTGGATTGGTTTATGGCTTTGAACAACGGCTTGATTTGCCTCATCTTGAAGAAATCACCAGGGTTTCAATATATATAGCAAAAAATGTAGAGAGGTTTCTTCTGATATTCCTCAAAGCTAATTTGTTCTTAGAATTCAATGATGACAGCTGTGTAAGTGAGAATAGCTTAAGTTTTTGACAAGGTAATTGATGAAGTGCACTCAGTAAACCTTAATGAGGTAACTTCCTGCTCCAGATCATTACTTATTTGAGATGTAGTTGTACAAGTTTTGAAAGTGCTGTTTCTTGCAAAGTGCTAGCCTCTCCTATAGGAATTGTTATGTTACCGGGCAGCTGGATTAATACATCCGAATTGTTTTCCTTAGTTCCTGAAACAATGCCTTCTGTATCATAAAATGTCCATGTGTAGAACTGTTAAATGAGCATGTTAGCTGCTCATGTGTTACAGATGTTCCTTCAGAAGGAAATAAAGTCTTCAGGCTTCCTTATGTGTCCAAAAAATAGGAAATTCTTAATTGAAGTTATTTTATTACTCTTAGAAATTCAGGTCTGGTTATAGTATTCTGGAGGAGTGTTATTTATTTGGTATTGTAGCAATCACTTGCTGATTTGACTTCTGGAGGGTCGGGACGATAGCTAACACCTCTCCTCATCCTGTACTGGGGGAAATTACAGAATTAAATAAGCTTACCCTTTCAGATGTGACTATTGTTCCATCCTAGAAACAAATCACAGACATCAAATACACACTCAATTCTTCCTGAAATTTTAAAATTGATTAAAAAGAATGTATGATGGCATATCATTATTCTAAAATGCCAAGCCATCCTTAATACTTCTGTGAAAAATAATGAATTTTGACCTGTAGTGAAACTTACCGTGCTACTTCAGCTTCTGTTTACAATGTTAATGTAGGTCTTTAGTATTTTTACCATTGCCCATTCTGGAAGAAGTAGAAAAGAAAAACTAAAACTAGTTATATGTTCAAATAAAATTAGCTGTTGTAAAGTAAAGGAGATGGTCCAGAAATCAGTAGCTTGTTGTAAGTTAAACATCTTGATCCTGCAGACTGGGCAAATCAACAACTGTGAATAGCATCTGCACATCTTGCTACAATGCTATATGTTTGAGTGGTGTGGCAGTGAGGTTTGACTTATCATATTTCAAGGCATAGCTGCAGAACTTGAGCCAGTAGTTGTGGGTTACCCAGCCTTTTAAACCACCAGAGGAGTTTGGGGGTTATAGTCTCAAGAGTAACCTGTAGGCCTCTGACATGAGACTCCTGGACAAAATGGACCACAGATTTTAATTTGAAGCTTAAAAATCTCTCTGCTTTTTCCAAAGCTTTTTTAGTTTTTCAATGAATGCCACTGATGCTACAAAATCTTGGTATCTAATAGTGTAATTCTCCCTACTTCCAGCAAGACTGGTGATGGAAAACACTGGTGCCGGGATAGTGCTGGTAGACAAAGTCAGCTGATGAAAACTCTGTTGTTAGCTCTCATGAGGTAACAGTAAGACTTGCATTTGCTGGCTGTATGGATGATTTCAAATGTAGAATAGGCAAGGAGTCAGTTGTCAAAGGAGTGCCAGGCAGTGGAGGATTAGTGGGAGGAGGCAGGGGGCTGGTGACCTGCGTTGTCCATTCCTCCTGCAGATGCTGGGGTGGTAGAACACTGCTCAGATTGCCCCAAGGGAAACACTGACAGCATTTCTGAAGGTCATTCAGGGTGAGGTAGGTGTTGCTGTCTTAACCTCCAAAATACACCTCACTAACAAACTTAACTGTTCTTACTTGAAAATGGTTAGGAGTTGTAACTGTCTTTGCAAGCTAGAAAAATTGCTTTTAAAAAATTGCCTCCAGGGGAGGTTTTACTGGTGTGAGTGTTGTGTAGAGCTAACATAATTGGAACTGTTGCCTTTATGGAGGGGAAGGGGGAACAGGGTAAGGGAGAAGAAGGTAGTTACCCTGCTGCCTGCCATTTTTCTACAATTTTTTGGTTACCTTATTCACTCTTCAGGAGTCTCAGACTGCCCTAGGAATGCTAGTTAAAAAATTCATTCTCTGGAAGTTGCTGGTAGTCTAATTGCTAATACTTTTTCCATCTAAACAGCAGCATTTCAGGCTCGCCTAGACAAGATAAGTAGTACGGTATTAACAGCGTACTGGGAAGAAACAAGGGGATTCTTAAAGAAGCTGTTATGGACATGTAAGACTGTACACCACTTTGGGGGGAGAACAGACAAAAATACCTCTCTCCTATCTAGCCTATCTAATATCCCTTCTTGATTTTGTAGTAGAATGCAATATAGCACATAACCTCTTTATTTTTCTCCTTGTCGGTAGCCAGACGCTTTGATTCCCAAGCACCAGAGAAATATCTGCCTCCATCAAATGTTAAATATTGCTGTATAAAATGCTGCTTTGGTCTTGTTCATGTTGACTGATCATTGATGAGAGATTTTTGTGTTTTGGCGGGGGGGAAGGGGAGGGGTGCTGTCATAGTGGTAAGGGGTGTGTTTCTAAGCATGTGTTGGCCTCTTTAAAGGAGCGAAAAAATGTATCCAGTGTTAAAGGCAATTGTAGTTAATATGCTGGTCTAACACCTTGAGCCGCTTCTGTTTAGGTAGGCTTGTTTGCATCAGTATGATGATATATATTTCTGGAAAATGCTGTAGATTCACTGAAAACACTATAAAGGAACTTACATACTAGTGGGTTGCACTTGGTTTCCTGCATCTAGACATACAGAAGTTTTAGCGATCATGAGTTGGTCTGTTTGGTCTTTAGCTTACTGTGGTTAACTGCCCATGTATTGCAAGGTGTAAGAGTCTCATCATCCTATTACAAAGACTGCATTTATACTGTATTTTCTATCAAGAGAAACTAATTGTCATACATAGGTATATATGAGAATGGGTTATCGTGTCCCCATGCAGTGCATTGCAATGTACTTATTTGCCTGAGAAATTGTGAATGGAAATTCTTCAGACTTGCTGAAGCTGCTTTTTTTGTTAATATGCTACATTTCTATTTTGAAGTTGTCTGAAGATGGAGATCCTGCTCACCTTAATAGTTGGCTTCAACAATTCCTGCGGTCTGTGGTGTGCTCTGCTGTGCCTCTGCTGCAAGATAATGGAAATAGTTGATGAGCAACAGGCTAATTTCTCTTACGTGAGGAGGAGTTCCTGTCTGTGCCTTGCCTTTTGAGCATCAAAGCATCTAGCTAAGTCAAAGAGGATATTGCCATCATGCAGTGGAAGCTGTCAGCCGAAGTTACTGGAGCTATAGGTGATCAGTTTGGGGTTGACAGACACACTTTTGGCTCTGTAATAGAGGAGATTTGTAAAAGACATGTATTTATTGCTATGCGATATGGTTAATTTGAAAGTGACGTGAGACTAACTCAGCTTTGGATAGATGCAGCTTGGAGAACATGTAGATAACAAACGTGAGTACCGCACGCCTCAAAGGTTAATAGAAGAGGATGCTCTTCAAGGCCTGTGTAGATAATAATTGCAGAAGCCCTAGCCTTTAAACTAGTGTGTCGTTCCTTCCCGGCAAACTGCCGGCGTAGTATCCATGCTAGCTCTGTCTGGAACCTTCCCTGTTGTCAGGTTTGTGGGAGATGAACACATCTGTACAAACCTGGCAGGTAGCATTACAGCTTAGTAAAGAACAGGCAAATTGATACTGTCAGTATTGCACTACTTTTAAACTTGTTTGAATTGTGACTTGACTTGTGTCCACTTCATAATGTGCATGAGGATAAATGTGAGTATTTGTTTTCAAATGGATTAGTAAAAAAGCAAGGGCAAGAGAATGTCCCCTTATTTTGGAGCAGAGATGACTACAGCACAACACTTGTCAAATGCGTGTGCATCTGAAACATGTGGGCTAATACTATGCTGTAGAGAGCAGTGTGTTTTTTTTTTTTTTTTTTTACATATGAAACAAATTGGGGATGAAGCTCATGGTCTGTTGCGTACTTGAGTTCCAGTTCTTTATATGTCGGGGGAGTTCTAGGCTATCATAAGAATGGCCTACTAACCATTTAGTCTTTCTTATCAGTTAAAAAAAAAAAAAAAGGAGCTCAGTTGAGTCAGTTGCAGACTTGGAATATTTAGGTATGGCCGCGGATATTTTTTCTGTTGTCATCTATTTGATTCTGCTAACGAGCAATGATTTTCAAGCTATCTCACAGTGCAGCTGTACACCTTCTTTTTTCCCCTCTCTCCTATGTCGTACAGTGATTCTGCTTGCTTTGTTCCAGAGGTTGGCCAAGGTTTTGATGACAGCATCTAACCAGGTGACTGCATACAACTCTTGGGCATATAACCAAGCATTCTTCTCGTTGCTTGTATCAGATCAGATCAAAGCTGAAGGAACTTCAGACCGTCCTGGACTGGAAAAACATGTGACAGTAAGTTGGTGCTGGGACAGTAGATAAATCAGTTATCAAGATAAGACATAAGTTTTTGTATTGTTTGTTACGAGTCTGCCAGGTTCTTGTCTTTCATAGATTTCTGGAACTAGTTGATAGTGTCAGAGCATCTTCCTTGCAGATCCCTGAAGTTGTTGGGAAACTAGCAAAGCTGTCTAGTTACCTGCTTTATATCTTAGTCTGCCATGTTAAAATACTTGAGAGCAATAATCTCAACCTGTTAACTGCTAGCAAAGACAACGTTTCATTCTTTTCTGTGTCCTGTCTGAATCAGATTACTCTCTGTACCTGTATGTCCCAAAACCTAAGAATTAAAAAACAGAATTCAAAATAACGGCTTTCCACAAGCCGTTTCCGATATATGGCTATAGTTGTATCTTCCAAGGAAAACTCCTCTCTTCTTGCTGTCCAAAATAGCCCAAATAGGTGGAGCTTTAAACAGAGTATATATGGCTTAGCGTGGCCCTTTTCTGGGTTCTTGCTGCCTTATTTAACAATCTGCAGGCTGAGCTTTTTGCTTAGCTTACTGCAAACTTAAACCTTAGGAGCAGCCATATCAGAAAGTAGGTGCTAGCTGGATCCAGCTGCTAAAAGTTACAGAAGCAAGTTGGTATTTGGCAGGGGTTTAAGTTTAATGTTAGAGTAGAAAAGCATAGCACCTCCCAGGCAGAACTTGTGAAACGAGTACCACATGAACATGCTGTTGGCAGATGATCGGCATGCCCAGATGTTAATTTTCAGGGTTTTAACTTAACCCGAGTTACTGTCAAATGCAGGAGGTAAAGTAAACAGATGGGACTATAATTTTTCTAGTCTCTTACAGATGGTCAACAAAGTTGATTCTCAAAAATAGTAAGTTAAAATGTTTGCCAAAAGCAAAATATTTTTAAGTTGCCAGTTATTCCCCTTTATATAGAGGTTTACCTGTTCCTGTTACTTTAAAAGTTTGAATCTTTTGGGTACCAGGAAGAATACTGTAGACAGGTCCAATTAATTATGGAAAAGGCTTAATAGTATCTTAGGAACAAACTGCGGCCGTGAAATCAAGCAGAGGCACACGAAGTTGATAAATTCGAAAGGGCATTAACTTTGGCCAGTATTTTCCAATATGGTATTTTTCCTGTCACTTTGCTTTGAACTCCCAGCAAACCTATACTGATGTGAAAACTGCAAGTATTTTACGTTGTTCCTTTTGGCTACTTCCTAGCAGCATTTCTACAGTTTTATAAAGTCTTCAGTGTCTTGTTGAGTATATATATTCCTTGAGAGCGTATAAATCCATAATTCTCCATTAGCTACGCCAGAATATTTTATGTTTACACTTCAGGTTGTCATTCCTGAGTGGTTTCCTGCACTTTCTACAAAAACAGACCATACCACTTCCATGAAACGTTGAGAGAGGGAACATGTTATGAGGATTATGTCGTAGTTGATAAGTATTTAAAGCTAGAAAGAAAAATAGGCAACTAATACTTTCCATTGAAGGATTTCAGAGTGCTTTACAAACAAGCAGATAAAGTATCCAAAAGAAACTAGAAGCACCATGCTTGTTTTACAGGGGGCCTTGTTAAGAGGATGAGAGCATAAGATTTAAGGCTCTGTTCTGTTGAAACAGAGATAAGAGCAAACACCTTATTTAAATCTTGCCTACTGAGGGCTCTTGCCTAATGGGTACAACAAGAAACTGACATGCTGCTCTTAGAGGCGTTTCTTTTGCCTCTACCAGCTAGTGTAACAATGTGCATCATTCTCTTTCTGTCCTTGGGCCTCTCTAGTTTATACCCGTATGAGAGTTAAAGGCTATTGCTTTATGAAAAGAACCCAATCCACTTAATACAATTTCCTTCATGTTAGAGTTGTTCTAGCATACGGATGCCATCTAGTGGTTAAAGGCCGGTGGCTGAAAAGTTATTGCAGCAGAACTGGCATTTTATTGCATGTTTATCCTGCGATTGACTGATGTGGAAACCTTGTCTCTTTTGTTCAGTACTGAAATGCATTCACCGGACATAGCTCTGTAATAGCGCAGAACTTGCTGTGTTGAAACTAGGCTTACCTCAGTGAAAAGTTCAGGTTAAATTCCCTTAAATTTGGCAAATTTCATGGAGTCTTTTAAAGGATTTTTTTTTTTTTTAAAGAGCTGGCATGAAAATTACAGAAAAGCTTCAGCCACCGTAGGCCTCGTCTTCTGTGACGGTTCCAAGGTTTCTTCCTGAGCCTGGAATCTTCGGTTCTCAAGTCTAAACTTAAGTTTAAGGCAGGTTTCTTTGCATAAATTTCCAGTGATTGGATAAGAATTGGTGGAAAGTCTGTAAGAAACAAAGTATGTTTACAGTATGTATACCTTTGGTATAAACCAATGCAACTCCATTGAAAAAAATTGAATTCGTTTTGACATAAATGTAAAGAGTTAATAGATGCTGTCAGAAATAGGACTGGCATTAAATTTGTGAATACCTTCTCTACCCAAAATTTTACATGATTTGCATTGCTTTTAACTTAAGCATCTCTTCCTCTGCTCCACCTGTGGCTTGGCATACAGACATATATACCCTTGAACAGAGCGATTCCAAATTGTTAGACCTGATCTGGGAGAACTGCTTGATGCTTTGGTCTAGCCCAGGTCCCAGTGGTTGCCCACAATGAGTTGTGCTTGAAGAGCACCACTTCTTTATTGTCCCCCTGTCCTGACTGCTTTTCCTCCAGATGGTGGCACAGTCCCTTTGACTTCCCAGATGTTCGTGCACGGAGGCACCTTGGACTGCAAGGAAATACTCATTTCCGACTTATATCACAAGGCTGACATCTTCAGTGGCTACATAACCTAGCTGCAGGAGACTAGTCACCTCATGACAGTTGCTGACTACGAGAGGCCCTGCAATTGGTGCATGCATACAGTTCAAGAGATTTCTTGAAGACCAGGGCAACAATCAGATTTTGAGGTGGCACGAAAGATGCGTCCTTAGTACAGTGATATCAAACGGATTTTTTTGGTGGGAACGTACAGCCTCCTTTGCCAGTGGTGACTTTAATTCAATCCAGGTGAATGTAGTGCTTTCCTACATACCTCCTTAGGGTGGAGGGGAGGGCAGGCATGTTGAAGGTTCAGGTGGAACTAGGGCATTGGTCTCAGTTGTGTGGGGAGAAGCAGTGAATGTTGCCAGTCTGAGAAGGAGGGTTGTTTTAGGTTTAAAAGCAATCTTCCAGAGGCGTGAGCGGTAGGAGAAATCTTCCACGTAGCAAATATCTATCTCAAACTGCCTGCTGATAACCTGCCCTGTGTGAGTACCTGACTCTGTCCCAGAAGCTAAGCAAGTCACATAGCCAAGATGATGTGCTTGTGCAACCTTTCTAGCCTTCCAGGAGGTTATGCAGCCTCTTTCCCTCCACAAATACAGTAGAGTATGAGCTAATGGCACTGCACACAGCCCCACAAAGAATAACAATGGCAAATATTGGTTGAGGTGTTAGTTTTCTTGGGATGAAAGGCAGTTATCTGGTGATGTTAGAGTAACGTTCTTCCCCTTCCCTTTTCCCTCTTCACGTTCCAACAAGCCTAAAAAGTTTCCGGGTTGTTCTTCCGTCACGCCCTGGGAGTGAGTAGAAGCATCAAGTTTGCTCTAGAGAAGATGCCTCATACCGCTGACTGGTCACTTTAGGATCAGGGGCTTGGATGTCAGGTACAGAGCTGCTATTTCAGTAGGAAGCCTGCAGTCATGGATTGGTGGTGGGCCATGCACCTCCAGGGTGGCAGAAGAAAAAGCATGCTTTGTCCTGCTTGCTAGCATGCTTTTGTTCCAAATATAACATCAGTTTTAGAGAATGTCCCAAGTATATAGCAATCCGGTGTGGGGTGCATGTCAGCAGGAATTTCAGGTGGTTGATTACTAAGGGGAGGTGATCCTGAAAGGTGTGCTCTTAACTGAAGTCTAAGGCAGAAGTGAGGAGGGAATAGAGAAGGAAGAGTTTGGAGACAGCCATGGTCAGAGTTACCTAGAGCGATTAGCAGACCTGACAACAGTTCCTGGGCAGCCAGTGTGCCAGACTGCACACACTGAAGTGAGTGCAGGAGCAGGAGACTTGATATCTACAGGAAGCCTTTCATCTCCCTCCAGAGTTTCCACCTCATGTTCTTTGACCGTGATTCATGGCCAACTGCAAGAAGAGATGAAGGGGAAGGTCAGCTTGATCCCTGCAATGGTTGCCATATGCTCCCCAGGCCTCGGAGGCCCTCTCCACTTACCTAGGTAAGCATAAGAGGGTCTGACCTGGCAGTAGACTCTGTACATAGTGCTGATCGGTCCTCCCGTTTCCCTCAAAACTCTGGGAACGATGCTTGCCCCTCTGGTTAGGCCATGCTGGCAAGTTTGGGTTATTAGTGGTTCAGTGTGGCCCACCAGGGACTAGGAAAAGTTTGTGTTGGCCCCCTCATTCCTTCCCTGTCTCTTTCCCTGTCTCAATCCTAGGCCTCATGGGCTCCCCTGGGTGCTGTCGCTGCTCATCCCCTTATAGTTTATGGGCCACTTCTCAGGGAACACATTTTTGTTAGACCCTTGTTGTGCCTTTCCAGTTTAACTCAGGTGTTCTGACTGCTCAGATTTTGGGAGTTTGCCTAAAGTTACCAGACTTTCTGACTAGTCCTTTTCTAGTGTACAGACTGTGAGCCATGGTGCAAGGCAGGAAGGGTGTGATAACTCTGTAAAAGGTACTTCAGCAAAGGCTAGGCTCAAAACAAGTGGATTGCTTTTGCTGGCTGGAAAGGGTGGAAAGGAGAGGTAGGCCTGGGGCAGAAGCTCTTGCCTCACTGGAGGAAGAGGGAGCAGGGAAGGAGATGACTTTCTTGTTGAGGACCTTCTATACTGTGGGACTTGATTAGTTGGCTGTTCATCTCAAGCTCTTCTCAAGTCTCACTTCAACAGCAGCAGTTGAGATAGGCCTCATCATGCTTTCCTTTCCCCACATCTTTGCCCTTCCTTGCCGTCTCTAGTGATGTGCTGCTCATCTGTGTGAGACATAAGGACAGTGTGACATTTTATACAGTGATCTGTTGAGAAGCCCTTAGTCCAGAAAAGGTTAGCTGTTCTTCGGACATCTTCAAATCAAAGCATGGTAGAGTGATTTGGTCCTGGGAGCCAGACTAACTTAAGTCCAAAATAACCGCTCCGAAACGTTTATAGTGTAGCTGTAGGATTCTCAGCAGTTGGTGAAAACTGCTTCAGTGTACTGATCGGTTCTTGTACTGCGCTACTCGGTAACATTGGTATAGCGAAGATCGCCTAGTGTGGCTGTAGTGTCAGTGTGCTTCTGCTGGCAGAGCTCACTTGTCAGCACTCTTGTATCGTCGTCCAGCCCCATCCAGAGCAGAGCTGGAGGGTCTTATGTTGCAAGTAATGGGTAGCCTCTCTGCACTAGTGATTGCGTTCATACTGAAGCCAAAGAAGCTTTTGGAGAAAACATAGCAGAGTAGGCAAGACTGCTTGCTTCCCTTGACCTGTTTTGTCTTGTAACTATACTTGTAACTTCTCTCCCTATACTTGTAACTTCTCCATAGGAAATGTAACTTGTGTATCTGTGTTAAGGTCTGATACCTTACCTTCACAGCGAATGTTTTCTTCATTTGATTCATCTTTCTTACCTGCCTCTGCAAATATTAGTTTCAGTAACTTTTCAATGTCTTGGTCTAATTAAATTTCATGTTAAAACATAAACATGCCAGGCATGAGTTTATCCCATATTCTTTTTTTGCAACTGGAAATACAGAAATCCTAATGTAAGGCTTGAGTATTTCAGAACTCAGATGAATATGCTGTCTCTTTAGGTGAAGTACTATCATTCGCTAGTTGGTATAGAACTATATCTGGTTTATCAAAACGGCCATGAGGTGGCATCCTCTACCACAAAATAAGAAAAGCGTTTGCATCATAGTGATTTTTTTTTTCCTGTCAGTGCTTGCTAAATCACCTATGTCTCTAAAAGTAGACTTTTTTTAGGTGAAGTGCAGTATTTTTATGTAGTTAATCTCAGTCGAAAACTAATTTGCAGCCATTTTGGTCAATTTTTTTAGGCTGGCTGGATGTATTAACTTTCACATACGACTACCCAACCTGTATTTGTGTAATTACAAATTTATGCATGTAGCTTTTCTTATAGGCCACTGACATCCCTCTCTCTCTCTCTCCCCCCCCCCCCCCCGAAAATCTGATTTTTAAGTGTTCTTCAGTTTGAAAACTAGAAGAGCACTAGAGTGGCTGAAGCTGCTATTGTGCTCTATGAATAAAGAAGTGTTTGCTCTGTGTGCTGCAAGTATAATGTATTCCTACCCCTTCTCATGTCAAAGTAGCTTACAATCCACAAGTAATCACACAATACATGCCTCACAATTTTTTGAGATAAGTATCGTAGAAAACAAATGTCAAAGGGTTTTTTTCAGAGTGCTTGTGAGGACAGGAGCTAAAATATGAGAGGTCCTGACTCAGGCCTGCAGTCAGGGTTGGTTTCCTGCTTGAAGATAGTAGTTAATGTCTTGCATGCAATGCTGGCAGCTGTGGCCAGCATTTCCTAATAAAGGATTGTATTTTTATTTGCTTGGAACTCTTCCAAAACTCTGGTTCGTGCTCAGTCTGCTTTATTTTAGTTTCTTTATTTCTTTCTTTTTCCTTTTTTATTTTAACCTTTTAGAAGAACGAGCAATGAGGAAAATGTTTTCTCTGCCCGCGTGAGAGATACTGCTTTGTTCACATGTGCTTAGCCCAGGAATAATGCTATGAAGCAAGTAGCTGAGGAAAACTGCAGTCCTTCCTTCAAAGGAGTGTTGTCATATTGACAGTAGGACTGACCTACTACAGCATTAATATACAATGTTCTAATTGCCCTAGGTTACGTTGGCTCCTGATTTTTCTTTCACTGGTAGCTACTAGACATTAACCTCTTGTTTGTACTTAGAACTCTTATGTTTAGTGGAAGAAGAAACAGTACTATAATGAGACAAGAAAAAAAAATCACCATTCTTACTCAGCTTTACTACCATCACCCACCAAAGGATGACCTGCTCTGTGCACGGATGACTGTTTGGTATGTTAGGGTAAACTTGCATATGAATTTGATCATCTCTACAAAGGGTGGGGAGTAAATCACCTGTCTCTGTTCTTGGTACTGGACTCATTTGCTGATATCCTGTGACTGTTAGCAGCTTTGGAGGATTCCATGTCAACATGTTGCCCATGAGTTGGGAGACCTCTGAAACCTGATGAAATGCTTTTTGCTGTTTTTGTCAGTGAGCTCTGTGTGACTGTAATTCTCTAAAACCTTCTTTTGCACTTATCCTGCATACATCCACGTATTTTAGAAAAATAGCATATTTATTTTAATTTACATGACAGTAACCTGTTTACATTAGGATGTCAGGTATCTATCTGTATAGGAAGTGGCAGACATTGCTCTGTACAGCTTACCAGAAACAAGAACTTCAGAGAGTGGAAATGGTTGGAATGACAGACATGCTCCTTAGAAATTGGCATCTGAGCCTACTAATAGCTTCTACTATTTCTTTGAAAAGAAGTTTCTTTGAAATACCATTTCAAAGTCAATTATCTTTCTGAGTTTCTCTCTAGGAAAAACAAAAGTGGTGTGCTGCAGTTGATGTTCACCTCTTGCTTCAATAAGACTGACTTTTGGCAAGAAAATTGTCTAAGACTTCAACTTTAGGATCAGCTTTAGAATTTTCCATTCTGGGAATGCTAAGCTTTGTAGGCCTGGTGAGAAATAAGCTGCTCATGTAGTTCCTTACCCACTTACAATTTGGTTTTTATCTTTATGTACCCACTTCCTCCATTCTGAAAATCTGCCTTTACCTCTGTTACCTCTACTCCATGGTTATTGGGCTGTGGCTTCTGCTGACATCCTCTCATTACAAGAATTGGGAAGCAAAGAAATGGAGTCAGCAGATATATCTGAAAATTGGGATGGCCAGTTTGAGAATCAGTCTATCCTGAATCCCACTGGGCACTCATGCTCATTAAAAAACAAAGTTTTTTAAAAACAAAGAAGCAGTCTTAACTGCAGTAGCATAAAAATAACTTTACCCTCCTGTGGTGATTGCATGCTCTGTTACACTTTGGCAAGTGTACTACTGGTACCCCAGCTACCTATTTTAAAGCTATTCTGCTGGAGGTGGTTCTGATTGCTTATAAAAATACTATCATAAACAATACAACTCAGTGCAAACAACCTCAAGAACAGATACATCTTTGGAATGAATAGTGCTCCTGGCCATAAGAGTAGACATAAAGTGGCCTTTCATATGAAGAGTGAAAGGGATATGCCTTTTCTCACCTAAATTTGAGCTGTAATAATTTAGGAAAATAGCATACAGAAGTTTCTGTTGCTGTCTGAAAGGAATTAATTGCTGTACAGTTTACAGAGCTCAACCAAAGATGATATAATTTAATCAGGTCTTTCTCCACTTTTTCTTTGAGGAAAGGCTTGATCCAGCAAAATGCTGACCTCTTCTATTAATACCTACTGTTTCTAAGAATTCACTGTCTTACAGGAATGGTCACTTGCATAGTCTCTTGGCAACAGGGTTTTGGTTTCTATGACCATGGGACCCTGTTTGAAGATTGACAACTGATGAAGAGAGATGGGATCCACCTCACTAAGTGGGGCACGCGTGTGTCTGCCAACAGGTTGGCCAGCCTGGTAAGGAGGACTTCAAACTAGGAAAGATGCGGGAAGGAGAGAGTATGAGACAGAGTAGTCAGCAAAACTGCTCAAGTCGGGATGCCTCCAGCAGGTACATGCAGCCGGGGAAATGTGCATGGGACATGAGTATTGAGGATCTTCTTGCACCATTCCTGCAAAACCTGCATGCTCGATTTGCCTCTCTGAAATGCCTGTATACTAACGCATGCAGCATGGGGGAATAAACAGTAAGAATTAGAGATCTATGTGCAGTCACAGTGCCATGATCTCATTGCAGTTACGGAGACATGATGGGATAGCTCACATGAGTGGAATGCTGTCATGGATGGCTATGTAGTTTTTTGGGAAAGACAGGCCAGGAAGGCGAGGTGGTGGAGTTGCCCTTTATGTGAGGGAGCAACTAGAATGTCTGGAGCTCTGCCTCGGGGTGGATGGAGAGCAAGTTGAGAGCTTATGGGTAAGGATTAAAGGGCAGGCTAACATGGGTGACACAGCTGTGGGGGTTTACTACAGGCCACCTGATCAGGAACAAAGAGTCAGTTAGGCCTTCTACAGACAGCTAGAAGTAGCCTCGCAATCACAGGTCCTGGTTCTCATGGGAGACTTCAACCACCCTGACATCTGCTGGAAAGAGAACAGAGATAGGCACAAACAGTCCAGGAGGTTCCTGCAGAGCATTGAGGATAACTCTTGACACAGGTGGTAGAGAAGCCACAGAGGAGAGGTGCACTGCTAGACCTTGTGCTAACAAACAAAAGACTGTCTGGTTGGAGATGTGAAGGTTGGGGGCAGCCTTGGCTGCAGTGAGCATGAGATGGAGTTCAGGATCCTGCAAGGAGGGAGCAGGGCAATAAGTAGGATCGCAACCCTGGACTTCAGGAGAGCTAACTTTGGCCTCTTCGGGGACCAACTTGGAGGAATCTCATGAGGTAGGGCCCTAGAAGGAAGGAGGGGTTAATATTCCAAGTATCACTTCCTCCAGGCTCAAGATGGGTGTGTCCCTCTGAGTAAGAAGCCCAGCAAAGCGGGCAGGAGACCTGCATGGATGAGCAAGGAACTGCTGGCAAAACTCCAACAGAAGAAGGAAGTCTACAGAATGTGGGAAAGGGGACAGGCCACTTGGGAGGAATACAGGGACATTGTCAGAGTGTGCAGGGATGTGACGAGGAAGGCTAAGGCCCAGTTGGAATTAAATCTGGCAGGGGATGTCAAGGACAACAAGAAGGGGTTCTTCAAATACTTCAGTAGCAAAAGGAAGACTAGGGAAAATGTGGCCTGCTGCTGAATGGGGCGGGTGCCCTGGTGACAAAGGATACAGAGGAGGCAGAGTTGCTGAATGCCTTTTTTGCTTCCGTCTTCACTGCTAAGACCAGTCCTCAGGAATTCCAGACCCTGGAGACAAGAGGGAAAGTCTGGAGAAAGGAAGACTCTCCCTTGGTGGAGGAGGATCGGGTTAGAGATCACTTGTCCAAACTTGACATCCACAAATCTATGGGCCCCGATGGGATGCATGCACGAGTGCTGAGGGAGCTGGTGGATGTTCTTGCTAGGCCGCTCTCCATCATCTTGGAAAGGTTCTGGAGGACAGGAGAGGTGCCTGAGGACTGGAAGAAAGCCAATGTCACCCCAGTCTTCAAAGAGGGCAAGAAGGAGGACCTGGGAAACTACAAGCCTGTCAGCCTCACCTCCATCCCTGGAAAGCTGATGGAACAGCTCATCCTGCAGGTCATCACTAAACACGTGGAGGACAAGAAGGTGATCAGGAGTAGTCAGCACGGATTCACCCAAGAGAAATCATGCTTCACCAATCTGATAGCCTTCTCTGACGGAAGGACTGGCTGGGGAGATGAGGGGAGGGCAGTGGATGTTGTCTACCAGGACTTCAGCAAGGCTTTTGACACTGTCTCCCATCGCATCCTCATAGGCAAGCTGAGGAAGTGCAGGCTGGATGAGTGGACAGCGAGGTGGATTGAGAACGGGCTGGATGGCAGAGCTCGGAGGGTTGTGGTCAGTGGTGTGGAGTCTGGTTGGAGGCCTGTAGCTAGCGGTGTCCCCCAGGGGTCAGTGCTGGGTCCAGTCTTGTTCAATGTATTCCTCAATGACCTGGAGGAAGGGACAGAGTGCACCCTCACTCAGCAAGTTTGCCGATGATACGAAGCTGGGAGGAGTGGCTGACACCAGAAGGCTGTGCTGCCATTCAGAGGGACCTGGACAGGCTGGAGAGGTGGGCGGAGAGGAACCTCCTGAAGTTCAACAAAGGCAAGCGCAGGGTCCTGCCCGTGGGGAGGAATAGCCCCAGGCAGCAGTACAGGCTGGGGGCTGACCTGACCTGCTGGGAAGCAGCTCTGCCGAGAAGGACCTGGGGAGTGCTGGTGGACAACAGCTTGACCGTGAGCCAGCAAATGTGCCCTTGTGGCCAAGAAGGCCAGTGGTATGCTGGGCTGCATTAGGCAGAGTGTTGCCAGCAGGTGGAGGGAGGTGATCCTGCCCCTCTCCTCAGCCCTGGGGAGGCCTCACCTGGACTACTGTGTCCAGCGCTGGGCTGCCCAGTACAAGAGAGACATGGCACTTCTGGAGAGAGTCCAGCGGAGGGCTACTGAGATGATGAAGGGACTGGCGCATCTCTCCTCTTAAGAAAAGCTGAGGGAGCTGGGCGGAGAAGAGAAGACTGAGAGGTGATCTGATCAATGTGTACAAGTATCTGAAAGGGGGGGGGGGGTGTCAAGAGGATGGGGCCAGACTTTTCTCCATGGTGCCCAGTGATAGAACGACAGGCAACAGGCACAAACTGAACCACAGGCAGTTCCATCTGAACCTGAGGAAAAACCTCTTGACTGTGAGGGTGACAGAGCACTGGACCAGGTTGCCCAGAGAGGTAATGGAGTCTCCCACCTGGACACGATCCTGGGCAATGTGCTCTAGAGAATGCTCGAGCGGAGGGGGTTGGACGAGATCTCCAGAGGTCCCTTCCAACCTCAGCCATTCTGTGATTCTGTATGATTCTGTAATAAGAACCTTTGGAAACAAAGTAAACAGCAAGGCTGTTCTCAATTGCAAGTCATCTGTCTACCAAACACTTTTCTTCCTTCTAGGGTGATACACTTAGGAAAGTATAGAAATGCTGCAGTGATGAGAGAATTTTGAGCCACAGGTCTAAACACCTAAAGAGTTCAATTTACATGCCCTGAAATTAGCACTTTTCTAAGCTGCCTTTGCTTCCTCGTCCAAAATGCTGAGTGTCTGTTTTAGGAAGTTACCAGCTCATGCTTTGATTGTACCAGTTCACACCCCGCTACTGGTGTGGGGTAGCGCTCAGATGCAGAACTGTGAATTCTGATATTGAGGGGGATGAATAATTGGGAGTGGTAACGTCTTAATTGTTGCATGTTATCTGCCGTTTTTTCCTGGAACCTCGAACTCTCATAGATGAGAATGTTACATGCTGCAGTCATGTACTATCTATTGTTGCTTCTTGGGCACACAGGCACAAGCATATTCCTGAAGATCCTCCCCATATCAATATCCCAGGTTTGTTAAGTCAAGAGATTTAACTCTATTTGACAAAGCATCACAATGTATTGATTTGAAGCAAGTGATATCTTGCATTAGAAGGAGATTGCCCTGTATTGTATGCCAGTCTAACCCAAATAATTTATTACCTTCATAGCAATCTTAATTTGGATATTTCTATATCAGGTATATTAAGCATTCATGGATTTCAGAATCATGGAACTTTCATTTTCCTGTAGCTATGCACCGTATCTGCCTCCCAAAACAAAATACTTCTGTAGTTACTGACTCTTCTGAAATACCATTTCACTAACAATGAAAACAAATATTTTTCCAAAAGGCAAGGAGCTGGTGCTGATTCCTGTAATTCCTTTTTAAACAGAAGGAACATACATGTCCAGCTCTGATTTCAGAAACCACAGGCACAGCATTCTTGAAGTTATGAGGAATCCGTCTGAATGGCATGAAAAGGAATGGCAGTAAAGGTAAATTGTGAACTTGTGTTTATTTTTTGATCCCTGGCACACAAAGTGTACTGTTGAAGGAGCATGGAAGAATGTCCTTTGAAAAAATAGGTAAATAGAAGTGAATGCTACACAAAGTGCCCTGGGCACTGAAAAATGGTTATTTTTAGTGTGAAGCATTCCCCTGTGTGAAAGCTTTCAGTGCTGTGATGGTTATAATTTGAGGTAGGTCAGGCTAGTGAGTCACCTTTCTGGCCAGAATCCACCATGGATGATTAACAAGTGGTGGCCAAAAATCAGGAAGGCAAAGGTCTGCTCTCAGACCGTGCAGAAATCATCTATTTGGGCTGAAGGTTTATCCGCTACTGGGTGGAATCAGCCTTTTATCAAACATAAGTCTGACTTGAAGCCCCTCTGATGATTAATTTCTGCAAATTATCTTTTACTGGATCCCAATGAAAAGCCTGTCAGGTCATTTATCAATTGAGGCAGGCCAAGCAACTGTTCTTTTCATGGATAATGGCAAAAAAGCAGCAAGTAAAAGGGCTACAATTGCAAATTTGGAGCAAAACTAAAAGACAGGATCTGAATTCCTTTCTTTTGGCTTGGATTTTATCACAGGGGTTTCTGAAAGCAGCTGGAACTTCTGTTAAAGGGAAACAGGGTCTAATTGACTCCAGCTGAGCTGCACATTACACTGTCTGTGGCATCTGATCCCCCTTCCCCAGAGGAATAGTTCACCCTATGGGAGGGCAGACAGTAGTAATGCCTCCTGTCCTCCCTCTGGTCTCTGCCAGGAAGAAAAGCCATCTCTGTATAGGAGACCTGGCAGGGGATGTTCTGTGGGGAAACCCAGAGCTGTTGCACTCTTTAGTTGCTGTGGAAACAGCATCTTCCTTCCTGAGCTGCTGCTTGGTGTCAGGCCTCACATTCCCCACTGCTGTAGCTACCTCTTTGCTCTTACCACCTTTCTGTCCAGGTTTTCTCTGAGGCAAATCAGCAGCAAGTTAGGCCTCTCTACTGTGAGGGTGACAGAGCACTGGAACAAGTTGCCCAGAGAGGTTGTGGAGTCTCCTTCCCTGGAGATATTCAAAAACCGCTGGACACAATCTTGGGCGATATGCTCTAGAGGACCCTACTCGAGCAGGGAGGTTGGACTAGATGGTCTCCAGAGGTCCCTTCCAACCTCAAGCATTCTGTGATTCTATGATGAACTTACTAGAGAGTAGGTCAGAGTCCTCTTGCTTACTTTCAGCTCCTCTTGATTTCAGTGAGAAGGCATGCCTGAGAAGAATTTCTCATTTACTACATACATATGAAATAAGAAACCTCTAGTAGTTAGTTCCCCTGATAGATATCTCTAATAGATCTGTTCAGACCAAGCATTCACCTTGTCTTTCTGTTGTAATGGATGTTTTGTCAATTATTCAGAAAGTCTATCTGTAGCAAGAAGTTTGAAATTCAGATGACAAATCTGCTGCCCTTGGTATGGGTTTTTGTGCATTGCCAGATCTCTTCAGTGTAAGACAGAATGGATGCCCATGGACATTGGTAAAGAGTTATTTGAGATAGGTGAAAGATTGTGTCAGGATATATCCTAAAAATTAAACAATATAGCAGTTACATGATGGTGCTTGATCTCTTTCTCTGGCACTCCTTGGTTTACTAATACAGATGTAGCCTTAAGTCCTGCAAATCTAATAGATGCATCTAAAAGGAAGGTGCATAATATGATGATACCAAAACCATGCTGTGAGTTTTGTCATAAACTGTCTTTAAGTTGCAACTTCCTATTAAGCCTTTGCTAGCAACTCCTGTTGCTGTAGTTATCCTGTTATCTCTTCCTTAGCAACAGTTTCACAAGAGTAGCCACCTGCCTACTTTTGAAAGGAAGGGGATTCCTTTGAAGTGAAAGTATGTTTTGATGCATGACATGGATTAATATTGATGTGATGAAGCTATGCTAGTGGAAGTAAGAAGTGCCCTCTTGCATGGGAAGAGCAGTTTCTGCTTCCTCACCCCTCAGTCAAGTAATTTGGAGACACCTAAGATAACCTTCTCAGGTCCCCAAGGACTGTATTAATTGCTGGAATCTAAGTTGTGAGGAGGGGGGGAGATTGTGCCCATGAGAGTCTAGATCCAACATGGTCTTGAGAAACTGTAGTCTGACTCAAGCAGATAACTGCCTGCTCTCCTGTGATACTGTTAACTAAGGAAGAGGACAAAGCCTTAAGATAAGCCTGATAGTCCTCATGTTGTTGAGCTGTCCCAGGGAGACACTTTTTCATGCTGAAGAGTAAATAAGGTGATACGGCTTCTTTGTTCTCTATGATGCTTCTGGCAGAAAGCAAATCTGGTTCACCTGCCTTCACCCATCCTCATTTGGGGACTTTATAATTTGATGGCAAAGTAGTATTGTAGCCTTTTACAGAGTCTGCAAACAATAGTAGCTATCAGATTTGAAGATGAATATTTGATCAATCAGACTAAGCTTATGAAAGGGAGAGGACAGGCCTTTCCTTCCACTTAGGTAATCAACTTCTATGAAATCATTTGTATGCCAAAAGGAGTAGTATAATTTAGGACCTGAAGTGTTCTGCTCTATATACATTCTTTCTTCTAGGAAGTAAAATAAATGTTACAAGAGAGGAGGCTTTGTGCGAACTTGAGAATTGACTGGAGATTATAGTGAAACCAGAAACATTTTATCATTTCAAGCCGTACTACTCTCCTTAAAGCCAGTAAGTCGTATTCATGTTAGGGTTCAAAATGGTGTTCCATTAACTTTAGTTTTGCACTATTTGAAGAGTGGTTTAGAACAGTAGTATACATTGGCCTTTCAAATCAATTTATTAGATGATGTTCTCTAGGTAGATAAGGTAAAAAGAACTTCTTAAATGGATTAACAGTTCCTAATCCATTTAAACACTGATTCAGTGGAGCACCTAAGTGTGTACTTAAAGTTAAGTACAGCAGTTGTTCCCTTTCAATCAGTAGGACTGTTTACATACCAAACTTTAAGGAAAAGTTCTGGCATTTTTCCAAATCAGGATCATAAGTAGGGGTTCTTTGACAAGACAGCAAAGGACATTAATGCCAGACCTAATCTTTTGCTAACTATTTGTCATCTTTATTCCCTGCTCATGCATGCTTTCTCAGCGAGTAGATTGAGCCTCTACCTGCTTGATCCTTTCTTAAATAGCTTAGTGGTCCCTTAGGGCTTTGCACAGCAGTGTTTTGCCGCACATTCTACCCATCTCTATCCTTTTTAAAAAAAAAAAAAAAAAAGAAATAGGATGTCGAGTTTTTTCTCCAGTGTTATTTGACTTCAGTGAAGTTACAGGGCTGCACTTGGAAAGAGAATGTGATTTTTGACCTATTATTTCACCCCCCAGAGACTTGGTTCTGAGATCAATTAAATATATCTGCTATAACATAAGGATAGTAGATTCTTCCATCATGCGTGCCACTAGTTAAGAATCAATGAAAAACAGAAATTGGACATTCTGCAAAGCTTCTGACTCCTGTGTCCTGTAGGCGAGTGTCCCTGGCCCTTTCCAATATATTCCACGTTATTGTTCTCACTAACATTTGTGCAGTTGCCTGCAGGCTCTGTTCTGCAGTCTATTCTCAGGATTTCCCACAGCTCAAATGACTGATTAGCTACTGTTTGTCCCTTACGTGAAAATTGAATGCACCCTTAAAGGCAGACAGACTTGAGCTATTTGAGAGCTGTAGTTAGTCCTCCCTTTGAAGGTATAGCAGCTTATATAGGAAGCTCTTGCAAAGTTCAGGGAGGGTAGTAAAAAGGCACTGGATCCCATTAGCTTAATGGTGTTGCAGATATGTGCAGGTGTGAACTTATATATGGGACAGAACCTTGCATGAATATTCCCTGGGCCGTGTCCACGTGTTGCAGCTTTGGCCACAAAGTTACCCTTCCTCCTTAAATATTGCTATTTGTAGGGAAACTGAAAAGATTGTTAGAATGAAATTACAAGCAAGAGTAAACACTGGCATTTCAAACTCGTCATAGAAGAGACTTTCAAATCTGCTTAACTGATTTGGATATTCAGTTCCTCTTCCTTTTAATAGGAACTAGTCATCTTAACATCTCCATGCCCATATGTGTGTGTATAATATATATATATATATATAAAAACACATTCTTTCACACATGCAGTGTTTGTAAACTAAAATTTCCATGTTATGGTAGTGCTCCTATCACTGTGCTGTCTGTTTTATTTCAAGAGGAAAAAAATTCAAACTGAATAGTTGCATCTTGCTTATTATTTCTAATTATATCTCCTCTTACACTGGAAGTGATTTTTGTTTACATGAACAGCAGAGGTGAGAAAAAGAAGCACAATATATCTTAGCCAGTTTCAGTAAACTTAGTCTTGCTAGTGTTTAATACATGGAAGAAAGTAAGTGGAAGAAAAAGTTACTCACGTTTTGGTATAAAAGTCTTGTAACAAAGCTTTAGAGGATCTTTTAAAAACTCTTGGAAATAAGAGAGCAGAAAGGAATTCTCTGTTTGGGGAGGAACCTACAAAAATAAGCATCAGTATTGTACAGTGACCCCCTTTCCTTTATCTATAACCTAAGTGGTATCACCATCTAGTTTTAAGATAGTGAGTTTGATTATACGTTCTGTAAACTAGAGCTTTTTCTTTTTACATGTGTATAAACTACTTAGCATGATGGTGTTCTATCTGAACAACCTAACTACTGTTTCACTCCAGAAGTTTGGTATGTGCTTGGCGCTGCTTGTGTAGTGTGAAAGACTCTTCACTGCAGCCTGCTTCACTGGGGCACTTAGGAGACTCAATTGGGAGTTAATAATTTGATACAGTCTGCGTCAACATCTGATAAGCTCTAAAGCAAAAGAAAAACAAAAATCAAAAGATGGTACAGTCAAGGTTGTATCCTATGGAACTGCAAACTATGGACACATAATAATCCAAAATACATGATCTAATAACAAAATATGAGAAGGGATCAGCCTGAAGTCAATTTTCTCGTATGTACAAAAAAGTTGTTTAGGACACTTAAAGAATTAGAAGGTGAAGCAAGAAATCAAAGCCTCTTGGTTTTTTAGCTATCTTGTTCCCCTTACCACAGTCTTAACATAGTCTGAATTTAATATCTCGTGTGGATGTTAGACTACTATCTTGCTTGATACTCCCTTCTAGTTTTATAAGCATATTACAGCAGAGGGCAGTAGGAATCTACTTATGCTTAAAGCTGTTTTGCATCCCAAGCATGCAATTGCATGTGTTTTCTCCTCTCCTCTTCCCCTCTATAATGATATTCAATGGCTAGATAAAGATGACAGTGGGGAGCTGCCATAACTGTTGTCACAGTCTTTGTGAAGGCAAGATCTGTGTTTGTAGATCTGTTTCTGGAGACTGAACTGATTCTGTAGATGCGATGTACTCTGCAAAGAATTCAGGCCCAAGCTGATGGCTGAAACAGCCCTTGAATTCTGGGCAGCTTTTATCTTGGCTCAGAATCCTGTAACGCTTAGTAAAGGGAAAATGATTGGATAAACTATATAGCTTATTCTCAAGCATGTTTTATTTGTCATTTGCTAACGTCTCTTAAGACTTTCCTGGAAGAAGCCTTTCCATCTACTTCCCAGTACAATATCTAGCATCTATAAAACAGAGTCTTTAAAAGTGCATGCATTTGGGGGGGTGGGGGGGGGGAGGGGAGGAGGAGGGGAATGGGAAGAGGAGCCAGTGCTGCAAAGCAGCTTCAGCTGGAAACCTTTCAGATGTATACAGCATAATGGTGTCAACAGTACCAGGATTACCTCTGCTCTGTGCATCTCCTCTTTTTATTCCTCACCCGCGTTCAGCATCTTCTGTCAGTGCTCAGGAGCCACTGCAGTGCTGTTGGATTTGGTTGCCATTGCTTCCTGTCAGTTCAGATCAGAGTTCCAGTACTGCAAGCCATCTCAGTAGGTTTGAGATTTCCCTCCTGCCCTGGTTTCATGCCTTTAAGAGGGACATGTGCATGCACCCTCTTCTTTGGCTCAGTGAACTTGCATCTCAGCAGTGCATGTGATAATCTGAGCATAGTGCCAGTTCTCGGCTGAGATCGGTAGAGGCTTTGGAAATTTGCTCCCTCTCCTTTGATTGGAAGTAGCCGAGGTCTGAGGAGCTTCAAGAAAACATTGCAAAGCTCCGCTTTCCCCCGCCCCCTGCCTTTGCCAGGCATGTGAAAGTGTGTGTGTGTGTGGGAAGGAGGGAGCTGTCACTGCAAAAGAACTGTTCAGAAGACTGGGGGATTTACTCATTTCCTAGTTTACTGGTGAGGATCTATCTTACGTTTTTCTACACATAGGATGTATTTTTAACCTTTCTCTCTGATAACTAGAGCATATGGACAGACAGATTTATTCAAAGATATAGATAAAACATACTTCTAATTACACAGACAGTGCATAGGGATCCAGTGGACATGGCTGGCTGTAGAAGTGCATAGTTGTCAGTTAAGCTTGTTAAACTGCAATGTGAATGCAATTAGAATACAGTTAGAATACAGTCTGTGGTTTGGTGTGATGTGTGAGGGTTTTTTTTGTTTGTCCTTGCACATGTGAAGGAAATGTTGAAATTGGGACCCCCCTACCCGTCCTGTCTACAGAGGACAAAGGCAGGCTGCTCACTGTGTGATGGTTTAGAGCTATCCAAGGGTGGAAAATGCAGGAAACAGCCGAGGTGAGATGCAACTTGCAAAGACCCCCTGTATCCTGTTCTGGTGCCCTCCTTTCCCTGCTGACATCAAGTGCCAGGTGAAGTCTCTTTTTGGAAAGATCACTGTCTTGTAGCATAAGCACCAGGAGGGGAGTCAGGGATATGAATTATTTAAGTCTTCTGCCTTGGTAATGTTTGTAGCTTGTCTCACTGTAGCATTGCTGTTAACTCCATCATTGCACTATTGCAGTGCTCTATGTTCAGATGACCCCCTTGTGCCCTGCTAGTGTGCTGCAGGGGATCGGGGAATACTTGAATGTCTGCCTACTTCTCTGAGAATGACACCCAGGTTGCTCTGATATGGAAACCCACTAGGTACCATGTGGAGAGCACTGCCTCAGCAAACAGATCCTCAACCAGATATCAGACAATGCTTTTTGATAGCTGTCAGTCAAGGGCAGATCCTGTCCTCTTTTTACTGGTGAACAAATAGAATGATACCGTAGAAGTCAGGTTTGCTCTAGTGCATGTGAGATCAAATTATGACTCCTAATCTGTAAACCAAGATTTAACATATTGAGATAAATGCTTCTGTACTGTTGGCTGTCTTAAACCTTAAGTCCAGGTCTTCAGAGCACTTTGATATTTCTATTGCTCAGAAACACTTCAGCTTTTTAGGCTAAGTCACCAGTACGTGTGAAGCTTGGGTATTAAGATGCTGTTATAAAGAATGGATATTGTAATAATGTACGAATCTGATCAGTGAAATACAAAATCTGGACCTCTGTACTTTCAAAGCCAAATATCCCTGCAAAACTCCTCTTGGAAACTGTCTTCACTTTGCATAACTATAAAGACTGTTTTAACAAAACTATAAAACAATCCCTGCAAACTGACAACTCCGAACATCAGTGACGGGACTGTAACTGCAAGTAAGTTAATGACTGTTCCCCTAAAATATAGCCATGTGGGCAGAAAATGTAGTCATGTGTTGAAAATATATTTAAGCCCAGATTTCGTACTTATACCTCAAGAACAACAACGGGCATAAAACAGACCTGTGTAGTTTTAAGGAATCCTTAAATATGCATTGCATGGTATAGTATCACAGTTCTACCAAGAGATATGAATAGTACAGCTTGAAACAAACCTCTCTTCTCAGCCCAGCCTGCTGGGCAGGTGGGTGTCAAAAGGCTATTTTCTTCTGTGGGGCATCAGAAAACTGAATGATTGATTCATCATGTGAGATGTACTAGGACTACACACACAAAAGGCATAGTTTGGGATTTAAATTTGAACTCGCTTGTTTGTCAGTATAGTTTTTTGGTGTGAATATTTGCACTGGCTCTGTTCATGTCTTTCTGGGGGTGACCAGAATCACTGAAACAGCAGAGGAAAAGTTAAATCACACTGTTCTTATCTAATTCAGAGCACTGCATATGGTGCATGCTGTGAAATCACGATGCAGTGGTACTTTGCTTATGTTTAAGTGCCTCTTATTAACAGAAAATGTTGGAAATAATCAGCTGTTCAGAAGACAACAGCAAAATTACTGAAGCAAAACAGTTGAACATCTTCAAACAAACAAGTTTGATCTGAGAAATTTCCAATTCAACAAAATGGAAGCATGTCACACATTCTCTTAACACTCGGAGAAAAGCTTTTGTACTTCTTTAACTTGACAAGCCAAAAGCATCTCATTACAATTATTATTCTGGATATTTGTATGTGATTTAAGTCAGAACAAGGTATTTTGAAAGTTAATGTCACTATTCTCTTTTGCCCTTTTTTGTATCTTTAATTGTGAAGTAAGTTTGAACACTATGACTTCTTCCAGAGACTGTTGAAAGTCTGATTTGAAGATGGTATCAACTAAAGCCCTTTGGCTGGTCAAAATCTTGTGCAGGTGCTAGGGTCAAGTCAGCACCCTACATACTTTCTAATGGAGGAGTTAGGAGGAAACGGAGAAACACACATTCACCCTGAAGCTGCACAGCTTGTCTAATCTAACCTTAGTCAGACTTTTTATGGACAGCTGCTCTAAGGTGCCTACCTCTTGCTTATTCTGAACCAGAAGGTGGTTAGAAATGTTAAAAATCCTAGTGCAGGGTCTTGGGACTCCATCACCATCGAACTTCTGCAAATAATGGAAGTTTTGAATTTTAATTAAGTCTTTTGGATATGGAAATCTGAGGAAAGATTCAAGAAGCGTTCAAGACGCACAGGATTGATCCAAACACAGCTGAAAGAACTCAACAACAGTAGAGCACCTAGCTCTTGAGGATCAGGCAACAGTGGTGGGTGGTAGCCTCATTACATATACTTAAAACCACGTTAACCAAGAGGAAGCAGTCCTACTCTTATAAAAGGAGAGAGGTGCTACATCACTTGGTAGGTCTTCCTGTTTGCAGTGTCTCTGAGATCCATAGTCAGCCCTCTGCAGAGTGGCAGGTGATGAAATAGGATTGAGAAAAGCAGGAATGTTTCCCTGATTTGTCCTACTGGACAAGAAGTAAGGAATTTTGGCTCTGTACCCGTCTGTGTCATTGTTTAGGCTAGTTGTCTGCACTCTGTTTCCCTCTTGGCAGTTAAGTCCTTGTTTGTTCCAGTTCCCTCTCTGATCTCCTCCTGGCAGGGTCCTGAAATGTCCTTACAGAGATCAGACTGTAATATTACTACCTGGATCTGTGATGGCAGGATTCATTATAGTGGTGCTCATAAGAGAAAGCATTCAGGCAGTAGTTTGTCACACAGGTTGCTTGAGTATCCTGAATAAGAAGCTTCTAGCATGTGTTGAAGAAAGAAGAAAGTAGCAATACAATTGCTTCTTTATATTCAACAGATGTTTCCCAAACCAAGCAGTAAACCCTTAAAATCTACACCATGAGCTAATCTTCCCTGAGGTAACTCCCTCTGCTGTCTTGGAATAGTTATGATTATTACTATTACATAAATATGTAGAGGCTCCTGGGATCAAGGATTCGTTGTTTCGGAGACTGCAGTATATAGGGCAGGAGGCACCACCAAACACGAAAAGATTCAGCCTAAATAGAAAAGACAGATGAAGGAAGCATTGCAATGTGCTTGAGTCATGTATTATCTCACTAGCCTTTGCTTTTAATAGGCCTTATTCTGAAATACAGTTTTCACTTTGCCCTTGTGTTAAAATTTTTTTAAAAAATCCTTTTAGAAGAAATTAAGCAGAGGTTAATAGTAGCTTTGCTTTGCAATCTGCTTATGCTTTACATAACGTAAAATCCTGCCTGTCTAGGTTAGGCGTCTGCTTAGTTCTGTGCCACCTTGTATGAACATAACAAACAAGACTCAGTCTTAAACAACAGAAGGTCAATTGAATTCCAGTTAATCATTTCTTTTAACTCATAGGAATTAAAAAAGAAGTCAGTGCGGAACAGAAAGACACTCAAATGGTGAACGTCTTATGGAGTTTCACAGAGTTCAAACAAAGAGTAATTTCAGCCTGGTCATTCACAGTCTCTACTTTGGGATCAAGTATAGCTTTTTATTCCCAGGAGAGAGTTCACCTCACTGGGGACACTACTGTGGCTGGCAGGCAGCATCTGGCAGCTTTTCTAGGAGCTGCAAGGAACCTTTCAGCTCTTCAAATGAGTGCAGCCAGTAATGGCAGTCTATACAGCTAAGTAATTGCTGGGGTTTGGTTTGGTTTTGTTTTTTTCTCACAGCCCTTACTTCAACAGCTGGTAGACCTTCCACGGATTTGAGAGCATAATCCAGCATCCTACCTGAAAATTAGCCAACCTGGGTTCTGGAGAGCAGTATAGACATGCTAGCAGGTTGCTCTGACACTCCCTGCTGATGAGGTCATGCATCCTACTCCTCTCAGTGAGATTAAATGGGGTGCCAAGCCAGCATGACCATAGAGGTCTGGGTAACACAACTACTTCAGTCGAGCTAGCCTGGATACCTTCACTCACCAAATCACACACCAAATCATGTATATATGTGTTTGTAGCCCAAAGTATATTAGTTTGCTGCCAAACAGCATGGAATAGTTGGGTGGAGCTAGCTGCCCGCTTTCACTTCTAGTACACTTCCACTTTTGCTGCTTTTTAGATTCCTCTCTGACCTGAGAGGAGAATCTGCATCTTGTTTTTTTCTGCAAAAAAAAAAAAAAAAAATTAGTTTGAATTCTCCTGACCTCAGAAAGATCTAAAGCTTCACTGAATCAAGAGGACTTTTTACCCCAAATTCAACAGACTTTGGGTGAGGTTCTAAATCTTTGTATAATATTTTCCTTACAGTTTAACCGTGCTCCTTTATATTACTTCCCTTGTAATATTTCTCAGCCATTGGTAGCACTTGACAAAAGTTCAAGTTTAATACTGAATATGAATGTTATTAGCGTGCTGTTTACTCTCTTTCATATCAATGAAGGTGCTGAGGAGGAGGTGCCTAGAGAGTTCCCTCTTTTTTCATATTTCAGATTCGTATTTATTCTGACTCTGTTAACAGTGCTTAGGCAGATTTGAGTTTGCATGACCTGGTTCATATCTGAGGCAATCTGAATAAATATTGAGAGTAAATTATGTGTAAAATATCTAAAATGAAACAGCAGTATCAGCAACTGAAATTAACTGAAGATTTGTGCTTTAGAGACCTAGTCAGTAGTTTACTCTTACTTCTGTTACCCTCTGTATGCCTATAGACCTTTTTCCTTTCAGCATTTGTTCCTTTTCATTTTATTGGCAATAGCTGCTGTCGTTACTGTCACTGAGCAGAGCTCAGCAATTTTTCAAGGATGCTGTGTCTATATTGTGTTTTTTGTCCCAAGATGGAAGTCAAATGTGTTGGTAACAACTTAGCAGAACCCAAGAGATACTTCTGCAGGAAGAAATAAGATGCAGCCAAACAGTATAGTAAAGGTGTACTTCCAGCTTTGGTTGAGTTCAGTACTCAGTAGACACTAGGAGCCACTGCCTTTCATTGAGGTTTCTGTAGATGCTGTAGCTCCCAGTTCCCTGTGCAGGATTCAACATTTGTCTGCATGAGGTCTTTGGTACTTAAGGTTGCTATCTCCTATAGAATATACAAAACAGATAATCCCTTCCCTAAATCATTAGCAATTAAAGCATTCGGTACTCCAATCACCTAGGGCTGGCCAAAGTGCTTAGTGCTGGGTCAGGTAGGTCTCTTTGAAGTCGTGGCATCATACCCAATACTTAGTGTCATGTTCAGAAGTAACTTCAGGAGCAGAGCTGAGGATGCTAAATGACTAGGGAGCTTGCCACAGACCCTCTGTCTCTCTCAACTTCTATGGTTGAGAGTGAAGGTGCTCAGCACTTTCCAGGATTAGGCTATCACTAATAAACCATTTTAAGCATCTCAAAAGCAGTGCTGTGATGACAATCTAAGTAATTAATTGCATTACTTTTAATAGACCCTTCAAATAGTGCCAAGTCAGTGACATCTGCTGCAGTGTCATAATACCTTCAGGGAATATTTTTAACTCTGTCATACCTCAAAAGGCAGGCAGTAGATGGACTGAAAATGGCCACGCGGGGGGATAAAAAGCTTTAACAGACCGTTAAGCCCTTCTGCTTATTGCTCAACCAAAAAAATGTCCATTCACCCACTTAGTGGTGGATGATTTAATTAGGACTTGCTTCTAAAAATGCAAAACCCATCTAAGATGCACTCTGTGCTTCTTGGAGAAGGCCAAGTTCTCCTCTACCTTATTCCTGTCTTGTATCAGTATTAATGTTGCTCATGTTAGCACAGTTATCTTTTATACCTAATGATGAATCACATCTAGGGGAGGTCTCATCCTCAGCTGATATAAACAGGCTAACCTCAGAGCAGTAAAGGGCCCTGATTAATACTAGCAGAATACGTGGCCCTGGAGTTTTTAAACAAACACAAATTCACTTGCTGCTCTGGATCTCTTGGGAAAGTTTTATATTATTTTATTAAAAGAGGGCATCTTTACTGACCTTCCCTAATTTATTTGTTCATAAAACTAGCTTGTTCATTAACAAGTTATCTTTAGCTAAGATGTATTGTGCGGATGTGATCTCACTCTCACACTAACTATTCGTCTCTTGAGATGGATAGATTATGGCTGGCAGCTGCTGCCCTGGAGATGAGTACCTCTATATGCTTGAAGGAAATGGAACCTTTTAAAGAAGAGATTTACCTTTATGTTTTCATGCTTGTGTCAATTCATACGGTTTGGGTTAAGGGCCAGGCTTATTCATGAACTAGTGCTTGTGTCTGGCACTCTCCTATTCAGTAGAGCTAAATAAATAAATTTTTTTGTGGAAATAAATAGTGACCTAACTTATGATCCTGTTCCGGTGACTCTCAGGAGGACTGGCAGAACTGTAGCCTTGTACTATCTTTCTTTTAAGTCTTCATGACTTTCCTTTATCAAGAACCGTGCGCTGCAGGGGCTATGCAGAGCTGGTGGTGTTGGCTTTACGTCTGTAGAGGACCCATATGCCGGAGGTTTTTCCTGGAGCCTGTCTGCTGCCCCTCTGTACTGTGCATATAGCAATGGTGAATCACAGATCCTACAGTGCTTTAGAAACGGAGAGAAAGGAGGACAGAGTGCCAGATGGAATCTTCATGTTTAAAAATGTCACCACTTAGAAAATAGCATAAAAGGAGCCTAAAGACAGTATGGAGGAAGGGAGGATTGTTCAATGGGTCTTTGTCATCTCTGTGGCATGGAAATAGCTGGCAACAGTGCTTCAGTGACTGGAAACCCCTATGGTCGTTTCTAAGATTGGCTGATAGCTTACATGGAAATTGGGCAAATAAAGTAATTTTTCAGAAGAGCACTTCCCAGCTAATTTGTCCTCTCTGAATGCTGTTTCCTCAGTAAATGACTTTTATTGCCAAAATTTACTTATTTGGCTGCATTATGTGTACAATCTTCCTTTGCACATAATTTGCCTAAATTTCAGAGTTTTCCGTAGGACTCATGATTTCCCCTGATGTAGGCTAGACCTGCTGGAGTTCAGTATCTGTGAAAAAGGAGGCTTGCTATGCTTCTCTAAAGCAGCAAGTGACAAACCCAGCCTCTAGAGTTTAAATCTAGAGCCAAAGCTAGGTCACATCAGCTCTGATGCAGTTAAGCATTTAAGTAGGTAAGTGAGTAGGTAATGTCACTACTCAGAAACAGAGCT
Organism: Struthio camelus; assembly: GCF_040807025.1. Lineage (NCBI taxonomy): Eukaryota > Metazoa > Chordata > Aves > Struthioniformes > Struthionidae > Struthio > Struthio camelus. The sequence goes on from NC_090944.1 coordinate 108,134,412, forward strand.
TCGATTTGACTGGGGCTGTTTTCATGCCTAAGGTTTAACCTCTCTATCAGCTTTGCTGATCCACAACCAGCGTCCCAGAAGCTCAGGTGAAATGAGCGCTTTGCTGCTGGTCTAAATTGTCCCCTGCGTACATCTGCATTCAGGTTGGTGTTACATGGGAGTTGGGCCCTTCTGGGGAATGGGCGCTCGAGTTTACTTCTGTTCTTCTGTTTTATTTACCCTAAATGGAGGGAGTGAATATAAACTCACGTGAAAAAGGAAACATGGTTGCTTGGAGATATGGGACATCCTTAGGGATTAGGACTGAAGATCTGACAGTAAGGACTCTGTTAATGAAGCAAGGCCATTTTGTAAATGGGACCCGAAAGCCTTAGGCTGGGCTTGTAGGTAGAAATGCTGGGTTTAGCGTGAAGTTAGGGATGATGAGCCTGGTGCTTTAGAAATAAAGGCTCATGGGGTCTGCTCTGGTTAGGGGTTCTATTGTGCAGCCTCCAAAGGAGGAGACGCTGTTTTTCTTGCTGGGATGGAGGGAGAGGAATGAAGCAAGGAAAATGAGTCTAGTGAGGAAGGTTGGAATTGAAGACTGACTGTTTATTATTACTACTACTATTATTTTATTCTTTCTGCGGGGACTTTGGTTCTAGAAGTTGTAGATCAACATTAAGTTAACCTAGCTGGGTCATACCCCTGTGATAAGGGAGCAGGACATGAATGAGCCTAAGGCTAGACTCAGTCATCCCCCACGCTAGGAAAACTTGTCTCTATTTAGTGGTGTAGTAGGCTATGCTTTACTAAGTCCCGTCGGTGTAGTCAGCTTGTTAAGGGAGCACTGCTATAGCAATCATAGTAACCAATGTATTCAAAGTCCTGATAAGCTAAGTGGGGGGGAAAAAGTGCTTTACTCATGTGATAAGGAAATTGTGTTTAAAAAAATGTGAGCCTCCTGAAATGCTGATCTGCTGCTGAATATCTATTTTGTGTGCTGTAGATCGCAACTACGTTTTTAAAACAGGAAGAAGGATAGCAGTGGCAAAAAGAAAGGTTGTGCCACGAGAGGGAACAGACACTGAATGTTAGTATCCTAATCTCACAGGCACACAATGAGCAAAAAGTCTTGCCTGAGGTTAGGATTAAATCTAATATCTTTTTTTAAAGAGAGAGGATAAATCCCCCCCTTTTCCATGAGCCTTCATCTGATACGAAATTTATCATCCGAGCCTAGTACTCTTAGTATGTTGTGGCTGAAATACAGCAATTATCCTTGGAACGGTTTAGCAGATAAACAAAGGTGAACCATCATGTAACTCTGGAGAAGGCTCTCGATGCATCTGTCAGAGGTTAGCAGATAGTAGACTCTGTGACAGCCAACGCTGGGGAGAGTAGACTGCTAAGAGGGCTGTCATCTCCTCCTCCTTTTGACCGACAACCCACCAGACTAACTGGATATACATAAAGATTTTAGCACTGGTCATTTGTCTGTTGAACCTGACAAGCGTTTTCCCACCCTGTTTTAGAATAATGGAGAAAACAGAGCTCTGAGAGGCAGGCATGATTTCAGAGTGTTTCCATTTATTTTCAGTTTAGCAGCTGTGGGCCTACGACTTGTTCTGTATCTTACATAATAGACCTAAGCATTAAAACCTTCCTTTGAAAGGATCTCCTAATAGAAAGTACAGATTTTGGTAAAACTACAAAAGTTGATTTTTCTAAAGGCCCATTTCAATGCCTACTGGAATTCATAGAAACATTTCAGCTGACTTTGGTGGGTACTGATGAGAAAGTAGGCTGTTTCATGGAAAACCCAGAGGAGAACGGTTATGATGCTATATAAAGACTGTGAACAAAAGCCATTACTCTCACTAGCATCAGTAAATGAGGGAAAAGATTTTTTTCTTAGACAGTCTTTCTTAAAGAATATAAAAGTCAGTAAGAAAGGCCCTAAAGCAAAAGAATTTATAAGAATGAGTCAGAGCTTTCAGCAAGACCTGACTCTGGCTGGGGTTTTGATCTTTGTGCACAAATGAATGTTGAATCAGCTAGTGAAATCAAGAGTTATATGCAAAATAACTAACCATAGTGGATGCATTTGGTACATATGATGGCTTAATTCTTAGATCTGCAGAATAAAATGTGACAATTAAACCTCCAAAGAAACTCAATCATCCTTGTTTCAATACTAAGTACTCTGTGGGAGTTAAAACACTAATTAATTTATAGCCTGTGGATTTCAAGGTCTCTTTTTTGTGTGCAATGGTGAAGGGTCATTGATAAAGAGGTTAAACTTCAAATGGAAACCAGGTGACTCAAGGCAGCTGGACTACAATGCTGCTTTTTGCACTATGATCTCTGCACCTCTCAAGATCAGCTTGAATAGGTGGACCTGGGAGAAAAGCAGCAAGTGAAAGCCGGTTTTTCCTTGCTCTGATAGAGAGCAGGAAAGCAGACTTTGCCCCCTTCATTTCAGTTTTTCCATGGCTGCACTGCTTTGGCAAGGAAGGTACACAGAGCTCTGTTGTTATTAATCTCTAACCTGAAAACTTTTATTGATGCTTTTTGCTGATGTGGGCTCTGTCTGCACCAAGCTCCACACCTTTCCAGAGCCACAGTGAAGTCAAGAGTGCTCAGCGAAGCCAAGAAGCTCTATAAAAGTGCAGAAGAGTCCTCTGCAGAGATTTCTGCCACCCTAAGGCCTTAGACACTGCGTAAAATACAGATTATTTGCCCTACACCAAGCAATTTTGTGTTTGAACATATTTCAGCAATAGGACAAAGACTAGAGAAAAATGCTGCTAATTTTAATTGAAGTGGTAATTGCTAAGAAGAAAAAATAGGACTGCTGCCTTTCTTATATGTGTTACCTACTTAACTGGCATGTCTCCAGAATCAGCTGTTGTAGAAACAAATGTACATTTTTGGAGAAAGCCGTAGGTAATCTAAATCACATACTCTGCTATGCACTCCCACTCCACTCTATCAAATTCCTTTTTGAAGTGATGAACATTCAAGGAACTTGAATACACTGTAGAGGAATAAATGCCACAATTATTTAAAAGAAAAAATGAAGCGCACTGAGCTGCAATTTTCGAACTTGTGAGTTAGATTTCTTTCTGAAGCTGTTGCATTGGTTTCCTCCTTTCTTTTCCATTCCTTTCTCTGCCTGTTGAAGGATGAAATGAGCCCTTGTGAACAGAGCAGTCTATGACTTTAAGTACTGTTTTATGGATTGAAGTGGGTCCTAATTTCTGCTTAGAATTTGTGCCAACCCTCTGCTAAGTAAATTTCACTAGTTTAAAAAAAATACATCTTCATTTCTCTATTTGATGCATATTAAATTTGGGTAATGTTCAGTCCCAACTATCGTTTACTTCAATGAAGGAAAGATTTGTTTTTTCTTAAAGCTCACAACTTAATCAGTGCTTGTGGCTATATCATCCCTTTCTTTCCTCTTCTGTTCTTCTGCTTCATTTTAGCCCACTTGTGTGAGATATATGATGTTGTGTGTACATTTATCTTATTCTGTTCTTCTTTGACTTGATTTTCTACCAGGCCTTTGGTATAGGCGTGTGATCCAGCCAGGATGGAGTTGCCAAGCATAATATCATGGGCAAAATCTCCTGTCCCCTGCCTTTCTGTTAACTAGTATGATGCTTTTCAGATTCATCTTTAGGTAATTTTTCTAGGGTTTTCCATGAGAGAGTAGCTCTTACGGGCTGTGATGAAAGTCTTAGTTTGTACAAGGATACATGTTGAGAGATGCAGAAAAATTCAAATAGGTAGTGGGCGCTATCTTCTAGCGATAGGCCAGGAACACTCCACAGAAAGGGTGCACAATCCCACACAAATTCTCAAAAAGGGGCAACTGTTTCAGTTTTTTGTCAATTCTCTAATGCAGATGCTGCTTCCCAACAGCTCAAGGTCAAAAAGTGGAATGCAGTTGGTAGCCAAAACCCAAATCAAGAAAAACCAAAAGGTCTTTCATAAAGGGAATGGGAAATGCTATGTGTTTCCTTCCCTAAGGATAAATAATTACTTTTGTGACCTCACTTGCAGATCTTTCACATGTGATATAAATAATAATTTTCAACAGAAGTGGAGAGACGCTAACTTTCTGGGGAACGTAGATAGGTGGGCCTCTACGAAGATAGGTGGGCCTCTACGACTGACGGGAGGGATGTTTAAGCAATAGGAACAAAAGCTAGCTTTCAAAATCCAAGTTAGGAGCCTTTCATCTGCAGAAGCTGGGGATTTTCTGAAGCAAGATTTAAAATGTGTTTTTATTAGAATAACTGTAGAGCTCTAATAGCGATGTTGAGCTGATAATCCTGGAAACCAAAGTGCACGGCTTACCTAAAAAGCCTAGCATGGCGCAAGTGGCAAAACTGTGCACCTCTCCACCCTGGCCCCCTCCTGGGAGGGGAAAGCATAGCGAAGTTCCTATTCCCAGTGGGTACTTTGCCTGCCAAGCTGCTAGTACTAGAGAGGATTGACTCACTGCCACTCGAAATATCTAACATACTGATGTCGTCCAGAACCCAAAGCGCATTACCTCTGCATTAATTGAAACGCAGCTTTCAGCAACCCTTATAAACGTGCTCAACTGTAGTGTGAAAGCTTTTGTTTCCAGCAGAGATCTGATAACTAGTGAGATTCAGGAACAGGGACTGACCTTTGATCGTGGGCTTTCAGCTTGGCTTGCTGCCGTGCTGGGAGGAGGAAGGGAAAGTTCTTCCGTTTCAAAGCCAACTTCATGTCAATTTCTTGTGTTAACGTTTAGTTTGTTTAGCTAAAAACATGCAGTTTTTAAGCTTCCTTTGTACTCAATTGCTTGGCTCCTTTTCCTAATGGCACTTGTAGCTCAGAAGCTCTGTCTTAGTTCATATCTACTCTATATGTGATTTTCTTTTAAATGGCTAAGGCAGCTGCTGCATTTCCCAGTTTGCCTAACTCCTAGCTTTCCCCTCATTTCACCTCAGAGCTGCTTTGAGATTTTCCTCAAGGCTGCCAGAGTCAGCTTCACCTCCTCTTTGGAAATGCCTATTCCATCGTTGAGGGACAAACCCCCTTTTCGGATCCAGCCCCGGTGCTCTGGCTGTGTTTCCTCAAGGGCTGGAAAGGTAGGCTCATGCAGGCTTGAAGCTGCTGTGCTCTTTTGCAGGATCGAAAGACTTCTGAGGGAACTGTGGCTGTTGCACTTAACCACTTACCTCCCTGGCTGCTTTTTCTGATATTGTTTTTCATGGCAGGAGGGTCAGCTGGCATCTATTCAAATTTGAGGTTTTAGATTGCTGTCTGCTATATGACCTGGCTCCTCCTGTGACTTGGGAGTAACTTACGCAATCTGAGCTCAACTCCGTGCTTTGCGCTGAAATGGCTCTGATTTATCCCGATTTTACAGAACCGCTTTAGCTAGCTGCTGGTAAAGTAGTTCATTATTAGTGGGAACAATAGCAGATAAGTATCTTTGGTTTCCGCCACACCCCAAAACAAAACAGCAATGAAAAACTAACTAACACCCAATTAGGCAAACTTAAAAAAGGAAATGCAGAAGGGGAAGCAAAGAGGTCACAGTATTTATAGGAAATAGATGTAAATTAAACACACAAACTCATCCGAGGACACAAGCTAAATCTACTATGGCAGCTGCGCACTTTGAACTGCATTTTTTCATGGTGCAGTGCACCATTACACAGTAGGTTAAATAACCACAATATAAGGTCAATGGCCCGTTCAAGCGTGTGCTAATTTCACACTATGCCATTGTTAATAGGCAAGATTTAATGGAAATGACTCATGTTGGTATCTAGTCCACTAAACAAATGTTAGATCATTTTGATCTGCCTTGTTAGAGGATCTATTCGTTGTTTCGGGCAATTTTCTTTTTAGAAAATTAGTCTCATCTTCAAATACTGACAGAGATATGTGCTGTTCTCTCTGTTGTTCTTGCCCTCTGCTTTTAACTTCATGTTTTCTGGTGTTTGACAAGGTCCATGTAAGTAGATGTGAAGAAAAAGGGGAAGGATTGAATCTCTGAGTTGGTTGAACTCGGCCCTGGGACAAGTTTGGAACTGTAAGTATTTTCCATTCTTCCAAATATTTTTGCTATACCTCTTAATGGTATATTTTGAATCTGCTTTGTTGCAACAGGTCACAAGTCACTTCGTGTTTTGCCCTAGCCACTGATTTTTTGGCACCCTGTGTTGGTGACTTCCACCATGTCATCATATATCACTATTTTATGGTTTCATAGAGAGGGTCAAATTTTGATCTGGTATGAATGGATGCAATTCTATTGGCAGTAGCACTGCTCCATGATTTTATAGCAGCATATCTAAGGAAGGATTTGCATTGTACAATCAATGAGCAGAAGCTTGTAAAAGACACCCACCTGGGAATCTCACGGCCTTTGTGGTCCTGTGGATTTGCAGCTTGCCTTGTTTGTGACTATTTGCATTAATGATGTACCTGAATGTTCATTAGGAAACACTGTTGTAAGCACCTTTACTACATGCCTCAAAACTCTGACGCGCCAGGCCTTTGCTTGTTGTTACCTCCGGAGGTTTGACATGCCCAGCAATAGCAGCCAAGCTGTGAAGTCAGGAGGGCCTGATTTTCATGAAAGGGGAATTGAAGGAGGACGATCAAGTTCTGGATTTAGAAGCGTGTAAATGATAGGCCAGTGTGCCTGCCAGCATCTGAATGGCAGATCTGCATATTGTGGTGAATTCATGTTTCAAATTTGGGCTCACGCTAACAACGCTTAGTAGCCCACGAGGTTCCTTTGTGGGCCAAAACCCAGTCATGTGCCGTCCTTGCTTTAGTGGAGTTTCTGAGTGGAAGGAGGTGTCTGGCCTGGCTTTTGCTGGCTTAAGTTGTGGTGAGGCTCTGTACTGAGAACCTCTTCTTTTTCCGTAGGTAAGCACATTTTGAAGGTCTCCAGCAAGACAGCATTCAACAAGCCTCTGCTGGAATGAGCACCAACAGACTGCAAATTGCAAAGTGCATTGTAATTGAATCTGATCTCTGGCTTTTACAGAGTGTGGTAATTGGAAATTGCCTTTCTTTTAAATATATGCCATTCCTAGGATGGTTTCTTTTTGAAACTGTGATCTGATAATTTTTAAAGACATATATGCTAAAAATAATGTGAAGTAAGATGTGGTATACGCTCCCATTGATACTGGTGGAGAATGGCAAAGAGGAGACTTCAGGATGCTTCCTGCTGTGTCATTGGTATTAAACGAAGTCCTACACAGTAATTAACAGCTTAGCAAATATGAACTCAGTCCTTGAATAGCCACAGCCTGAAGCCTAAATATCAGTGCTCTGTTCCAGGTCAAAACAGATGACCTGCGGAAGGACTGGGTGGAAGCAGTCCCAGTTTGCACTTGGCAGCAGGATGCAGGGTGCCGCTGCAACCACCCTTACAGCCAGCCCTGCAGGGGTGCATTCTGGCAAGTCCATGCTGTCCTGGCTATATGCTTTACACTTCCTTAGTCACAGCCTTTGTCTGAGCGCTGTCATGCACAGTGGCTCAGCAGTTCTGTGAATAATGCCAGAGGTCTAGAATCTTTCTTCCGCCATGAAACTGCAGGGATTTCTCTCATTTTCTCTTCCTATGTGTAGCCAGGAGATCTAAAGCTAAGATTTGAACCTAAGGAAACAAAGTAAAGTAGATGAAGTCCAAGCTTGAATGCCGTCTTTTGTAATGTTGCAGACTGGCTAATTGGGGCACGCACTCTTTCTCCTTCTGTGTCCATTTTGTATTCCAATTTCCCTTTTTCTTTCCTTTTTTTTTTCATTTTCTTTTGACGTGCAATGCTGAATGTTTATAATGGCTACCTTCGTTACCTGAGTATTGATTAGAGATGGTGTGGAACACCACAAAAAGGATTTGGGGCCTGGAATCTTTAGTGGAGAGCCTTGGAGCTCTGCGTACTTAGTTTATCAGAAAGAAGATTGAGAGCTGACTTGCTTAGTATAAAGTACCTTCATGGTAAGACTGTACTGGTAACAAAAAATTCTTGAATTAAGTGGAGGGTGGCACAGTGATCAAGAACCTGAAGCTAAAAAGCTCACACTAGAAATCTGATTTATACTTTGAAAGGGTGTTATATCTCTAAAGACGAACCTCCAAGTGACTCTTAATAACTTTATCTTTAAAACAAGACTGAATTACTTTTCAGAAGATACATTTTAGCCAAATATTTCGTTAAATAGATGGGGTTTTGGCTCTATACAGAGTTACAGAGGCTTATGATATATAGTAGGTTAGAATGGGTGATTGTAATGGTCCTGTCTTGCCTTAAACTTTGTGAATCTGTAACAGACCAATTTCTCACTTGCATATGGCAGATGAGTTAATATCAGGCAAATTCAAACCTGGATCTAGGTCTAGACCAGCAGCCATGAATTCTGGAAAACGTAGGATATCACGGTGGTAGGAACTTCTGTGAACACCTTTCTCCACATCTATCTACCCTTGGCAGAGGGGAAAGAAATTTTTCCAGTGCTCTCAGATGATGTTGCAGGTAGAAGTTGATTATCACCTTCTGCTTGTCCTTAGAACAGCTCCCTTTGCTGCTGAGAGGAGGACATACCACCGCTTCTCTTGTTGTGAATAGTGACTAGTAGGAAATATCCTCATGATCAGGTGCTTTGGAGAGCTGTCACAGAAGAAGCTGACCAGCATCTACTGTTCCAAAGGCCAGGTCTCTTTTGCAACTTCCAAGTAGCTGGAAACTGCTATCCACCTGTTCTGTCTGCCAGTCAAGACGATCATGTTCTCAGCTTTCCATTTCTTGAGTAGGGAAGTATATGAGAATTTGGCCTGTGAATGCAATTATTACCTGCAACTGTATGGCACCAAGATGTGGTTACAGCTTGGGTAACACATTTCTTGCTCTCTGTAACTACTTGGACTGGCTGTGGCATTTTGGTCAATGTTTTTCCTTCATGAAGTCCATATACTGATATCTTCTTACCTATAAAATTTTGCACTGAAGTCCCAAATATTCACTGCTTCCCCAAATCCCACCTCTTTAAGGAAACACAGCTCGAGTAGCCATATGGGCTGAGCAGCGGTGTTTGAAAGAGTGGGGATGTTATTACAATGATCACAGAGAATTAGATAGGATTATGTATGCATTGCCCATTGCTTCCATTATAATCAAGTTGGGAGTTCAGTGTCCAGTATTTCTAGCAGTTGGGTGACTTAAGTGTGTCACCTGAAATTAGAAACCACTTTTAAACTGAGGCCTTAATAAACACTGTATAAATAACATTAGTATGAGGGATTAAAGGAAGAGCATTGAAGGAATTTAAGGGCATGGGATTTATGAAGAGAGCATCACGTTCCTTCGAACCTGTGACCAAATTCCACTGTTTACTCTGCAGTATTACTTGCTCTACTGTGCCAAGACAGTTGTCTGTTTTGGAAGAGGTAATAATTTCACATATGTACCATATTTTAAGAGTGATTGATTGGTTTCAAGGGATCAGAGTTTTAGTTACACCTAGGTAATGCTGCTAACCAATAAATATACTTAGCACTAACTTAATTGTGGCTGTTCAGGAATATCTGGGGACACAGTTTTACTTCAGTGTTAAAACTTGTTAGAAGAAGGGTTCCCTGTACTTTTAATTCTTTTTTCTCACAGTTAAATGTCAGTGCTGGGATCCCCCTTTCTACGGTAGAGGTAGAAATGGCATTGTTCCTCCCTTTCTAGGACATTATGTGTTGCCTGCACAACATTTTTGTCTCGGAATTCACACCCAGATTTCACTCAGATGGGAATCTGCTGTATTGCCACAAGGCCGACCAATTTCACAACTCTTTGCATTTCCTCAGAAGGTAATGAAATAAATTATTTAGATTTTTTGTTTTGAAGGTTCACTCAAGCCATATAAAATAGATTCCATTTGAATGTGTGTTTTTCTCAGACAGTAAGTTTTCTGTTAGCATTTGGTCCATAATTTTGTGCTGAATGCACTTGGACAGAACATACTCTTTTAAGTACCTTATGCATTAAGTTCCTTAGACATACATTTGTTTAACAGATGTTCGATCAACATGTTCTTTGCTGTTCCTGTGGTAGTGTAGCATTGTTATATTTTTAAAGAAATGAATGCTGCAAGCAGTTTTTTTGCTGAGAAGCAGTTAGTAATGACTGCAACACTAGTCAGAGGCTCTGTTGTGAATTCCTCCACAAATCTGTTATGTGATCCCGAGGAAGTCACATTGCCTGTCTATTCCTGCTTCTTCCCCATGTCTTATCTGCTGACAGTACTCTGCTTAACTTGTTTCCTTTGATATATAGTATATGTAGCATTTTAGGCTCCAAGACTGGAAATCCTTCAACTCATTTCACACTGATACTGTTCCACATATAAAAAAGAATTTGGTCTTTACCAGTTGGTATTATATATCCTGAGCCAGACTTTCAAAGGTATTATCTTCTGCATAAGCAAACTGCAGAGGTATAACCTCATGAGGGTGTTTGCTCAACAGTGTCTTTTTGAAAATCCAAGCTCACTGTGTATTGGCATAGTGTTAAATATGTCCTGTCTAAGACTATCAACCGCATTCAAGTTGACAATTACAAACTCCCATAACAAAATAAATTGTTGCATCTTACCAAAAAAACTGCAGAACTCCCACATTCATTGCTGATACCATACACTGAAGTATTTCTAAGTGGCCGACTCTGACCAATTCTGTTTAGCAAGTCAACTTAAAAGCACTGGTTATTTATATCTTCCATTTGTTTGCATGGTAGGTGATAATAATGGTTTAATTTTAACTGACTGTACCATATACCTTGTGCTGCAAAGCAATAATTGTTGCAGTTGATAAAACCTTTCTCAAAAAATTCAGCTGCTGTGTGCAACTTTAAAAATCACATGTTGAAAAATCTTTAAAAATGCAGAGTTTGCTTTTACTGAAAATTAATTACAGAAACCATTTATCTACTCAGAGCTCTCCAAAACCAGTCTGTCTTAACACTATATAAAAATTCCGCTCAGTATCCATGCCCTGTATATGTAAGTGGAAATGCAAAAACGCATCTTCACTGTGTAAACTGGCATGAAATGCAGTCACTTTGTGTACAACATGGCTTACATACAGCCTTTGTGCATACAGTAAATACATTTATTTGCATACTTACACGTGGCTGTGTGTCGACCACCACCCAACATAACCCAGCATACATATATTACAGTAGGCCTCTGCAACAGAGGCAACAGCGTGATAGCTCCCTCAGATTTCCCAGTAAATTTGAGGTGGCATAAATTATGTAAGTCTTTAGATAGAAAATATGTGTAGACTACATCTACAAAAGGCATTTTACATAGTTTTCAATGGGGAAAGAGGCACCTAAATAGCTTCATAGCTCTGGAATCAAATATATGGCAATTTTGAGATTTTCAGAGTGCTGTTGTGTAACTTCCTTTTAAAAATGTAGTTGAGTAGTGTCTGTGCCCATCTTTCAGACAAGCCACTATTCTGTTGAGCATTGCCGATCATCCTGACAAGATTCAAATGCACAGCTCCCACTTCACTAGACACTGCTGTACCTGTAACAGGTGATGGACTTTTCTGGCTGTGTTATCTTCCAGTCGATGCTGTGCCACTAAGCAAAGGAAATACAGTGTTCTCAGGGAGGAAGAGAGCAAGAAAAGAGATATGCTTGTATTTCTCCATGATGATAGCATGCAAGCAGGAAAACAGACACCCGAGTTTTGGTCCCTGCTCTCCTCTTCATGTGATCCAACACGCTACGCATGATCCAGCACCTAACAGAGGAAAGGAAATCTGTTTTCAAATATCAGATCCCATAGTTGGAAATTAGCATCAAGAGCTATTCTGTGCCAAGCATCTCCTCACTTCTAACTCTTCTGCTGATGAAGCTATTTCAGCTACTCCTAGCTGTGGATCTCATATTGCGCAGCTAGGTCCAGAATTCTTTAATGGTGTCTTTAAATAAGAGAAAGCGATCTGCTGGCTTTCCTAGGAAGATTTTGATGCATCAAATTTACTGTTACTGTTTCGTCCCCTCAACTCAGCTGCAACTCAATTAAACAAGGAGGAAAGCAAAGCTTCCTCTACATTTTCTGGGGCTAATACACTATAAGCATTACAAGGATAAAATAAATAGGGGGATTCGGAAATATGTATAACTCTAAGCCTGTTTGCTCTGTGCATTGTAGTAGAGGTGACCCATTACTAAGCCACATGCAGGCTTTAGTGTAATAGCCTCTTCTGTCTGTGTTGCCCTAGCTATGACTCATCATTTGTTGCACACCTTGTATTAAAGGCTGGTCCCTGCTTCAGTATACAGTGTCTTAACCTTACCTTGCCATTTTATCACTTGTTCTCTTTCTCTAACAGCCAAACATTGCAAACTCCTTATCTACGAAGCAATTTAAATGGAACCAACAACAGCCCAAGTGGATTCAGAACTAACTCATTTAGATGCCTGAGTCTGGTACAAGGCCAAAAATAACTCCCCACTTCTTTCTCCTTCATTGGTTAAAGGAGGAGGGTAAGTGGCCAATGACAGAGACACAGATTCCCCTTAGGCATCAGAGACAAATCTGTTTCATGGCAGGAAAAAAATAACGCTCCTGGAAAATGTTTGCTTAGGCCAGTAGGTACAGAAAGGCTGCATGCAATTTTGCTGAACTGATGGTATCACTTGAATGGCTCACAGCCTACATAAATGCATTACATAATTGTATTTTTAAACACTGTCCCCAGCTGTGCTGATGCACATAAAAGCTGTGTTTACAATGGACTCTGCACATGTAATTATTTTGTGGCACTAGCTCTGTGCATTTTCTTGATGGATGCTCCATGGTGCATAAAATTGTAGCTTTTATCATAGAGTCTTGAATATATTCTTTGGCTGTTTCAGCTTTAAATACTCCATTGTCCTCGCATGGGTTGAATGGGACTGATGCCTGAGAGCGCTAAATTATAGCATCTGAGGGAACACCTTTATGTCCTCTGGGAGCAGCAGAAGGGGAACACCGTGAGTACCGAAGTTAAGACACCTGGGTCATCAGAAGCATACTGAGCAGCAGGACTGGCTAGTCCTGCGGGAGAGGTTTGCTATGCTGTTCCTTGGGATGGAACAACAGCTCTGATGCTATTTGGCCTGCACATGTTCATCCTGGCCTATTTAATGCTGCAACAACCCTTTGCAGCACAGGAAGGTTAGGTAATGCTTTATCTCTGCATAAGTGCATGAGACGAGGAGCTTGAGTATTGGAGAGGAAAGCAGAGTCTGCGCCTATCAATTTGGAAAATGGAAACTCCTGTGATGGTGAAGGCTGTAAGCTGGTGACTTCTAGCAGCAGGAGGAAGGCTTACTCTCCACTTGAAGGCTTGCAGCTGTGGAACAGGTACACTGCTATCATAGCTGATGAAGAGCTGGGAGCACTGTTGAATGCAAGTGTCTGTGTTGCCTGAGCCTGGGCCATGCAGGAGCACCAGGAAGAAGTGGTGAGGGTTAGTAGTAGGAGACTCCCTGCTGCAGAGGGGGGATGCCCCATTTGCTGACCTGACATGCCGTCTATGGGGGTTTGCTGCTTGCAGGGCGCTCACCTTTGGGATGTTGTAGAGAGGCCTCTGAGGCTCATCCATCCCTCAGACTATTAGCCGCTGCTGCTCTTCTATGTGAGCACCACTGTTCCTGCCAGGTACTGGAAAGTAGTAAGTGTGAATACATGGCTTGGTGTGATGGCCAAGGGTATGGAGGCCCAGGTTGTTTTCCCCTTAATCTTGCAAGAGAGGGAGAAGAGCTTGAGAAGGACTTGACAACTACTGCAGGTCAGCAATTGGTCGCACAGCTGGTGTCAACAACTGAGTTTTGGTTTCTATGACCATGGGACCCTCTTTGAGGATCGACAACTGCTTAGAAGAGATGAGATCCACCTGACTAAGTGGGGGAAAGTATCTTTGCCAACAGGATGGACAATCTGGTAAGAAGACCTTTAAACTAGGAATGACAGAGGAAGGAAAAAATGACCAACAATCAAGTGAGGAAGCAGCGGACAGTGTTGGCAACTAAAGGGTCCAGGGTGATGTGAACAGAAGGCACGCTATAATCAACAAAACAAGGCTGAAGTGAAATCGCCCCCAGTGTGTGTACATAAATAAGAAAGTGGCTAGGCTACAGGGCACCATTACGGGGAAAGCTATCATGCCTCTTCTAGGAAGTCAGTGTACCAGGATGCTTCTCTGAAGTGCCAGTACGCTAATGCATTCAGCATTATAAGCCTATGTGTGATTACAGGGCTACCGTCTCATTGGGATCATGGAGATATGGTGGGATAGCTCACATGACTGCAATGCTGTGATGGATGGAGACACATGGATGGATACATTTTAGGAAGGACAGGCTGGGAAGGTGAGGAGAGGGAGATGCCTGTTATGTGAAAGAGGAGCTCTGACTGGAAACAGGTGAGGGGCCAGCTGAGAGCTTATGCTCAGGATTAGCAAACAGACCAACAGGGGTGACATTGTAGTGGATGTGTGCCATAGACCACCTGATAAGGAAGAAGTAGATGAAGCCTTCTTCAGACAACTGGAAGAAGCCTCATGTCTGCAGGCACTGGGCCTCCTGGCCCTTAACCACCTTGATATCTGCTGGAGGGACAGCACAGCAAGGCACAAGCAATCCAGGAGGTTTCTGGAAAGCATCAATGACAACTTCCTAACACAGCTGACTGAGGAGCTGATGAGGAGATGCGCTCTGCTGGACCTCATACTTCCAAACAAGGAAGGATTGGTCAGAGATGTGAAGGTCTAGGGCTACCCTGGCTACAGTAACCATGAAATGGTGGAATTCAGGATCCTGCAAGGAGTGATCAAGGCAAAAAGCAGGAACACCCCTCTAGACTTCAGCAGTGCAGACTTTGGCCTGTTCAGGGATCTGCTTGGAAGAATGCCATGGGATAGGGTCCTGGAGATAAGAGGGATCCAAGAGAGCAGATTGATTTTCAAAGATTACCTCTTCCAAGCTCATGAGTGGTCCATCCTGGTGAGCAGGAAATTAAGCAAAGGCCACAGGAGGCCTGCACGGAGCTCTTAGCTAAACTCAGACATAAAAAGGAAGTGTACAAGAGGTGGAAGCAGGGACAGGTGACCCAGGAGGAATACAGAGACACTGTCCGAGTGTGCAGAGATGGGGTTAGAAAGCCAAAGCCATCTGGAGCTGAATTTGGAAAGGGATGTGAAGGGCAACAAGAAAGGCTTCTACAAGGACATAAGCAGCAAAAGGAAGGCTAGGGAAAATGTGGGCCTGCTGCTAAATGGGCAAGGGACCTGGTGACAAAGGGCGTGGAAAAGGCTGAGGTACTTGATCCCTTTTTCACCTCAGTCTGTACTAGGAAGGAAGGAAGATCAGCTTCAGAAATCTCAGGCACCTGGGACCAGAGGCATAGATATATGGGAGTGAGTGCAGCAAAGGGCTACAAAGATGATTAAGGGTTTGGGGCATCTCTCATATGAGGAGAGGCTGAGGGAGCTGGGACTGTTCAATCTGGAGAAGAGAAGACTGAGCAGGGGTCTCATCAATGTGTATAAATATCTGATGAGAGGTGTAATGAAGAAGGAGCCAAACTCTTCTCAGTGGTGCCCAGTGACAGGACAAGAGGCAATGGGCACAGACTGAAACACAGGGAATTCTGTTTAAACTTAAAAATCACTCTTTTTACTGTGAGGGTGGTTGAACCCTGTAACAGGTTGCCTGCAGAGGTTGTGGAGTCTCCATCCTTGGAGATGTTCAAAACCTGACTGGACACGATCCTGGACAACCTGCTCTACTGACCTTGCAGAGGTTGGACTAGATGAGCTCCAGAGGTCCCTTTCAACCTCAGCAATTCAGTGATTCTGGGTGTCTGCTTTGCCATTGTGTCTGCTGATACAAAGTCAAACAGAACGTGGTCCTGAATTTCAGGCTTAAAGAGCAACTTTGATTTATATTTCCTTCTGTTTGTAGACAGTGAGCTCTCCCTTGCCTGCTCTCCATCTGATTGTGGAATATCTAACATTTCTTTACCCTCACGCAGTAGTTAATGTGTAGGACACAGCAAAGAGGACAATAGGACATTTATCTTAGATCTAGTCCAGTTTTCTTGAGTACTAACATCACTGTGAAAACCCAGATGCTGGAAGGATTGGTACACATCGCAAAGTCCAAGAGTTCTACTGCCAAAAAATAACACTTGGAAATAAATAAAGGCAAAAAGTAGTGCAATATCCTGAGCAGCAGTCTCAAAATAACGCAATAGTAGCATCACTGGTAGCTGTCTTCTGTTACTATTACTGCAAAGAGGTGGCAGATCTTTCTTGTCGGTAAGCAAAATGGTTTGGTATTTCGCTTCTCATCCCTAGCTAGCCTTAGATATGAGACTCCTCAGAGGAAATGCTGGTTTTGTTGTAAATCAGTTCTTAATGCCAGATATTTGGTTGGAAGTTAGGTCTGCCTCTGATAGTGGGTAGGTTGAGCTCCTTTGTCATCTTTCCTTGCCATTTTCAGCCCTGTGTTCAGTTGCAGGAGCTGGAAGCCTATGCTTTCCACAGGACAGTTGTACCATATAGTCATTGCGATACTGCCAGTACACAGCAAATGCCCTGACTGTTGGTAAATGAGGTTTTCCAGCCTCGTTTGAATATAGTCTCCTCCCAGCATGGAAATTGTTCAGCTACAGATTTTCCTAGCATTCCCTTTGTTTGGCATGTTAAGTTGACATACCAGCTTCAAGACTGTTGATGCATTTTGCACCAAAGAGTCAGGCAATGGAAGAATAATCTTTAGAGTGGAAAAAATGTGGAACTGCAAAAGTTTATTGTATGTTCGTTTGCGCAGTCGGGCCTTCAGATAAACCACATCCCTGTAAGTATACTGGTACTTGAAAAGGAGTCCTCAGATAACCTGCACATAACCTGAACCGCCAGTGGTGCTAATTCAGAAAAGAAGGCACACAATGTATGAAAGGCAGTGCGGGGGTGGTGGTGGGGAACACTTCTGGGGTGAACACCCCCTTGTGTTATTCAAACACATGTACATCCTGTTTCTGGATCATAAGTTGCTATTTTGCTAGACCTAACATGTGGCTTGTACGAGTAAAAATAAGGTACATTTTTTCGGTGGGTAAGACATTCTTCTTACTAAAGTAGGCCAGTATTAGTTTCTAAAAGGACTTATTTTGTTCCACTCCCTTTATCTTATTCTAGAGAGCCCCTCTGAGACTCTATCAGCCATCTAGGCTAGAATATGTTTTTCAAAGATGTGATCATCTTATACAAATCAGCATAATTCCATATGCTTTGATAGAGCTATGAGTTAAGTCAGTGGAGGATTTAACTCCTGGGTATTTTATGTAACATAAAGCCAAGAATTTATAATCGGAGAAGAAGTATTTTTGTATATTACATGCTCACATCATTACTCTTCCTCGTTAATTGCAGTTCCTTGCTGCAGACACTTGTGCAAGACTTTCGTGTTTATCTGTAGGGTACATGGAGATAAGAATTGCCTGTCTTTTGCAAAATTTTAGTGTAACATATGGACAAGAATAAGAATGTCCATTGTAGCTAATAAAAATCTTGAAGTTCAACAGGACAATGACAAGCTCTTAAGAATACTATTTGAACCATGGCCCGTGCCTTTCTGTGGCTCTGAGTGACTGGAGTCTTCTCTTTTGAAAAGCAAGACTGTTTTCAGAAGTCTAAGTTAACTGTAAAAGGTGTCATGGCTATAGGGGCTGAGGTGTTCATCTTTACCGTGGCAAGTCCCTCTTGGAAATGTACTATAAAGCCCAAAAGAAAATGGAAGCCATTTTATGGATTTTTGGAGCAATCTAATTCCATTCCTGCCATACATCTGAGAAAAGTAATTCCATACAGCTCTATCACTGTATTATCTGAGTAGTTAAGTACATGGATTATGCAAGTTAAGAATAATAGGGTGTCTATAAAACCTCACTGCTTACAGCCTTGGAAATTTCTACATTGCTATGCTAAAGTGACTCAGCTGCAGATCTCCCATATGATCTGGAAGAATGCATGGTGGGGTGGGATTGCCGTCCTCTGAAATTGTATAACATAGTCCTCAGGTGTGGCCTTGCCCTCCTCCTGTGTCCTCTGGATTCTCTAAACAATCTCCAAGTGCAGATCAGTGGATGCTAGCTGTAGTTCCTGTGATGCATTTTAGTTCTGCCCTTCTAGAAATGTTTACCTTATGTTTTCAAAGCAATCCACCTTTTGATTTGCACAGCAGGAGAATTTGCCTGTTGTACCAGATAGCAACCTCAATATGTACTTTCACAGTCTACTTCTTCTAGAGAATATTTTTAGTCCGTAAATGGTGTTTTAAGGAGAATTCAACAAAGTACTATTTTTACAACATGTATAGCTTCATAGTGCATCACCAACCATATGGTCAACGTTTCATGGCAAGGCTTACTGCCCAGTATGAGTGAAGAGCCATTATTTCATACAGGTGTGTACTGAAAAAAATGCATTATACTTGAGAGGCATAGGCTTACAACCTTTATTTGTTCTCTTAGCTCTCCCTTCCTCTTAAATGAGGTTCATCATCATATCCCTTGGAATCTATTTGCGATAGGAATAATGTGGGCTAAGAACAGCTGCTTTTACTCTGTCATGCTGATGGCTGTCAGGAGATGAAATGCAGAGGAGGAGATTCTCACTGGCTGCTGTAGGTTGCATCACAGAACCGCTGGTAGGTCTCTGTTACTGCAAGATTTTATCTTGTTAGTGATAATAACTCATGAAACTGGATGGTTCAAGGAACGACTAATAAATGTTTTATGATGAAACTTATCTAAACCATGTCAGCTGTGACTGAAAATTATCACTGGATGGTTATTTGACAGTCTAGGGTGAATAAGCAGGTGCCCTGAGTCCAGCTTACTGCAGAGATGTCTTCAATGTAAAATCCACTAACTCCGTTTGTATCAATTAATGTCAGTGAGGAGAACCACAAATGGTGATGTGGCGTGGTGATGGACTGCACTCTTACCCCTGAAGCGGCTTGTCCAGTTTAGAGCTGGGCCATTTAATGAGGCAGATGATATTGCCATTACTTTGCATTTTCCTCTTCTGCAGATAAATCATTCCAGTTAGATGTATACACACAGCTGTGTTTTGTTTGTTGATGCAGAAACGCAGACTCCGGTTCTCTCAGGAATAATCCCAGCTACTCAACTGGGACTATGTTATTAGTATAGGCATAATAATATTTAGGTGGGCCTCCTTTGCAAATATCATTAGGATTCCCCCTATGTGACACTCAGTTTACAACTCAACCACAATTTGCTTCTTCAGCTTCTTGATCCCAGTCCCTGGGATTTACAGTGCTTTATGGGTATCTTTATCTTGTTTTTCTTGTGACACCAGTAGCTGCTGTACAGCCCCAATCATTATTTACTCACTTAAGTCAACCTCGTGTATCTACTAGTAGCGCGGTGTAAAATTAGCTACTTGCCTTATTATGCCAATGATCATGTCCTATTTTCTGTAAAGCAATGCCTCATTTCCCCATTTTTTGTCAAAAAGTATTATTTCCCATGAAAAAGAGCAAACACCATCTTTTGGGCAGGGTTGCAAATGAAGCAGAGTGTACTGGGGTGGTGGGGAGAAAAGAGGATGTTTGTCAGTTTTGCGCTAGTGAGTCTGGAGACAAGGTGGGAATCAGGGAAGTCTGAGTTTTAGCTGCTAACGATTTTTAGTGCAGCCTTTTGTAAACTGCTCCATGTTTCCCTTTCATTCTGCCCAAACCTGAAATGGAGTTCAAAATCTTCATTTTCTGAACAGCCTCCCCCCCCCCCCACCCAGTGTTGTGAGAAGATTTAATGTTTACCTCTGAGGCTTTAAACAGGTATAATATCAAATATCCAGGAAATGCATACAGGCATTCAGACCTGAGAATGAGCTTTATAGAATCACTAGTAAATAAAAGTTAAATGTATTAATCATAAATTTGAGATGGGAACAGAATATTTGGGTAACAAACCTGTAAGACAAGCTCTGTTTCAATGGCCTTGAGCTGCTTTATAGTTCTGTTTGTGTATGTGGTACTGATGTTCAGTCTTTTTTTAAATGAGTCACAGGACCAGAGGAACAAAAATATTTGATGGTAACATACATCAGCAAAACAAATACTCTTTTCATTCTGACAAACATGATAACCAGAATAGCTAGTTAGAGCTAGGGATCTAGGCTGATCGTTTCTTTCAATGTATTGGAGATTTTAGATCTGCTTGCATGACAGTGAAACAGAACTGCAACGTAACAATAAAAGACAATGTTAGATCAAACAATAAAATCAAGCATGCCCATTAGGATATAACTATTTACACTTATGGAGGCTTTCCTGGTCAGTGACTCCATGCAGTATTCCCACACAGCAAAGCCTTGTCTGGCAGCTTTCTGTACCTTTATCCAGAGGAGACTCCTTTCCACCCTGCTTGCTGCATTGCACCACTGATTTAGTGAAGACATCATCCTCATAAGGATGCTCTTCTAACTCACCTCTGAAATCCGCTTGCTTTTCTCCTCTGACAATTAGGTTTAAATGTGCTGCAGCAAAGTACTCATCCTCAGCAGTCGTATAGCTTTTTAAGTGATAAACCGCATTAGCAAATTCCTTATTAGATAATCTATCAAATGAGGTCATACATAATTTTAGCAGTCTCATCTTGATTTATAACATGATCGCAGCAAATTACGCATACATAAACCAGCATGCTGGCTGTCAAAGTCAGGTATTTTTACTCTGCTAAAAAAGCTATTTCCAGGCCATCCCAGTGGCCTACTGGTAGCACTCTGTACTGCCATGGTAAGACCCAGTTTGCATTACAGCCCTTAAGCTCACCCCACACCTCTCATTAAGACTGACAAAGAGATAAGAGACAGGAGTCGAAATCCTTGCTTTGTACCTCCTAGCAGCAATCCTTAAAGGCTTTTTTTCTGATAGTTTTTCCACGCTCCCCTTAACTATGGGCATATGGGGTGCTGATAAAGTTTCCTCATCTCTTCTGTTTTCCCAAAGGAAAAGAGTTAGTTGCAGTGAATCACCAGGCAGTGCTCTGCACAACCGAGACAAAGTCTATGTCCCAGCTCCAGCTGCTCGGGCCAGTAAAGGCTTGGTCATCTGCATCCACAATCACCTGCAACCCCCTGTATTGGGAAGACATGCCACCTGCTCAGCCACAAGCAGAAGTGATGAAATCCAGGGAAACCAGGAGCAGCTCCAGGGACAAATGCTGTTTCTGAACAGCACTAGGCTTCTGCTGCTGTGCCTCTGGAGCGTTCACTGTGCTCATCGGGGGTCTAGGCCCTGCGCTGCAATTAAATTGCTTCTGGGATCGAGAAGGGTCATGATTCCTATGCCCCAGCTTCAAACCTTCTGCAAACAATATTTCATCCTTGAAGAGTTATCTGTAGCTACCCTAGGAGGGAGCTGCCATAAATTATCTAGTCTTGCCTTTCTCTTCACCTGCTCTCACTTCACATTGGCATTTCTCGGGTGTGAGCTGTGCAAAGTGCCGAGAGTAGGTGTCATCTGCATGTCTTTGAATAAGTTACTGTATTTATGTGCGCTGTACTTATGGCCAAGCCCTGTCCATGAAGGACAAAGCAGGATGGAACAAGATTTGTTCCTTGGCGTTCTAGGTATCTGCACTTAAACTGTAAAATAAAAGCTAAATGAAAATCTTAATAATCTTCCCCAGGAGATCTATAATAGTAGAGCGCTAACAATAGCACTGCATGAAAACTTTTTGAAACTCTTAATCTGAAGGCCTCCATATTGTCTTTACAAGAATATTCCTGGAGTGAAAGACTGGAAGAAATCAATGTAGTTTACAAAATGAGTACAGAAAGGAAATGCTTGCAGTGGATGGCACTCCTATTTTGCACACCGTAAGGTAATATTACCTAATCCTATTGAATGAATTTTTCATGAATGTGTATATATATATGTATATGTACATCTCTGTCATGGGAAAATCCATTTTATCCTCACTTGTTGAGCTGCGTGTGGCAGATTGCAGTAGGGCTTGGAGGAAGAAATTAATGATCAGGGTCTCTACAGACTAGGACTAGAGCATTGGACTTCCCTCCACAGCCCACGAGCTGAAATAGCAATTGCAGCTCCTCCCCATGCCCATACAAACACAGGTGTGTCGTCCCTCTTCTTTCCCATCCTTTTACCCTGCTTGGGGTAAGTGGAGAAGTAAAGACACCTCTGGCAGTTTGAGCAAAGAGGATGATGAGAAGAGGTTTGTTTCTTCAGGGCACAAATATAGTGTGAAGTATGGGCGAGTGAAGGAGCGACAAGATAGTGCCAGCTCTCTAGTGGAGCAGTGCCACGTAAAGGAGAGGGAGGAGCAGGTAGGGCTAGCGTGCTTGCAGCTTCCTCCAGAGCCGGTGGAAAGGGCGCCTGCAGGCCCTGCAGCGTGGGCACACAAATGGCAGACTGTAGCCTGCATCCGGGCTGCAAGGGCGTACTCCTTGGCTGTCTGTGAGCCGCACTGACCCAAAATGTAACTGGAAGCGCAGAAGAAAGTCTGTCAGTAGAGCAGCGGGTAGCTGGCTCCAGGGAGAGCCCGTGCCGGGCTGCCATCACTGCTCCAGTCCCTTCGAAATGCCCCTCTTTTCCCTGCCTCGCTCCCCAGCAGGCAGGGGAAGGGCCACAGCCCCTTTCGGCCTCCTTTGCCTCTGTGGGGGCCCCTTGGGAGGAGCTGCATCTCTCCCTGGGCTCCATGCGGTGATTGGGGACCCCCCACCGGCAAGCCACCCCGGGTTGGACGCTCCTTCGCAAGACCTGCCTCTGCAGAGGTGTTTCCAGCCATTGGCACCGGCGCTGCAGAGACGGTTGCCTGGCAGCACAAGCGCTTCCTCTTCCCCATGACAAACATCATCTCCATCGACCCGGACCACCTCCCGTTGCAAATCGCTGCCCAACCTGGAGAGCCAGTAATGGAAAACGCAGTTCAGTAAAATGAACTGAGCAGCCTTGGTTTGTTTGTTGTTGTTGTTGTTGTTGTTTTTTATTAAGTGATGCAGAAACTCTTGCACTAAGCAACTGCCCCACAGGTGATTTTCATCCAGTGCTGTTAAGCGAAATGCCAGTGTACTCGGCGATTCAGAACAGATTAGCACTAAGAGAACAAGCCCTCTTAAAGAAACACATGCTAATTAGCATACATGAATATTTAGCTTTCTGCAAAATTATCAGAGGAAAAGTAATTAGGAAGCTAAGCCCAAAGGTCTACGTTCTTGTGTCTGGGTCTGTACTTCCTGTTGGAAACATGCTAATATGTTTGATGTGCCAAAAGAAGGCAAATCGTTATATCTGAGAGCACAGAGCTGCTCTGGATCTCTGTGGCTTATAAACTGTATGCAATGTGTTTATCTGCTTCCAGTTTGGCAGTCAGCCTCGGAGAATGCCACTGAACAGAATTTGTATGATGTAGTAACTCAGATGCTGAATATGACTATCATACTGATCACAGGATTATGAATTTTAGCAACATTAAAATTATGAACTTTAGAGACATCCATCTTTCTTAAAACAAAGAAAACCCTTATGAGTCAGGCACATTACCCTCCCGCAGCCTACTGAAGAGAGCTGTCTTTCATGGAGATGTGGAGGATCAGAGAAGTGGGGAGGAAGCCTGATGCATATCCGTCTATTCAGGTGCAACAGGGCAGAGCATACAGTCGGGGCAGGGAAAGGAAAGACTGACCCCTTGCAGCCCCTTAGTAGACATGGTAGGCATGCAATGGGACTAGCTGCTGTGCAGGGAGCAAGCCAAAGGAGGAGCAGCAGGGCTAGTGGCCCGGCTACTTCTGCACCACGGGTTGTGGTGCCCTGCAAAGACCTGGACCTGGTCTGCTCAGGTTCAGCTGTGCTGAGCCCCATGCCACCACAGCTGACCGCTGCATTTCATGGTAGTATGGGTGTCTCTGTACGGGGGTGCAATTATTTGTAGAGACGTAGTATTATGAGACCCTGTCTTCCAGTATGCAGGAAGGCTGAAATCATTAGTTGCTTTCTCGATCTTTGAAACAGAAGATTTGTCCCGAGAAGGCTCAGCCTATGTTGAAGTAGGCATGGCAAGTGCAGAGGCAGCTCTGTCCAGAGTGAGGAAGCCAGGCAAGTGCACGGCTGTTGCCACTCGACACGATGCGGGAATGAGCATCTTTCCCATGGGCACTAACAGGGATCCCCCAGCTCAGTCCTCAGCAACATCAGCCCACCTTCCACCCCCGGGGGAAAGGGCTCAGGTGAGACAATATTAGGGCAAAAGGAGAGGGGCTGTGAACAGACCGCGAGGAGATGCACGTCAGGGAGCAGAGTGGCTTTCCGATTTTCAGGCAAATAAGGAAATCTGGGGTGGGAATTGCCTGAGGGGAGCTGTGGAGCAGCAGGAATGGATATGCTTGTTGTGGTTGGAGAAGGGTGGGGAGGAAGGGCTGCTGTTTAATCGCCAGCCCCAGATCTATCACCAAATACGAGCATGAGCTGTCACTGGTGCAGAATGTAGCAGATGGCCCAATTGTTAGATTCTCCCTTGCAACAGCAAAATGATATACTGTTTTTTAACATCTTTGCTTGGAGCTGAGTGCTAGCCTCAGATACTGTGAAGATAGATACACTGTACAAAGGTGCTTTATGCCAGAGATGTGCTCTAGTGATAACCAGGAGAAAACTATACTTAAAGTGACATTTAAAAAATAATTATTATGGATCATTTCTTTTAGTCGGACTTCCCAAAAACTGATCTGGCTAACAGAGCTTTCCAAAGCATCTTTTGCTTGTCATGTCATCTGGAAATTATGCTATCATTCTGTCACTCTGTCTCCCCTTGTAATCACCAGGACACTGTTTATGTATGCACACCATTTTTTCCTCTTTTTTTGGGAGAAGCAAATTCTCTTTGTCTTCTGAAACTGCTTCAGCAGGTTTCTTGGAGATGCTTGACTCAACCATTTCCTGGAGAAAACAAGCCTTACTTTCTCAGAGGTAGCTATGAAGCAGCATAATCTGATCTGTTCTTGTTTGAAGCCTCAGATAGCAATGCTACTAAGGTTTGAAGAGCCCAGCCTAATGCTCTGCAAAACCCTAGGCCTGTGCGCAGATATTGCAGAGCTTGCCTGTGTCATTCTAATATCAGGTGCTTGAAACTTTATATTGAAGGTGCAGGGTCATTACTAGTGAGTCATTATGGCAGGTGCAGTTTGTCAGCTCCAACTCTCACCCGACAATAAGAGAGCCTGGAGTGCCTTTCAGGGCTGAGGAAGTCTTTCAGAGAAAGCTCTGATAATGACTTAAGTGAGAGAGGAAAACTTAGACTAAGCTATCAATAAATGCAAAACCCAGGGCAAGGATCAGCTTGGACCGTAATCAGTTAGTGAATGCTCTGTTTGTAGATAACAGGTGTTATCTTGTTGGGGTGTTGTTCTTGTTTTTGCAATCCACTGGATAAATGTTTTTCAGCACTCTTGGCTGCTGGGTATAACATAAACTCTCTCTTCTTGTTAGTCCTTTAAATTTGACTGTGTTTTTTTTTTTATAAAAGAGCTTTAATTAACTATCTGTAAACTTTATCTCCTAAAATATTATGAGGTATTAAACCTTCTTTAAAATCTACCTTTCCCCTTCTACCCATCTTCAGAAGACTTTTTCCAGGCCATAGGTGTTTGTGCTGTGTCCTCCTTCCCCTCTTCTCACTTTCTTCATTCCCATTTGCTCAGAAATCTCCTGCTGAAATCCCACAGCTGTGGCACACCATCCCCTGCCTTTCTCAGATCCCACTAATTTCATGTCTCTTTTGACATCTAATTAAATTTCCCTATCTTCCCTTTCAGTGCCCTCTATAATGCTACTTGGTCTTTGATGACATTCCTCTCGCTCCTTCTCCTGCCCTTATTCTCCCAGTCATCCCTCCTTTCTGCTCATTTTATCTGGTTCTTGGATGGTTCAACTTTGTTTTTTGGTTTTTTTTTTTTTCTTCAGGCTCCTCTGTCACCAAGATCCTTCTCCCATTTTCTATTAGCCAAACATTTTCTCATTATGTCAAATCCACCTTAAATCCTTCCTAATTTTTTCTTCCTTGCTAATAATACTCACCCCCACACACTCACTCACTCACTCACTCTCACAGTTGCACTTGCACTGAGTTTCCTGAGCTGTTGTCCCATGTGATTTTTCCTAGACTGTACCTTCTTCATCAGGAATTTGTAGTTTTCTTATGGTGCGTGCTCCAGAATACAAATGCATGATGGCCTTTTCAAAAAGCAAATTTCACTGGTAAGTAATCCTTCAGTATTAATCCTATTGTTTGTATGATACATCAAACACTCTGAACTTCCTCTAGCCAGGCAATAAGAGGAATCTTTTCTGTGTTGATGTTAGAGAATACTTTGGCCACTATAGCTAAATAAAGACATTAAAATGCATGTTATTTAAAAGTAGAGCTACTTAAAGTTCATGTATGCAATAAAGTCATTCCAGGAATATAAATAAGAAGCAGTCTGTTAGCATAGGTTTTGAGTCTCACTTCTTTCTATTGCCTTGCACCATCATATCATCATTGGCTGCAATCTTTAACATCTTTATGTTCCTGCACATAATGAACAATAGAGAGCATCTCCCATGTTGCAGAGGAAATATAGCAGCAAGTGCCTCACTTCCATTTTTCAACTGTCATCAAATAGCTTTTATTCATGGCATAGCACAAGTGTCAGCCAACTGGCAAAGACAGCCTATATTAAAAACATTGGGGATTATTCATGTCAACAGACACAACGGAGCTTTTCTCAGTCAGTGGATCTGCACTAGCCGTGGTATGAAAATGCAGCAGGTTCTCTAGAGTAATCTCAGGTCTTCTGAATAACTTCAGGAGGCCAGTGGCTGACTATCACTTCCAAGCTCAGTTAAAAATTTTATCTAGCTCAATTAGACAAGAGCTTGGATAGATGAGAGTTTGACTGTATGGATAGATAGAAAAGGCTGAATCATAAATATGTTATGTAGAAAGACTAAGATAATGTCCTAAAAAATGCTCACATAGAAGATGGTGTTCAGGTTGTGAAGTTTGCTTAGGATTACACAGTTATCAGATAGGTCCTTGGCCTATGTTTGACTGTAGGCATTTACTGCACTATTTAGAATGATTTTCATTGGCCGTATGGTTTATTTTCATGGACACTCTGTAATTTTACAAGGAGAAAGAATTATCCATTTCTCAGGCTTTTGGGTTTTTTTTTTAATTAGCATGTATTCTCTAAAGTTAATATCTATTTCACTGAAAATTCCTGTTATTAAATTTGTGAGACTATTAATAGAAAGATAAGATGGACATAAGTAATAAATTGCTTCCCTTAAATACATCAGGTAAAGACAGAAAATTAAGGAGGCTGCAGTTGCCTCAGATATTAACTGCTAAGGGCAATTTTCCAGTTGGCTATTCCAGGCCCACTGTATTTGCTGAAGTCCATTAAATTCTGCCATCTAGCATTTTTGAATTGTTGCTTTTAAAACCTATGGCCTGCTTCTTCTCCCTCTCAGTCATTTTAGACTAGTTTAATTCTGTGAACTTGGTGATGTTACATTGCTTCTCATGTTATATTGACATAAATGGAGAATACAAAAAATAAGGCCCATGCAAGTTGTTGTGAATAAGGTGACCTGATCTGATCTGACACAGATCTATGTCCCACTTATGCTCTGGGGAATCTTGGATAGTATATTTCAGTAAAAACCTAATTTCTCTTAGAATACGCGATACAGAAGAACTCCAACGAGCAAAAACCTAAGATGTATCCCATGGCATCTCCATGACAACATATAGATGCACAGTCTGCTATACCTCATTATCTGGAGACTAACCGCTCTTAGATTTTTTTCAATTTAGGGCTGAAGGGCAGACCAACAGGGTATCTGGCTGCAGTGAATGTTGCTTGGATTTAAATGTGGAAACTGCAGTTCATGATTCATGCAGGGTTAACCAGAGGCAATTCAAGCAGCCTTATTAAAGTGGTGAGCCTTGCACTGAAGCTTTCCTTGCTGAGGCTGCTTGGTCAAATAAAGGAATAGGCATTGGCACGTCTCCAGGGAGTCTGAACAGTCATGTGGAGGACGTTTGCAGGGTTCTTGAAGCCTTCCTGAAAGGTTGTTAGTATGACTTACCAGCAGAGTTAGATAAGAACTGACAATAATTTGGGTTAATGAGTTATTCTGAGCCTTTTTTCCTGTATATGCAGAATGAAGGTGAGGTCGATTCTGTCTTCCCTTCCATGTAGGGAACGCTGAACTCTATAGAAAAAAATGTGTTTTCTGCACCTCAAGAATGCATGGGAAATCAAGTTCAGCGGGCCTAGCAAGTAACAAATGCAACCTAAAACCTCATAAAGGTTTTTCCAAGTAGACTCCGTATTCCCCAGAGGCAAAGAATCAGACTAGGACCAAAAAAGGAGCTTGCCACTCATTCTGTGTGCGTATGGTTATCTCCTCTTTCATAGTCCCTGGTGTTTATTGCACTGTATTTAATTGCTCCGTAAGTTTCATGTTAAACCAGACACTAAATATCCCCATGTGATGTACTTGCTTCCTGGAGCAGCCAGGAGCAGGACTTGGGTCGCTGAGCAAAGCCTGTTGACGTGGGCAGCAACCCCGTGGCAGGGTCAGGAGACTGGCTCTGCCCCTGGGGCTGCTCTGCGGAGGGACTGACCCTGTACAAATGCTGCCCTGGGTCTGCATTACCCACTGGTGGCTGCAGTGCACCAATTCCCACCTTTAGAACGAAGTTTAAGAAGGGTGGTAAGCAGGCATTGGCTGGGATAGTTGAACAGGGAGAGATTCAGTAAATTCCCTCTCCTGGCTTTCTTCATATAGTGTCCTTTCTGCAGCTCCCCTCAACATCACCGTGGCTTGCATCACTTTCATTGAAGGGTATGCTGCCTCACAGTCGCCGTGGCATACGAGCGTGCCCGTGGCGCTTGCTGCAAAGCAGCTGAAGTGCTGTAATTTCATACGCTAGCTGACTGTGCAGTAACTTGTTCATGTTTCCCTTGCCTTAACGTAGATATGGTCCTGGCTGCCGCTAGCGCTTTTAGCATAGTCGGTGGAGCTGAATTAGTGTTTGCAGCATTTAGGAAATGTACCTACTATAAACAGTGCTGTGTGCGTAACTGCCTGAGTAAAGCAAGATTGGCCTTTTTATAATTATTTCTGATTTCTGGACTGGAACTCAGGAAGTCTAAAAAGACCTAAGCCTTCTTCCACTCTACGTGAGGCATCTTAAGCAAGTCACCTCAGCTCTCTGCTGCTCAGCTTTCCTTTCTGTGAAATGGAGATAACGATATTGACCTTCTTTGTAAAGCACTTTCTGACTCTTTTTCATCAGATTTGCTACATAAAAGCTGGTTGTTAGCTTTTGTTCTGATAGAAAAGCTTTTCAGCCTAACAATGGGTGACAGGATGTTATCAGCCATAAAAGCAAAAGTCACACTGATCTTTACCACTTAGGGGTAGACCTTTGTTCTGTTTAGTTACTTATAATCTTTGCAGCGCTGTAGTTTAGGGCTCTTTATTTGCTTCTTTTTTTTTTTTTTTTTTTTGCCGCTGTATGTGTGTACATAAAACATTTGGTTGTATATGGGCCAAAGATCGCTTGGCTTGACTTAACATACAGAAAGCGTAGTGAAGCCATGACAGTTGCCATCAGCTGAGTGACTGGCCTGGAATCTGTCATTCAGCACATTTGCTCTGAAATATAAGGAAAATCAGTTTGTTAACGGACAAGAAACTGAACAAGAAACCACTGAGGGGATTGAGGAAAAAAAAAAAAAAACAGCAACATGATCCCTAAGAAATGATCTACCTTCCCTTCAACACGCACTCTATGAGTGTTTTGTGCTGACTGCCAGGGCTTGTCCATACTTTGTAGATAAACCTTTATTTTCTAAACATAATAATGTGTATTTCCCTGTACGTAGCCTTTAAAAAAGAAAAGCAACTCATTTTTTGTTCCTAATCTAACTGAAAATGAAGAGCTTTATCCCCAGTCTGGGCAGCATGGGGCAAGAGTGACAGCACTCAGGAGTGCATGAGTTCACGGCAGGTGGCATCTGGCCCTGATGCAGCCCTGGAAGAGAGAGTCTGAGATAAGTTGCTATTTACCAGTGTTTCCACCTTAGTATCAGCTATGCACATCCAGGGAGACACAGACAGACAAAAAGCCATCACAGGTAGTAATAGTTAATAGCCAAGATAACAGCATGAGCAGTGAAGTCCAGCTCCTCATAGTTCCCCATGGCCTAACACTTCTCATTCTGAAAAGTAGTGACTCTAAATCACAGCTGGGTGTACAAGAGTGTACAAAACTGGTTGATTCCGGAGTCTCAGCTTTCAGGCTACAAACCCAGAAAGTGGCAGTGCTGGTGGGGCAGCGCTTAAAATAATGATGATTGAATATTAGTGTGCTTCAGAGTGTATCCTCCCGGCTGGGACAGCCTTGCTGGGGCTGATGTGTGTGATGAACTCCCATCCCCATGAAAACAGAATAATCAACTATTCTTTTGTTTACGGATAACCGTAACAATTGGAGCGGCATAGGCTCTCCATAAGGCTCTTTAGGAATCTGAGCTCAGCAAGCAGGGTGGTTTGACTATGGGCTAATGTACCCATTAACATAGAGCTCCACTTGAGCGCAGCAATTTCCTTGTGGGATAGAAGATGGACAGAAATAGGACAGAGAGGCAAGAGGGCTCAGCCATAGCTCAGGAGCCCTGACAGCCTGACCCCGAACAAAAGCTGAGAGAGGGACATTGCGAATAGCGCTTTCAAACGAAAGACACTTGAAATTGCAAGCGAAACTCCCACCTCATGTTCGACCTTTGCTTGAAGTGTTCAAGGAAAAAGGGCTTTGTGCATTCTTCCTTAATCAAGAGGGCTGATTTAAAGAATTACCTGACTCCCTTGGCATTTTCATCCTAAGGGACCAAGCCCAAATTAACTCTTGCCCCACAATGAGTAAATGATATGGGCTGAAAAGAATAAGGGTCTCTATATATTCCTTAAGGAAAAGTTCTTATTTTAAAGAACTTGGAAATACAGGCAAGAGTTCAAGCCAGCAAAGAGTTGGATAGGCTATTATTCTCCAATCAATTTAATTTTTAAGACTTATTTAAAGAATACTGATTTAAATAAGATATTCTTCTGATAATTTCTACAATTGAGAGGATGTAAATTCACACTCATAATGAATGCTATTTTTTCATATTTGATTGCAGTGATCCAAATGATCCTAGTTAATATCAAGGGCAGAGCTGGTATCTATTTTTTTCATAACTGCTTTGCATAGCATGCTCCATATAGTTAGTTTTTGCAGATCTGTTTTAGAAGGTATGTCACTATGGCAGGCCAGTCCTGGTGGCTAGAACAGACATCTGCTACACACCGAGCACTGCAAAGCCATAAAGCCAAAACTTGCAAGTTCCAGGGTTTTTGTTGGCAAAGTATTTGCTGTGACTAAGTTATAAAATTTTTTTACTGCGTTGTTTCAACTCAAGCATTGCCAGTTCAAACTTCAAAGAATAAAATGTGCTCGTTTTAGCTGTCTCCTCTTTCTAGCTTTCATCTTATCCTGTTGTCAGACCTGGCAAGTCTTATTCTGGTTCCCAGTCTTCCTGTCCAGCTGTACCTTCTCCAACCTGAAAACAATCTTCTTCAGCTTCTCAAGGTACTTTGGACTGGCTTCCCATCCTCGAGGTCCTGAGTTCAAAAACCCACGGTCTTTGGAGGGTGAAATGACAACTTCAGTTCTCAGTTCTGTACCTGTGAAAATCCTGGGAAAAGAGTATTGAAGGGTTTTTGATCCATGCGATTCTGTGTGATAACATCCTTAAAACAATTTGGCTTTTATATGGTAATTACATGCTCTAAGTCAATGAGAATGTATAAGAAATGCTATTTGTTTGTATGTGTAATATGATTAATCATCCACATTACAGAATGGGTGGTAGAAGACAAAGAGCAGATACTGCACACATTGATGATAATGGGCTATTCAGAATAGGAACATTTTAATTTGTTCCACATTGTAATATGCAAATATTTCAGTTGAGCAGAGTTCTAGGTCATATATGGTTTTCTTAAGGTTTATTGAAAGATCAGGAATCAGATTTGGAGAAAAGCAGTAGAGCTTAGTGTAGTGCAGATGAAGAACAATACTATCTTCTGTGATATGTTCAGTCCTTCAGCTAAAAGTTACAGCTAGTCAGGTGTCATATGGAAACAGAGTGCAATTATATACCTGCTGTCCTAATCCACTGCATTGCTTTATTATTAAGTATTATTATTATTCAGATACTATGCTGTCTGCAGTTCTTAGATACCAAAAGAATTTCAGGACAGAGCGTCAAATGTTCTCAGTATAAGATTAAGGCCAAAAATTTCAGCTCTCTTAGTGATTTGCTCCATGGCTTTGGACAAAATATCTATTTTTTTCCTTCATCCTTTCTGTAAAAGAAGGCTAGTATTTGTGTCTCATGGGATGCTGTGAGATTTTTTTTTTGTATGCATAATTTCTTCTGTAGATAGAAAGGTCCAAGTCTTATTTCACAATAGCCTTGCAATTACAGTACAAACAGAGCAGACTCTATCCCTTCTAAGAAAGGGATAAACAGCTTGGAACTCAGCAAGAATTCTATCCAGCTAGAATAAATACAATTTTGCAGTCCATTGATTTCAATTTACAATGCCAAGTTTTATTTGATTTTTTTTTTAATATCTATGTGCCACAACACCAAATTCCTTTTTTTCTTTTTAGATGAAGTGTCACTGACACTTGGTCCTCATTATCCTAGTAACGTTTTAAGTTCGTTAAGACAAAGGATCAGAAGATGAACATAACGGGACCATGTGGAGCAGTTTTGATGATGCAGCCTAAAATTCTTTTCTTATTTAACTCTAACACATAAGTGGGAGAATTTAGGATTTCTGAGCACATTGGACTACCGCATACCTGTATGAACTAAGTAAGGAGGTCACGCATGTGTGATTGAGGCCAGAATTTAACATCCATATCTTAGTTGCTATTTAATGATTCTTAGCACCATAATGGTAACAAATAAATGAATGCTATTTGGGACAAACTCTGTCTTCCAGTCTGACTCTCCCTGTATTTTCCTGGTACTATATGGTGACTAGAACAGTGTTGCAAGGCATCATGCAAGAATTCTCCTGGTGTTGAAAGGTAGATACTGGGATTGCATCCTGGTATTGGGACCTCTCTGTGAGGCCTGGTTTGGGGCTACTTCACCAGTTGCACAAGCCCCCTCACCTGCACCAGCAGTTTACCTTTACCCGATGTGTGAGTTGCTGGCCTTGAATATTAGTATCTGCCACCAAGAAACGGGCCACTGCTGGGTGAGCAGAGGAGGAGTCTGAGGCAGCTCTATGGGTGCTGTTGTCTTACCTAGAGAAACTGGGCTACTGCTGGTGCTGTGGGGATAAGGAGAGATGGGGATGGTTAGGGAGGGAGGAGGAAGACAGAGAGAGAGATAGTAGCTACTGTGGAGAGGAAAGAGGTACTGATATCCTCTGAAGCGCTGGAAGCAAAGTTGTTGCTGGTAATATAAAGTATGCACAGTACTTAGGGGTTGAAAAGATAATTTGACTTATTAGTGATTAAATATGGGGTAGCTTGCATTGTCATTGCTCACCCTGACTAGCGCTTATGGGTGAATGGAGGATCAGGCTGTCAGGCTGTCAAATTTTATGAGCCCTAACTCCTCTGAAAGGGAGATGGCCATTTTCCCAAGAGTGGCCTGAGCTCTTTCAGTTACAGCCAGTCAAGTCTAGTGACATCAAATATCAATCTGGCACAGAACCTGGGGTTTCCGAGTACGTTTCATAACCAACAGCATATCAAATCTTTTAGACCTGATGACAATCACTCCTTTGTTGCCACATCATTCAGTCACTTTAACCCAGAATCTCAGTCAATTCAAAGGGAAGAATGGTGCTTCAGAGAACTGACTAAATCAGAAGTGCTTTGAAAAATGAACAGAAGCAAGGCAACGCTGAAACTCATCACAAAAGATGCTTCCATAAATTCTAGAGAATGAGCAAGGAGCCTTAGATGATCTCGCAGTACAAGAGGCTCTGTTGCTGTTTTGTGTAAGGTTTCTCTGCAGAGGCAGCCTTCAGATCACCCTCAGTCTAGTCCTTCAGCTTGCCTCAGGTCTGGTCTGTCTGCATAAAGGTCTGTCTAACAGAATTTTCTACCACTGTGAAAGCAGGCAATTTGGGAGACTTAAATCCAAAAGTCTTCATATTTCCCATATGGAATGTGAAAAGGCAGGTACGAGACGTTGGCCTTTCCTTGGTGTTACCCAACTGGCCTGCTAAGGAAATATCCCTGTGTAATCTGACAGGCAGATGTCACCTTCAAAGGGAGTCTGTGTCAGGGAGCTCCTGCCTATGTCTTCTCTAGCATTCAGAGCTGCTGCAGTGCTTTGATCCACCTCTGATTTTGCCTATTGAATGTGCAAGGAAAAGACAGCTATTAAGATGAGTAGCAGAGGGCTGAACATACAAACACAGCATATTAACGAGATTGCTCCAATTAGCTGGGTAAAGATCACACACACACACACACACACACACACACACACAAATTCTGCTCTTCTATGTACAGGACTGGAGCCAGTGAGAGAAAATTTATAATTTGACCCTAAATTATTGAAAGGAAGCAAAGAAATAAAATGTAAGCTAAAGAAGAATTCCTTGTAATAACTTGAACCAAAAACTAAAGCATTTGGTTAACATCTGAGGACTGGTAGATTCAGAGAAACAGATTGAAGGAAACTGCATGTCTATATTCTTGGAGAAAAATGTGTGAAGTCACTTAATTTAGTTTTAAGATATACTTGGCATATTGAAAGAAAGGGTAAGTTTCTACACCGTACTGGTACCACCACTGACCTTAGCATGTGATGTATGGACGGCTCAAGGAACAGGTAAGAAGTAAAAAGAGGCTTTTAAAGTGTTTGGAGGGATTCTGTCGTGGAATTATATTCATGAAGTGTTTCTGGGTTGGCTGGAGTGCCAGAAAGGCCCCGAAGCCTAGCGTGATCGTTCTTATTTGCAGAGTCCATTCTTAAATGATGCTTAGAGGCATAAACTATCCCCAGCTACGAAAAACAGGGTATTCTCCTTAAATAGGGTGTTCTCCTTAAAAGATCAACATTTGTGCTTTCAGGTGCATCCCCAGTACTCAGAAACCTAGTAAGAACCTTTGGTATTTCCAACCGTGGGGACAGGCATCTGAGTCTAAGCTATTCCTTTTTAAGAACAAACCACAGGCAAATAAAGGAAGAACAAAACCAAACATGCTGTTAAATGCACGTCACAGAACTTGTGACGTCACGCAAAAAGCTACTTCTGTGGCAATGGAGTTTGAAATCCAAATGCATTGCTGAAGCTTGAAAGTAATTACTGACCGGAAGGCTTCATAATCTCGTGTCTGTTCTAGCAAGTGTTTGATTACAGCCCCCCTCACCCCCGCATCTCAGCAGCTGATTCCCTTTGGGGCAGCTTCAGCTGTGAGGACAAAGACAAAAACAAACACAGGGATGGAAAGACCCTTTCAGTCCTCACTATTTTCATTGCAGAAGTTTGCAACATAGTAGTCTATGAACAGTTGTTCCGCAATGGAGAGCTCTGGTCTAGTGCTGTCAGTCTCACACCCACTGTTCATGAACACCTACGTTCCCTTTAAAAATAAAATTGTAAGAGCTCTGGATACAAATGTGCGAAAGTTTTACTATTTAAAGGGATCTTCTGTAGAAACTATGTCAAATGTGCAGCGCTCTCTAAAATGTCAGTGGCACCCAAGATTACTCTTTATACAAATGCTATTTTTTTGGGGCAGTCAGTAGATTAATACAGTTCACATCCTGTGCTCGTTTCCAACTCCTAGTTTCCTGCGATAGTCCACTTTACTACTCTTTGGGCAAAAGCATTTCCCAAAGTTGGGAAAGGGCTGGAAATTCCATGAGTTTCCAGCTGGACCCCTCAGCGGTGGCCCTGCATGACTGAAGATTGAGGCCCGAGAGGAAGCACTGGACGTGCAAAGGGAGCACTCAGGACCCTCAGCCATGCTGAGGCTGGGCTCCCTGCCTCCGAGTCAGGCTCCAGAAAGACAGAAGCAGCAGGAGTGACAGCGCTGTTGGCAAATACCGCCCACCCCGGCAGCACAGCTTTCTTGAAGCCGTGCTATCTTCAGACAAGTGCCTTTGCTAAATATCGCAAGTTCTGAGGGTAGGTGAGGCGCAAAGGGAGAGGAAAGAGGGCAGGATGATGGAGAATGCTATCACAGGTAATATCCTAGGTCTGCAGTGCCCCTTTCACAGGTTGGTGATGAGGTACCTTCTACCTTTTCTCTGTTCTGTATATATTGGCCAATTTTAGTTGGCATTTGTACAATTTTCAGCTTATTAAGGGGAAAACCAGGCTGTCTAACAGGAATTAGTACATGAACACCTGATATACCTGATATCCCATTTGCCAGGTAGGCATGATAGTACGCCTGTGATATTTCACCCAGTCTCAAGGCATTAAATATTTCTACTCTTGACTGATGCCAGTTCCAAGCTACTGTCAGCTGAACCATGAGCTGCTTGCATCTAGACATTAAGCCAAATCCTGGCTCCACTGAGGCCAATCTTAAAACTCAAACTGATTTCAGAGGCAATAGACTAATTTAGTCCCCTAGGCAGGGGTCAAATGGGAGGAGTTAATGGCAGTTTGCTGTCACCTAAAGGTATAAGCTAAAGTTAAATTTCCTCATGTCTTGGGACATATTGAAATTCTGTGTGTGAGTGCGTATGGAGCACTGAGGCATAGCGGTGATGTCACTGAGATACCTCGCGTTGGCTACTAAAAGCGATTTCCGAACTTTCTTGCAAATACAGATAGCTATTTTAGGAACTGAGTGACATGGACATCTTGGCTCCCCAGCTGTAATGATGGATGCAGTGTCTTGTCTATCTCATATACTTTAGTGCTGATATTCTATTCCTTTAATTACGAGAAAAAAGTATTTAATGGTGTTTCAGAAATCTTTATTACAACATATGCATTCTAATAATTACCTTACTCATCCTCTGGTAGTAGTGACAAAAAATTTCCTCCTCCACTCCGGTATTTCTTGTATGCAAGACTGCTTTAGAAATGGATTTTGTTCTTTACCCTTTTTTTGTATTCCAGTTGCACTTCGACTGATCTCAAGAAGAATTTGGAAATCTCTGTGAATGCTCTTCTATCCACATTTACATTTTCTCTTTGCTTTTAAGGGAGTCCATACAGACTATATGGTTTGATTTCCTATTTACTTTTTATTTCTCGGTAATTTCCGGTTATGACCACTTTTAAAACTCATTATTTTCAGATTCCTACTATTTTGCATGCATATGAAAAAGATGCATTTTTTTTTTTCATCCTGAACCTAAATTTTAAATTAATCCTTAATCTAAACTGTTTCCTCCTAGAGTTCATAGGAATATCTGCTATTCAGAGTCATGTCTGCTCCCCTGTGGTAATTTAGGTCTTAGATTTATTAAAATCACTAACAGCAAATACTGTACCTATTTTTAGAGAATTATTGAATCTGCTTGTATTTCCTGATCTTTCTTCTCATTCCTTTGTTAGGATATGCCTTCTGCCTCTTAATTATTTCCATATCAAATGGCCTTAGTCAAAGTAGTTGAAATAAATAATGTCCATTTAGAAATGTGAGCGTTTTGGTTACAACAGATAACCACGATCTGGTTACTCTTTGCATATAATAGCACTCTTTAAGTAATGTGTTTTGCAGTCTTGTTAAGTGAAAAACAGTAAAGAACAAACATCCCAGCCAAAAGGCAGCTTAGTGAATGTGATTTCTGCCCTTTCAGCCAATGATCTTGATCCCGTTTTTGATTTCTGCACAGACATAAAATTTTACTCTCCTTTCAGTAGAGCTAAATAATATTAGGAGCTAACTTAGCTTCTCTCACGTGGATTGTTTTTACAATGTCTTTTATCAAACAACTGGGCAGTCTCTGTTACATTTTCAGTACTGAGACTGCTTTATTGAAATATAAATCCAGGCCTCTTTACCAATGCACCAAACCCAGCAGAGCTTTCTATGCTTCCACTGCTCAAAATAGGGCTGGATAAGCTTAACTGAGAGGTGTGAAGGATCATCCTGGAAGAGCTGGAAGCTAAATATATTCTGCTACAAGATTTCTCCCATGCTTCTCTCCACCTCCAGTTCCCAGGGACTACAATGGCTTCTGCAGGGCTTTACGTATGGTGGAGGGAGGTGAATTCACACAGGTAAAGAGCTTTAGCGCAGACCAGCACGTCCACCTATAGTGCATAACATTTTTTTTAATGAAAAAAATAAAAAATGATGCTTGGGTGAGTTGTGAGGGAAAGCACTCCAATCATTTCTTCCAAAGAGAAGTCCTGAGCAATTATTTTTAGGGAAGGAACCCTGACCATAAGGAGACCCTTTCCTACAGCATTGATGTAGGCCCCTAGGGTGAGCTGGAGAGGGGACAGGATTTCATCTAGACCCCCTGTGCTTAATGCTTCCTTTTTCTTAACTCTAAGAGGTTTACCAATATAGGAAGTTTATTTTCTTCTAAACCATCCTTTTGAGGCCTAGCAATCCATGTGCATTGCATGGAGAGCTTACAGGTCTTAAGTGCTGTGGATAGTTCTCTGGAGGCCAGGCGCCTGATGACAAGCTTTCAGTCTGTTAGGAGAGCGTTGCCTTATTAGTATTTAAGGAGCCCAACTCCATAAAAACACAAAAGAGCGAATGAGTTTCCTCTCATTTGCCCCTGATTTTATGCTCATATAATTCCACTAATTTCATTTGCATGAGAACAGAAACAGATCCATAGTCTCCCCGTAGAAATGATGCACATTTCACAGGGCTCTGATCCAAACCAGAAGGCCAAGCAGGAGTCTACTTCACATGCACAAACCCCCACAACAGAAGTAACATGCGAAGTGGTCCTTTTATTCCCACTCGACATTTTTATGCAAATCCAGTGCAGATATGCGTTGTACATAGCGGGCTACGGACAAAGGAGAACAGTAACTGAGCAGCCCTTCCTTTTCTGTGAGAGAAAGTTGTCTAGCAGTCTGTTTTTATCTCCAAGTAAACAAAAGGAAATAAAACAATAAAAATAGATACCTCAGTGCTGTAAATTCTGAGGGAAGACATTTCTATTGGTTTGACAGTTTGTGAGTGTAAGTCTCCTTATTTATGTAGCTCAATAGATTTAATGTTAATCACAAATGAAAGACACACGTTAAATATGCTTTGCAAACACACGCGTTGACTTCTCATTTACTCAAGAACAGCTCAAGTTAAAATTGCTCCTGGTATAGGCACAGATAATCATGGTAGGATAGCTGAAAAAAATGAGGAACAAATGAAGGCAAACCAAATTGCTTTTAAAAAAAAAAATCAAATGAATGTGCTATTGGAATTGCTATAAAAGATAACACAAAAAAAACATCTAAAAATCATGGCTCAAGCTCAATGTTTCAAGCAATCCTAAATCTTAACTTCAGCATCTTTGTGCTACTCTGCAGGCACCAAACAAGCAAAAAAAAAGTTGACCTCATAATCATGTGAAGTTTCCTATTCCTGTCCCAAGTTGTCATTGGTAAAAGCAGGCGGCACAAATTGCAGCTGTAAACAGCGATGTACTGCCAGTGTTTCAACCAGAGTAGCCCACATTTTTCCCTCTGCAGTTTTAACACGGCTTGTGCGTAAAGGTTTCTGTGGCTGTAGAGGAAAAGGATGTAGATTAGGCTTCTACTTATTTGCTCCCTTGTTGAAACATAAACGACCTATCTTAGGCATAAGTAAAGGAGGAGACACCTTAATTTGGCAGACAAACTTTGAGAGATGTTTCCATGCACCCGCTCACAGAAGTAGGAGCAAGAAGCCTGTATCCCCTCTTGTACTCTCTCCAAATGAACAGCATAGAGACATAACTGCAGGTCTTGCATCCCACCAGGTTGTACCCGCGTCCCAACGGTCTTCGTCCACACCATCCTCTTGGGAGAGTGGCCGAACGCTTACTTTTTGGCAACAAGATGTTCCTAAAACCTGGCCTAAAATTCAGTTCATCCCAAACCGCCACTCTGGGTTAGACGTTCACGCAGAGTTGGAGGGCCTGATGCAGCAGAACTGTTGGTTAATTTTCAGCTAATTTGCCAGCATGTGCCTAAGCACACATCTCCCACCCTTATTTGCAGAATGGCTTCCTTAAATGTAGTTTTAAAAACAGGAGGATTACTTATAAGTTATCTTGGTACTTGCCTAGCAGGTTTTTTTTTTTTTTTGTGCAATTAAAAGTCTCTAGAATGTTTAATACGAGTCAAATTGAATTATTACAGTGTCATGAAGTAAAATTTAAATCATGTTGAAAAATATGCTTAGAATCTGCTGTCCCATGACTAAAATAGCCAAAGAGGAAAAAAAATCTCTATTTAAAAAGGAAATCAGAAAACAATAGCTTTGAAGCAAATTTCAGGCATAGTAAACTGCCCTTGAAATGTCTGTGCAGTCTTCTTTTTAAAGAGCCTTGAAAGTGTTTGTTTTTTTTCCCACTTCATACCTTTAAAAGTATTGCATTCATTTTTTTTTCAGGCCTAGTCAATGTTGTCATTTATGCAGCCAGAGGGTCTCTTTTAAACAACATGAAAAAATGTGCTTGCAGAACTGTGCAAATACTTATTTCAAAAAAAGAATTACTAAAACCGCTGTGGTTTCAGGGATACAAATGATGTATTTTGAAATGGAACTAAATGTTTATTTACATGAGAGAGCATTCTAGCTTTGGTCTACTGAGTAAATAACGTGCATTAAACCCTATACAACTCACAGTCCATTGAATAAAAAGTAGATTTTAAATGTTTAAATAGAGATCTGTGTTTTCGTGAACCATTACAGTTTTAAAGCAAACTATTGCATTTCTTTTGATTTTAAAACTCTTTTAGGACTTATTTTAGAAGTAATAGAAGATAATGAAATGACATGATAAATGAGTACCTAAAGCAAGAGTGAAGGTGAACTCTTATTGTGCTTTACAGGCAAGTGAGAGTCTAAATGCTGCTTGGCAGATCCTTCACTCTGTCTTCTCCATGTTGTTCAGTCAACGTACAGAGGCTTTGGTATGGTCTTCGCCTGCCATTTGTGGACTTCCTGTGATGCGAAGGATGTCCACAGAGGTAAGAAAGTTGCCTTGTGCCCCTGTCTACCTCCATCTCCTAGTGAAGGAAATAGTGAGAGTGGCTGGAGAGAAAGAGATGTGGTCTGAAAACTGCAGGGCTGTGATACTTGACTGCTAGAGCGGCTCGCACTAATTTGAGCAGCCCAAAGGTCACGACTATTTATGCAGATAAAGGTCAATGGCAAGCTGGCATATGGCTGCAGACTATCTTGGTACGCACATCATCCTGAGCAGTGATAAGTGCTTCTGCTCCACAGTTTGTCTTATGCAAGAACTTTCAGGCCAAGTTTTGGCTGAAATAAAAGATGTTGGAAAAAAAATCTCTGCCATGTAAAGTTGCCAAAGTTAGGACGCTGCTTCAAATTTCATGGCTCAGGCTCATCTGTAGCTAAACCAAACCTTTGAATCATTATTTGTAAAAGACAGCCAAATTCTGAACTGTTCGTTCAGCATTTAGTCAGTCCTTACATGGATAAACTCCTGTGAAAGCATGCCTGATTACAGATAAAGGAAAAACTGAATAGATGCTCAGGATGTGACCCACCGACAGAAAACTGGCAAAACTCCTTACTGACTTCAGTAGAGGTAGGGTTCAACAACTGTTACCACTTGGAAAAAAATCACTTCCAAAGTGCAGGATGTTACAGCACAAGAATAAAAGGCATGATTTGGATTTCTAGAGCGGTTTCAGTTTAGGTGAAACAGAACATCCATTTAGGTGAAAAATGGAAGCAGATATACTACGTTTAGTCTGGTCAGACTCTATTATATTTGAAACATGTATAGTCACTACGCACTAAGGCGTCATCCACTGTTGTCGTTACGAAATGAAAACATTTTCTAACCTTCAGTTCCAGCAACTGTCTGTATATCTGTACCAGTTTTAAGAAAAATTTTTTTATGTTCTATTGTCGTGCGCATCAGTCAGGTGCATCCTCGTCTCTAATATGAAGTGGGCAAAATATTTTGTGACATTTCATTTCCCTGACAAAAGGTAATGGGAAAACATTATTATACTGATTTGTTGTTTTTAAATATTACACGTAGGCTTACAATATCTTACATGTTTAATTTATTATATGGGTTTTCATCACAGAGGTATTTGGCACTATGCTCTAATTCAGGTTGTAGCAATAATTCTATTATAAGCGCTGCTTTGCCTCGCCCAGTAGTTTTTTAACAGGAGTTGGCTATTATTCTCGTATTTTTGTTTGCTAGTAAAGGAAAAAAAAGGTAGAATGAAAAACTGGCATGTAGAAAGCAACCAAAACTAACTGTCTTCAGGCCTGGAAAAGCATTTTTTTCCCTGCAGCTATGTCTTCCCTTCAAAATGGAGAATTACCAGGTTCTTCCTTGATCACTGTCTTCCTAGATCTCCACACTATGGGAAGTTTTAAGCAAGAGTTTTAGCACTACTTGCTTGGAAACATTTGGCCAAGTTCACTAATTCCATTGTACTCTTTCTTCATTCTGTATTTTGCGGGCTCAGCTTTTGGCAAACTGAAACCAATCTGTAACAATGGCATAGTCTGATTGGTGAATAAGCATATTTTATGCATTTTCCCCCAGAAAAGGGCAAAATTCTAGCCTCTGCTCATTTGCAAGCACTCTGTCAGTTGGATTCATCAAACTGAAGAGAGTCTCCATTAAGTACTAAGGTGGGTTACTGTGCCGCCAAACAGGTAGCACACCATTGACAGCTTAGGACCCAGTCAGCACAACCGTGAGCTTGGCGACAAGAGTAACCGTGTAGCAGTTCCCAGGGATGAAGGCTTCTGGCCCACATCTGGCAGTGCAGGTGACATTTGAAGACTTTCTCTTTCCCTCAGATGCCTTCAAACGAAATAAAAATAAGCCTTGGCAGAAACTGAAGAAATTGGAACACACTGCATTGTATACTACCCCTTGAAAGCGTTAACGCTATTATTTTCAGTCCCTGAAATCAGGACTGTCCCATAGATAACAACTGTTCGATCTCGAGTAAGCATGTTTATGTTACTTTGGCGCAAATATAATTTTTATGCTTTCCCTCCTGTTAAGGTATTTGACAACCTGAAACAAGAGAAAGGCAAGATGCTGCTCATAAGTTGTGTTGAGGGCCATCAATTTTTGGACTTCTAGGACACGGTTCCTATTGCCTCTGCCCAGCCTGCTTTCCCAAGTTCTGCAACTCTGAGGGCAGACTGGGTTCCAGAATTATATTTTGGTGAGATGAAAACCTGGAGTTACGTTTTCCCTGCAGAAATCCAGAAAATACTGTAGGCTAATGGACCATGTTCCACCAGAAATTTTCATAACCTGGAAGCAGTCGTTTATCCCTGTTTACAGAGAAAGCAGGGGATGCAGGTCTGGGTCCCACCAGCTTTCTACTCTTAATCATAGCCTGGAGCCTATGCGCCTTTTTCCTCATACCTCCCTCTAGTCTCCCTCATTTTTTTGTAAGTGCACCTGCCTATGTTTTTGGACTCTCCTGTCTCTTTCATTTTAGCAAACGGTTACTTTATAGTTAGAGACAGCTTCAATCTTATAGACCCACCTAAATCAGCTTCACAATGCCTAGCCTTGAGTAGAGAAGCCACGTAATCACCACAGTAGGGCTCTGAACTCACTAACT
The DNA here is from genome assembly GCF_040807025.1 of Struthio camelus. Classification (NCBI taxonomy): domain Eukaryota; kingdom Metazoa; phylum Chordata; class Aves; order Struthioniformes; family Struthionidae; genus Struthio; species Struthio camelus. The sequence continues at coordinate 108,178,379 of NC_090944.1, forward strand.
GCAAAGCTGAATGGCTTCTCGAGTGGGTCTGAAGGTTCATATTAAGCCCCACATTGCCAGAGCTACCTTGCCATCTATGCCTGAGTTAGTTAAATTCTAATTTGGACACGTCTGCGTTGCCCTCAGCATTGACGTAGCTGTATATCAGGATATTGCGAAAGCTTTTGATGCGTTCCCTTCTGTTTGGGACTCATACCATCATCCCCAGGTTAAATGCAGTGCTCTTATCTATGTGCTTCCTATTGAAGCCACAGTGCTGCGAGGAATCCTCTGCACTATTTCAAGTCGAAAGGACTGCATTCCCAGTGGCTGGAAGAAACTACGCAGTCTAGGTATGAATGGTTTGTGCATCATGCACAAAGCCAGGTGTTAAAACACATAAGGAAAGTGTACCTATTCTCACAACCATGTTTATATTAGAGGCGGCGTCCTCCATTTATTACAGCCAACAAACCTGCGCTTTTTCCCAATAGCTGCTACCATCCAGGTGAGGCAAGGCTAGCTGGATGAGCAGTTGCCCCAGTTCCTTCAAATTCTCAGAATTCGGATTGTGTATGATCAATATGTGCTATCAGGATACTGGAAATAAGAACTTCTCCTGTAGTGCCTTAAAATTTTGAATATAGCAAAGAACTTTTTCCTTGTTGAAGACTGAATGGGCCTTCCAGGTACATCTGAGTGGCTATATATTGGTTTACACCTTAGTTTTATCCAGATAAGGAATTGGCGGTGCAATTTAAAGTTGGAACTGGAGATAAAGCCCTTTCTCAGGGTGGCAGGTTCTCTATCTCTATTATAGACAAAGCTGAAAAAAAGAAGACCCATTATGCAAAATCAGTCATGAGCTATTTTCCTTCTATATGTAGAAGTTAGTTAAACATTAACTTTTAGCACTCACTCTAAGTAAAGAACCCTTTTTTTTCCTTATCAGAGAAATTCATATATACAATTTGCAATTAATTTCTAATTAGGTTGTTCAAATTATTACTAGAATCTATATAGAAGTGGCATAGCAAAACTTTTAAGGAGGCAAATATAGCATTTTATGCTGTTGCACAGTGCTCCGTATATATCATTAAACATAACCCATCAAAGTATTTTAAAAACTATAGAATAAATTGAACTTACACCATATTAAATATACCATATAAAGCAACTGCGAAAATTGCTGGCGTACACAGCTCACCTAACCTTGTACCTCAAACTGCTTTTCCAATTTGTTGCCACAAGCCTGGAACCGGACTTACATAAGACTATATTTCTGCATGAAAAAAAAAAAAAAGTACACCACACAAGCATTGACAAATCTATTAAATTACATACCTGAGAGAGAAATGATCACATTAAAACGTCCAAGACAGTGGAGCTATATTGGACCATTGTGACAGAGAAATTACAGTCCGTTCTCATTATTGCTCTGTCAGAGGTGTCAAACTTCTAGCCTGCAGCTGCATCCAGGCATTTGATGTATTTCTGCGCCTCACATGGCACATGCAGCTTCTACAGAATGTCAGCCAGGCTGTTTTAAAGGAATTCAACTGCTCGTGGCTACAGAGGAAGGACACTGGCTTCAGTATCTGAGAAGCTGCTGGTTTATGTACCTGAGATGTTTGAGAGAGGCATGAGCTCTCCTCTCCCCCATGAATTTCATGGGGATGTTCATGTTAATACCGAGTGATGCCGCTTTAACTATTGGTGTAATTCACTGTTAGTGTAATTGCAAGTTAACTTCATTGCTGATCTCTTCAACAGATGGAGTCAGGATGGGGGTGGTAATGAAACCCACAGGAAATGGGTACTGCTGAAGGAAAATGCAGATGGAAAAAAAAAAAGGAGACACACAAGAACAGGGAAAGGGGAAAGAAAGAGATTAAGGAAGCAGAGGGCATAGGAAATATAAGGCAGAAAGAGGATTATCTTAATGACCGCTTCAACCTGTACAGGAAAACTGCATATAACTAAAAAAAGTATGAATCATTTAACAAATGACTCCTATCAATAGTGTAATGGACAGAAAAAAGCGGTATGGTGGTCAGGTGCTGAGACCTGCAATACTTGCACTCAAGTCCCTGTTCCACTGCGGACTCTCTGGGCCATAATTAAAGAGCAGAAGTTTTATTTAAACCTTAGGCCTCACGTCTCCTTTTGCCTCAGTGTTTCTGACGACACAGAGGCAGCCAATAGGAAATTCCTGGCACACGACTTAAATAGAACATATTGTCTCAGTACAGCCCTTCTATATACTTTTGGACAAATGTCTTAAGACCTGCTCTGCAGAAATACATATATATATATGTATACATGTATATATATGTGTGTGTGTGTGTGTGTATATATATATATATATACACACACCTGATTTCTACTGATGAGTTGAGCTGAGTCGTGGTACCTGAATAACCCACCTGTAAAGCTGGGTCTGACGATATCTTGTCTCTCTGAGATATTGTGAGGATAAATGCATGTAAGAATGGGGTGGTTATTTAACACAATAACGGAAAGCACATACGTACCATAAAGGGAGGGATTTTCTATTACCGAAATACTTACAATGATCTCCAAATATTAACGTATGTGCTACTATGTGCACGCATTGCCTTATGGACTACACTTATAAACAGGATCCAGCATTCACTGTGGAGTGCTTATGGCTGCAGACGTGTCCATACTGAGTGGCTGGTGAGCACAGAGATAACGAATGGCAACCACTGCCACGGTGTCGGTGCAATGCTGCAGCGGGTAGGTATACCAAGCCTATACCTAATTAGGTATACCGAGCCAGAGCTTAATAAGTCGGGCACGGCACCATGCAAATGTGGCTGGACTTGCTCCTCGCACCCCAGCTAGCGTCCCCACACAAGCTTGTTGTGCTCCGTGTAGACAGAGCAGCACTCTCCGGGCTTGCGCTAGTGAGGGCTCTGCTGTAGATCTGACTGTGTGGCACGCAGGCCCCCTGACCGATGCTACTCCAAAGCTAGAGTGGCTGATGAATTTTTGGTCAAAAATTTGCCAGCAGTGATTCACGCCTCTGGGACTGCAGGGAAGTTGGGAACGCCAGAGCAACCCCTAAAGCCGTACAAAAGGGGGCATGGGGAGGGGTAAAATAGCTTTAAGTGATCTTCATGCCTCATCTAGCTGCATTGAGAACTGTCTGACCGCAGGTAAGGAATTACTATTATTTGATATTGCAGCTGTATAAGGAGGCTTGCATAACTAACTTTGGCAGTTATTGTTTCCTCTAGAAAGTGTTTTTTCATCTAGTCATATATCATACATTTGAAAAATGTTATCAGAGTCTGAAAAGACAATAGTTTAGATGTGTTTGGTTTTTGGACAGCTATAAATATGTTTAAGCGGAAAGGAGGGTAAGAAGCAAAGGTATCACAAAATAGTAAGTTCAGATGTCAAGACTGAAAGCCAAATTTAAAATTTACTATGTTGTTTTCTGTATTCCCTGTGACCGCAACATAAGGTGGGAAGGATGAGAGGTTCTGGTACTGAACTCAGGGTCTCCAAACACTTTTAAGAAACAAGGCCTTGTCCTGTTCTTCTCCTTTGTTCCCGAATTCAGTGAACATAAGATTAATTCTGAATAGAGAGCAGGCCTGAGAATCTCGGTTAATATTCAGAAGGAAAGGCTCAGAGAATTTTTGCAAAGAGCTTGTTTGTGCTAGTCCTCTCCCAAGTGCATCCTATTTATATGGCCTATAAACCATAAAGACTACAAAGAGCAGTGGTGAGTGAAACATCTTTAGTTTATAAAGTGAGAGCAATTGCTCTTGTTTCTTCTAGTAACACATGGATAGGTATAGAATAAATTTATAAGTACTGTGCAAATGTCAACTAGATAATTCTATGGCAATAGCCATAGAATGGAAAGGGATCATTTTTGTTGTACTGTGATTGCTAATTCGTTCTCAACAATTCAGAAAACTTAGATTTGGGCCCCCAAAGTTAAATAACGTATTTACGGTCCCAAAATAAGTGTTGTGATTTTCAGAGATGCTGAGTAGCCGTGCTTTTACTGAATTCAGCAAAAGAGACAGCTATTTGTTGAATTATCTGTTGACTTCAGCTGCATTGTATGCGTTTGAAATATTCTTTGCCAGTTTGGAAAATTTTGGCCGAAGTAAGTAAAAGTCGGTAAATATCTTAGAGAAATCCCTTGTAAGACTTGAGGTTTTAGCTAAGAAAGTAGCTGGCCATCTGTCATTCCCAGGCACAAGACCACGGCGCGTGTGAAAAGAGACTCTCTGGTTTGTAACGTGGGAATCTGTTATTTTAAACAATGCTACCAGCGATGAAATCCCTCTGTGTTACAGGGCGAGGTGAGAATTTTTCTGGACTATGCTGGATACAGAGGGAGTCTCATTTAGCAGCTCCGTGGGTGAGGCTTTCTGGAGCGCACTGAGGCAAGACTTGAAATGTTTTAATGCTACCGTACCCTCGGGGGGTACGTTCCTCCGACGTACTTCGGTGAAGTCTCAAGATAACGTATAAAGAGAGACGCTAGCCGATAGCGGGCCATCGTCCCGCTCCGCGTCCGGGAGGGAGAAGGCCTCGGGACGGCTCCGTAGGGGCGGCCGGCCGGCCCCGGGTTGGCGCGCCGGCAGGGCCTGCCGCTCGGGCTCTGCTCCCAGCTCAGCCTCTCGCCTCGCTTCGGCAGCGGTGGGACCGCGCGGCGGCCGCGGCCACGCTCGCCGCTCCCTCCAGAGCGAAGGCCTCCCGCGGCCCTGGTACGTTTTGTCAGTTCAAGCATCTGTATTCGCCGCGGCGGTTGGGGAGGACCACCGTCCTCGCGTGGTGGTCGCGCTCCCGAAGCCCCTGTGCCGCTGCCGAGGCGCCTCAACGTCCCCGCTGCGCGCCGCCTTCTCCCCCCCCCGCCCCGCACCTCTGCAGAGGCCGCTCCCGCTCATCACACGTGTGCCAACAGCAGCGGAGCACTGTGGGCTCTACCCACCCCGGCACACCCTGCTGCAACGCCTGCCTTTCCGGTGCGGACAAGGTGCTTTCTGGCCCAAACCCCCCACCCACCCTGTGTACGTGTAGGGGCTGGGGGGGGGGAGGGGGCAGCACCCCCAAGCCCGCCGGGCCGGGCCGGGCCCCGCGCACTGCGGGCGGGGGGAGGGGTAACCGCTTCCCAGCCCAGACTGTGCATGTCCAAGTGACGCATTGCAGGTACGAACCCACCAATCAGCGCCCTCCTTCTGCAGTCCCTGCACGCCTCGGCATTTTTTTTCTAAAATCCTCCTCCGCCCAGAGAAATAGTCCCCCCCAACTGGCCTTCTGCTCCCCCTCCCCTCCCCTCCGCGCCGCTTTGCAGGTGCATGCCGCCCCTTTCCCGCATCTCGCCCTCTGCTCTGCGGGGGCTCGGGGGGGGGTGGGAAGGGGGCACAGCTGGGCTGCGGGAGGGTCTGCCGTGAAGAGCGGGAAGAGCCGGGACTTCTTTCGCATGTTCGTTCACTGAGGGGGAAAGGGGAGGGGGAGGGAGCGGCGCGGAGCGATCCGGGCGGGCTGTGAGGAGGTTTATGAGGCACTGCTGGCGGCCGGGCAGGGCTCAGTGTGAGGCGAGCCGTAGAGCGGGCGGGTAGCTGCTGTGCTCCGTGCAGCCGTTAGCTTCCACCACACCCCACAGCCAGGCCGAACCACCATGGTGAGTGCGTGGGGATGGGGCAGCCGCAGGGCTCGGCGGGTGCTGGCTCTGGGTGCGTGGCGGCGGGGTCGCTTTTGGTGGGGTGCGGGAGGAGGAAGAGGGGCGCATGTCGTTGAGCGGGTGCGGGGAGAGGTCGGCTGCGGAAGGGTGGGGGTGGGGGAAAGCGCCGCTTGTGCGGCTGGTGGGCTCCGGCTGGCAGCGCGGGCAGGCTGGGGTGGAGGGTCCCGCTCTGAGGCGCCGTGTGCGTAGGAGGAAGTGGTGGTGGACGAATCCCGCCCGGGTCCCTTTCCCGCCCTGGGGCGTTGGTGCGGATTCAAAATTCAAACTGCCATTCGGTTTGAGCGCCATGACGGTTTGTCGGGGTGTGTGTCGGCGGGGGGGGGGGAGCGGCAGATAACGGTTCCTCCTGGGAGGAGACCCGCGTGGGGGGTGCCGGGAGGGGGAAGGAAGCCTGCCACGATGGCACCAGCTCCACTTTCTTATCGCTTCCTTCCCCCCCGCCCGCCCCCCCCCCCCGAGCCGGAGCGTGCGACTGAATGGGGCTGGGGAGCCAGCGTCGCGGCAACTGGTGCTGCGAGCGCTTAAGATGTCTGGCTCGCTAGCGAGGTGTGTTGCGCCTGGTAATAATGCAATGCGGAGCCCTGCAGCTTCTGAGCAGCATGATGATGAGGGGCTGGCTGCCTCACTGCACCATCTCCCTCCTTGCTAGACCTGTTGTCAGTTCACGTTGGAGCTGCTCTCTCCCCTGCCGGTTTCATCACACTGCCTCGTTGTCGGTGGCTCTATTGAACAAGGGATTTTTGAACTGCCCTTTTTTTTCCCTCCTGTTTTGGTCACTGCGATGGACAGTACTTTTTTTTATCAAGCCCGATTTATTTTTCGTAGCAATACTTTTGTTTAGGATTTGAATCAACTCTGTCGAATTAGAGGACATTGAGTGGAATTGGAGGATTGTTTTTAATTTGGTCTAAAGGATATGGGTTTAGCTTTTTTGATTAGAAGAAGTGGATATTGAAATGTACAAAAACAATTCTGTAACTAAAGCAACACTAGTGACCACTTAGTACTGTCTGTGCATTAAGAGAAGATGCAGTATAGTGGAATTGCCTCTTCATTCATTACATGCTTTTAAGGAAGCAAATCGCCATGAGCTCATAAGGATCCATCTTTCACATTACACATTAACTTTTAAGCTCTTTTTCAAATGTTTTCCTTGATGGACAGTGAGGCAAGGTGAACAGAAGCCTTAATTTGATTTTTTTTTTAACTTGAGTTATGAGCCTATACAGCAAACCATCTATAAAGAAAGCAGCGGATTTAGCAGTAGAAGACTTTCATATTGCTTTTAGTCATCTTCTACAGAACCAAAAATGGAGTATCTTCAAGCAAGATCTGTATACAAATGGGTGTGTCCAGAAGCCAGAGTGGCATTTGGATGTGGTTATAGTTAGCCCTGACAGACCAGACCGGCTAAACCTGTGAATATATGTTGTCCAATGCTGCATATTCTAGCTTGAGCAGAAGGCTTTGCACTTGAAGTTAGCCAACATATATATCATAAGCATTTCGGGCTCTCATGCTATTTTGTCTAATTTCTGTTTTTCAGTTAATCTTGCCAGAACAGAACTGTTCAATTTGATCTAACACCTGTGAAATATAACAAAACACCAAGTTTTGGGGAAGAAACAGTGTCATCTGTTCTGTGATTTTTTTTTTTGCTGGTAGTTCTGTTGGGCAGTGTTGGGCTTGGATCTGTTGAGGGTCTTTTGAACTGACTGCTGCATAGCAGTTTTGATTTAAATGAAACACTTCCTCCAGAGGCTCTGTGTGTGCTGCTGAAATGGCTGCACATGTAACAGCTCCCCTTTCTAGGAAGCTGAGATTCTTTGTCAGACACTGAGCACAATCTGTGTAAGGAACAGGGGCTACTATAGTAAAAAATGGCAGTGCTGCAAAGTAGATGAGAAAATGTCTTGTCAAAGCCGTGATGGGTTCCTTGATTCCAGGTTAATTAATAAAGGGGGGGGAACCTATTTGGACACTTAAAATAATAACTACTCCTTTTATTTAACTATTTCTTAACTTAACTCTTCAGAAGATGACAAAGGAGGAGATTTTCAGGTGGATCTTGACAAAGGGAAGGGGCTTATTAAAGCTTCTGCAGCATAGGCAGGTTATGGTTGTAACTTAGATGTTTAAATGTATGTTTCTGAAGCTCAATTGAATTACTGAGTGCCTGCATATTACCACATGTATGTTGCCAGAGTAACTATCTTAAAATCAGGAAGAGGAAGTTGTAAAGGCCCTTATAAAAAGACTACAGTGGCCTGTAACTTCCATGTGTGGATCAGGGCTGATATGTGCCATGCAGGTGGATGCAGGTGGATGGCTAAGGCAGCTATGTGGCAGACTGTTAGCTCTGCCTTTTACTGCTGTTGCGCAGCAGTCCCTGCAGAGTACAGAAGGTGTTTGTTCAACCTGGCCCCACCTCCTAGCTTATCTTTCAACTGCCATTTACCTGTGGCTTCTAGTAAGTCTTCATGCTCTTCTCAAACATTGTACCCATTACAAGTACTGACAAAGCTTATCCAGTCTTATGGTGCATGGCTATAGGATACTTTAAGTCACTGGAAGAGTTGGGGAGGAAGAGGTTGGGGACCTGAACAGATACAATAATGCATAAGGTCATGTCTTCATATGTGTTCATATAAAGCAGTATGTGACTCGGCTTGATAACCCATAAGTGTTGACCTGAATAAACTGAGTTCTTGCTACTTAAATCTGATGGACAGCTCTCTGTGGATATAAATATCCAGAAGAGTGTAGCACATGGTTTTCCTCACCTCAGCAATAAAAATGAAATAACACAAAGGTATGAGCCCGTGTTATTGGTACACTCCAGACAAGCAAGAATCTGAGTTTTCTCTTGAGTGACCAGCAGTATGCTTTTATCTCAAAGCTTAATATTGAACAGATGACAGGTTCTGATTAGTCTTGCTGATACTCTTGAATATCTTTTAAAGATGTTGAACCTGTGTGTGAATACTTCCTACAGGTGCAGAAATTAAGTGAGGTATATCCATTAAGCTGTGGTGTATCTATTCACTGCTCTCTTGAAAGTTGCTCACTAGTGTGGCCTGGATTCTTAAAGAGTAGGTGAGCCATAGGCAGTCTAGGAAATGGCTGATTATTGCCTTAATATTGGGTTGTCGCTGTATTGTATGCATAACTTTTCTCTTTTTAAGCAGTTTAGCCATTTATGGCTGCCTGAGGTGCTAATTTCATTCCTGTTGAGTAGAGTAACCAGAAGCTGTAGCTTCTAAGGTTGTATTCAATATATAAATATAATTTGAATTGAAATTAGTCAAGTTAAAGTGGAAAAATGGAACATATACCTTTTCTCAGATAGCATAACTTCTATGTATAGACTAACCTTTTCATAAGGTAAAACTAATGACTGAAAATACTGCCAACTGCCAATATTGCTGTAATTATAATTTGGGAAGCTTCCTGTAAAGGGGTCATCATAAGAGCAGAACTAACTCACCAATGTTTTAAGTGAGTGTGTTTGTGTTTTCTACAGCTTAGTCTTTCAGCCTTACAGTGGGATTCTATGGGGTAGAAAGCTCAAAGGAACCTCTTTGAAGAAACATGTGACCTTGTTGTTGTAACTCAACTGAGACACTCCAGAATTTACTTGAAGAGTCAACTGACTAGGAAATCTAGGGGAAAACTTTTGTTCTCCTCAAATGCTCTTATACTCTCAGAGTTGGTTTGGATTTGGTCTCAAGAACAGACTTGTTTTTATTTGCTGGCAAATTCAGTTGTTTCAAGTGTTCAGTGTGAACTGGTGCTTAACCAATTACAGATCCAAAAATGATAAATCTGATACCGCTCAGTTTTTCTCAGTGGCTCTGTAAACTCCCTTATGCTAGTCAAGTCTATGATGGCATAAAAAAAGTAGTCTGGACAACCACAGTGCAAATGCATTAAAATTACCAGATTGTTCTGAAGCTGTAAGTACTATTTTATGCACTCTGTAGTTCTTACTGCTGGGTCTTGGAACATGAAGCCTCGTGTCCATCAAGGGGTCACCTCATACTCTTCTCTAGAATATTTTTATAATTATGGCTCTATAATTTGGCAGAATAGGTTAGAGCCCACCTCACCTGTGGGGGTTGGTGCCACAGGACTTAAACCTGAAGTGTTTAATGTTAAAGCTGAGACTACTTACCAAACTACTAGTCTGTGGTGATGAGGAGCATGTTTTCTGTTTGGGGTTTTTTTAACTTACCTAGAGTGACTTGCATGTCTTGATGTTAGCAGTGTTGGTTAGGCAATTGTTTATATTCATAGCAATCCTGTATTTGGGTATACAGGATCGGTAAACGAGGGCAGGTTACCAGTTCCTAGCAAGTAATCCTCATGACTGATGGCTTTTGAGCTCTGCTGGTTAAGACTATATTTGAATGTTAACGATAAATCCTAAAGAGCAGCTACCTTGTTCAAAAGCCTCTAAAATCTGTATTTGATCTTGGCTCAAACTTTTGCATGACTATAATGTTCTCTTTTTATTGCAGGCTGATCAACTGACAGAAGAGCAGATTGCAGGTGAGGTTTTTACATGCTGTGTTGATACTCCTGCTTGACCTGGCACACCTTTTAATCCAGTGACAGTCCATGTTATGCAAGATATCTAGTTTTTAGAATTACAGTGTAGAAGGCTTTAATTTGCCAGTAAAATCTTCAGTCCAACAACCATGGATGCAATGAGTCTGATACTGTCCTCCAGAGTAATTAGGTGATCCTCATGGCTAGCTGTTATCAGCTGTGAGAAGACCGCTTTCTTCCTGTAAAGATTATACTGTATGGTACTACTAATGTTGCAGTTTTGTCTAATGAAACTCCTTGTTGAGTTTTTCTCATTAAGGATATCTAATGCTTCAATAGACTGTAGACTCGGGACTCTCTTCTCACTTAGTTAGCACTGCAATGAACTTTGGATAATTTTGTAGTTATGAGAGAAAAATCTGAAGACTTGGAATCTGAAGCACTCTGCATGCTTTTTAGCAGAATGCAAAGCCCTGGAACTAATTTAACTTGCACTCTCCTGTCAGTTGAGGTATCTTGGCCTTTTCTGGCTGTTTCTGATGATAGGTGGAGACACTGGCTTCATGATGGCCAAGGGCTGATAGGCCATAATCAGAAGCGTTGTGTGTTCTTGGACATAAATGTCCTGTGCACTTTTCTGAGAGTCTGATACTGCTCTGAAATGCTTACAGAAACGGGCAGCTCCCAAGCTCTGGTATTGCCCCTCATCAATGGTTTTAGTGTACAGAGAACTACTACTAGTAGCTCAAACTCCTGCCCACGCAGGCTGCACAAACTAGTATCTATCGCTACTTCAGAGGTTGTGTGACCTAAAGCTGCACTATATTGATAACGCAGAACTCAGCCTTGTGAGGGATGTACACTTTGGATTTTGATCTGACAAGTGTCTAGTTATACAGGCAAATGTTAGTGTGCATAAAGTCATGTGAAATGACTTTAGAGGGTCTTCGGATTCAGCTAATCTAATGCTATCCAGCCAAGTACACAAATCAGACTCTAAGAGATGCTGCTGTTTAATAATTGTGTACCTCTTAAAGTCTGTATTAAACCCTGAAGTGTCATAATGACCTGGTTTGTTTTTATCATAATTGCCAAATTTGAAGTGCAAGAACATTCTTCTGAAGTCCAAAAGCTACAGAAGGTAGCTTAACTTATAAGGAACTAGTTATGGCTGTATGGAAAGTCCTTAGTCTATTTACTTGTTGCCATGGTACTGCCTTATGAGTAAGCATGAGCCAAATCTAGTTCAACTTGAGGTTTTTCTGTAAGTGGCCTACGTATCTTATGGGTTTTGTGATCAGTTTAATTGAAACAAGGTTTATTGATTGTCAGTGCTCTCTTTTCGGTAACAGTTGTTTCAGTTCTTAACTGTATAAGCTTTATTATAGCTGAGGATGGAATAATAAAAAGGAAGCTTATTAACATTACCTCAGGGTTAGTCCAAATGTCAGCTATTAAATAATAGTAGTTCTCAGGGCTGACGGTGAATACAAATCAGCTTCTCTTATGTGAACAGGGAATTTTCATCTGTGCAGAAGGAATTATAACTTAGTGTCAGTCTCTGGTGTAAAGTGGTCTGCCACTTTCAGTTCAACTGCAGTGTTTCATTAAGCAAACCATACACCTCTGATGTGAACACATAAATCCACTGCAAGTTTGTTAGGGAGCTCTCCTCAATATTGTTTAGGAAGGGATGAAGCTGTGCTAAGCATTCTGCTTAGTTTTGCTATTGCAGAGCTGAGTCTTCCGTGGGGAAAGGTCAGAGCTGTCAATGGTGTAGTTTGGATTTATGGTACAGACCCTAGCTGTGTGGTAAAGGCTTGAGCTGCTGCTAATCCGTTGCAGCTTCTTTGAAGCAATTTAGCTTTTAACTTGAAGGTGGACTTAAGTAAGAAACCAATGCTGTAAGATATGGACAACATTCACTTCCTTAAGTAGTTAAAGCTGTCACTTCTGCTAGGTTTAAAAAAAACCACCTTTACTTCTACCTTTGTTCTGAAGCACCAGAATACAGTTAAGATTACAGTAAGTTAGTTCATATTTCCTACTACGTAGGCTAACTTTGGAACTCACTAGTCATAAGACTGAAGTTTTTTGTTCTTATAGGTAAGGGTGGAAGATTTCCCAGGATTGTTTTTAACGGAAAATGCTGCTTTTGAGAGTTGGATCCATATAGAATGTGAGCAGGAGTTGTAGCTTCCTTCAGTAAGGATTGAAGTTACCAAGACAAGATAGGTGCCCCTTTGGTTAAGCTTCCCATTAAAAAAGGTAAATAGGCTATTAGATGTGTGTGGTGAGAAAATCTTAAGGATGTTTTTGTCCCAAAACTACTGGTCTGGTGTTTCCCCTGCATGTCAAATAGAAGCCTCTAAACTAAAGTGACTTTCTGAACTAGTAGGCTTGTGCAGGGTGTTCTGTTATGCCTTGTCACTTAGTGCGTTGCAGTTCTCTGGGGATCTGACCCCAGTAGCTATTTAGAAATTACTTCATAGAAGAAATAGTCGTGTTTAGGTCTTGAGCTCCTGGTGGCTGTGAAAAGAACAATTGACGTTCTCCTAAGACTCGGACATAGCTGGCTAAACTGCTTGTGAGTAGGAGTAGTAGTTCTAGCTCAGTGAACATATTAGGTCACTTAAGACTGCCGCTTCATCTGGTGTGATGTGGTGCTGAGGTACCTCAGAACCAATTGTTACTGGACTTATTTTGAGCTGGAGTATTTCAGAGTTAATATTCTGTTGGGCTAACCTTTCTCCTGTGTGGCCTGGAAGTAATCTTTCCCCTTGATGTATTGCTTCCCTTATGAAGAATGGAAAAGCTCAGTCATTGTAAGCTGGCCTGAAGAGGTTGTACTTGGCACTGTGTCCTTAGATGCTTCTGATGGACTGGCCATATCTAAGATTCGGAGAGTTTTAGCAGTTTGATGGGGTGTTGAGTAGCTAGGAGGATTTGCTTTATCCATAACATGGAGTCATAAGGTGTTTCCAAGGCATGGGAGATGTTTATTAAACTTAATGTTGCAGAAACCAAGAATTGAGTTTCTCACTTTAAATTTCAGCATTTCATAGATGCTTTTATTCCACTAGCCATTGCCATAAGTCTTCCAGAGCTATGCTAGGGTGTTCTGAGGTAAGCTATACCTGCTTAGGTTGCAATTCCTATGTTGCTAGTTACTGGAGGTGGTTACTAAAGTGGTTGAAGAGCTAAATGATTGTGTATTAATCATATCCCTGACTTCAGCATTTCAAATAGGAACATGTTGCTGATCTTCATCTAACTTCTCTCTGTATGGATGCGGTTTATAACTCATTATTTCTTAGTCTACAGAATCTTTCACTCAGAGATAGGAGTTGTCCCCTGAGTGATCCATTTCCAGTACTTGACTATACCACTGGATAGTTCTGCTTTCTAGAAAGCAAGTCCAAGTTTTGAAGGTAGGACTGCTATGTTTAAGTGGAGTCACTAGCAGTACTGCCTTATGGTGGGGTTACAGTAACAGTTACCATTCAAGCTGAGGCTGAAGTGGTTAATAGATAATTGATTGAAATAAGTCTGCATCAAGAGTCAAGTAGTCAGGTGTTTGCCCTTCTGAAGTCCTTCAATAACAGGCTATGATCATCCCTACCAAGCTTGACCCAAAAGCCTTTTTCTTGTCTGGTATATAATTTTCCTTCGAGCCTGTTTGCCTCCAAGTTAACTGAAACCGCCTCTGAAGAGGGTTTGGAAGTTCCTGTAGGCACAAGTTGTAGCTGCCTGTTTGGATAGGCCTGTTTCTGCATAGTGCAGAAGCTGCACTCCCTTGAAACTGTTTCGTCCGGTCCTGTAGTAGCCTTGTTCTGAGGCTAATGCACTACATGGCGGGAGTTGGCCTTCAGGATTCTTCATGTGTTAGTGTGGTTTTTTCCCCTTCCCTCTTGATGGGACTCGCTGTGTATCTGCTGTTTTATCTAGTCCATGAACTATAAAAACCTGTTTTTGTAGCTGCATTTTTAACACTCGACAGCTTGTACTCACCTCAGTGTTTCAGAGGATGAAATAAGACTTGAAGCTGTTCATGTGACAATAACAAAACTTATACTGTGACTAACTTTGAGCTGGGAAACCCACCATCTGGAAAGCTGGCTGCTTGGAAATATTGAGAATTTAATTTGTAGAAGAGTTACTGATGTAGAAAAACTAGTCCTCTGAAGGCATGCACTCAGGTGTCCTGGAAGCTGTAGGGATCTGAACTATGCAATGAAGTATTTTTTTTAAAAGACTCATGATTACCTTAGGTTTTTTGCATGAAATCTTTCAGTCCAGTGAACTAAGTTTGGGTGTCTGTGGCCAAGGACAAACAGATGGTGGAGATTAAAATCAACTCCACTTTTGGACTGCCATTAAACATATTGTGTTTGTAATAATATTGCAGGGAACAGTATAGCCATTGTAGAGGATTGAGGCAGCATTGAAACATGCAGTCTTAATGCAACCGGTTTTGACTAATTTTAGTGAAGGCTGCTTCAGGATGTAGTAGGGCTGAAGCAACTTTGAGTAGCTTTTCAGAAATGGGTATGATTCCCCTTGAAGGACTGATTGCGGAATCACTGTTGTATACCTCGATTGAAGAGCCGCAGAAGTCCAATGGAAGAGCATGGAGAAGTTCTTAGCTAATATGGTCAAATGTTAGGAGCTCTTAGTGACAGAAGCACTATAAGCTGTAGTGTTTGGGTACTATTTTTCAGCTTTCTCTTACAGTAGTTTCTTCTTACTTTCTTGTGAGAAAAGTGTCTATAGGAGGAACTCAAGTAAAAACCTCTGTTTGTGATTGTAAGACTGCTCATAAAACCTGAACTTGGTTCTCTTTTACAAATGAAAGTATATGTTCTCTTCAAGCACTTCAACTACTTGCTTAGCAGAAACAATAGTAAAATAAAGGTTACCGAGAATGGGCATGTTTGATTTGAGTACAGACTATGCTGCTAGTAAGTTGAAGAACTGAAGATGCATAAACCGAAGTGCTCTTAGGCTATCATGTTCACATTCACAGAATACTTGGGTTTCGATTCTGTACAGTAATGTGTTTCCAATGTGAAATACCTTTTGGAAACAATTCCTGCCATTGATATGGGTCATTTTAGTTGCAGATAGCGAATCCTTTCAGCCCTGTAGTAGCGTTTCTGGTTCTAGATGGATCTTGCAGTCGTCTGAGCAATTCTGAGGTGGATGACCCTTCTGTGGGTTTTTGACCTTAAAAAAAGAAGGTAGCTGGTAGCCTGGCAGGTCTTTGTCCAGCTGCTGGTGCTTTCATGCTGGCATTGTAATTGTAGGAAACTGAGTTCTGTATTGAAGTTTCGTTAAGAGAAGGAAAAAGTTTTGTAACTTAGAGCTGTCAACTGCAGTGGATTCTTAAAGGTTAAGTGAACTTGATGCTTCAGAACTGAAGGTACTGACTCCCTTTTTGTTGTTGTACAGAATTCAAAGAAGCTTTTTCACTATTTGACAAGGATGGTGATGGTACTATAACTACAAAGGAGTTGGGGACAGTCATGAGATCGCTTGGTCAAAACCCTACAGAAGCAGAGTTACAGGATATGATCAATGAAGTAGATGCTGATGGTAAGATTTTAGTAATAAGTAATTACTTGGTAGAATACTTAAAACCATGTTTATTTTCTAACAAATTGAGTATCTTGCAGGTAATGGCACAATTGACTTCCCAGAGTTTCTGACAATGATGGCGAGAAAAATGAAAGATACAGATAGTGAAGAAGAAATTAGAGAAGCCTTCCGTGTGTTTGATAAGGTACTAAAATGTTTACCTTAAGTCTTCCTGCTGTGAAAACTCAAGAGGACTTCTAATGAACTTTCTTCCTGAACTGAGGGATATTTGCAGTCCTATCATCTAGAATTTCTGGGTTAACTAGTCAGCCTAAAATTCAGTCTACTGTGGGACTGTACCTGAAAGTCAAATGAGCACTTATGTCTCCTGGGTGGTGGTAGTAAGCTCTTACATCACCTTTGTTCATCAGCGCAGCGTACTGTGCTGATGAATGTGGTTTGCTGTGGTTCTAAAACCCTAATAGGAATTGCTTAAATATTTTAAAATGGTAATCCTTCTTTTACTTAGTGTTTACTAAATGCTAGTTGAATCTACAGTTACTCAGCTCTTCAAGCTAGATGTATTTTTAAACAAAATACGTGACTTTAGCTTGGGGGTGTCAGTTTTGATTCTGTAAGCACTATACTCTAGTACTCAGCATCCCAGCTAGGATAGGATATGTCACAGCCTGTGAAGGCCTTTCAGTAGGCCTTCCAGGGAGACCTGTACTCCCATGAAGCAGGTGCAATAAGAAAGCAGCTCCTGATCTAGGAATAAACATTTGAACCAGGTTGTCACATGATTAGCATCTATCATCTAAGAGGTTGTGAGAGATGCTTATTGCTTTGTCAGCAATAGAAATACATCTTGGGATAGGACAGCGAAAGTAGACTGTATTGGATAGATTGTTTCTAATGTCTAGTCTTAGACTAAGAACCTGGACAACACTGAAGATTGCTCTCACTTGCCTTGTGCAAGTGTTTGAGGATAGAGCTATGCTAATTTCTTAGTGCTATAACTTAAGAGTATTTCTCAGTAAGTTTATTCAAATATTTTGGCATTAGACAAGTCTATTCCAGACTCTCTTTTCCCCCCGCTTCAGGATGGTAATGGTTATATTAGTGCTGCAGAACTTCGCCATGTGATGACAAATCTTGGAGAGAAGCTAACAGATGAAGAAGTTGATGAAATGATTAGGGAAGCAGACATTGATGGTGATGGTCAAGTAAACTATGAAGGTAAGGAGCCATGAACTGATCATTTGGGTAGCTGCTTCCACACCACAGTGATTGTGTAGTTGGTACCTACATCAGTTTAAAATTTTAAACTTTCTTATTTTATGTGTATATTTGGTTAGCATACTGTGCTGATGAATGTTGATCTGAAAGCAAACTGGAGAAGGGAATCAGCTGACCTCTAACAAGTCACTAATGTTAATGTTAAACTTAACTGTTAATAAAAGAGGGAAGAAGCCTCTAAAATACCCAATAATTTCAAGAACTTGAGTCAAATTCTCTACTTTAAAACTGTTTCCTGAAGTCAGTTGTAGCATAACTTGTTTTTACTTGCTTCTGGTACTGAAAATTTAAGTCACGGAAGCAGAAGGGCTTCTGTTGGACGATTGCTTGCGGTTCAGAAGCACGAAGCCGGCTTTCGTTTTAGCTTTCCAAACCCTTGAGTAAAAGCATGAGCAAGGGTGTTTCAGATAATACCCCCTTGCTTGTTCCCAGGCTGTAAGTTTGGCTTCACTTAAGACCTTTTTGGTTATAACCTCAGGATGAGCCCTCATCTGAGGGTGAAAAGGCATTCTTGTAAATGAGACCACCTCTATGTAATTGTCCTTACAAACAGGCAGGTAAGGAAGCTTATGTTGAAGAGGTAGGCAACCTTTGTTTCCAGTTGCCCTGTTGCAGTTAACATCCCTTCAGATTCCCATATTCCTTTTGTTACTTAATCTACGGCTCAGCAAGTTATTTCAGGCACAGTAAGTGAAGAATCATAGCTTGTGGGGACTAACTTCCCATGTACTACGAAAAGCCAGTCAAGCAAAACAGTAAGACTTTGAACTGTGTTGCTTTGAAGAGTTTCAAACTAAGGTGATGCCTTGCTTGAACATATTTAACAGATGATGACTTCAGCATGATCTCTTATAGACAAGACAACTACAAGTGTGTGTGTGTAGTTCATAGAGAAACATGAGAGGACACAAATATCTGTCTAGTTTTGGCACTGAGGCTATTCCCCAGTTCAGTGGGGACCAACTCTTCTGGTAAGACTAGAGGCCTTACGCTGTTCAAAAAAGTTAAAGGTTTTTGGGCATGGCTAGTAGAAAAAGGGAATGTCTTCAAGATGCTTTTTCTGAATGTAACTGAATGTAGTGCTAAACACTGTCTCAAAACTTGAGGCAAGTAACTTTTCAGATCTGTAATTTAGATTTTTCTTTGAATAACCCTTATGCAACTCTTTCCTTTTACAGAGTTTGTACAAATGATGACAGCGAAGTGAAGACGTTGTACAGAATGTGTTAAATTTCTTGTACAAAATTGTTTATTTGCCTTTTCTCTGTTTGTAACTTATCTGTAAAAGGTTTTTCCCTTACTGTCAAAGAATATGCATGTATAGTAATTAGAAGGCCATTCCTCCATGTTTTTCTCCTTTATCTTACTGTCATTGTTCTGATTTTTGGAAAATTGATCAAAGTAACAAATGTTGCATGTGGCTTACTCTGGATATTTAAGCCCTTCTGCACATCTAAAGTTAGGTGGAATTGGTTACATGAGGGAACATCTGGGTTGTCTGTTTAAAAAATAGCTTGCTTTAGGAGACTTAGGTGTGACTGATGTAACAAGTTACACAAAGTAAGTTAGGGTTTACTGTGTACTAGCTATTCCTTTGTTAAAGCAGTATGCTGGCTCTAGTTCTCCAGTAATCACGAGATAGTTTATCTGCTTTCTGTGATGGAGGATGAGGACTCTTGCACTCACCTGCAAGATAAAACCATATAAGCAGTACATAGTGAAGTGGCTAGTGCACTGTAAAAATCACTCTCCTAACTTGCTTCACAGTAACTTGTTTGTGGCCATACCTGTAACATGTTGAAATGTGGAGTCTTAACTTTGTGGACGATTGACAGTCAACAATATGAAACTTAAAAGTTGCACTAATGCAAAACGGGTGTATTATCCAGGTACTCGTACACAATTTTTTTGTACTGCTGGTCCTGTACCAGAAAACATTTTCTCCTCTTGTT
Organism: Struthio camelus; assembly: GCF_040807025.1. Classification (NCBI taxonomy): domain Eukaryota; kingdom Metazoa; phylum Chordata; class Aves; order Struthioniformes; family Struthionidae; genus Struthio; species Struthio camelus. The sequence goes on from NC_090944.1 coordinate 108,197,471, forward strand.
ACTATGCTTTTTAAACTTTGTTTAGCCACTTATTTTCAAAAATCTGCTTATGGCACGATTTGCCTCAAATCCATTCCAAGTTGTATATTTGTTTTCCAATAAAAAATTACAATTTACCCATACTGTTTCAATGCATCCTTGAGTTATTTACAGGATTTGTTCAATACAGTTGCTGCTCTAATGTTTCAGTATGTAGCAGTTTGGTTTGCTTATGCAATGGATTGGCTGTCTTAAAATAGCTTGGAAGGTGAAAACTTAGACCTTAAACTCTGGCCCTTAATGGTATTGTTGACTTGGAGAAGCTTTCTTACTAGTAGTTTAAAATGTATTTTACAGTCTTGTGTGGAGCTTGGTGCTTCAATAAACTTAACGTAGTGACTGGTTATGCCCACTATTTGTAGACATTGTGAACTGGATGTTGACCTAGTTCAATAGTTGACCTAAAATTAAAATTCCTTGTTCAGACAACTAAACCTGTTTGCTTTCTTAATTATTTGGAGTTTATTCCCTATCATCTGGTACATTGGGGTAACTTAATATCACGTCTGGACTTTTCTGAAACTATGCCAGAGTCCTTTGCCTTTCAGGATGCAATCAGCTCAGTGTATATTATAAGAAAAACCTCTTCCCGATCTGCTAATGAGCATGACTGCCTGTAGCACTAGTTTGGGGTCAAAGCTTTAAAACTTCTAATAAAAAATAAAACCCATTTTGTCCTTGGCCAAAATTAAAAGACCTCAACAGCATACCAGAGACTTGTGCCACTTTTTACTCTCCGTGTAAGAATTGGCTAATCTTAACACATGATATTGTTATTTTGGTTGGAGCTTCTGCCTGCCTTTAAACGAGGCACTGGCCCCTGCTTCTGGTAACCCTCACTGGTCCTAGCAGAGCAGTTTGATAATGCGTTACAGCTTATGTAACATCTGTGGGGTATTTACAGTGAAACTGGACAGCTGATAACCCTGATTTCAGAGATGCTAGATAAAATTAATGATCCCTGACCCTCAAAGGCCCTGCTCCATAAGATCTATAAGCAGCTCTGCTGGTCTTCCAGAGGATGCATGCCAAAAGCATTTCAATGGCTAGCCTCAGTTTCTTAGAACAGTGCTTTGCCTATTGACAATTGGATTCAGGAAGTTTATGTAGCCTTAAATACAATATCTGTCAAGGCTTGCCCTCTACAAAATGAGTGACCAAATCAATGTTTCTTATCCACTCTTCATCCTGTGACCTAGCAGGCTGGACATATGACATCTGCTTTTAAACTGGTGCAGGATGAGAAGAATTTGACAGGGTACAAGAACCAACACCTCAGATCCTAAATCTTAGGAATAATGAATGTGACCTTTCTTAGAGGTAAGTAAAGCAAACTAAGACCTGACAAGAGGCTGCATTTGTGTGCCAACCCAATGTCTTGACTTCCAGTGGCCTGGGAATCGTATTTTGAACTGGCATCCTCGACTCAACGTGCGTTTGAAAGTGTCTGAATTGCTAGGGTTGAGAAGAAAGGGAGAGGGCTCTCTGTTATGAGGGACTGCCTTAGCTAAGATAGATGCCTTTTGCACAATGAATAAATTTCCTTTGGAGGAAGGCACCTTTTATTTACTGTTGCATTTTGGTTGCACCCTATTCAGTGTTTGGTCACAAGAATCAAAGATGCTATCTTTGTTTAATGTGTCTGTTGCTGAGGTAATGCAATGGCTGTGTTTTTTTTTTTAGGGTGAGCTCTACTTTACATAGTACTTTAACTGCAGAACAGGAGTAATACTTTTTTCAGCACTTCCTGCTAATAGAATAATGTATCTTTTGAGGTACACACGAGTTAAACGTGGTGGAAGCTAATGGCGTTGATCTCTTGTTTTTGAATATTTTGGTGGAGGCCCTGAAGATGTTTTCAATGCTATGAAACAGTCTAGGTGTTGCAGTCCTTAAGTCATTCTAGTAAACCTCTGGATGCATAGGAGTCTCTGAAACTACAAATTCAGCTCTGGGCAGCTTGCTAAGACATTATCCTTGAGCTAGTTCTGCTAACTCAAACATGGTGAAGCTTCTTGTGCTCCCTACTACAACAGCAAAAACAAACTTGTGTAGTACACACTGTGGTAAAACTCCCAGTGGTGCCTAAGTTTGCTTTCTAAAATGAAGGGTGAGGCTGTGAGATGTTGTGGCTAAGGACTGTCCACAAGTGCGTGGTGCGATGCATGCAAGTCACAATGCCCCTGCTAGTGTAATAGAAGGGTGACTGTGGTAGAGTGCGTGTATATATAGTGGTGTTATTCAGCAAAGGCAGATGAGCAGTTGCTGCTACAGCCTGACACATCTTAACAAGGAGCCTGTAACTTGCCCTAAGTAGTGATAGGAGTCATAGAAGAGGACTATAGCTAGTAAAGACGCAATGAGAGAAGATGCTGGGACGCTATGGACCTCAAGCCTGTTTCAGCTTGAGGTCTATTACAGCAGCAGAGCGTGAGTCTGTGAGCCTTTTTGAAAAGGTACTCTCACAATCAGTTGTGGCTGTGTGGGATTGCCTATGCGAAATAACTCACTGTATGAGGAGTAGTAAGTAGCTTGTGGTAGCCTGTTAAGATAAAGCTAATAAACTAGGGACAGCCAATCAGTCAGGGAGAAAGTAAGTTGAAGGCTGAGAGTATGCCAATGAGGGTAAGGCAAGCCATTTGAGGGAGACCATACTTCAGAAAGTAGAAGAGCATAATACAGGAGTACAGCTGCTTGGACCCATGGCAGGTAATGTAGACGAGGGGTTTAGTCTTTGCGTTGTTGATCTCTTGAGGATTTGGCTCTGCAGGGGTAAGGTAAATGAGTTTGTGCGACTTCACAATGGTCCCTTTCAGGAGTTGCTAGGTAACAAGTTGGATATAATGAGTAGTGAAGCAACTGTCCTGATATACTATAAAACTATTATACATGTATAGCTGTACTGTGTCTCTCAATCCTGTCCAGTTAAGAGAAAAGCTACATTGAACTAGCTCTTTTAAGTGTTCAGTTTACCAAAGAGCTTCTATAAAGTGAATCTTCAAAAGTAATCATACTCTTTTTCCAAATGAGAAAAGTAGATATTTGAGATGACAATTGAGATAGACTACACATCCCAGTGTATTTTTAAGTAAGCAATCCAATCGTCATGTTCAGCCGAAAGGGACAGTGGTGGAAATAACACGAGTACTGTATGATAAATCTGTGCTTCTTAACAGAGTTCTGAAAAGGAGAGAGAATCATCTTTGGGGCAGAGAGAGAGATGGTGGAGAGTTTACCTTAGAGTACGTATATTTTTAGCTCTTATGTATCTCTTCAGCAATCTTGGTACTTACACCTGTCACTGAATGAGAGCAACCGTTGCATATCTACTTCATTTCCTGATTTTGAAAGAAGTTATTTATTCACAACAATAGTCACACTGTCAGATTATTTGCCCTCTGTTTTTGAAGAACTGAGTGTCAAATAGGTATGTGTACACTAAAATAAATGCATTTTTAAGGACTTGCACTAAACTTATGAACTAAAATTCACAAGGGAATATCCGGGAAGCCTGAATTTCCAGTGTCTGTTAAGTGCAATCTTAATGGCAGACAGCGTCACCTTCAGATGATGTAAATTGCTGTTTCAGTTTTGAAATGAGGCTTCCTTCCTGTTTGTTCCTTTAAAAAACAAAAACAAAAAAAACCCTACTGCTTTCTGAATATGAGCTATGCAGAATAACACTTATTTTGGTGCCTTGAACTGGAGAGCCCTGAGATAATGGTTTGGGAAATTGCACAGAGATCTAGCCCAAAAGGAATACCTTAAGATCAGGCTTTTGAAAGACCTAAAAGATTCAGTTAAAAACCACCCTTAACACTAGTAGCCTAAATAAGAGAATTTCTACATTATGAATAAGCACTATTCATAGTTTCAATAGAGTAATCAAGAATGGATCTCCAGTTTATAGGATGCCATATGTATACAGAGTAGCAGATGGTTCCTGCTATAAGATGTTATAATACAAACAAGCACAGGATATCATGTGGTATCATGTAATAACAGCACATGGTGGATTGGCTTTTCTTAAGAGGAGCTGAGCTGGAAATAAGAATGAAAGAAAAGGGGACAGGGAAGAGGATGAAAGAATATAAAATAAAGCTTGGAGGAGAATCTGTGAGGAAAAGAATGTTTGATGGAAACATCCTAACTATTACACTGTTCTCTGAGTATTACCAAGACCTATCTTTAATGGAGGTCTTACTAACTGGAGTCCCTGGCTGGTTCCTGAAGCTGGCCTCCTGTGGGAATCCTAATGACCTCAGACTGAGAGGCTGCTAGTTAAGCTTGTTATTAAATTTCTATTCCCCCCCCCCCCCCCCCCTGCATTTGAGATAGAATCTGCTCTTTATATAGATTGCTCCAATTCTTGCAGATAAGAGCTAGAGACTTTGGGTAGGCAAGTACTTGCTCAGGAATTACATTATCTTCCCTATCAGTAACTGCTGCTTTTGTCACCTGTAATAGACATCTTGATCAGTAAACAATCCCACATCTCCCTACAGCCTCACTCCCTTTAGTCATTAAGTTGCCCATCATCTTATGGTGCTGGTTGGTTACTTGGTTACTTGCATGATAAACAACCTCATGATCATCGTTTTGTCAAGTGTACCCCTTCCCTGTCTGACAAGCCTTGAGTTCAGATTGCCAGTCTACTGCATCCTTACAGCAGTACATGTCTGGTCCTATAGTACTGTCTTTCAAAGTATATACTGCTTTTCAGCAATCGGAAAAACGCAGCTAACCAACCTTCGGGGAAGGCATTTCTACTAACTTTCTCCTAGGCAGGACTCTAGAAGAGAAGGCTGTTTCTGGAATGCAGAGCTATATTTTTGTACTATATTTCTATAATATTTCTATATTATAGAAAAAAAAATCACTCAGCTGCAGTAAACTGATACTGACATAAATAAGGCAAATAAAATTGTTAAGATCTTCTTTTCCCCTGTAAAATCTGTTATTAGCTGTGAAGCATTAGATCACTGGCAAACCCAGGAAGGCTGCAGGGTTTTTTTTGTTTTTCTCTACTTCTAAGTTATTTAAGCCTCTGACTACTCGAAGCAAGGTCATTTCTCATAACTAAAAAGCTCTAGTAGTTTTTTCTAGCATTAACTAAACTAGAAGCCTTTGAGAGATCCCTTTGGAAAAATTCCTTTGAAGCTCTCTGTAAGGCAGGGTCTTCTGTTACCAATAATCATTCACATAGAATAGGGGAATTATAATTTAGGTTCTCATTAAGGGTCTAACCTAAAGCCCTAAGGTCACTGAGGTACTTCCATTGACACAAAAGGCCTTGAATATGCTTAAAAAGAAAGCTTCCTAATGGGTTAGGGTGTATGAAAATTTCCAATAATGTTTGGAATTGACTCAGAAAGCACTCCTATGGTGTAAGAATTTTTTGAAGTTACTTTTTTTTTTTTTCCCCCCCATGGTAGAACTGCATAATTACTTTGCCTCTTCAACTCTGGGAGTTCTAGATGTTTTCCTGGAATTGATATACATACATTGTATTTTTAAAAGCTGGCCAAAATTAAAGGTGTCTTCTGATGACTTTTGCCATAAGGAAGCTATCCCTGCCAGCCAGATTTACAGACCAGTTTGCAAGTTGATCTGAAAGCAATGGCAAACAAGCACTTTGAGTCTCCCTGTTCTTTTAACCATTCATTATCCCACCAGTAGGAAACATCATCTTAATTTTTGAAACGAAGTGTAACCCCAAGCCAAAGTTATGTCTCTATGCTAGCTTTTCCATCCCCTTTGAAACACTCATGCTATAGTAGTGTAATTTCAGCATAATTAGATGGATGCTGTGAGAGTCTCTGCAAACAATGGCTTCCCCTCAAACCTTTTAAAAACCCTTTTGTGGTTCTGTAGTGGGCTTTGGAAGAGACGCTGCAGAAATGTAATATTTGTATTATAAACTCTGAAGATGGAAATAAGCAGGACTTGAACTGTCTTTTTCACTCTGATAGCCTTCCCCCCTGCTCTGCCTTTCCCTTGAAGGTGCCTGTGTCGTCCGCCCTGCAGAAGGTTTAGCTGTGGGGAAGCATCCCCATGTACTCTGAAGAAATCTCCACGTGATCTAGGGTGGAGGTCCAACACAGAATGGCCCAAACTACCATGCTGTAGATTTAAAGTTTATATGACATAAATTACACTTAACAATGGGTTTTATTGCCAAAATAAAATACCTCTGCTTTTTACTGAGCAGAGGTATAAAATGCTTATTAAATGTCCTTATTAAAAAGTAATCTTTGCTACAAAAACAGTGAAATTAGGGTGTATTGTTTGGGGGGAAGGTTTCATATCTATGATTCTTGTCAGACAGATCAGTCAGTCTCCTGTATTAGCAGTTAAAAAAAATTGTTAGTTGTTGTCTGACAAAGCAGACTGGAAGTGTCTATCCAAAGTCCCTATCGTGCAGCTGACTCAGAGAACAGTGCCTCCTTGCAATCTATCTGTGGAGTGTAGGCAAGCAAGTACTGAGGTAATTTGCTGAATAGCCTGAAGCAAACTGGTAGTTTTCAGAGAACATCTGACACAATTACATTTGATATCAGAAGCGGGGGGAAATGCATCCAATATGTAACTCTGTGTTTGTTTATTTCTTCAGCCCTTGCCCAGCTATCTCTTCTCTACCCAATCAAAGTATGTTGTTTTCACTGAAAATGCCAACAGTTCCGTTCACTATTAACAAAGTAGGATGAAAGAAGTCATCAACTAGTGTCCTCCACTTTAATTGCGCTTTGTTTCCTCAAAGTGGAGAGGCAGACCTCGTCTTGCCAATCACGCTGAAAGGCAAAATTTCGTTGCTGACCTGATTCAGCTCTGGGGAGCAGACTCAGGTCTTTCTAGGTAAGAGGCTTCTCTTAGCTTGTAAACATGTCACACCATGGCTCTGGACTAATTAGCTATTTCAGTAATTTTCATTAGACATTTTCGTTAGTAATTTTCGTTTCACACTGGTGAAACAATTAAGATCCAATGTCAGTATGTGTTTTCATCAGTCTTTGAGTAACATTTTAATTAAAATTAAAAAATTTAAATGAGAGTTTACATTTATGATGTCTTCAGAGAATAAGCTGCAGAAAAATCTCGCCTACTTTTTGTCCTGACTAGCCAACACCAGTACCAGGTACTTACGCAGTACGGGATTTTCTTGAAGAAGCCCAGCTCAACCCAGTGAAGCCCACGTACAATTTTAAAGGAGAAGGCAGAAGGAAAGTACCCATCTATGAACAAACAGCTGATAACTCACTACCAAGTGTTTCTGCATACGATCCTCCTACTTTTATAGATTTGGCAGGGAAAAAGCTAGCAACATATTCATTTAAAAGCTTACCAAGAAGAAGTCCCAGTACCTTATGTTTTAAAGACAAGGTAAATATTTATGTATATGATATAAACACACATAGATGTATATGTTTGTATGTTTCATGGTGTAAGTGGGTGAGGGCTGTAGGGATCACTATTCAGTAGGCAATACATGGCTTGTGTTGTCTACTACAACTGAGTTTTTAAATGTGCTCCTTACAACATTTTGCTTTTATATTTTAACAATTTTAATACATAAAATTATTTTTTATTCCCTCTAGGTAGAGCTTTCAGTGGCATAGCCAAAAGTCCATTTGTTGCCTATTTGCCCTATTTCCCCAGGCCTTACCACCAGCCTCCCCTTTGTGGATACAAGCAATCCCCAAATACTCATGCATATGCAACTCTTGAGCTTCCTTTCGTGTAAAGCACAGCTGCTACTGCTTCTTCCTCCTTGTTGTGTTCTTGTTCTTTCTGTTCAAAACATAGGGCAGGTGGGCTTAACTGTTTGACGACTTCCAGCAGTTCTGAACTTCTCTGGCCCACAGTCATTCTTGTGTGAGCTTCATCTTGCCAACAAATATAGCAGAGGCATTGGACTTGGTTCAGCTGCTCTCAGGTCCGCTGCTCTGAGGCTGTCTTCTCAGTATGCTATTGAACCATACTTTTGTCCCGAATCTCTGTTCTTGAGGTAGCGTGGAGAACGTGAGACTATCTCTAAAGCAATAGGTGCCCAGTAACAAAGCCCTTCACTTTTCAAGAACAGAGTTTTATCTTTTCAGTGATCCTTAGAAGACTGTTACCTACTTTCTATCTAAGTTCTTTTTCCTCAGCTTGCTCCTATAAAGGATGCTTATGGTAAATAAATATAAACATTATTCCACTGTCCAGTGAAGTTTTGTAAAATTATGCAGTTAGTATTAACACTTTGTAGGGAAGTGTTAGCGTCTCAGCTTTCTTGGGAGCTGTGCTTAAGCAAGATCAGAACTTTGAAAGATACCTATGCAAAATGATGAGACATATTTGTGAGTCTGAATTCTAGGAAGAAATTAGTAGCTTGAAGTCAGACTTCCATGTCCTTTCACTTTCTTTTCTATGCTGACTTTTTCTTCCAGGATATTAACACTGCACCAGGACAGTATGACATCAGCTCTCCTCCAGTTTCCACATTTGCTTCCAAGTAAGTAAATCAGACTAAAATTACATGAGAGGACAACTGATTCGTGTCCTTCAACATGAGAGCACACCCGTGACTCTCCTTTGTACGCTCCAACCAGTGTCCACTGAAGTCTCCCATTAATTTTAGTGGTGTCTGGATCAAGCCCCAACGCAGTGTCTTGAGCATCTCTGGGATAGGTCCTGATTCAGCATATTTTTAAGCACATGCTTAAGTCCATACCTATTCAATAAAGCAATTAAGTGTGTGATTAACTTGAGTAAGAGGTTAAAGCCTAAGCCGAAAGTCAAGTATGAGCTTTGCTGAACTGGGACTCAAATAGTAATTTCCGTTAGAGGCCGTCTCCAAACAGCACCCCGGAAAAACAGGGCTTCCACTTCTGCAGAGCACATAGCTTAGGTAGATACCACAGTGATTACACAACTTTCGGACCAAACCTTTTTTTACCGTTTTGAAGGTAAAAAAAACCCTTAGGCTTGTCTGTGCGCACTCATGTACACAGGCCTTCAGTTTGCAGTAAATTCTGTTATATTGCCTGACAGCATGCAGAATGAAAAACAAATAGTCATTTTGTTGCATATGTAGTGTATATAGATGTATATTACTTTATATAGTTATATAAAAAATGGTAGAAACCATTGCAAAAACAAAGTAACGGTAACAATGGTTACTCAAATGACCATAATTGCTTCTTTTTCAAAACCTAGACAGTTTATGTTTTGTTCCACTGTCCAGAGGTCTTCAAAAAATTACTTCACTCCAGTAAGTACTATGCAAATTAATATTCCTACTAATAAAATATGCATGGATATCTGAAATGCTAACATGATACCTTACGTTTAAGTCACCGATTCTAATCCTATCCCAGCGGTTGCCCCCTTCCGCAGCAAAACTAGCAGAACAAAATCCATGCCCACACCTCAGCTGCTTCGTTGCCAAAGCTGTTTCCTTAGTTTCAACTGCAGGAGAAGCTGAATGTAAGTTAAGCTGATGGACTTCACTTAGAAGTTGTTCAAGCGCTGATGATACTCCCTTCTTTTGACTTCGGTGTGAGTGACAACCACAAAAAATGTTAGTAACTGTTTACAGAAAAATGTAGTAAGCTTATCTATTAATGCCCTAACAATCAATAGTAACTTCATCTCAGCTGGTGCATGATATCCTGTTATCCTCATGACAGTTTGTTCATATGCCTGTGGCCTACACAATTTGTATTCTGCAGTACACGGGGTATCGATCCTTTAAGCATAGCCTGTGAAGAACTGTGTTGTGTGATTGTCTTTTTAGTGTCAATGAGACTACTCATGGAAGAAGAGTGACGCATGGGGTCACGCTTACAGGATTTTGGCCAAAATGTCTTAGGAAAGCTATTAAAGCTCCTCAGCTTTCTCATTGAGACTATTCCATCTTGAAGGCCCTTTATGATGTGCATACTGAAAAGCAATGTATGTTGTCGCTATTGTTCAACATCCTATAAAAAATAGACAAGATAAACGTTTTTACTTCCCTTGTCAGAGTTTAAAAGAACTGAGCAGCATCTACCAGATTTAGGAGGAGGTGTATTTTGGGGATATGGCTAAGCTGGAATGAGATCAAAGATGACTCAAAGTATGACTATTTCTTCAGCTGAAGACAGGAGTGAGTGCTTTAGATGCATGTCATGTCTATGTGGCAGGAAAACGGTTGCCTAAAATTCCTTTCTTTCTTAAATGGCAATTCCATAAAACTTAAAATGCCTTCAGCCTTTGCAGTACTGAGGCTGATCCTAATCTCATCAGTAATAGCACTCTATCACATGACTTCTCTGGCTTCTATAACGCAATTCCTGTTTTACTGCAAGAGATCAGAATCAAGGCCACTGCAGCTCCTTTTTAGTATTTCACTCAAAATACTCTGTATGTATGTTATTTATTAAATCGCCAGCTAGACCTACGGTAACGATGCCAACCTGTGTAACTCTGAACTAGCTGTATTTCACACCTGTGCCTCACTTAATAACCCTCCAGTTACAGAACTTCCTGTTAAAACAAACCAGTCAGATGCATTTTCACTGAAGAATACCCAAGTTATTCTACCACTGGAGTATTACCTGAGGGACAACTACTTTGGCCAAAGTAGCTGAGCTTAAACAGTTGGTATCTAAGTTTACCTGACTAAATTTGCTGAATTGGAAAAGGAAGTATTAATGCAGTCCCTTCCTCCAGCAGGGCTAAATGATGGTCCATGCTGAGCAGCTGGAAAACAGTAAAGTCTCCAGTCAGTACCGCTCTTTACAAAATGATCATCTGTCATGGCCTGAGTTAGGTACTTAAGGGAACGTCTGCATGGTCTTTTGCAAGAAGGCATAGACTTTCTATGCTCACTTCCCAAGCAGGTGCAAGCGCCAAACTGGCCGGAAGCTGACTAGCCAAATTAGGGGGGGCATTGAGCCTGAGTTAATATACTCAGCCTCCCGGGAGGATTGCTAGATCAGGCTTGGCACTGCTGATGAGGACTACATGCCTGCCTCAGAGTGGCTCAAGTTCAAGAGGCAAAGCTCAGCAGAACCAGTTCGCAAAACAGACAGGGTCTATGGAAGAGACTGCCAAAATATTGCCTGGACTAAGCATTTCACTTCTCCCAGCCCAGCATGTTTAGACTGTATATCTGATTCTTAGGTGTCTAGCTCCCTTCTTTCACTGCGCAGGGAACATAAGCACCTAACCCAGCATTGTAAATGACAGCGCTTCATTTTGCTTTTACATACGGCATTATTAAGTGTTACAACATCCAAGCCCCTTTTTGAACCTGGCACTAAACACCTATGCGGTGTTTTGGATCTTGCCCAAGGACCGGAACTTGATTTTTTTTTTTAAATCACATTTTATTGGGAAACATTTGTTTAGGCCTCTATTAATCTCTCTGCAGCTGACGCTCAAACCTGTCTGTGCAGCAGTTCATTTCAATTCCACTGAACCTGGCACTTTAATTATGGGATGCCATTTCTTGATTTTCTGCTATGAAGTGAACACAGAGTCATCACTGGCTTCTATTTTTGCATGAAAATGATTCACAGTGTGGAATGTACTGTACTACAAAAGGAATGGAAGAAAATAGTTCCATGATACATGTTAGGAGACAGAGCAATGGCTTACTGCTGTGATTCACGCATGTATTGCCCAGGCATTCCAAAAATGGCTTTCTTCACAATTAGCCACAAAATCTGTAAGCCATAAAAGGAAAACCTTTGGTCTAACAGCAAGCAGTTCCGGCAGGCTGCCTGAAGCAAAGGAAGGTGATAATTCACAGTCAGATGAAACGTCAAAAATTACTGGACATCTACTCATGATTAACTTTATAATCAGGCAGGCCAAACCGACAGTCCTCACTCTTAAACTGAAAACGCATGCTGTGTTTCAAAAACCAATATGGTCCATTGAGAACTGATCATTTATATTTATTAATGCCTTAACTAAAGCATCGCTGTCCCTTAGGCAGCCACTTGTTGAGCACGAGGCACGTAAAGGAGGGCTGAAGCGCAGCCCTGCTGCTCTGGGGAGCTCAGGGGCTGCTGCCCACATATTCCCCATGGAGCACACTTGGCAGAAAGAAGGCAGTGAGTAGGCAGAGCCCTGGCAGATTGCTCTTCCCCCAGCACAACTGAAAAGTGAAAACAACACTGCTGAGAGCACTCCGCTGGATGTCATCTGAAATATGAAAATGTGGGTGGTACTTCCCTCAACACTTCTGCATTCCCCCCCAAAATTTGGCATAACCAGGTGCGTTTCACAGACAACATGCTCCTTGCAGGGCTTTTTACGAGGTCCAAAAATTTGTCATCTTTGACTCGGAGAAGTTTGCAGTAGCTGGAGGTGGAGTGAGCTGCAGCTAAAGCTGGTGACTCCCCTCTCGTCAGTTTGTAAGCGGTGTATTAACACAAATCTCCTGGGATCATTTGAAATGCACTTGGCAATTAATCTGGAAATATATGCACAAATATAGGTATAGAAGCTCCTACTGGAAAAGGCAATTTATTATAGCTGCTAATTCACTTTTTAAAAACCAGAATCGGCAGCAATAATGCTTGTGTACATTTTGCCCCACTGCTGCCAGGAATTCATGCTCAACTTAGCCATGGTCTTGGCTGTACTTGTCACCGTACATAGACCCTTTTTCCTTTGGGAATCTATTTGCCGATCAGCAATCTGAAGATCCCATTAATTTCTAGATGTCTGATGGAAGTGAGAAGAGGATTTTATCCTGTGAAAGAAATCATGTGTCGTATTTGTCACATTCATAGTTCCAGAAGGAACGGTACCTTTAAGAAATAAAATAAACATCCGTACAGTTCCTCGGTGTTTATTTGACAGTATAGCGAAGGATTGTGTTAGTACAAATTATCAAGGGACAGACTTTCTCAGTTAAATAAATGCTAACCTTTTATTTGAAAATCCTCTAGGATCTCATTAACTGCTCAATGCCAGGCAGCCTATTTTGACAGGAAAGCCACTCTGGTAAACAGCAACTTCTTAAATGAGTTATTGATACTGCCACTGTACAATATTTTGCAACAAATGAGGTGTAACATCCTTTAACATTGCACTTCCAGCCTTGGAATTTCAGCCCAAATCTGGTATGCTTTATTGACAGATTAGATGTGTTTGGCTGCTGGTTTGGAGAAGGGCTTTACGGCTTCCTGTTTATTTTACTGTGTAATTGTCCTGTGCCAGAAACCCTTCTCATTTAACCTCAAGATAACACATAGTTATAAATGGTGTCCATACTGATGTTTGTATCAGATATCCTATGTAATCTCAAAAGCCATTGCTCTCCTCCTAAATCTCCTCATAATAATAACGACACAAACTATCTATGGGGGCTAGCTTTCAATTTCATAAATGCATATCAACATCCTGTGAATGGCTTAAAATACAGTTATGATCAGGAAAAGGATTTTGTAAAAGCAATATCTCTGTATTCTGTATTAATTCTGAATTATAAACACAAGAGACTATACATGAGTCCTACTTTCCGTTTTTTTTTTTTTTTTTATCCTGGTATTAACTGCCAGGAGAAGGCTGCTATTAACGGTCTCATGTCTATTGCTCTAGGTCAGCCTCTCCACATATAAAAATACCTTTTGTCACGTCCACATTTTATACTTCCAACATTCATTTCATTTAAAAAAACAAACTGTTTTTAACGGTGATGATCTTGATGGTTCATGACTGTCGGGATTAAGGGCTCCAGGTTTTACCTGGGGTCCCCAGATCTCCTGAACATGCCAGGAAATGCCTTTCCCCATTAATCATCTTTGCTTAACTAATCACTCCCGAGTCAAATTTGCTAAGCTTATAAATTAGGGGCCCACTCTTTTATTAGCCCAACTGTTACTCAACGAAGTATCAACGCTTTTTGTTTTAGCACAGTGGGAAGAAGCACAGGCTGCCAAACACAGTCTGGTTATGCTTTTCCCCTTCTCTGCTGCTAACACGGAAAGCCTAACGTGGTGTTGGAAGCTGCATTATAGTTTCAGAAAAGCCAAGCGATTGCTGATGAGGGTAAGAACTGGACTGGCCCAGAGAAACCTCCTCTCCATTCCTCTAGGAGGCTACAGACAGGATCCCCTGCATTTAGCCCCTCCCAGCCCTTCTTTGAAGGAGGGGGAAAACACCTCAATAATTTAAAAACCGTTCCCACGTGACATAACAACCTCCAGCCAAATGGACATGTTCATATCTTCCTCCGACCTCCTCATCTGAATCTGCCTAATGTACGTGGGACCACCTCTGCAAGCACAGGACAAACACGGCTAGCCTTTCCCCTTCTCTGGGAGACTGCTACAGATCCGTTTCAGTCAGTGGCTCCTGGAAGTGGTATTAAGGTGCTTCTACCTTGTTTCTTATTTCTCTTTTGGAGCATATGTGATAGCTATTATTAATTATCACAAATTGAAACCTTCTCCTAGAATAATCAGCCCTCAATGAAGTAGTCGCAGCATTCGAAGGGCAGTATTTGCACTGACCGAGTGTGGCATGTGCTGGCTAGTATGTGGGTTGGCACCTACTCTACCTACTACCACAGCCATTTGAGGTCAAAATTCTTGAAGAGCTAGGAGATATCTATTAATATCATTCTAAGTACTGTGGCTAAGACCCAGATAAGAAAATCTTCGACAAGGTATGTTTAGAGAAGCAAAACTGTATATTTCCCTTCCATATTCTGAAACCTAAAAACCTCCTTTTCTTGGTGGTCATTATATCATCACTGGGTCAGTATCAGCATGGTTTAGCTGCTGTGCAAGTAACAGTAACTGTGTACATGAGATCTGCCAAATCTCTGGTCTGTTTTGGGCAGCTGACTTTTCAGAATGCTTTTCATTCATAAACCTGCTTTCCTTCATCATCTGCCACTTTTGTCCCGCTTTCCCCATTTTGTTTATTCTCTTTTCCTCTTCTCTATCTGGACCACAGAGTTATACTTAGCCCACCACTCATTTTTACCCCAACTATACCAACTTTGATCTATCTGATCTCTTATTCCAAGTTATTCATGCAAAAATAAATGGCATGAAAGCTGCAGAAAATGCTGCTGGAGTTTAAGAAGGAAATCCAGTAAGCTTCTTTATTTTCTAATTGTTTATTGTCTTTTGTATTTACTGTTTGTCATAAGGCTGTTATGTGATCTTTAGGATATGGGAGTCTAAGCTCTCCGTAGTAGATCGCATGTGTATTTGATGGCACATTCAGCTATTCGAAGCTGATGAAGGCCAATTCTTTGTTAGGCTGCAAAAGCATCATACAATTTTTTGCTGTTCATCTCATGGCATTTTAGTTTTAAATGGGGATTATGTGGTTCATGAACTGGTCTTAAATCATCTACAGGCTGTCACTAATCATTTTCTTAACATCTGTTCTTTCCTTTGGTTAATTACTTATCAAATGTCAAAATGAGATGGCTGAGCGGTATGTCCTGTTATCTGAACCAACCCTAACTTCACAATCCTTTTCTGTAGCGCTACATGAAAAACCATGAGATGTTCTGAATGCACAACAACTTCGTTTTAAGCCTGATTAAACATAACCGTCAGATATAAGGAGGGGGGAGGGGGAGCGTAATAAATAGATAGACGTTAACCTACCTAATGGTTATAAACAGACTTAGGACCACAGCTTTTAAAGACTGTAGTTTTATTGCTGTAGACACATGCGAGATGCTTTTATGGAGAATTATAATTCCAAATTGACTAGTGGAAGTTGTTGGGTTTTTTTACTGGGGTATTCCAAGATCCATGGAAAATGTACATTTTCATTCTAAATGTGTCTCATAACCTGAAACTTCTTGAGAAGCAGACAAAGCTGTCATAATTAATCAACATTACCCAAATTTGCTGTGGCTAAAAATATTACTTGTTTTTGGTTTGGAACAGAGTTGAGCATCAAATAATCTGTCCAAAAATATAGGCTCCAGCTCACTTCCCAGTAAAAATAAAATGGCTATTAGAAACAAATATATAAATACAAAGAAAATAGATTACATAATATGGTAGGGCTATTTTAACATCAGTGTTTTTCCTCTCCGCAGGGTTGCTATATATTTTCTTAATGACTGAGATCAGCATCCAAGTATAACTAGAAATGCCTTTTCTGAATTGCTTTGATTGTGGTGAGGGTTTTGATTGTT
Organism: Struthio camelus; assembly: GCF_040807025.1. NCBI lineage: Eukaryota > Metazoa > Chordata > Aves > Struthioniformes > Struthionidae > Struthio > Struthio camelus. The sequence goes on from NC_090944.1 coordinate 108,213,663, forward strand.
TGGGCTTAAAGTTAACTCTCAGGTTTGGGCTTAAAATGAAATGTGAATGTATAGGGGAAAACCTGAGCCACAGAATAGTTGCAGTGTGAGGTTTATGTCCTGCAAACAAGCGATATAGACAGGACTTGAGTTTCGTATCAGAAGGGACTTTCCTAATTACTGCTCCTACTTAGCTCTCCTGTTACCCTGAAATAAGAGAGATCCTGAAATAGTGTGAGAGTCTTACACCAGCCTCTAACAAGTCTAATCAGAAATAAGCCTTTAACGTGACATTGACCAAAAAGAAGGGGGGGGTGCCACTATATGCTATATATACTAAAGTACTTTAGCTCAGCAGCATGAGTCTGAATTTATTTTATACATAGCAAGTAAAATACTTCCTTGCACTTGTTACTATGAATGAAGAGCAGGAATTAGAGTATCTCAGGAATGAAATATCCATTTGTAATCCAGCTCTGAAAAGTCCAGAACTCATTGGTGTGCTGAAAGGCTACCGGTTAAAAAGCTCTAAGGAAATGAGAAGCAGAATCTCACCGAGCCCCACAGCTGCTCTCTCTATGAACAAAGACGGGGCACTACGGTAAAAAAAGATGACAGGCAACATTTTGCTCTGAAGGCTGGAAAAGAACATGAAAGCATCCGTTTCCTTACTGTAGGACTTTGTTAGCTCACAAAATATGGATGTGAATCCTTGGAGGGGGGAAAAGACAGGAGGTCATGCCAAAAAGCCTATATCTCTGCAGGTCATTCATTACACCAGGGACGGGAAACTGAGGTCCACAGTGCTGCAAGAATTCGTGGTTTACTTTGATTCTGTATAAAAATGCAAATTTATTTTTAATCTTGTGTTGTTCCTTTTCCCCTTAATCAAGTTTCTTTACCTGTTGGAAGGGCAGTATGGCCTATCATGGGAGTCCAAGGAAGATACTTTGTTTTCCAATATCCTGAGCAAACATTTAGACTGGTAGTGAAGGAATCCGTACTACTCGTTGTTGCTAATTACACCACCTAAGAAAACAGTTGCATCTACTGTTTGTAAGTAGCTAGTCATTCTAGGCAATCTGAATGCAGTCTAAACAATGATGAAATATTTAGAAATCACTGATAGTGATGCACCAGCAGATAATGGAGTTCTCAGCTTCTTGTTTACATTATACCATCCATATGTAATGCTTGACAAAGTATTTGCTGTGACATTGGCATGCTTATCTGCGTCAGTTAAAAGGAGTGTTAATTTATAATCAGCTGTGATTGGAATACTGTTCCAAGGCATTGAATTATTCACCACAAGAAATGTTCCATTAATCAGTTCAAGAGAGGAAAGGACAGTTTTAAAAAACATATATATAAATGCCCAAAGATGCTAATGATGTCCTTAGGCAATTTAAAAAATCCTAGTATACAGCAAGCAACTACATTTATTTAAAAATCCCCACTTACTCTGAAACCATTAGTCATAAGAAGTTCCTTCCTTGCGTATTGACTTCCCTAAAAGTGCTTGCATGAATAAAAATAGCTTGAGTAGTATGGAGGCTCAAAATGTAAGTGATTGTTTTAAAGAGCCAATTGAAATTAGAGAGACCCCAGAACTGAGAAATAATTGTATCCTTTTAATTCTAAAAATAATAATTTGACATGAGCACTGCAGAATGTTTTCCTTTGTTACATGCTCATTCTGCTGGCTGAACTGAGGAAGTGCCTGATGCGCGGGGTATTGGAAAGCCAGGCTGCTATAAACTGAATGCATTGAGTAAAAAAAACTCTCAATCAACATCAGCACAGATTCTTTATTGCTTAATTGGGGCCATCTTGCAGTTTCTAAGAGCTATTGGGCATGCTGTTCGTTTAAAAACTGAAACAGCAACAAATAAACTTTCAATGCATCAAGATGAGCCGCATCATAGTTACTGATGCTCAAAATATTGAGCGCTATACATATTAAGGAATACGTTTTAAGGGCATTTATCTAACTCCAAACGGCTTTTGCTGTTGATGGGCAACATAAGGTCCATGAGTCACCCAGGACACATAATCACTGTGGCTAATAATCGGAGAAAACAGCTCTGCATCTAAGCAATTGTGTAATTTGATTTTAATAGGTCCTTGCCTAAGCCTATCCTTTTCCATGATGTGAGTGTCCTGGTGCCTCTGTCTCATGAATAACCAGAGTGAGTTCATTGTAAATGGAATATGAAATACTGTGAAACCCTGACTCCACCAAAGACTATGGTAAAACAGCCATTCTGCTCAGTGAGGACAAAATTTCACCTGCAAAGTCTAGCTCTGCCTAACTCCAGCAAATGAGATGACGACACTCGTTGGGCCAGCGTACACTTACGTCCTCAGTAAGCGAACAGGGTAAAATGCTTGCCAACCCAGCTGATACCACTCTTGAACACAAAGATACTTGTTTATGTCTTTGACATAAACAAGTCTCAGGTGCTTTATATTGTCTTATGCAATATATCTTTTTTATACCTCAGGCTAAATCCTGCTTTCAACAAAGTATTTCCAGCAAAGTCAGTGGGACCTTCCCCGAGTTGATACTGGAGAGAACAAGGAAGAATATAGGAGATATTGCTTACAAACTTTCTGAGTTTCTCCTGAGTGAGCTTTCTCACTCTCAGGAGTGAGAAAACTCCTGAGTTTTCTGAGCCTGTAGGGCTTTTACTTGTCAGCATTAGTAGCTATGCAAGGAAGTAAGGCAGCCTTCAGCTGTTTGGACCTACGACATCTGATGTAAAAAGAAAGAGTCCTGCTTGATCTTTGTGCTTAGGCCATAACCCCCAACTAGAACTGGTGAGGCAGATTATCTCAGCAGGCTGGGAAGTCTTAAAGGATTCCCAGCCACTGCTGGGACCATTCAGTTGAGTTACCCTGAAGATGCAGCCAATGTGCTGTTGGATTTTGAGGTTTGCTTGCTTGCTTGCTTGCTTGTTTTGAAAGACAGAGAGCGGGAGAGTGACAGAGAAGAAAGAGAAAATGCTTTTGGAGGAAGCATTAGCACACACAGCAGGTGACTAGGGAGTTCCGGTCTCTACTTCAAATCTGGCAGTATGGGGATATGAAAGTGTATCTTACAACTTGCAGGCCACGGCACTGAGATGCGCGGAAGAGTTAAGTTCTGCCCAGCTGACTTTTCTGTGTGTAGTAAGGGAGGCTGCATATACTAAGTAACCTTGGGAAGGCTTACGATAGTTTGGCAGAGCAACATACTGTGCAGGAATCCTGCGGCAGCTCCCTTGTAAAAAAGGCCTAACAGTATTACAGCTCGGCTGGTTTTACTCATGGCAAAAATGTAAATGTCTGAGCAACAAGGCAAAAGCTACGGGAGAAACTTTGAGTGCAATGGGCTTGGGAACTTAAAGTTGCCACTGTGTTTGGGCACAAAATCTTTGAGTAAATTTAATTCAGATTTTAATGCTAGCTGTGGTTGTTCATTCCGTCTGTAAATCAAGCCACCTAATTTTAGAAGACTAATATTAGACCCTCAGGTTTGAAAACTTTGACCTCAAGCTTTGTTTAGGATGTACGACTCTCATGCCAATTGCGGCACAGAGGAGAAAAAAAAAACAACATCTGGTCTGCTTTTATAGCTTCTACTGTAATGCATGGTGGCAAATCCATTTAACTAAGCTATACAAAAACATCACTTCAGCTTAATTATAAATCTGTTGCATATCATTCTGGTTTTTGAAAATGAATATGGATAAGCAGACTTACCTCTAATCTTTATTGATCCCTATCAAGAGATGAGCAGATGATGAACTTCAACCATCCAGTTCTGTTCTAGTGCATTTCCCATCTGTACAGAAATGGAAAAATATTTACTGTAATTAACACCAAACACTTCAACTAAATGACTGTGGTAGTAAGCAAAACGAAAAAGAAATGTAAGGAGGAAATCACATATGAGAAAACATTGTTCTGTATTGCCAAGGTCAGTAGGCACCAGAACAGAGAGGGGAGGAAATATGCTACTTCGTTTGGGTAGTGGGTTTTGTTCTTCCTCTTGGCTAAATGCGTAAAGGTGAGCACATTGCTTAACATCTAAGCGCTTCAGTTTTGTTGCCTCTTAAATGGAGATAATAGCTCTCTAGAATGGGTCTGTTTTTATCCTGATACTGTATTAGTGAGTAGAAAAAAAGTCATTGCAATGTTCCAGGTCGACCACTAAATTGGGGAAGACACACAACTAGAGGGCTGGAGAGCGGGTAAGATGCAAAAAGCCAGCATGCAGTTATGGGAGATTAAAATGGGAAATGATCCCTATCATAGGCTGCAAAGGTAAAGCATGCGTCAGCCTTCGTTTCATGAGGGAAGGATCTCACTGACTTAGGTTATAAAAATCACAAAAACTTGAAATGGTACCTTGAAATTTCTGTCTGTGAGGAGAGTAAGGTCTTTCTGACAAATGCAAGGGTGCCCATTTATTGCATGTAGTTGACCAAGAATTCCCCACTGAGATCATGAGATTTCAGTTCCAGAGCTGTATGCGTCTCTGTTGGCACCTGTCATTCATTTAACCTGTCATTCCCATCTGCCCAGATTTGGAGAAAAAAGATCTCTATTCCCTCTGCTTTCTACTCATCCTCAATCGTCTGATGTAATTCATCTTCTCTATAAAATATCTTAAATGCAAGCAGCCCCATTAACACGATAACCATAATGATCTACATCCAGAGAAAATAGACCTTGGTCACTGTTGGCTTTGGTCTATCCAGACAGTGGTGAAAAGGAAATATGTATGAAAAGGGAGACTATTTTCAGCTTCCCCAAGAATAAGTACTATGAAGAGTTCCTTATCAGCTATTACTTAAATTGTCATAGGTGTCTGGACATTCAAGCCAGCCCTGGGGCCAATTAGCACCCGCTTGACTCCATATCTCTCAAGATCCCCTCCATTTGATGAATGCTATTTAGAAAATCACAGAAAGCAGCACAATGATTCTTCCTCTGGAGACAACAATGATCCCAGTACATTTATTAGTTCCTTGGAGAAGAAAATGTATACACATCTCTGTTTTTTCTTAAATTCTATAGCTGCAGGAGATCATTATCTTATTTCAATGTCCTATTTCCAAAGACATTCTGTTTTACAATCCTTTAAAATTCAAAATAACATGAAAAATGCTTATATACATTTATAGATATGGAATTTTATAGGTAACACTTTGCACGTTTAAAGTTACACAGTTTAAAAAGAAATCCACTGTCACTTATTCGTACTTGCTTGCTTGCATTACTTTTCAGCTTGGATAATATCAATTAAATGGTTTATGATTATTTCACATTGAATTTCACTCCAGGCTCCCTCTGCACTAGCATAGCTCTTCAGTGGTTGAGCGGCAGCAAATCCTGTAGGGATAAAGTTTATTTCTTTGTTGTAACACAGGGTTTCTTTTGGAATTTTTTTAAATTGCTCATGCCTGCTGATAGATCCTAGTCTTCGTCACAGACCCATTAACATGTAGGCCCTGATACTATAAAAGATGCCTTGGCAAGCCACTGCTCTGGCTTGGAGTCCCTTTCAACGTCAAAAAAATGAAATCCTGGCCCTGCTGATTGCCAAGAGCGAGGAATGAGTAAAAGAAAATAAGTTAGAAAATATAAGTAGCTGAAATGAGAATTTGGCCTTGCTGAATCGCCAAAATCCTGCCCCGTCTGGTGCATAAGTCATGGACAGAAAGTGATTTGCTATGTGGTCTCAGTCATACACTGCTCCATGCTCTCTGCTCCATGCTCTGGTCATCATCACTGCAAAACACATGGCTGCTCTTTTTATTAGAGCAGTATTCCTGAAAAAAAAGCGAGAGAGAAAAATCAATTGTATTACTCTTGTTTCTATCGCTAACTACCAGATGAAGACAGTGGCACTGAGAGCAGAGCGCAGACAACGGGATTGCAGTTTGTTGTCTCAGAACTAACTATACTGCAAAATTACAAAACAGTGGCTTGTGACTTGCAAAACTGCAAAACTGCAAAACTGCAGTGGTCTGCAGGACTGGGAATGAGGACTTGGTGCCAGTTCTGCCACGGACTTACTGGCTGGCCTAAGAGAGGTCAAGCAGTGCTGACACAGCTTGGATGAGACCCGGGGCAGAAGTACCCAAGGAGCCATACGGTGCTGCGTGTGCAGCTGAGCGCGGGGCTTGCTCCTCCCTCGTGCGGGCTGGCTCCTTGGGAGCAATGGCAGGGGTCAGAGCAAGGAATAGACGATACGTAGGTACGTACGTGTAACGCAGCACCGCTCGTTACTGTAAGCAGCTAAATTTTTAAAGAGCATGTTTCACCCTAATTTGAGACCACCTAGAAAATGTTGTGAGTGACTCAAGAAAGGGACATAGTAGGAATTTACCTTTTAAGAAATCCATCTTTATTTGCTATTGCAGAAAGAAGGCCCAGGACCAGGTCACTACGAAACAAAGAAAGAACGATCTCGCACTGTGTGCTCATGTTTCCAGTCGAAAGTACCCAGGATGCTGCCAGTCCGCTCAGTGAGTAATCTGAAATATTATCCGATAAATAGTGTGTCTCAACGGCCTGAAATTAATCACTCGGGGTCATCTCTAAAAGAAACAATTACGAAGAATCAGTTTCGGAAACATTTCCTGAGGCTGAGAAAGGTGAGACTTTGGCTGTGGAAAGAAAATACTTTTAGAGAAGGTTAGCTGGGCAGAAACAATGGGCTTCTGGCACTGAGTTTTCTGAGCGTTGGTGCAAGCATTTCAGCCATTTATGTAAATCCAGCTGAGGCTGGCAGCCTCTCAAAGCATGCTAGTCACGGGTATCAGCATGGTACGTAGCAAGAGGTTGGTTGAGACAGTTAAGCTTGAGAGATTTTTCTGATCTATGTATATATGTGAGAAAGGGGGAGGAGAGAGGCAGGCAGACAGATTTATCTTTTCAGGAAGGAAACTCAATTTTGTTGCTTTTCAGGAACAGGAGAGGCTGAGAAAAACCATGATAGCCTATGGGAGATAGGGAAAAGGACTGGACGCTTGCAGACGCATATCAGGATAACAATCTTGATGTAATGAAACTGTTAGGAACAAGAAAGAAAACAGTGGGTTTTCTTAAACAAACTTCTGGGACAGATTTCGCCCCTTTCCACCATTTCTGTTTTCGGGTTAACATACCCATAAATAGCACGGCCTTGTATTTTCAATAACATAGATGCAATGTTCTAGAAAACGTTTGCAACGAGTGGGCAGCTGTGCTGTGACCAGGCCCGCCGAATGCTCTTTCAGGCCCCAGGGCGAACGAAACAGCAGCCTTCTCCTCCTCACTCTGCAGTCACTCCCTTCCTTTTCCTCCCCCTGGACCCTCTCTCCTCACTCCTTAAGTTTATTAAAACCTAAATTTGGGCCCAAGCAGCTGCAAGCGACTGAAGCAGGCTGGAATGAGAGGGGATGAATCAGATAAGGGGATGGAGTAGTACTGGGGAGCAAGGTCCGTGATGTTGAGGGTCTCTCTGGTTTCTCTGGACTTCTCAACTTCCTTCTCTCACTGGGTTTGTTGGTGGCCACGCCTCACATACCTATCAGTCACTTCACTCTCACCTTGACTCTTATACTTAACCTTGATTTCGCAGAGATTTATGCCTGTGCTTCCCTCTAAGTGCATGAATCACTGAATTGAATCAATTGGGTTGTATATGCTTGTAAATATGCAAGCCCTGGAGATCTTCCTGGACATTGTTTCTGGGCTCTCTAACACTGGAGGCAGAATGGCTCAGTGGTGCGCTCAGATGGAAACGAAGAGGTATGGTGACCATGGGCAAGTCATTTCATCTTTCTGCAATCCAGTCTCCCCACACATATGTAGGGATAATGATACTGTCATCCTTTGAAGACTACTTTTGAGATCTCTGCGTGAAAATAGCTATTCAAAGATACACGGCACGGAGGCGCAGTCCTTCTCTGGAGGTTTCAGGTGCTTCTGCAACACGACACTCGAAAATGAGGTCTTTTTCTAGGAGTAATTATTTGGAGGTTTACTGTTTGTTCCTCTCTCATTTTTTTGATATTTCTTGTTTTTTTTCCATTTGTACAGGATACACCAGGGCCTGGAGCCTATGAACCCACAAGACAGTTTCCAAAGCAGCCACGAACTATCGCGAGCTTGGGTCAGGAGCACAGCATCTTCTTCAGCACTCCAACCGCGTTTTAGAATAAAATATCAGCATGACAATTTATAAACTACTGATTCTGAGGGAAGGCAATGCCCCGTCTCTCCAGACACTTTTTCTCCTCATATCGGACTTGCTGTATATGACCTACCTTTGCCAAAAAGCAATAGATACCCCAAAGAGCATATTTATTTCCTGCTCTCCATCCAGAGAAAAATGGGGTCAATGTTGGCAAAAACTGACTTTTTAATAGGTGGCATTGTGCTCTTGGTGCAAGGATACTGTGAGAATTGGTGCCACATAATGCATTGATGGTAGGAGACCTTCCTGTTCGTAACAGGCCTGATATAGCCTTTGCCAAGAGCCAGGCACCTGGGAGGCCTGCTCAGCCTAACGAGGGGAGGCTGCTTTCAGCTGGAACAAGTAGGGAAGAAAAAAGCCTATTTTCCTCAGCTGGCTGGGGGAGGGTTTGCTCTTGTTGTGAGGCCCTGATGGGAAGCTCCTTTTTGAAGGCAAGAGAAGGCTGTAGAGAGTCATGGCTCAGAGCAAGGTGTGCTGTCAAAAGCTGAGTGGTTGTGAGGTTGGGTAGTGTGTGTGTGCTCTGTGTAAGGGAGGAGGTGGAGGGTCTGCATGGTGATAGAGGGACTGTCTCTGCAGAGGGGAGGCAGCTGGCTCCAGGCACTTGCTTGGAGAGGCTGTCCTGGTGTGGGCAGCGGGGCCAGAGCTCTGCAAGTGTTTGTGCTGCTCAACATGGAGGGTGGGAGGGAAACAAGGGAGCTGGGAGGGGACTAGAAAGGGAGAAATCTGAGAGGAAGCTGGGCAGAAATGGAAAGTGAAGCAGGCAGCTCAGGGGAAGGGAAATCATTTAGGATGTGGGGTAGGGGAGAGGTTGAAGAAGTGCTCTAAAAAAAAAAAAATGGAACAACCTTGTGGCAGGGCAGGTAGAAACCAACCTGATGAAAAGAAACAATGATTAGCTAAATGTTAATCTGAAAAGAAGGCTCTAAAAACTAAAGGAAAGTCCTAATTTGACAGCACTGAAAGAAAGGATCAAGCTATGGAAATGTATTTTCTGGCACTAATTCAGGATTGTGCTTAGATCAATGAATAATTTAAAGCGGTGAGCCATATGTGTGTGAGTTAAGTACCTTTTGGATTTGGGGGATCTGGTGGGAGTGACACTCCCTGCACTGATCAGGTTGCTAAAGTGTTTTTAATTCTGTCTTTGCTCCTTCTCTGGCACTTACAATTGCTTTTAACTTTTTGAAATTCAACATACTGAGCTGAACTCTTCCAGACAGTTTCCTTTTGAAGCTGGCTTCATGCATGTAGACTCAAGGAAACCCAGTTCAGCCATTTCACAGCAGGAGTGGCTGTTATTCCCTTGTTCTGGTTTTAAGTGTTTCAGAAATGCTTTTTAACTATCACAGCTGTCTTGCAAGGTGCAAGGACCCTCCTTCCTGAGGCTTCTAAGACTGAACGCTTCACAGGGACGTAAAGTTTACTTTTGGGGATTTTAGTCACTTTTTGGAGTAGCCCTAAAAATACGGGGTGGGTTGTTCATGAAATGCTCCCCGTGTGCTGTAGGTATGTGGGTGTGCGTTCCCAGAGAGGGCTGAAGTTTTATGTTTCTGCTTAGATGAGTGAAATAAGTGATATGGCCGTAATACGACAAGTAAAGCAGGGCACAGTCGAAGGAAAGTATGGAATAAGCTTAAATGAAGTACATAAATCCATTGTGTATTGAATTCATCACTGTTCCTCTTTGCTGAATCTGAGAGCGTTACTGAATTTCACTAAACTCATGATTAGATTTGTAGTCTAACAAATGGTTGCTGGTCTGAGGCACTGTTGGGGGGGTGGGGGGTGGGATTTGGTTTTATTTGTGCTGTTTCCTGCTGCCGGTAGCATAGTTAGGAGGAGGAAAGGCAGAAGGAAGGAGAGAGACGCTAGAGCAAATGTCGTCGGCTACCCAGCACGGTGTGGGGCTTGGGCACCTCTCAGGTGGAGGTGCGCTGTGAAAACAAACCCTGGGGACTGGGCGTGTCCGGTAGCACCGAGTTTCTGGAAGACATATGTCAGGAACTGGGTAGTAAAGCTTGCTGGGGCTATTTATAGAGACCAGACACTTTTGGGTGAGATCAGGGGAAGTGATGTGGTTGTTTGACTGCTCAGCCTGGCATAGAGGGGAACTGAGAAAAGTCGTGGAAAATCCGGGGCTGTGTTCGTGGAGGGGTTGGTAGGATGGGAGCACGTCATGCTGTTCTGTCATCAGCAGAGACCTTTCTGGAAGTGTTTTATTCATGTGGCTCCTGGTGCTCCTCAGGCAAGAAGAGCTTTCCGCGAAGTCTTGTGGCCGAGACTGTCTTGGGAAACACCAAACGAGCTCTGAAAGGCGATGCACGTGCTGCGTTTTCATTTGACAGTTGAACACGTAGGGTAGCTTTGGAGTCCTGCGCACGACTGTCTCATCTGCCTTAGCAATGCTCGTGCTGCTGATGACGTAAGTACAGTGTCTATTTGCTAAGAGAGGGAAAATCCCATCTGGACTCAGCTGTTGCTTCGCATCTGTCTTGGGTGGTGCTGCTTTCTTGGCCGATGTGAGGAGGGCCTGCATCAGGCCTGGTGCCCTGGGTAACACTGAAAGAAAGCGAACAGAGGTGGGTGCAGGAGGAGGCTGCGGGGTGCTGCTGGAGGACGAGCCACCGCCGCGAGCGGAGCCGCGTGCAGCAGTCGCCACCCCACGCAGGGAGCCCCCCCGAACAAGGGATGGCGTAACAGAAAGAGGAGAACTGCGAGAAAGGAAGGAAGCTGGGGGAAAACCATGTCTTTTTCCCTGTGAAGTTCCTTGGTGGCTCATGTGGTGCTTTCCACCTTGCCAGGAGTGGAGGTGGGTCTCCCCCGCCCACACCCAGGGGGAAAACTAATTGTATGTGTTGTTTCTTTTTGTAATGGAAAGATCTCTGCAGAAAGAGGGTGGAGCAGATGGGTGGAGCTGCCTCAGAGGGAGTAAAGACAAATGGCGAAATGCAGGAGTGGGAAAGCCACCCTTACCAGGCATGGTAAATCCCCCTTTGATTGAGAAACATCAAAGCAGAAAGCTGTACTATCTACTGGTATTTCTTGCTACAGGAAGACTTTGGGCTATCACCAAAGGGTTGCATCCACCCAGAGGACACTTGTCCTCCATGTTAGGTGGGACTGGTAAATGTTTGAGTCCCTGTGCTACCTGTCCCTGGGATGAGCAGCATCTTTGCACTATCCATGCAAATTCTTTGTGGTGACATTGTAGGCTCTGGTAATCAGTAACTAGCTAAGGATCTGAGATAAAATAGTGGTTTTAGTGCACTTAGGCACATGGGAATCATTTTAAGTATTGGCAATACTGCGATCTAGTGCGAGTCAACCAATTTTGCCAGCGCCCTGCTTGTAATCTTTGCAGCACAGGCTTCTTGAGGGATGAGGGAAGAGACTTGCTGTTGGGGACTGCACGCTTGCCTGCAGTTCTGTGGAGATATTAAAGAAACACAACTTCTATTTTAGTCCCCTTCTGTGCCCTGTTGCACATCCAAGGACAAGTTGCATCCCCGTTCTCTGTTAGCAACCCCAGCCGTTACCTAGTTAAACTGTAAACACTCAGGGAAAGGACCCTGCAGTTCTACAGTGCCTAGCACAGACGAAATCCAATCTCAGATCAGACTTTGGACTCTCCTGCGATCTGAATAATCTAAAGGTCATTGCTGCTGCAGAGATTGGATGAAAGTTGCATCCTTAGGTAGAGGAGAGCTTAGGTGGCCAGCTGTTTCTGTGTTGTGAGCTGTGTAACGTGCAAGTTGTCTGATACCACATTTTTGTAGATCCCTGTATGGAATAGATTGATCCGCACTCCATTTAAATGACAGCAATAAAGTGCATGTTGAGGAGTCTGACTATACGTAGGTGTCCTTTTGGGCAGATGAATTATGTGCAATTTATTAGTTTGAGAAGGTGCAAAGGGTTCTTTGTTTGGTTTACTGTACCCTGTCAGACTTGCCAAACAGAGTTGCTGATAAAAGGTCTTCCTGACAGACCCGTCTTTCAACCATTCTGCGATTCTGTGAGGTTGGAAGAGACCTCTGGAGATCATCTAGTCCAACCTCCCTGCTCATGCAAGGTCACCTACAGCAGGTTGCGCAGGATTGTGTCCAGATGGCCTCTGAATATCTCCAAGGATGGAGACTCCACCACCTCTCTGGGCAACCTGGTCCAGTGCTCTGTCACCCTCACAGTCAAGAGGTTTTTCCTCAGGTTCAGACGGAACTGCCTGTGGTTCAGTTTGTGCCCGTTGCCTCTCGTCCTGTCGCTGGGCACCACGGAGAAAAGTCTGGCCCCATCCTCTCGACACCCTCCCTTCAGATACTTGTACACCTTATCAGATCCCCTCTCAGTCTTCTCTTCTCCAGGCTCAACAGGCCCAGCTCTCTCGGCCTTTCCTCATGTGAGAGGTGCGCCAGTCCCTTCATCATCTCAGTAGCCCTCTGCTGGACTCTCTCCAGGAGTGCCATGTCTCTCTTGTACTGGGGAGCCCAGCACTGGACACAGTAGTCCAGGTGAGGCCTCCCCAGGGCTGAGGAGAGGGGCAGGATCACCTCCCTCCACCTGCTGGCAGCACTTTTCTTAACGCAGCCCAGCATGCCACTGGCCTTCTTGGCCACAGGGGCACGTTGCTGGCTCACGGTCAAGCTGTTGTCCACCAGCACTCCCCAGGTCCTTCTTGGCAGAGCTGCTTCCCAGCAGGTCAGCCCCCAGCCTGTACTGCTGCCTGGGGCTATTCCTCCCCAGGTGCAGGACGCTGCACTTGCCTTTGTTGAACTTCAGGAGGTTCCTCTCTGCCTGTCTCTCCAGCCTGTCCAGGTCCCTCTGAATGGCAGCACAGCCTTCTGCCACTCCTCCCAGTTTCGTATCATCAGCAAACTTGCTGAGGGTGCTCTCTGTCCCTTCATCCAGGTCACTGATGAATAAGTTAAGCAATACGGACCCAGTATTGACCCCTGGGGGGCATCACTAGCTACAGGCCTCCAGCTACACTCTGTACTACTGACCAACCACTGCCCTCTGAGCTCTGCCATCCAGCCCGTTCTCAATCCACCTCGCTGTCCACTCATCCAGCCCGCACTTCCTGAGCTTGCCTATGAGGATGCGATGGGAGACAGTGTCAAAAGCCTTGCTGATGTCCAGGTAGACAACATCCACTGCTCTCCCCTCATCTCCCCAGCCAGTCCTTCCGTCAGAGAAGGCTATCAGACTGGCCAAGCGTGATTTCCCCTTGATGAGTCCGTGCTGACTACTCCTGATCACCTTCTTGTCCTCCACATGTTTAGTGATGACCTGCAGGATGAGCTGTTCCATCAGCTTTCCAGGGATGGAGGCGAGGCTGACAGGCTTGTAGTTTCCCAGGTCCTCCTTCTCACCCTTTTTGAAGAGTGGAGTTCCTCCAGTCTTCAAAAAAAAAAAAACAAAAAAAAACAAAAAAAAAACCCAGAACCTGGAAGGGGTTTTGAGAGGCATTTGGTAATACTGGTTCAGGAAAGGACATGAACTCCTAAGTAAAACTTTCATTTTTCTGAATGCTGTAGCAGACCTGCTCCTTTGCTCACTTTCCATAGTGGTAGTTAGGTGCAGATTCACTGTGGTTAGCAGAGTGTTACCACTGCAAAGCCAGTAAGAGCTGAAAGGAGCCCCAAAAGCACATTCCCTCCCCGCTGCTTGTTGTGTTATCCCACGTAAGGGAGCAATGCAGCCCAGCAGGCAGCTATCACTCCTGGTATATGTCCTTGGGCTTAGTTTAGCTCTCTGAGAAAGGTCCAAAGCAAGACCCCGATCCTGAAGCCCTTCTGCTGCTACCCGGCAATTGCTCCAGTGTGGAGGAGCCAGTGGCTTATGTGCTTGTGCCCTACAACTAACGCTTCAGCTAGTGTCCGCTGAAGACAGTTCTGGACTGTGTCAGGTTAAGGGCTAGCCTTTGCTCTCAAATTGCCTTTTCTGTAAAAGGATCTGTGGTGCCTGGTTTAATGAGTTGCTGTAAGAAGCATTACATTGTCTTCCTCTTTCTTCCCTGAATGGATGGAAAAGACTGATGAATAACTCAAACGGGCCGCTTCATTTGTAATTTTTGTTGCCACCAGTTATGTTTCTGCTGGTGTAACCTTGGGTTTCCCCGTCTGAGTAGGTAGCTTTGCTGTTCCCTCTTCTCCCTTTGAAAGACAGACTCTGTGATAGTGGCATTCCCATCTTATAGTGCTAAATACATCCTTTCATGGATTTAAAATAGGCAGATATCTACATAAAATGGTAGCACTCAGTAGAAATCAATAGATACTGGTGCTGGTAAACTTGATGTATTCAGCCTCCTTCTTGTGCTGCTGTTTAGCTAAATGTGGCTCGCATTGTACTGAAGTGGCTGCCTTCAAGGTAGCTGGGGACGCATGGCTGAGTTTTCTTTATAGGTGCTTTCAAATATTTATCTGCACAAGGATAATGGGAGAGCTGTGTTTCCTTTTGTCGTCAGAATTTCAGAAAGGATTTTAGTCCCCTTGTGCTTACTGAGCGCTGACAAGAGTGGCTTGATCCTGCTGGCATAGGACCGTCTCTTCTTCCCCTCCACCGTAAGCAGGAGTACGCTGTGCCTTCCCAGACTGGGTGGGCTACCAGGAAAGTATCTGTGTTTCGGAAATGCAGCTGAAGGTCATTTTCTGGCCTGTAAGCTGCAACCACTTAGATTTGATGGGGGGATGGGGTGTCCTGCTCTTCATCCTCTCTCTCTTTATTCCCGGCTCTCCTTTTAATTGGTGAGAAACTGAGTAAAGCTGGAGCGCGTACAGTTTTGACTTCCGTATGAGATATGGGTGTTCAGTGCATCCCAGAACTGGGCATCCATTTCGCTCTTGCAAACACGACCATTAACATGGGCATGTCTTAAGATGCTGTGTACTGTACTTGTTGCACTTCTGCAGCGTCTGCTCTTGATGCTGAGAGTCTATGAAAGGTCTCAGATGAATCATTCAAAATCTGGACTTCCTAAATTCCTAAAGCTGCCGCAAGTCTAGTGTGCAGCTCAGTTGTAAGTCAGCTCTGAGATGATGCTGTTTACAACAGGGCTGTGGACACAGGGGACCACTTTAACGTGCTATCTGCTCTTTACTCTTCAGCACTTCACATTTCTTCCAGTTCGAAGGGCTTTTCTTCCTTTGCTCTAGCTCTGACTAGACATTAAGAATTTTACTGTGTCTGAAGAAATACCCCGGACCCCAAGCAACACATTGCAGCACGCCAACAGGAGTGTCAGTGTGTTTTGCCTTTGCCTTAGGCAAAGGTGTTGCAGGCATGAGGTAACAAAGATAAGGATCATCTGGGGTTACTTGCTGCCTCCCCAGGTTCTCAGAGTGATGATGATGGCCGTTATAACGTTGTTGTGTAAAAAGTATTTTAGCAATTACTGTGAAACTAGATGGAAAGCCAGTGCTGAAGAACTCGCTTCGAGTGTCCAATGAGCTTCCTCTTTATTTCCGAAACTCTGCCCTGCCTGTCTCCTTCCCTTTTGAAATGTGCATACACAGCTGTGTTGCTGGTGCACAGGGGACAGCGGGTCCCCTCTGGAGAGAGGAGGACAGCCGCGTGCGCTACTGCGGCGAGTGATGGACCTCACCTTCACCCGCATTTCCTTAGCGCGTGCGGGAGGAGGGCAGCAGGCTCGCTACCTGCCTCTACCCCCCCCCCCCGTCTAGCCTGGCTATTTCCCAGCTGTTGCGCCTGCTTCGCTCAATGCCTCTTACCCCGGTTCTGTGCAGGAAAGTGGCTCATCTCCCTTGAGCCCAAGTGAAATTCGTCTCCTCTTCCTGTGTCATAGGAAAAAAACCCATGCAAAGGAAAGGATTCTTTAACTACAGGAGTGATTGATTTCTGCACAGTACAATCCTTGCCTAAGCAAGGATTGGCGACCTCTTGAGCTCAACAGTACAACTTTTGGCAGTGAGGTGAGAAGGCTCCTTGTGCTCATGTTTCTTTCTAGGCCCAATCTTACATGCAGACGTGGGTTATATTTACATTGTGGCTTATAGTTGTAAATTACAGCCTGGTAGCTGGAAGAGAAAAATGGTTCCTGCATAACATGGCTGAGAAGGACAACTCGGGACTGTCTGATGAATCCAGTTTCTGATATACTAGTGGTCTTAAGTTTTACCTTCCTAACTGATTGATAGAATATCTAAGGTGATGGGTACCTAGATGATATCTAAAGTTATGTTTAAGACAGTTTTTTTTTTTTTTTGAAAGCAGGGTTGTCCGTTAATATGCCCACACAGAGCAAGTTGTCAGTGGAACACCTAATGCTTACTGCTTCGCCCCACGTGGGAGGAGCAGTCACAAAACAGCATCATATTGACTCCTGCTGTGCGCTTGTTCGGTGTGCAGACTACTTGGTATGCACAGATACCCTTTCTGCAGTGAACAGGCTTGGATTCACCCAGGTCAAGATCACTTTATTAGCATTGCAAAAGCACTAAGAGCGTATACCACTGATAACCACCTGCTCGGTTTGATCATCGGCTACATATGTGATCCTAGCAGAGATAATTTGGAAAGGTATGTTTATGGCTTTGTACTTAGCATGTAAGGATATGCCTGGCAGTTTCACAAACATGTCCTTGGCTAAAGTCTGTTGCTAAGCAATAGTTTAAGATAAGGAATACATACAAATCTTTGAAGGCTTAAGCATGTCTAAAGCCCTAAAAATTAGGAGAGAGGTATAGAATAGAAAGGTCCTGCTTTTGTCTGGAGCACCTAAAAGGAATTTTAAGCATTATTAGTCTGGGAACAACATCATAATTGTAAGAATTTGCAGTATGTTCCTCTTCCTGTATCCAGCCAGCTGTAGTGTGCGGCAGAATATGCAGGTTGGATGAATTTCCAGCTCTACTTGCCCGTCTGAGGAGATAAGGTACAGAGAAAGAGCCACAGGTAGAAGTAATTGTCCTATCTGTGGCAAACTTTTGCATGTGGAGACAAAGGGGAGGGAGCCAGAACCACTTGCTGCTTATCTCTCACACTGCTTCTGTGTTTGCACTCCACGAGACCTTCATAGCTAGAGGTCACTTCCGTCGTGCTTCTGTAATCCTCGTTTGCCTTGTGACCATCAGTTACTGACTCACTTTGCAAGAAAATGGGAGCCTTCCAATGGTGGTCCTGCGTTGCTTGCATCTCATGGACCATGTCTCAAAGTACAGCTGATTTCATCTAAAAATGAGTCTGCTTCAGCATTCTCCATCTGTCCTTTAAGTCAACCAGTTTGTAATTGTACCTCCTAAGCAGTCTTCCGTACTTTACGACCTGTCTTCAGTGATTGCAAGCAGTGATATGGGGGCAGAAGAGGAGCTGCATCTCTGCTTCTCAATAGAAGCCTCACAGAAAACTTTTTTATCTTCTGTTCTCCCTGTTTCTCTGGGGTGTGGGTGAGAGAAAAGCTACTAGCTGCATGAACTTGGCAGCTGCAGTAGATTTGAACTGAATTGACCCATAGGATGCAAATGGAGTCATGAAGTATATGTGGCAACGTGATGCATATTAAAGTGATTTGGAGGGTAATGTTTCCCTGACTGTATTCTTAGTAACTGAGAGAAGTGATCTTCCCACCTTAGCTGTAAGCAAGTTATAACACCCACCAAAGAGACTTTCAGAAGCTGAAGGTAGCCCTGGCTACAGGATACCTCAAAGCATGGATTTAGTTGAGGCCCGTTCCCACTCTGCACTGGCTATTTGCATCCTCTGCCCCTTTAGTCCTTACAGAGGCCCCATGCCATAAAGCCCCTGAGCGAGCACAGGCTGTTTCCTGTTCCGATCTCAGTGGCATGCGTAAAAACATGCCCAAGAAATGACGGTGTTCCCTTGGGAATAAGGAAAGACCAACTAGCTGCGATGAGAGGAGAAAGTTTTATATCCGTGTAGTTACTAATTCTTTATTTGGAAAAACAGAACTGTTTATCTGGTGGTTCTTGGAGCTTTAGCTTCATATTAAAATGACCTTCGCCTAAACCTTCTCCAGTTTCTTCCCAGAGGAGAAGATAAAAGTTGCAGTTTGCTTCAGAACAGAGGCTTAAAATTGGGCTGTAACTGCCCTTTCTAGCAAGGCTGCAAACAAAGCAACTGCGTTTCATTTCTCAAAGTATTAACTCCTTAGTCTGCAGGGTGGGTCACACTAAAATTCTAGCTGGTGGGAGGTCTAGTGAGCTTCCCTGGGGTATGTCCTGAAACAGGATAGGGTTCTTCCTTCTTGCTTGCTATTTCTGGGTCTCAGACCTTCGAAGGTTTGGCCATAGAGCCTTCTTCTCTTTCCCTCCCTCCCCAAACTCTAATATTGAAGGTGTGTAGAGTGCGAGGGGAAACTTGAAAGAAGGAAAGGAAGCTCTTTTCTCTTAGTCTACCTGCGTGATCCCTCCCTCGCCTGTTGCCAGACACCTGTGGTGCTTGAGCAGTGCCCTTTCCTGTCTATGGCCTTGCTTTGCCAACTTCCTTGTCAGAGAACAGTTGAGGTTGGGAGAGACGGCAGGAGATCATCCAGGCCAACCCCCTGCTCAGAGCAGGCGCAGCTACAGCAGGTTGCCTACAGAGCAGGCGCAGCTACAGGGCATTGCCTAGCTGGGTACTGGATATCTCCAAAGATGAAGGCTTCGCGACAGCTCTGAGCAACCTGTTCCAGTGCCTGACCACCCTCACTGCAGAAAACACTTTTCTTACGTTCAATGTATTGCCTTGCCACCACCAGCAAACCCTCTACCTAGGTCATCCCAGGAGTTCCTTTATTTCGGTATATGCCCAGAGCAGGAGGGATTGCCTTCCTTCACGTGCCATTTCTTGAATGCTACGTTTGTTCCCGTCAGTTAGCTACTCTTGTCCTTCCAAGCAGAAGGAAGTGGCAGTATCTCCTCTTGGCTTCCAAAATGTTTAAATGTCTGCTCATATACCTCTTATTTTAATAGGCATGTGAGGTCATACATGCAAAACCAAATCTGAAGCACAAGCTCATCTACCCAGTACATATTTTGCAATCTCTGGTCACAGCGCTCTAGGCCATCTTTGAGCTTCCCTGCCAGTATAAACAAAGTCATCTTGAGATCATGCCCTATCTTTTCTGCAATTTACTTTTTAACCTGATACGGATACTATTATCATATGGCCTCTAAAGCCTAAGGAAAAAAATGCTTGGGCTGCTGTTAACAAACCTGGCAAGAGCTCTCCTTTGTATCCTCCTGGGAGTGTTTGGTCATGGAAGTTACTTTTGTTATACCCGATTCCACTAAATAAATCTCCAATTTTCCTGTCTTTCCATCAAACATTACATGTTAAGGAGCCTAGAATAACAGCTGCTGCCACTCATGTTAACCGAGAGGAGCACAAGACACTGAAGTGTCTAGTTTCTCATCACTTACGGGATGGATAAAAGTATCTGTTGTACTGACTAGTCCATCAAATATGAATGATGCGGATAGAGTAGCTGTTTATACACAGGGATCTATTTTAGTTAAATTGAAAACACACACAGGGGAGCGTTTCAGCTTTGTGGATAGAAAACAGTGGAAACGTTTTTTTTGTTTGGTTGGCTTTTCTGTTTGCCAGTGACAATTAGTTCTCGGGGGTGTACCGTCTGCAGCTGTGAGAAGATGAGTTCTGTTCTTCTAGGATGAAAATCCAAATATTGTTAGTTATCCAACCAAATCTCATGAAGCCGAGGATGAGGTGCTTGCCTCCCTTTATCATTCCAATTTTGCCCTAATACTCAGGTCTTTTGTATAGTGTTAACATAAGCATTTACAAAGCTAGTCCCTCTGGAGGATGACAGCAATTGTTTTGCTTAATGTTCAATGTCTTCCTCTCCCTCTGGACTCTGTGCCAGTGCATACTGTAATGAACAAGCTCTGGAAGAATATCACAGCCTCACTTCATCTATTAGGACACTTTACACAGCAATTTATTTTGCACCACCATGAATTATACAAACACACAAATGAAAGATACATACGCAATAACTACACGCGGAGAGCGTTGTCGTAGCAAACTCATTAGCAGAATGAGTTTCTCTATAGAAAATCACTTAACCTTTACAGATTTCCTGGTACTGTGTTTATTAATGCTATTGCTTTGTTTTGAAGTAATATTTCTGTGTTATCTAAAAACATGCTCCAGACTTGAGAATTAATGTACAGCATTAAGGTTTCCTCTGAGCGTACTAATTATATAGAAGGCAAAAAGTGAGCTCTCTTGACGTTTGCACATGGGACGCATCCTTACCCTTTTATACGTAGATGTATGAGAAGACTTTCAAAACCAGAACCAAATGATGCAGGGCAAAACTCTTACTGAAAAAGAATAGCTTTGGTTTCAGTGGTCAGACGTTGATCGCAAGTGGAAAGCTGCAATGAGTAGGCTTTATCAAGATTTGCCTGTAGGGCTCAGTGGCTAACATTTTGCCATGGAAACTATTTATCCAGCAGTAAATTGAGATGAGGGAAACGAGAAGAGTAACTTTTTTGTCAAAAGGTCTTCTTGGTTAGAAAACCAATGCTCCATATGCACGTGTTTCTGTCCAGAAGACTGCCAGCAGGAGTATGGCGACTCTAGTAATTTTGCGGGTAATGGAAGCAGGATGCATCAGGAATAACATACTCAGTACAGAGTAACCCACACATACGTAGCTTCCTGCGGTAGTCAATTTACGTATAGACACAAACTGGCAGACATTTTCATTGCCACAGCATCTCTGAATATTTATTTGTTTTGCGATAACAGTTCTAAAGCTAGTGATTAATCATTAACATTTTCAAGTGACCTTTTTGATTTGTTCCGTGGCAAGATTACAGCTTATGTGGATTATTGAAAGACCTGTGATCTTGGAATCTGAGGAGAAGCTATTGCAGGTGGAGATTGTTGTGATTCAATTGGCATCATGCTGCTGACTGCTTAGCATGAAGGTATGGGGCTGTGAAATGAAGACAAGGGAAAAAGTTGGTTCAATAGGTTTGAAGTCCATAGACTGACTTGAGGGACATACTAGTCAAAACGAAAGCAGGCAGTGATTCTGGTAGGCACGGGAGCAGACTGATGCTTTCTCCACCCTTTGTACTCAGGATCTGTGGGGTTAGATTCCATTTTCCTGCTCCATTGAGCTGTTTCTGCTTTTATAGAAAAGTAGATGCCATTGCTACCCAGGTGCGATTCTGTATCGTTCTTGTGTCTTTTATAGCTGTATTTATGACTCGTGAGTAGAGACTGAAGGCTATTGACTTCCGCTGATATTTTCCAGGTGATATTAATACAAACGGCATGAAGTTTTGGCCTTGAGGGGAAAGTTTCAGTAAAAGGCTATCTGGAATAATTAAACCTATCATACAAGCCTTGTCGTCCTGAAATGAAACGAAGAACAAAATTAACCTGACAGAAATTCCAGCCTACTTACAGCTCTGAAGCCCTGGAGCTGGTTGAAAAGGCTGGAATCTGGATTGTGTTGGTCTTGAAACCTAGTATGTTCTAGGCATCAGCATATAGCAGTTTTGTAATTAGCTAACTGTAGAAGAAGTGGGAAAAAAAAGAAGAAACCCATTTTTTACTGCTTCTGCGCTTCAGCCTCGTCCGCTGCTTTATCCATGATGTCTATGTTTTGTGAATTTGGTATGGCGTTCTTGCTGGCTTCGGAAAGAAAGACTGGGCACGGAGGGTGTTACAGGTGCTACCAATGAGGTAAGTAGAAGATCTGGAAGGGGGCAGAAATCAAGATGATGGAGGAAGGAAGGAAGGAAGATCAAAATTCCCATAACCTCTGTGCTCTGGTGTTTTACCTTCGGCATATAAAAAAGAAGCAGCTTGTAAGAAACTGCTAACTGAGGGAGGTTATGGATCAACAGACTTTAGTCTCCTACGAATTATGTGAACATTCTTATTTATTGCTGGGGGTTATAACATGTTAACTCTGCATATCAGGATCCTAAGATATCTCAGGAGCAATATGAAGTGTTTAATGCGTGGACTGAAAAACTGAAGTGTAGAATTCGTAAAAACTGACAGTCCAGCAGCTGTAATTTGCAAAGACAAATGAAGCAGGATAATTTATTCCCGGTGGAAACTTACAAGAAGAGCGTGTAATGTACCTATTTAGATTTTTCTTTTTATAAGAGGAAAAAAGACAAGATGATATTACAGTGGGTTAGAGGCAAGTGATCCTTTTACTACTTCCTCATTATAGGACATGTAATATCACCATAGGACATGGAAAAAACCCATGACTTTTAGAGCTGTTCTTTTCAGTGAAACCAAAACAGTTTTGGTTTTAAAACTAACTTTATTATCCTATAGCTAGAGCACAATGATTCGTAAGTTGAAACTAAAACATAAGTCTGTATATCTCATCAGCGTTCTCTAATCACAAATGAGTATTTCCTAACAAGAATAGTGGAATTCTGCTCTTGAACAAGAATAGTTCACAGATAGTAAGCATGTCTTTAGAGCTTAGTTTTTGCATAATGAAGTAATGGAACTCACTGTATGTTGATTGAATCTTTATATCTTTATAGTAGGTTGGTACCAACCTCTGTCTTTTATGTGGGATGATTGAAAGCACAGCTGCTTAGTTAGCATTTTGATATTCCTGGTACAGTTATCAACATGGGTGAGAACGTGCATGCAAGGATTTGAGAAACTGGGTAAACTATCAACCCAAATGATCAAATATTCAGTGAGGTGAAAGCTGAAGAAATTGTTCAACTTTAAGACAGTTTTCGCCTAATTCAGTAGTGAGGTGCGGGTCTAATTCAATAGCAGAGGATGGGCCCTATAAAGCAGATTCTATAATTGTTCTTTTGCAAAACATGCATGCTCTTTGCTTTTACAGATGTTTGAGATTTTTGTCTTAAAGCTCTTCAACACACACGCGTGTGTGCATGCGCACACAAAGTCTCATCTTCCACCTCACTCTCTCAAATCCAATCATCTCTGTGCATGATTGACCTACGTGATCACCATGGTTTCCAATTCAATTTAGGTCCCTGAAGAGGACTTTTAATTAAGAAGCTCTAATAGAATCTAAGAGAAAATGTCTAAGTTGCTGGTCTTCAAACCGTGATCTGCAGATCCCTGAGGTGTCTGTGGCTAGCTCATAAGGGAGCTTAAACATGTCCTTTCTGGGAAGGTCATATCCTTTGCAGCAATCTGCATAGGTACCTCTTATGGATCCATGCATCCACTGGAAAATTCCTACAAAAAGTTGAGAAACTCTGTAATGGGCTGCTGCTAAGCGGTGGGTAACAAGACAGAGAGTAGTGAGCTGAGAGCGGGACCACAGCCACAGAAGTGTCTTTGTGTGAAGCGATAGCTACAGTTTGTGTCAAGGTGCTTAGCCTAGCTCTGAGCTCGCTCAAGTCCACCTGCGGCACGGCAGAGCTCAGCGGGCGCTGGGGATTCGTAACGTGTGCCACTGCCACATGAGTTAGCTGGTGCTTTGCTGTATATTCAAGCACACTTGCTTGTGTAGCAGCTGTAACACTCAAATACTGAAGAACTCACTTTTACCCAGTGTGTGTCTGAGCCAGTTGCAGAACTTTATCACCGCTGTCTGAACTGTAGAAGTGTACATGGGTGGGACTTCCAGAAGTACTTGATATTGGTCTGGTATTTATTTTGGTGGAAACAATCCCTGTGTGCGCGCACATGAGGGGTGGTGTATGCTGATGTTTACTCAGTAGCTCTTGCTAATCTCCATTAAGCGACTTGTGACTGCTGGACTGTGCATGCAATGTTTGGTAATGTGGTGCAGAAGCACTCGAGAAGGCTTTCACACCAGAAGCTCCAGCATTAGCCACATACAAGAACAAAAGGTAGGACTGGAAAACACTTCCTGAACTCTTTCAAGTGCACTATTTGCTGAAAAGCAAAGTTCTAGAAAATTGGAGCCGTGTAAAAATTTGAGATAACTTTGTGAAAAGTTCTTGGCAGGAAGACAAAATGGAAAATGTGAATGTTCTGTGTAGACTGTTTCAGGATTAAACATCTTGAATTTTTGTTTCAAAATGCTCTCCCTTCTGGCAATTCTCTCAAAACTTCTGGTCACACAAATCTGAGTTATTGAAGATACAACTGAGGACTTCTGTCAGACAGAACAATATTTTATTTAATAGGAAGTTTCTTTTTAAGCACTTTATTTAATTGGAAATCTCCAAACTTTTCTTTTGGAAAGCAACTTGAAACAAATTCCGTTGTTCGTTTTGTTAGTTTTCAGTTAGCTGTTTGAACAGAAGGCTCTTTGCATGAACACAAGAGGGGATGATGGGAAATTTGAGAACAGAAGAAATTAAAAATGAAGAGCTTCAGTTGTGGTAAGCCAGCCCCTTGATACAGTGGCACTCAGAGTCCAGACCTGGACTACTTGGGCTCGGGTAACTGTACCCACATAGGTCCGTCAGCACAAGTCTCACGCAGGCCACCCGGCTGGCTTTATAGGGGAAGAAGTCATATATACTGCGTCAACGTAACAAGTGAGCGGGAACTTACCTTAGCTCCCTTTTCCGTAGAAGAAACCTGAAAAATGCAGAGCACAAACCCTTTGTGGGGTGTGAAGGACTTTTCCACTGGAGCGCGGTAGGCAAGGGAGGGAGGAAGTATTATTGCCCCTGGGACTGGAGGAAAGAGCGAGGATGGGGTAATAGCAAGTTAACCAGTTCCCTACCAAAAAAAAAAAAAAAAAAGCCCTCTCTTGTCTCGGCTCCCAACAGACTTGGTTTTCCGTGCAATGAAAATGAGGATGAAATGCCTCCCTTGCTACCCTTTTAAAAACACTTCAGTGACCTCCAAGGAGCGACAAGAGCAGCATCGTTATAACTGGGAAATGAATTGCTTGCTTTCTGGATTTAGCGGCTTCCTGTTCTGGAAACCCGAGATATCGTCTCAAATTTCTATTTGTTGTCAGCCCAGCAGAAGAGACTCCAAGGCTGCAAATCCACTTGTGAGGCAGTGGTTCATCTGCTAATTGTCTCTGCCAGACAATGCCATTTACACTGAACACAAAATCACCTCTAACCTATACTGACCAGATAATCATTATATCCTTGAACTTCCATCCTTCTGAAATAGTACCCCTTACTGCAGATGCAGAGAGCGTGTGTCAGCTTCTCTCACAGGACAACAAAATACAGGCATGCTTGTTATCGATTAATTTATAAACATACTAGTTTCCAGACCGAATTATGATCTTGTAAGCAACTGCATTATAAAAAAGACGTCTGACGTGTCAAACATGCTGTAATGGATCTTGTGCTTCAAGGACTGTGGTGTCCGTTGAAAGTCAACGAGGGCTGGGTACAGGACTGGCATCTGCCTTAAATACACTGTGAAAGTGTGTGGTCCCGGTGCTGTCGCGCTGAATTTGGCTCCCCGGCTGTGGCGCAGGGTGGCGTCAGCAGAAGGTTCAGAAAGGCCTTTGCAGGCAGGAGTCCGCTGAGGGGCTGCTTTGCGCTTGCTGTTACTCTCCCAGCCTGCTTTTTTTGCATGTTGCTGTCAGCGATGCCGGTAAAGCTGGGCTTTGCCTCTATGAGAGCTTTTCAGTAAGGAAAATGGTTTTTTCCCATTTTGCAACTTTGTGATTGCTCTTTCCTCCTTCAGGACAGCTTACAGCACTTGCCGTTTTTGCTGCATACAAAATTGCATGTTCTGTCACATCGGTGTGTCGAGCAGGTCTAGCTTACCCTCCTGCATCAGCCAATTTGCCACAGCTGCTGCATCAGCTTTAAATGGGATCAGATCTGAAAATGGCAGTTCCGCAAATTCACATGACTGACCTGTAGCAGTTTTTTTCCCCCTCTGTGTTTTGACACTTTATTCTGTTAACCTGGAGCACTGAGTAAACCTCTGGATTTTGCCCTTCAGTCAGTGAACCTGGGGGGATTTTTTTTTTTTTTTTTACCTATGAGATATTGCTCTTCATTTTGGAGACAACATATATCGTAAAAAACTGGTTTGACAGCCATGATTCATTTTAATGCTATAGCGACTGCTACTCGCAACAAAACAAGCCTGTGTGATGGTTGCTTCCACTTTCTCTAAGACCGGTCTTTAAGAGGATATGGTTTTTACTTAGTTCCAAAGTCTAGCTCGGGCATTATTGCCTGAGATTTGACATCTCCCAAGGGATGTGATTAAAGAGAGAGACAAAATCAGAACTACTGCTTTGGTGACTCCAGAAAAACCTGATAGCCAGAGCCTATAGGACCACCTGTGTGGAAGGGAGTATCTGGGCAGCAGCGACACTTCTCATCTCTTCCCCTGTGGTTTATGGGACTTCTAAATATCTGAGCTTCACGCTAGGCAGGAATATATGGTACACGTCTCAGTTGTTTTTGCCCATTCTGCAGTAGAAAGACAGAAGTGGTGGTCGCAACAGGCTACTAAGAATATTCCGAATGAACTTGCAAGAATATCACGTCAAAACTACTAATGAAGTACAGCTAGGTTCTCTAGGAAGGAAAGCGACTCTGAAGTGATTCTGAGGTTGAGAGTACCTTAGCCATCCAAAGTGCCTTCCAACAAAAGTGAGAAAAAAGGCCCATTTAAATCCACAGGGACTATTAAACATCTGTGGGGGGGGGGGGGGGAGGTAAGAAGCAACGTACTGTGGTTAGTACAGAAGCAAAGAGGAGCTGTCAAGCCTGTTTTCTTTTCTTTGCAAGTTACTCCTAGGAAGGGATTGAACAATGAAACTCCCCAGTTTTAGTTTGGGTTCAGTGGTGCTTCTGTTCAGCAGGGACTTGAGAGCCCTCCGCCTCCCTCTACCTCCAAAACCCCAAAGCAACCACTGTTCATTGCCTGTGTGTCTTGTGGGAGAGAGTGGGGGGGGGACGGACAGGGGGGAGTTAGAGCTAGTTTTTTGTTTGCTTCAATTTCTTGGTTTTTTTTCTTTGTAGTATCAGCTGAAGGACTTAATTCTGCTATTGCTACAGAGGAATCATGTTCTGCTTGAGTTATACTGAATACACTTGTAATCCACACCAGCTGCAACAATTATAAAAAAATGCTGTTCAAAAACCCTTTGCTTGATCTCATTTGAGTATGAAACTAAGGGTCTGGCTTTTTAAGAAGGCCCTATTGGAACTTGCCCAAAAGATTAATGTGCAAATGCTAAGAATTCTCTGGAAGCTCTTGAATGAAAACGTTTAATTCCAACTAACCACAGGAGTAACTGTTTGTAGAAAGAGATGAGTAATGATATTGCGGACAAAATAAGGTGAGCCCATAAACTTGACGGCGTAGTAGTTGTGTATTACTTGACGATAGAGTTTCTCGCACTACTTTTGTTTATTTTTAATGGAAGAAGCACAAGAAAAGTAAATGCTTGCTTAAATCCCCATAAATCCAAACATCTGAGGCTACATTTACTCCTTTTTCCTGGCTCTGTTCCTCTTTGAAAGCATGCTGCTTGCATACTCGCTCACGCTTTTTCCCATGAACTACAAGAGTGTAGGCCAAAATACTCTTTGCAACCGGTAACTTGCTAGGCACACTAGCTTCCCGTTAATATAACAAACAGTCGTTTCATAATGCTTGAAATATCTGTAGCATGAATATAGTAAAAGCACTGAAATTGGCAGGAAATAACTATGTATGAAGAGAATTTTTTTTTTCCATTGGGTCAATTTATTCATCCGGTGAAAACATCTTACAAGAAAAAAATATGCTAAGTTATGCAGAAAAATGATCCTAAGAACCCCGCGTTAGCAGTATTCGAATGGCGTGGTCGAGTATGAAACACTCATGGAGTGCCAGAGTAGAGAGCACCTGCCTGCGTACCATGTCTCGGAGAAAGCAGGATTGCACCGTCGCGGTCCGTTCTGCGACGGCGTGGTGTCACCGTCCCTTTCGGCAGGTTTAGCTGCAAGCTAGCATGTGTTTCTCTGCTAAGAGGTGCGCTCAGTTGGGAAAAGGAGCTGGATCTTTTAGTATCCAGCTACTTGGCACCTTGCCTTGGGTTGCAATAGCTGAAGAGATGAGCAGGTTCACTGAAGGCAAAGTCAGAGGAACGATCCTGGCTGCTGCTGGCTAAGTAGTGACTTCCCACCTGCTAACATCACGTAGGCGATGAACGTTGCTGCTTCTCATTTCTAACAAAATAACTGTCTGACCACTCGCTAGCGCCCTGCAAAAGGGAACAAAAACTTACTGGTAGGGGGTATCACCTTCTGGAGACAGGCTTGGGGAGCAGCCAGAGGATGGGTTAAAGCAGCAAAAGCCAAGGGGTGCTGAGGAACCAGACTGCAGCTGGTGGCAGTAACCACGGGGTAGGGAGGAGCGGGCACTGGGGCAGCACTGATGGGGACTGAGCCCCGCAGGGCTCCCACTGCCCACAGAGCAGCTTGCCTTCGCTGAACTTGTATCGTGCTGGGGGAGGGAGAAAAGTCTCAGCTACACGCGCTCATTGCCTACCTGCCACTTGTGTCTATAATACAATTGCAGGAAAAGCAATCACCGCTGCACTGAGACCACTCTGGGAAGCCTTATTTTTCCTAGGCCAAAGTGCAGCTATCAAATCTCAGTTGGTCTGGCCGAAAAAAGATCAAGGCAGTGATCCCTTTTCACTAAAAATGGTTATGGTTCCCACTCTGTCATCATTAAAAAGAAATATTGAATAGCCAAGTTCTGCCCTTCACCAAGGCTCTCTGAATACAAGACTTTGTTTGCACAAAATAATTCTGTAACTCAAACCTCAGCAGTCAGTGCTGTGCCTACTTTGGTACCCAGCCAGTGAATTTTAAAGTAAACACCCTCCAGGACTGTTCTCCATTTGGATTTATTAGTCATTACCAAGAAAAGATAATTAGCACTTCTGAAACGCTGTGATAATCAGTAGCATGAAGTGTTACCAATAGAAACGGACAGGGGTACTTGTGCAATGCAGGAACAGGGCAGCTCTGCTGCACTCCCTGCATGGAGCGAGTACAGCAGTGGGCAGATCCGCAGCTGGAGGAAGTTGTCATAAAGACCAGTACCTTCAGTGGAGCTAATGACACTTCACACAGGCTAAGGCAGAGAGCGGGATGGTCCCCGGCCTGCTGGGCTGCTCTTAGACGGAGGCAGATTTGTTTCTGTTACGGTGTACAAACTTGCTGTTGTTTGAAGGCGGTAGCAAACACGGCTCCTTTCCTGGGCATCAGAAAAATAGGAGCTAATTCTTCTTCTTTTGTACGCACCCTGACAACTCAAAGGAAAATAACCTTGCGGGTAAATGAAGGCAACTTGGCCTTACATGGATCTCTTAAAACAGTGATACATTTTTTTCCCTTCTTCTTTCTAAAATTAGAGAGGAATACCTTGTTGTACTCAAGTGAGGCGAAATACTGATTCTGGAGTTTTAGTACTATTGTTCCCTGAACAGTAGTATTCTGGAGTTTTAGTACTATTGTTCCCTGAACCTTCACTGCTGATGATCATGTGCAACAATCACAAGAGGGATGGGATGTAAATCTGAAGTTCTTGGTCTAAGACCCTGGGCGTTAAGCATGCCAGGCTTCCTGCTATACAAAAAAAGTACTGCTTAATGACCTCATGGAAGTGGGTCTATTAGATTTATCAGCTTTGGTATCTAAAGAAACACCGTAATACATATGCTTGTATTTCTTAGACTCGCAAATTTGTAGTAGTCGTCTTTGTTTTTCTGTATCTGCAAAGGATAGAATGAAAAAAGTAAATGCTTAAGAGCACAGGTAGCAGGTAAGCTTGGGAAGATTTCTGTTTTGGGAAATACTAGTAACAAATGCAGACTGAGGATTTCCTGAAAGAATACTTGCAGATCTGTAACAACTACCCTCTTTCCTACCCCTGCGGAGTATTTAAGACAGTATAATCTCAGGCTATACGCCCCTCAGTATTAAGAAGCGAACACAGAAATGTATCGGTGCCCTGAACGTCATTCCGGCGCGCTGGTGCTTCGTGCCCTGTGGGAAGCACTTGGGATCAAGTCCAAATTTATCACAGAAACAGAACTTTGCCTGCAATTAATGTAAGGGCTGTGGTGTGCTGTGCTGACAGAGGGCACCTTACACGTGTAACTCCTGTTGATGCTAATGGGAATTACTTGTGTAATTGCAACAACTGAAGCCGAGACTCTCATGACTGTGATTCCAATGCCAGTAACATTCCTTAACGTCTACAACATGCATCTAGGATGACCCTGGGATCATCTCGCTGGCTGATGCACTCACGGCATCCCTGCGCGTTTTCCCCTCTCCCGGAAAGGGCGACTGCTGTGCCAGTTCTGGCAATACTGAGGTGAAGTTCTAGTTCTCGTGATGGCAATGAACATGGTGATGCGCTGGTGGCACGTAGAAGTCAGCAAGCGCGCGCGTGTTCCCTTCCCACTTGTTGTTTGGGAAACGGGCACCTTCCTGCCACGTCACCGGCCAGTTGAGTTACTGACCTCTGAAAGTGGTGAAATCAGTCAGAGTGATGCACAGCTTGAACAGTTGTTCTGTACGTGGAAGTTACTATGGCAGTGCTTTATAGACGCATGTAGTACCATAAAATGGTGATGCTGGAGCACTGTGACTCTTTTATGTGTGTTACAGAGAGGGCTTGCTCCCGTGCTGGCAACTGCGCTTGTGGACTGGAACAAATATCAGAATAGCTCCAATAAAGTCTATTGCCAGATTACATCTGGCAATGGAACTGAGTCCAAAACATCTGGATAACAGTTTACAGCTTATGTCAAAAATACTGTCTTCTCCCCCTTTTCCTTTTCCCATCCGCATTGCAAAGCAGGCCGACTTCGTAGCATCATTTACAGGAAAACGGTCTCTGCTGCATCTTTTCATTGCCATGAAACTCATGTAATTCTGGCACTTTTAACACCTACCCTTTCCTCGGCTGCTGGTGCTACTGTAACGAGTAAAGCGGCTGCCTAACGCTGTTCCCTTGGAAACCAGGTCTAAGCAGCCTAGTTTGAGGCCTGCACGGTGCTGAAAAGACGGAGCCCTCATGGGCTGAACACCTTTCCGGACCGTGCCGGTTTCACTCCAAAAGCCTGGGTGAACAGAGGAGTAACCTGGGCTGTTGCACTAATCTAACTGATTAAAAAAGAAAAAAAAAAAAAAAAACTTTGGGAGCGCAACAAGACGCTGACAGAAAACTCGCCGCCGTCTCCTTTGTTTGGCACGGGCGCCTTGTGGGGAAGCTGGGCAGCGGGAGCAAAAGCTGCGAGCGGGCAGGGTCTGGCACGGGTGCGGTCTGGGAGCGCTGGGAGAGGGACCCAGTGGAAACCGCATCTCACGTAGGCTGTAGATATCCAAATCACCGTACACAACAGCGACTGTGAGTCTGCTGTCATCGCCTGAGGGTCTTCAAAAAAAAAAACCAACCCTAATTCGCTTATTGCCTGAAGACGTTATTTCTGGAATGATCTAGCTGCAGATCACAATCCTGGGTAGAATCATACTGCTGAGCGTACTTTAGTGCAAAAATCTATTTATGGACTAGTTACAAACAGTGCACTGACAGGAGTCTGCTCTGGACAGAAATGCGCACCCAGCCCCAAACCTTTTCTGTAGAAAGTGCCCACAGCTCATTTTTGCGCCATCTTCATGTTGGGACTGCTCTGGACAGGGCTGGTTCTTGTGCGTCATGTTACAGCTCCAAGTTGCTGCAAAGGCCACGTGGAGGTCAAATACAGCTAAGGATCAGCTTCGCATGGGGTATGCCAGCTGTGTCCCCTTTCCTTGCAATGCCAGCAGTTGGGAGGGTGAGTGGATTAGGAGCTCCTCAGATGGCTCTGGAGATCACTCTTATATCTGATATGATACCCAAAATGATCCTGCTCTACTGAAGGCTCCAGCTCTGTACCGCTAATGTGAAATTTCTATAGACAATCCAAAGGCATAGTAAAAATAAAGGTCATTCATATATACACGCACTGCTTTCAGCATATTTTGCCTTAGAAGACTGCTGCCATCTTTGATATTATGAGAAGATGGATAAGAAAACGTTTTGTGCCAAGAACACCAGTGAAGTAAAGCACAGAGTTCATGCAGCATAGTGACTGATAGTCACTATATTCCTTATTAAAGGTGCTGGAATAGGTAATTAGTAAGAATAAAGCTCAGACAGTTTGTGACTACCTAGTTCACGCAAGTCCTTGCAATAAATATATAATTGGTGATGTATGTATGTATGTATGTATGTATGTATGTATGTATGTATGTATATACACATGTGTGTGTTTTTTAATACTAGCCCAAAGGTGAACTGATCAGTCTTTGGTCTTTCTGTTCCTGCAAATCATGCTACAGTCGCAGCTTTTTTTTTTTTTTTTAAAGTACTTTTAACTTAAACTGGTTTAGGCAAACGCCACACTAAATATAGCAAGTATATGCAATATATAAGAACAAAGCAGGAAAAAGGATTATCAGAATAGCTGAAATAATTTTGTAAACATGTCTATATTACATGTCTATATAGTCTAATTGTCATTCCTATCCTATCAGACCCATGTGGAGACAGTCCTATACTTAAGCACAACTTGGTTCAAGTCAGTTGGTGCATTTAGTCCTGCTTAGAGCAGGTCTGAGCTTTAACTCAGGGTTGTGGGATTTCAATTTTAATAAAAACTGAAAGGTGCAAGTGCTCTGAACAGCTATGCTCTAGCATCAACTATTCTACAGTCAGTCACCTTGAATCAACACTTTGAAATAAGTCTTGCTGTTAACTTGAACAGGAGGTTAGCCAGGCATCTGTGAAGAAAAAAGGCCTTCCCCCCACCCCGCCTGTTGCATATTCTTCTAAGTTAGGCTTTTCTCAGTGAGGCATGTAGACCTGTAGACCTGAGCCTCATCCTGGAATTGTTTTGCCCAATTCCAGGTTACAACGGCACTTTTCTGTTGAATCCAAAGTTTCTTCTCTGTCATTGTGGGTTATTGGGTTTTTTTTGTGCCTCTCCACTGAAGGCAGGTGCTTAGCTGAAGGGCAAAGCTTCAGAGCTCCCGGGGTATGACAGTGAAAGGGATGACAGGACTGCTGGATTCGAGGTCCAGAGCGGTCAGGAAGCATTCAACAGCTGCTTCGTTTTTCCCCTGTGCTTGCAGGACTTCCCCAAGGCTGTTCCAGGCTCTGTGACTGGTGTTCTGCGTCCGGATGGCGTCTCGGAGGACCTTCTGGGCCAGGTCCTTCCGCCCAAGTCTGCTCAGCACTGGGCCCTGTCAATAAACAAGTGATGAACAGTTAACAACAGCACAAAACAGAACAAAAGCTCCTAAGTCTAGGTAAACAAGAGCCCAGGTGTCATAGTCCTGTGAGGTAGCTCTCCCACTATTTATGGAGAAGAGAAGCAATCAGCTGTTAAGCCATGCTTTTTTTGATTATGGCCATATATTTTAAGAGAGCAGTGGTGAAGTTCGTTGTTGTTCTTCTTTTTTAAATAACAGAGCCTGATCCAGCCAGTGCTCCTGCTGTATTTTACTGGGAGAGCACATACTGGTACTGTGTGATGCTTGTAAGAGGGGAAAGGTCTTTTAAGCATCTCACTCTCCTCCAGAAGCTTACATCAGCTTTTAATCCCCAACAAAATACACACAGGTTCAATTATTCCACGTATCTAAATTAACTCTTGCATGTCCAGAACATCCAGCTGAGTCTGAGGTAAAGGTCTCTCTGATCCTAGATCTTGACCTTTCCTTCTGAAAAAAATGTAGTTAGGGGGATGAGGTCCCCTTCCAGACCTGTAGGGCTGACTGTATGTAACAGCATCAGCACACTCTGTCCAAGTGCTATTTGCACTCCAGTCCAATGTAAATCCTAAAGCGTTGTGGGGGAGGAAAGGGATGAAGAATTCTTGCTTAAAAAGCTGTCCTTAAGGTAAGAAAAGACACAAGTGGGTGTAACCATCTGGAAGGAACAGGAGGGGGAGGATGAAAGAAGTGGTAGGAAGAACATGTTTTCCTATAGAGCTCGCATGGATGAGCCTGAACCCATAGGGCAGCTAATGAGCCAGGCTCCCTTTTAATTACACAACAGTCAACCGCACTGGGCTTTGTATGCCACAATGTATTAGTGCCAATTTTCTCTTCCATCCTTGAGGGGCACGCACCAGGACGAGCCTCTTGCCAGCACTGCTTCTCTCACCACTTCCATCCAGATGTAGCCTTAGGAAGCAGCAGCCAGTATTTTCATGTGGCCTGCCAAGCCTGCCATGGTCTCTGCCTATGTCCAGCCCATTCACATGCTGCAGTACCAAATCTCACAGATTCTACCACCACCAGTAGCAGGTGACCTTTCTAGGGACCTTTCGGCAGTATGAGCTTAAAGTGCTCTTCCTGCAAGAGTGAGGGATGCCCAGGCACGGTCCATCAAATATCTGCTATGTTGTCAGAACCACCGCTACAAAACAAGTAACTGATGATTTGAAATTCTTAAGGCTTGCACTCCTAGGATGGAGGTTACGCAGTGCATGAGCTCACGTCTGAGTTGCCCATGTCCTCCATATCCCTGAGTTGTCCATATCCCTGTGTATAAACATGCTATTTCCACTGACTTCTCGGTCAAGGGGCTCGGTGATTCAAAGGTTTCCATATTAGAACAGTCCACAGTAAATATATCAGTCCACAGTAAATACATGCTATGTATGGGAAATATTTTTGTAAGAAAATACTAGAATTTAATTTAGCAGATACACATGGAAATATTGGAAAGTGAGAGGACTGCCTGACTTCATTCTTTTCCTGTGACTCTGTAGTTTGTGGACGCAATCATACACATGAAAAAAAGCATTAGTTTAGTCTTTAATGGATCTATGTGCATTTAGTTGATGTCAAAAGATGAAAGAAATCTTAAAACTCTTGCAACTAGAACCCAAAGTAATTTTGGTGGTATTTTTGCAAGTAGTGAAGATATTTCCTTTGTATTGTTTTGTTTGCTTTTCCTAAACTGCTATCGGATGCAGGGTGCATCAGCATGACTAAAACCATGCAGGCATGATATTACTAATAACCACAAAAATACATTACTATGCCACAGAAGGGTTAAGAAATATGTGATTAATCAAATGAAGGTGGCTCCTCCTTGCACATAACTTTGACCTGAATGTCAATTCAATATCATATCTGATCACTTTAAGATTTAGTGAGGACGTTTTTTCTTTAGGTTTATCCTTCTGTTGAAAAATGGTGAGACAACAGGCCTAACCTTGCCTTCCCCCCACGATCAGACCCAGGTTGTACAAAGGTACTGCAAGGGGAGAGTTCGGTTGATGTGGAGGTAGCTGCTTGGAAACGAATGCAAGTATGTAATAACAGACTGGAAGGAATTTGTGCAATTATAATTTGAGTCACCAGCTCGACAAGGATAATGAGGTACAGAAAGGGCAAGTAACGTGGCCATATAGCAACTCTGCCGTGGAGCCAAGAATAGAGGAACGCTCTCTCAGCTCATGTTTGTCCCCAACCACAAAACCACTCTTCCTAAAAATTCTTCCTGTTGCTCTGACCGAGCAGTGACGATTCTGCTCCCTGCTGGCCGGGGACCCAGCGCCGGCCTCACCCCAGCACAAAGTGACATGGAGTCTCCAGGGTGCCGCAGCCTCCTCGGGCCGCTCGCCCCGGAGGCAGGTGGGCTGGCGAGCCTGTGCAGCTGCTGCCTGTCCCCCCCTCCGGCCCAAGGGGGGGAATTCCCTTCCTGCCTGGCAATCTCGCGCCTCTCGGCAACACTGGCATGACCTCTGCCTCCTCGGAAAGCGGCGGCGGCGCTCACGCAGCACGGCTCCCGCGGGTGCTGCCGCACCCTTGGCCAAGGAGCAGAGAGGCTGGCTTAGGTGTTTCTCTCTCTCTCTCTTTGGGAGTGCCTGCTGTGGATCCGCTGCATCGTCTCCTGCCCGTGCTTGAAGAGGACAGAGGATCTTTCAGCCTAATGGTCCCTGCAGGTGTTTGGCAGCGCTTGGAGGAGGTGGCTGTACGTAAGCCCCAGGCACTGGGTGCACCCGGGGCAGGTACTAAGGGTACCCACCAGTGAGTTGTTGGTACTGAGTGCTTCCAAGCATGCCTGTTTAGCTTGAAAAAACATCTGTGAACCCTCAGAAAGGGTAGCTCATGTGCCCCAAAGCCAGCAGAAAGACTCCTGTAGACTGCAATATACTGGATGAGTTAAAAAAAAAAAAACTTTGTGTTATATTTTGGGGGAGAAACACAGGCAGAAAGGTTGGCAACAGCTGACTGAGGGGGGGCTAAAGTTTTCAGCTTGCCGAGGTACGCTGCTGTTGGCGGTGGGGGGATCTACCCCCATGGGCCAAGGCCGTCTGCAGGGGTGCCCGTGGCCCCGCTTCCCTCGCGTTGTCGCTGCGGCGTGCCCGTCTGGGCTGGGCAAAAGAAGTTGGGTCTCAGGCCTCAACCCAGCCCAGGCTCTGCAAACGTGCTCAGCCGCAGGGTCCGGATCCGCTCCTCAGCCCACAGCGAGCTGGGGCAGGTGGCGTCGGCCATCCCAGGGACGCCTAATAGACCAGGCAGAAATATGTCCCTCGATATTTAAAAGACAGATTGGACACTATTAATTCTATATGCAGAAGGGTTTCTTGATCTGCGTTTCCTCTCCCGTCTTCCCTCCCCCACGCCCTGCCAGCCCCAAGCGTTTTCGAAGAGCTGCAGGCTGCAGCAACCCCAAGCCTACGCGAACATGCAGCACTGAAACACTTTGTGTTTTGTTTCCCTGAGGTATTTGCACTTGAGAGCTGCTCCT
Organism: Struthio camelus; assembly: GCF_040807025.1. Taxonomy (NCBI): domain Eukaryota; kingdom Metazoa; phylum Chordata; class Aves; order Struthioniformes; family Struthionidae; genus Struthio; species Struthio camelus. The sequence goes on from NC_090944.1 coordinate 108,250,564, forward strand.
TGCTACTGAATTTCTTATTTCCCCGTGGAGTCTGGCTGGCTATAAACAATGCCTGCATGTTGCTGCTATGTAGGTCCAGCTGGAATCTGCCTACGGTGCAAAAGAAAAAAAAAAGATATATAAATTCAGAAAGCCACCCACTGACAGGCAATTTGCATTTTTATCTGATTTTTTTTTTTAAAAAGATTTTTCTAATGAAAGTTCAGTTCCTGAGTTTCTATGGAAACTCATCTGCTTGGTGTGCATGCATAATTTCATAAAGTCAGATCTCAGGAAGATGAGCAATTAGTATTAAATACAAGCAGGGAAGTGATTACAGGTTTCATCCTTCTATTTCTGAAGAAGGAGGGTGGGGCTGGGTTTTGTTGTCTTTGGGTTGCACTGGCGTTTTTGCCAAATCAATGCAGAAACCAGTGAACAAGGTGGCCTCACTCCTCTGCCACCTCCTGGCTATCACCAGCACTTCTATTTTTGCCAGGTTATTTTCCTCCCAAAGATGGTGAGTACCTCGGAATATGGTCTTTTCTGTCAACGCTCTTGGTACTGCATCAGGCCCTAATGAGCTATGAGGATAGGCTTCTTTTTAAACCGAGGCATTGTAAAAATAGTAAGGAGGGAAAAAAAGGAAAAAAAGGAAAACCAAAACAAAAGCTGGGCAGGAACCATTTTGCTGTTGAGCTCCTGCAGGCAGCACACTGCTAGGGCTTGCACCAGGCCTGGCTAAGCAGACGTATGCTTTTCACGTGCTAGTTGTGTTAATACATCTGTACAGAGCTGGGATGCTAATTCACTCCAGGAGGTCGGAGGGTAACTTGTGCAGATTAATTTAATTTTCCTCTTCAGGTCTGAAGATAAACTTCAGAGCTTGCAAACAGAGACAGACTAGCGCAGGTTGGGCTTTCAATCCAGACTGCAAAAGAAGGAGCTGAAACAATTAGAGAAAATACATTTATGATGAAGAATTGTGGCAAAGTGAAACTGATAACAGTCTAGCCATGAATGAAGGCAGAGCAGAGAGACTGAATTTAGTTTCCTGATTTAGTGAGCCCTATGCTGGTAGCTGGAATCCTAAATGGATTTTTTTTTTTTTTTTAATTTGACAGGAGGGGAGGGCATGTGTTTAAGGGACGCTTTCTCAAAGGTATTTTAGTCCTTGTCTGTATGTTAAACAAACATACAAAAACCAAAACCACTTCTATAACGATACTGGGTTGGACTCCCTTGCCTTTACTGATATGATTCTTAGAAACTGGCAGGCAAGTGAGGTTCTTCTTGCTTTAGAATAGGAGAGCCATATTTCAGTTTAACTTAGATGACTGGCAAAAAAATGATTTGTTTTCAATTTCTATAAAGAGTGAAAGTGAGCATAATTCACACTGTGAGGTCTTGAAATTCCTCATTCGTGCCTCTATCTCCTTACAGTTTGACGAAATCTCCTTAAAGGTTGTTGGTTCATAAAATTCTCATTAAATAGTTTATAAAAAACAATACGTAAGACTATAAAACAAGCTTCACGTGCAACTGGGATGTTATTTTTAGCAACAAAAATCGTAACTTCCTTTGCTAATGTTTAGTTCGGACGACTAAGAAGCAACAGGGTGTTGCCTTGATAGACTTGGCATCCCTATCTCCTTGCAGTACAGTGGCACAGATTTGTTCTTTTCTTGGTGACTTGGGTTAGAAAGAGATGTCCAAAAAAGCACTTTATCTTCCCTTCCTAGAAGGCTGCTCTTTGTTTTGCCTGCATGGCCATCTCTTTTTGGAGAACCTGTATGGATGGACTAGAATCTTTCTTTATTCTTTAAAACTGATTTTAATATGTATTTTGAATACAACTTCTCTTTGTCGCATGAGACCTGAACTCCACAGTGCGGTCCTCTTTGTGGCCTTTCTCAACAGAGCAGAGCTATTTTGCCTCATTATTGTCAACATACCCTAAGTAGTAACTAGAGTAAATTAGATCATGCAGACTTCTTGCCGCTGGGCTACTTCTAGTACATTAGTTGACTAACTTCAGAGTAAATCAGGTATCCTTACTCTCTACTGAAATCTGCAAAATGGACAAGTCACTACTGGTTACTAGAAGGGTAATGAGGGGCTGGCAAGACCAGGGCATAGTGCAGAAAAGTGCTCATTCAAAAGTGTGCTTATTCAGCAGAATCCTACAAAAAGCCTTTCAGATGCATTTGGCACTTGGTGATAACAGTCTCCTGAAATGGAAAAAATCTGCATTGCTATAGGGCAAGACTTCTGTGATTATTTAGCAATCAAGAGTTAAGTTGGAAGCAAAAATCTGTTCCACAAATCATCATGTATCAGAGAGAGCTTTTGGAAAACAGCACAGATTAGGTCTGGAAAACTTAGGTCTCCTAGAGTTAAAAAAAAAAAAAAAGACACCTAATTTCTCTGTGCTTTCTTTCAACTTCTCCCCTGAGGCTGCGTGCCCTGTCAGGCAAGGAGGGTGAAGTGCTGCATTTGCCAAAGCCGAGGAGGGGAAGGAGAGGGGTGGAGAGAGCAGGCAGGCAGGGCCACTGACAACTCCAGCGTGGGGGAAGGAGGAAGGAAGGAACGCACGGGGCGGGGGGAAAGCTGTGAAGCGCGCTGGGAACAGCAAACTCCAAGGCTCTACATCACTATTCGTAGCGCTTGTGCTCTCTCCGAGCACTTCAGCTCAGTAGATTCAACGCAGTAGATTCAACTCGGAGATTTCAGCTCTGGTACTTCAGGTACCAGACGCAGCCTAGCAGCAGAAAGCTGCTGAAATTTCGCTTAAGCCTTTTTGTGTGCTAAGGATGAGCATGAGGTAAAGAGAAGAAATGAAACTGCAAAGCCGTAATGGGGGAGAGAGAGACTAGGTGAGTCTGAAGAATCAGAAATACCTTAAGCCTACCACAGAACTGTCCATACAGATATGATTTGCCAACCATATAGAGGCAGCAGGGGGAACATCACTGAGGAGAGAATAAAAAGCAAAAGAAAGAAAACTGGAACGTGGTGAAGAGACGGGGAGAGAAGTGGACCATTTCCTTAGCTTGCCCAATGTGCTTGTTGAGGTAGTGCGTAATTGCAAAAAGACCATGTGGTCCAGGGCCCCTCTGTGAATCCTAGGCAAGCCCCTTCCTATGCAGAAGGGATGCACCGGGTCGCGCTGCAAGCTGCCCTCTTCCAGGCTTGCTGTATCTATCTCGGTTCATCGAACGTTAGCAGGGATGTTGCTAGTGTGTTTGAAGCTTAAATGTGATAAAACATTTATTGACATAAAAAGCAAACCCTAGCGCAGCATTGCCAACCAGGAGGCTCTGATCTCTTCATAGGGAGGCTTGTATAAGCCTAGGGAGAAGGAAAAGAGTAATGTTTTTCTGCCTTGTTGGATTGTCATCACCTAAGCTTCATTCAAAGTAGAACTGTTTGCAGCATGCTGAATATTCTCTAGCTAGTTCTTCCTTTGTTGAGACCTACGTGGAGATGAAGCAGCAAGCAAGGAAACCTAACAAGATGCCTTGACCACATGTCTGAGACGACTAACAAAATGCGGAATTTGTTTCACGCTCTTTTTTCCTAGGGAAGGCAAGATTTCTCCAAGCCCAGATCTTAGCAGTTGTCATAGTAATGTTGCAGCAGAGTGCGCAGTAGCTTCAACTAGGACTCAAGCGCCTAGTGTTGTCTATAAAAACATACACTCAGAGGTCAAAAACGAGTAATTTATAATACTCTGTAATACATAACTGATCCTGAACAGCCTCACAGCATGGCAGAAAAGGCATGGAACATGTATGCAGGACGCTAAAAAGTGCTAACCTGACAGCCAGATCACTTAACTAGAAAGTGGTTGTTCCAGACTGTGCTTCGTGGGCTGCGAATGCATTTTGCATTAAACGATCCACTATTACTCAGAAATGATTCAGAGAGCAGGGACAGGGACAAGGGGCAAGCTTTGGGACGAGAAACCCCACGTTTTATGTTCCTCAGGCTGAGGAGGGTCTAGAACATGCCTTTCTTGTGTCCACAGTGAGCACTCTAGCTTCTAGCAAAGTATTTTTAAGAAGTCATGGCAGTGATGAAGCCCTCCCTGCAGACCTGAGAGGCTCTCTGCCTCTTTTCGGACAGCAAGCAGGTGCCTACACTCTGCCGCACACAGCCAGATGTTGCTGCATACCGTTGGGGACTGCCCAGGCTCAAAACTTGGACAGCCAATTAATGTGAGTGCCCACTGTGTGTTGTGGCTGATGATCAGGGAATTTCTGGCTGCTTAGATTTCCTCCAGCAACAAGTTCCACCCAAGTTCTGGATCTTTCCCCAATTTTCAGTGCACTAGTTTACAGGAAAGGAGGGGCTGATGTGCTTATTTCCCATGCTTATTATCTATGTCTCTCTGTACAGAGTAAATCCTGTCTCAACATACGAGTGATGAACAGGTTCTCATAAATAATAACCTGAGCTCTGCCAAGGCTCTCTATGAACCTTGGTACCAACGAATGGTTTGGCTGAATTAATTTGCCAGAGTAAGCATGGCGTTTATGTCTCCGAGGAAGGGTGTACCACAGTGAGGACACAGCTGATGGAAGCCCATAGCATGCCAATTTAGATTACAGCAGAAAGGAGAGATGAGATATTTAAAAAAAATCTTAACTTGCTTGGTTTTCCCTACTGGCAGTCTCCGGGACAGCGTGTGTTATGAATGATATCCTCTGCACAGCTACAGCCAGAGCCTCAGAGAGCAATCTCAGCTCTACTTGAAGCTAGCTGAGCTGCTATAGGAAATGAAGAGTGAGCAGGGCAGGGATGCACTACTGTATTCCAGCTAGTACATCCTGCTCTGGCTCCAACGCTTGTGAACCCGCAGGGAGCATGTTTCCTTATCTTCTCTTAACATAATATGTCTCATAAATCATCAACCTCCATGCATGAAGAGATTTTGCTGAATTATAGCTACCGCTGTATTTTCTGTTACATGCACAAAAGAGAATGAGTGAATAGACTCATTGAGAAGATAAAGAATTAAAACTTTTTGATAAATATTGCACACGCATTAATGGAATGAGTGGCTCTGTGGTCCATGTTCCAAAGACACTGGAGAGCTGTGATACTTCATGCTTCCCATTTGCTGGGCGAGAAGGAACTCCTGCTTCCACTTCTGAGTGTGGTCAGGTCAATCCATTGTGACAGTTTGTTGAAAATCTGGAAGTCTTGCTAATTCCTGTCCCCTCCATTGGTAGGCTGCCTGTTACGTACCAGGAAGCAATTCACCCTGTTACTATATTTTATACTATTCTATACACTATATTGCTGTAGTCTATCACTGTGTTCTGTCTTCAGTGTTAAAAGGCAGCCTAAATAGCACAGAACTTGAACTGATTATAACTGGTTTGCTCGTCTGTGAAAAACAGTGTTTGAAGGTTGAAGTATAACAGGAATGATCATTCCATCCCTTCACCCTTTCAACAATTCCCTGAGTACCTTTTGAAATATTATTTATGGGTTCAGCCGTAGACAAGCAACTTGCCTGCTAGAATTGCTAGACTTTTAATCTGATCTCAGAGCAAAAAGTGCAGCATGAGTACCATACTGATTAGTACAGCAGCATGCTGTCTAGAGGGCTGTCCATGGAAACTACAACTAAAGCTAATAACCTACTGGAAGATCAGGGTGGATCTCAGGGGAGAGGCCTCTGCTACAGAATTGGCCTTAGGGAGAGATCAGGCGAAGCACAATGTCTTTTGGCCTGGATGCCAGTTTTATTCTCCAGAGGTGACTGAACGGCCCCAGGAACTTGAGGGCTTTAAGAAATGCATCAGGTTCTTCTTTTGTCAAGCATTACACACAATTTAGAGGAGGGAACAGAGAAGAGCTGGGGAGCTCTTTATGGAATTTACCATGGTTTCTAAAGTTATACAAACAGAGCCCAAATAATTTGGTAATGAGCACCTTAGGGACAGAGAGGATAACTTACCACAACAAAGGAATGCAAATGATTAACTCGGATAAACAAGAGCTACAGAGACTCCTTGGAAATCAGGACAATCTGCTGCTCACAAGCAGAGCACCAGTTCTCCCACTAATGGACCTTCACTGAAATCTTTGTGCTTGCACAGTGGATCAGTTTTGAGCCTTACAGTGGCTACAAACATCCAAGCAGGTCTGGTCTCAAGATGATGAGGGAAATGTGCAGTTCCCCCAGGGAGAGGAGAAGGCTACCAAAAGTGTCTAAATGAATGATGGCTTCAGTTTCACAGAATCACTTATCACCTTGTTTATGATGGCTCCACTGTCTCCTCCGGATTGAGGAAGGAAGCGTGGCAACTTCAGAGGAAGAGAGCCGGCAACAAGCTTCCAAAACAATTCCGTCACCCCTTAGCTGGTGCTTAGGAGTTGTGATCCTGTTGCACAGATAGAGATTTCCTCTGACAGCTCAGCTACTGAAGCTGCCAGTTAACAAGTGGATTTGCAGTGAGGAAGGTGGTGACAGGGGGTTTCTTTTGGGGCAAACAGAACCCAGGAAACAAAGTGCTTGCGATGCCTTGGATGGTAAGTTGAGCTGACGCACAAACTTATTAACGTGAGCATCCAAAATGCTCATTTGTCCTGTGGGAGTCAGAATGACTAGAGGAAAAGATAAGTTCTCTCCTTCAAGCTCAGCCGCTTCAACACAAAAAATTTGAGTTAAGAGCCTGTTCTAAGGATTGCTTTTCCCTAAGGAGAGCTTAGAGCAGTTATTTTGGGATATCTGAAGCACAGAAACATTCCTGGGATTCTGCAATAAGCCTCCGAGTTGGGAAAACAGAAATCTGCTAACCAGTTGTGGTTTTGGAAGGACACTACCCATCTTCTCCAAAGGCCAAATGTTGTTTGTCCTTGCCCTCCTTGGTGGGGCTGCAAAAGGTACGTGCCAAACAGACATAATAGCCAACAGGAGAGCTTTTCTTAGGGTCGGATTAGAATTTGTTTTGATCGAGGTTCCTCCCACTGCCCCTGCCCTGAGCCCAGTAACCCATCCGTCTGTGACTTGCAGAGCACCACGCTGCTGTTGCTGTACTAACAGGCAGAAAGCTGCTGTTCTGATAATGTTCAGCACGACTGTGAATGCTTCTCGTAACCACAGAGCCATGTGTGACAAGCATGCAATCGCTTGATGGGGAATGCCAGTGAAGAGCACCGTTCCGCAGGAGCCTGCGCTGGTGGTCCACCACCAAGTGTCGTGCTGCTGAAGTGCCGTTTTTGAGAGGAGCTATCTCACTCTGCCGAGCAGGCTGAAAATAGGAGTGCACTCACTGTGCCATGCGGTTCAGTGGTATGTAAGGACATGTATTTTTAGGAAATTTGTCCTTAGGGCAGAAAGGGTGAAGTACTTAGCCTGGTTTGCAGGCTGCTGGCTTTGCTCAGCTCCCTCTTACTAAGGAGTAAAAAGTAATGCGTTAGCCACCGGTCAGTGGATATACCTACTGTCTGGATACACTGCTAGTCCTAGTGTCCTACTGATCAGGGATGTTGTGGAGGGGTAAAAGATGGCTGGTCTGCTGCTTTGCTTTTCTTTCCTCCCATGCTCGGGTGCTCACTCTCTGCTCTGGCATTTTTCAGAGAGGAACCTTACCTCCAACACAGCAGGGGTGGAGAGGAAAGTAAGGAAGATCAATGCCTTGGGAAAGAGTATGGTCTCTGAGGAGCCAAGTGAAAATATTCCTTGCAGAATGAATGTGTGAAGGGAGAAGGCTGCTCAAAGAAGACAGCTCATGCAGAGGAGGAAAGGAGAGAGGGGGAAAAAGGGAGATGATTTCAGGCAGCTTCTGGAGAGACAAAAGACAAGCCCGATACAGTAAGGCGCTTTTTGGGGGGCAGGTTAATGAAAAAGTGCTGTACATCTCTATATCCAGCTGGTTACCTACGCACAGAAGATCCTGCGACTTGTTTGACCACAGGAGCAGGAACAGGTAGGGCTGCACAGGAATCAGAATCAAATTCTTTCCTGTCAGACATTTGCCAGCTTCCTGTTTTTCCTCCGAACATCATTCCTGTCAGGCAGCATGTATTCAGCCTCAGCATCTGGGTTGTGATTTTTTGGCAGCTGCACAAGATCTCTGCTATCAAATCCCACTTGCCAGTCTCATGTCTGCTCCCACAGACCTTTGCCTGCTAGCAAATGTTTCAAAATCACCCTTCAAGCCACAGCACATCATTCTGCAACCCTGCCTCAGGCAAAAACCCTCATGCAAGGACTCTGTAACTTCAGTGGGGTGCAGGAGGGAAAGGCTAGAGGACAGACCTCTGGATTACACACAGAGCAATTCACTTAGGTCATGGTTTGCCTTGCATTCCTTTCAGCACTGGTACAAAACAGATATTTTTTCCCCTGAATTATCTGAATAATACAACTATTTTATCTTTGACATTTTAAGAAGGGTGGGTTTTTTGTTTTTTTTTTTGTTGTTGTTTTTTTAGAGACATGTTCTCTGCTATAGCTGTGCAGTAAGAGAAACTGTGAACCTTATTTGACAGGGGAAATCATCCTGCTCTTGGGAATCCTTTTGATTCAAATGACTTCTTCTTGCAGGCGGCAAAAAAGCCCCTAACTGTTCACCAGCATGTGCTCATGTGAAGTTTTATTCTCTGTAGTCCTTCCCTTCTTTACAAACCTTTCATTTCCCGCCTCCTGTTTCTTAGCTTGTCGTCCAGCCCCAGCTCAGCAACGCCACCAACATAGTATGTGTGCATACGGTAAATTGCTTCATTGTTAAAACAGCTCACTAATGAACAAAATGCTGAAATACAGTTGTACATCCATCCTGGCTAAGAGACCTAGGCACATAAATAGGTGCGCCTAGGAGAAAGGACTCACATTTTAGCATGAATTAGCTGCTACCGTAGTTTACAATCTGACCTTCCCCAGTGTGAATCTGGGCAATGAGGCTGCGTTTCTGGTGCAAAGGATCATGCCCCTCTTGGAGACGATCTAACCTACTTGATTATAGCAGCTCTCATACTGCTAATAAGAGATAATTCCTGCTTTTTTGACGAGATATCTGTCAGCTGAGAAACAACTGCCAGTTGTCTCGTAATAACCACACTAGACACTTCTATAGCAGCCATCTTTCTGGAAGCCAGGCATGAAAAACCTGTTACTCATCCAAGCCACAAGCACAATTATTTGTCCAAATCTGGCTGCATTTCTGTGACCTGTTTAAAAGTTTAAAGTGATGTGATGCTCTTTTATAGATGGAAACTTGAGCTCAACATATTTGGCCAAAATACAGCAGTCAGTAACTGTTTTTGTTGGAATATGGTTAAGGTACCTAGCTGTATACCATAACCCTTGCATTTTAGTTTCAGAAGCCATATAGGTATACTGAGAAAAGGTCCTGTTATTCTTATATAAATACACGCACATGGGACTTGCAGCAGAATTGGTCTAACAGCGTAACTATCTAGTTGCACTTCACCATTCAGAGAAGTCCTCATCCCTATGGAAGCACCACAAGAACTGTCAGTTTGGCAGGAACATGGCTTTACATGAGCTCTGAAAAGATGTTGAAGCAGTACAGTGCTGTCTAAAAATATGTGCAGGGAGGAATAGCTACTTCTCTTTTTATTTAAGGACTGACTCTAGACAGCCTGCCACCTATAGACACCGTTAACACGAGTCCCAAAAGCATGTGAATACCTCATTTGCAGGCTTGGCTTCACCAGCCCTTAACTGGAGAGAGCCCTTCATTTAACTGAAGAGGGTGGAAAAAATAGCTGCAACCCCTCCAGAGACAACAGGTAAGGGGTGAAGCCTAAGGACTAGTAACCCGAATCAGATTTGAATTGACTGAAAACTTCTGTAAAGTAACTGTCGTTTAGATAGAACCAGAGGTGCCGGCACCGTGGACCAGTTACACTATGTCAGACAATGGTGGCATCGTTTGGTGGTAGCCTAATGATGGCTTTGTTTTTGGAGGAGGGCAAAATGAATCTTCTCGAGAACTGCCGCAGGAAAAACAGCGGATCACCATGAAAGAGAGTAAAATAAATCTCTCAGGATGTTCAGCAAACCAGTGGAAAAACTCAACCGCTTGAGTAACTCTTGCAATCACACAAAAGCATGCGCCATTAAGGTTAAAAAAATAAGTCACAGCAACATTGTGAAGTCTTTTTACACTATATGGAGTGGAGGGGCCATTCACATAATAGCACGAGTCTTTGCACTGCTTTCTAGTAAAGCTTTTACTCTAATGAGCTTGATCTGCCTCTGCGCTAGGCAGGAAAGGCACGGTTACCAGCCCACGTGTCTCAGACGCCCAGGGAGGCAGTAACGTGGAAAAGACCTACAGTGCAGTAAAGTATGATAGGAGTCTAGCACTTAGGTGTCAGGGGATCACCGGAGACAGAGCACACGAGAGAGGGGCATCTTTAGCTGCTCTTCTGTCAAAGCCTCTACAGAACACCCATTCCAGCAGAAGCCCCTGATGGTGATGATGTTCTTGTAAAACATTTACATTTTCAGCAGGATGCTTCCAATTAGACTTCACTGACTCACACACATGCTGGGAGTGACTGCCCTGCACCTCAATTCCTTCTCCAACTTGAGCGCAAAGAGGAGGCAACTGCCGAGGCTACCATGTTGCACTAAGCGTTCCTTTTCTGCACCAACAATAATTGATAAAATGGATGGCAACAGCAGTGTTTTGGGTTTGCTGTTGTTCTAGGAAGCTTTTCCTTTTCTTTTTTTTTCTGAGAGCATGAGAGAGACTGCTCAGGTTTTACAATGACTTTGAGAGGGTGGGGGGCTGGCAGGGCTACGTGTAGTTTCTCCGTTGTAGGGCATCATGATTGATACCGAGAAGGAACCCCTCAGGACTGAGGAGAGTACTCGTACAGATCCTGATTCTAAAATTAGATCGATGGGGAAAAGGATGGTATTGGAGCGTGCGACAGTTAGTAGTGCAAGGCAAAACATCCAGCTGTCACTGGTTAAAATGCTTTTCAGCCTGTCTTACCAGCACAGCCAGACTTGAACATTTTAAGGTGCTTTATTGACACTGTGCTTTACTGCCTGAGACATTTATGGTTTTGCCCAGCAAGGTCTAAGACAACTAAACATTCAGAGAGAGCTGCTGCAATTGTGTGGCTGGCCAGCAGGGCTTCTGGTTTGTGATTCCTGTCTCAGGCTCCCTTGCTACATCCTGAGCGACCTAGCACTTGTCACTGAGATGTAAGTCATGCCTCAAAAGAATACTTGAATGTATCGGCCTTGTTGTACTGCAGCGTTGCCCTGCTGTGAAATGAGAAAAATGCATTTACTGTACTGTGGCAGCAGGTCAGCATCCCAAATGTTATCCCCTCCAACAAGCTCGCTGGGTCAGAATAATTCTGTTTTGAATCCTGCAGGACAGTCTCCTGGGTAACATGCTTCACAGCTATGCTCGGAGGGAACACGCCCTTGAATGCAAGGCAGTCAATGAGATTTATAATTACCATGTTTTATAACCTCAATCACTCAGGCAGGGAAGGATACTGCCGAAGAGACATAAAACAAGAGAAAGGATAGATGTGCAGCCACAGAAGTAGTTGCTGTTAATGTTAATTGAAATCTGGATGGCAGAAGGTGCTCCTTTCTCCAGTATCTGTGTTGTCCAGTGTAACATAAAAAATACACAAGCTAATTTAAATTAGTTACTCAGGCAGTAATAGGGCACGGGAAGCATAAACCTCAGGCTTTAGCAACTCCCTCCCAGAGAATGTGATGTAAAATTGCTCTGTAGTACTAAAATCTTTTGACTGTACTGAGCAGGGTTTGGATCGAGGCCAGGTCCTGTCTAGCTCGGGTGTTAAGTGACCACCGGCCAGGTCCCAGCTGTCAATGTAACTATGACCACCCTCCCTCCCTTGTGCTTCTGAGCAAGGGCAGAATCTAGCCAAATTTTCACGCGTGCGCACACGTACATTGCCTAAGCATGGTGGTGTTAATGCTTCTGGGATGACAAACCAAACGTAGAAATGTTTTATCAACAGCAAGCTCCATGCAGAATAGATTTTATTTTGGGAAAAGCCTGGAGGAAAAAAAAAAAATCTCCTAGTGCAGTTCATTTGATGCTTTATTTTTGCGTGCCCTTGATGCAAAATGGCATGCTATCATCTCTAAAGATTAAAAACAATCCCTTCTTATTGCTCAGTTGGGTATTTTCAAACAAATTCCTGCACAAATGAAAACAAATAAAACAATGCCCAAAGGCTCTGAGGAGATCCTGGGCCTTTTAGTTCCAGGTAGTCTGGAGACAATTTTAAACAAATGTGGATCTTTAAAATCCACTTAGCTAGAGCTCCAGCTAGGATATGCTGGCAAAACTTCACTAGCTCTAAGGGGTGAGGCTGGTTGAGGATTCTGAATGCCATCTCCATTTTGTGGTTTTTGGGGTATATCTGAACTGCCTAAAGTTGATCGTGTGCAGTACTGGATTTCTATTTTTTTAACTGGAAATTTGAGTTAAATAAGAACACATTTGTTCAGGGTTGGGTTAAATGAAATTTCAGAGTAGCTGGTTTGGTCTTCCTGATGTTAAAGCCTGTTTTTTTGATGGACTAAGGCATGGGCGGAGAAAGTCACCCTCCTGTATATCAGGGCCTAAAATAACAGAATTAAATGCAGTATAAACTGAGTAAGCCTCAGGCACTGATGAAGGAACAGTTCAGCTCGCTTCAGTTAACATGTCTTTTGCTTTTACCCATTTGCTGTATCTTTTAGAGGATCTGGCCCAGCAGGAGAACGAAATCCCTCCCCCAGCCTCTGTTCTGCTTCTGGCATTTACTGCTGGCCAGCTCCGATGGGCAGTTGCAGGAGTTCCTTAAGCAGAAATCTGTGCAACACTGAGGGGGGGCTGCACTTTGGAGAAGTCAGAAAATAGGCTTTTTTTCTTTTTCTTCACCCCTGTTTAGGCACTAGCTTTGCTCTGTCTGAAAAACAGCCTGCAAAGGTATACTTCCAGGGTTTGTTTTTTAAAAGCTGGACAAACTTGTTCACAAGATCACCTGCAAGCCAAAATAACTCCAGACAGAGCTAGCCTAAGATGCTTGTGCCAAACATGTGATGAGGATATCGATTTAGAGGTGGTGATGGTAGGGAGGAGAACAGGGACTGTGCTGAATACATAAATATGCTGTATTGCTCATAAATAGCCTCACGGTGCAGTGGATCTGAAGTATATACAAGAAGCCATGGTAGGTCACGTTCACGTTGTAGTAGCTGCACCCCACTGGCTATTTTTTAGACTGCAATATGACAATATCAAGTTCTGCCACTTGCTGCTCTCTGGGGCGGGGGGATAGGGCACTCAAGGTGACAATTGTGGTATTGATCTGAATCTGTGGCTCTCATATGGCAGTGGGGGAGCAGATCCTAGAGAAAAAGCCAACAGGCATCAACTTTTAATACAGCCCCTGCAGCTTGCATTGGCTGCCTTTCAAAGAAGAGATGCTTGTTCCATTGACACATCAACTTGAATTTAAGATACTTTAGCAAGATCAAAATCATTCCATCATTCTGGTTTTTTTTTTTTTTTTTGAAATCTCTCTCTCTCTCTCTCTCTCTGCTATTTTTAAATTAACTTTACACCTGCTATGCCATGCCCATCTGCCTTCCTGCAGTACAAGTTTGTTCACCCTGAAGTCTGTATGCTGGCTGGGTGTTGAAACACTGCCTACAGGTTTTTGGATAGCAATGTCTAAATATTCCTCCCATGGCCACCCCCACCCTTTTTAAGGGATTAGACTTGCTGCTTATCAAATACTTTATCCATGTGACCCTTGGCCATCCCCTAGCCTTCACCGTTGAGGCTGGGTTTGCTGACCAAGATTGCTACTAGTTGCTTATGCTGCAAGACCGCTAGCGGCACTACTTATGGCTTGCAGTATTGCAGAAAGCCAGCTGTTTCAAAGCCTTCTTTGCCTGCGCTCCTGCAGACGGGAATTACTGGAAGCCCTGTGGCTCTGTTTGGGATGGGCACACTTCACCTCTTCCCTGATTTAACTCCCAAAGTGCTGATTTCTCAACCCGTGGGGCAGCTGTGGAAGCATGAGGTTCTTGTGGTGTGTGCAGTAAGCAAGGGAGAGCAATGCACAGCAGCTTGGGCTAGTCGAAGCTATGCATATTTGTGCTAGCCACTCGAGGAAGGGGAATCCAAACATGCCTACGCCACTGCTTTCTTAACTTCACTAGCCCCTTCGTTTAACTAATGAAGCCTACCTAACATCTCCTACAGTCTGGGCACTGTTAAAGGTCTGGGATGGATTTTTCTTTCTCTCTGCCCTAAGCACTGGGATATGCTGGCATAGATACCTAGGCCCTTATAATTCCTTTTGCTTTTGAAGGGTTCTGCAATTACTTCATCATATATGCTTCCTAGATAAAGAACTGTCTCACACTAAAAATTTACTGTAATTGTCTCCCAGTCAGATGTTTCTGATTAATGCAAAATTGTTTTGCCTCATCTCTTTGCCCTCGAGTTTTCCTCTCACTTTCTCCAACCTTAACAATCTTCCTGAAAATGAAAAGGCAGCCATTTCAGCTTCAATAAATACATGCTGGATGGAGGTCAGTAACCTACATATATCATAATTTACCCTGCTGTTTTTTCAGATGCATTTTGATTCCTTTCCTGACTCAGGTACTTTGATCTTTTGTGCCAGCCTGTCTTGAAAGCTGGAGCGTACTGAAGAAAAAGAGTCATAGGAAATTTGTAATGGACTAGAAATTCTCTCTCTATTCAGCATCATTTCTGTTGTATCTGAGCAAGAGAAGTCTCTTCTAAAGGGACTTCTCTTCTAATGTGAAATGCAGAGCAGCAGTCCCTCTGGTTCTTCTCAAACTGTGACAGGTTCTGTGACCGCTGAGATGGAAAAAGTTTGCAACAGTCATCTAGATCAAAGAATGCAAAAATAGCAGGGTTGCACTTCCTACAAGGCTCCTATCCCGTTCCTTTTTGATGCCAGCAGATCCCACTTACGAAAGGGAGCGGTGTGAGAGAATCGAGATTTAATCCATTTACAGAATTTCAGTTGCATGAAATTTGACTTGAAAGGGTCTGTGTGACATACATATCTCATGAGTTGTCACAGCTGCCTGCACTGACAGTACTTTATGCAACTGTTATGATTCCTGAGAATAGCTACATTGATAAAATCACTGAGTATAGCTGACCAAGTTTAAAAAAAAAAAGGGCCGCTCTTTGTCCCAGGGATCTCACATATGCACCATTTTTACTTTGTGAAGCTGCTATTTTTGAAGGTTTTGCTAGTTTGGAAAAATTAATTTCAAATAATGGCTTACTTCCAAACTGTTTCCTTTGATTGTTCCTCATTCATTATTCAAAGTAAGAGGTTGGTTTAAAATGGTGTATGTGTTTTTTCCAGTCTGACTGATTTGCTGTGTCAGCCAACAAATAATGTACAAATATAATAGAGCCCTTCTCAGAGAAATCTAAGAAATCTGAGAGCTGAGACACTCTTCTAACTACTGGTAACTATGGTGATAGTTTAAGAAAAATAATTTCAAGCTGTATAAATTTAAAATTAATACTTATCCCAAACACTCGCAAAACCATTTATTATTAGTGAACAGCAGTTCTGCGCTTTCAAGATTGCTTGTTTGACCTATTTGCAGTATTCTAGGAACAACAGCAAGGAATCCTGAAAAGAGGGTTTCTGCTACTTCTGAAGTCTGGGAATCTCCAGGGCTTGCGGGTTTAAATCAGTCTCTCCATACATTTATTTACATCTCTTGCTCTCAAGGCAGGAAACTTTTCAGGCAAATAGGATACCAAACGGCTTACAAACCTGGTGTTGAAGGTACGGTAGACAATTTTGCCCTTAATGTGCATGAAATATGTGCAGAATCTCTTACTCTCACTGAAGCCAAAAGGAGAACTGGAATTTGCTTCTACCTGCAGAAGCCTGTCCTTAATGACCATCACGTGCATAATTTACATCCAGAAAAGACTGAAATTCTGTGGGGTCTGGCTGTATGTTAACAACTCTATTAGCTCTCCTCCAACGACAGGCTTTTTAAGCCTTTTGATGCAGTAAGGGCTCAGATT
Organism: Struthio camelus; assembly: GCF_040807025.1. Taxonomy (NCBI): domain Eukaryota; kingdom Metazoa; phylum Chordata; class Aves; order Struthioniformes; family Struthionidae; genus Struthio; species Struthio camelus. The sequence goes on from NC_090944.1 coordinate 108,266,625, forward strand.
TGACTTTAAGAATGCTTCATTGTGGCATTTGTTTAATTTGACCTAGCTTCATTTGTCTGTATTACTCAATCCTGTGCTCTGCAGAGCTGAATGTGACAGCCTCGAAGGGAAAACACCACTGCTTGCCAGTCTGGCACAAAAATTTCTATAACTAAAAGTTCATAAATTCTAGGGATTTTGTTTAGATGCAAGGGAGGAACACTGTTCTCTTATTAAAAATCCTACAAATGGAATCGACAAACCTGCTCACCATTAGCTGCTTTGCACAACACTGCACAGGGGAATATTTACATAAGGAACCTCTCTTCTTGTTTAAAAAAATAATCACAACTGCAGAGCTGCCCGACAATTTATTTGAAGCACAACTCACAGTTCATTCTTCGCTACCAATTAAGTTTGGCCTGCTTGGTATGCTACGTGTAGATGTGCTGAACAAGTGCTATATTTCAGCCGCGCCCAGCCTGCCTAGTGCTGCTTCATGTCATGTTCGATGCAGGTGTTAAAGGCTGCAATATCCAGATTGACTTGACAAGTCGTGGAGAACGGGGAGCTGTTGCTTGTAATGCCGGGAGGGACAGAGACCACAGGGATAAGTTCACCTGCAGCTGCGTTTGACATGGTCATAAACGGTGTAGCAGATTCTCATAATCCCCAGGCCTAACAACCCCAGGCGCACCAGAGCCAAGGCATGGCTAGTAGCCGCCCCCGCTCTCCCCCCCAAGTAGTCTGCTGGGGGGTTTACATTTTGGGTATCCAGCAGTGCCTTCACTGAACCTCCTGCTCTGCTAGCTTCAGGATCACAAACTGTTTGCTTACAAATAAGGCCCACCCTGCCCTGGGACACAGCCCACTTGGCAGAAGTTGTTGGGGACCGGTTCCCTTTCCAAAGCACTAGGAGAGACCGTTCAACGGATGCACGAGATGCTCTTTCTGCTGGGAGCTTCCATAATCCAATTGGAGCCTGCTAAAAGCAGCTGATGCTACATTTCTTACAGCTCTGAGATATATACATATATATCCAAATACAGCCACACACACCCACACAGAACCATTCTAGCAGCTTGGCTGTTTACAAACACTGTTCAGCACAAAAATCAGGTGGTCACTTCAGGGTCTCTCCTACTGAAGTTGTCTTTCTCTAATAGCTTTCCAATGACTACTGATTTCCCAAGAGATCTAACTTTATCACATTTCTCTGCTTCTGTTCATGTTGCCTTGGGCAACACCGTTCCTTATTGCCTATAAGGTGGGGAACAACAAAACAAAATAAAACATAAAGCACTGTGTGCCTTTCTGTACAAGGGGCACCTGAAAATTCAATGTTGACACTATGCCAGAAATCTCAGAATAACTCAGAGATGGCAGCTCTACGTTTTATGTTAGTTAAGCATTGCTCAAACTTGCCTTTTACTTATTCTGAATACAAAAGTCTTGCTCATGCTACGTGATCAGTATGTGTGATTTGCCTCTGGCCCTTAGCGACCCAGGGCTTGCCTGGCACTTCTGTGGCCCAGTCTCTCTGGAGCTGTCACTTGACGAGGAAGTGCATTTGCTGAACAGTGAAGTCTCGCACCTGGGATGGAGTAACCCCATGCAACTGTACAGGCTGGGCACCAACTGTAGTGAGAGCACAGCTCTGCAGAAAAGGACCTGGGGATGCTGGGGGCGGGAGGGCAACAGCTGAACATGAGTCAGCACGGCACCCTTGCAGGGATGAAAGCTAATTGCGTACTGAGCTGCATTAGGTAAAGCATCATAGTAGATTCAAGAAAGTAATTATGCCCTTCTATTTGGCACTTGCGAGACTGGGCCTGGAGTCCAGTTTTGGGCTCCCTAGTATAAGAAAGTTGTTGACACTTTGGAGAAGGGCCAACGGAGCATCACCCAGATGGTGCGAGGGGCTGTGATGTTATGGGAAGAGGCTGGGGGTAGGGTGGGGTGGGGTGGGGGTGTTTGTTCAGCCTTTTCTCCTCCAGAAGAAAAGCTAAGGGGGTAACTGATTGCTGTCTTCAACTGTTACAGAAAAGCTGGGACCAGATTTTTCTCAGAGGTGCACAGTGGCTGCAACAGATGTAAGTTGCAGCAAGGGAAGTTCTGATTGATTAGCTATTAAGAAAAAATTATTCACAAAGAGTGGCACAGCATCAGAACATAGGCCTAGAGAAGTGGTGGAACAGCCATACTTGGAGATGCTCAGTGCTCGACCGGACAAGCCCCTGTGCAACCTGCTCTAACTTTCAAATTGGCCCTGCCGTGAGCGGGAGGTTGGACCAGATGACCTCCAGAGAAAAGGTCCTTTCCCACCTGAATTCTACGATTCTAACGTGCCTCAGGACATGTACGCTAAGATATTAAGCACGCTTAATATATCATCACTTGTGTCAGTTATCATCAACACTTTCATCAGCTGGAACACTGCCAAGCTGACTCAAATACTGTACCTCTTGTCTGAATGCAATGAAAAAAGCACATGGCAGTTTCTGTATGTCTCAGTCAGCCTTGTACCATCCATGTTAGCATTCAAAATTAGCTGATTTGGAGGCCTGTTCCCCACTCAATTTTGAGCTTATATCGGACTTGCCTGGTTTGTTGTAAAACCTACTAAGACCCACCAAGTCAGTCCCTCATTCAGAATCACATCAGCCACAATCTAGATTTTGAGAGAATCAAAGCAAATCTCACACAGTGTAGACCTAATGAATCAAAACTTAAAAGATGAACGCCCCCAAATAAAGCAGCAAACTTCACATAGAGCTCGCCAGCCTTCCCTCTTCTCTTACTGCTCTGCTCCTAGGACATAAGAGGAGCAGTAGGCAGATGACATCTCTCCCACAAAGGCCCCTTATTGTAACGCTAACTGCTAGCTCCTATCACCCCTGTAATCCTGTTTGGAAGGCTCTGCTGTAATATTTATAGTCTTATCTTTGTTTAGTCAATGGTGGCAAAACAGCATAAACAAATAATCTCCATTGTACAGCCTGGCACTACTGAGATGCTGCCATTTGTGTTCCCGCTGATTTTTACTCTCAGCCTCTTATGTTGGAGTCAATCTTGGAAATCAGACACATCCTGGTAAGTCATGCAAGTGGAAAACTGATGTTTTTATTAGCTTATTCTCTGCATTAAACTGAATGCCGAACAGGGGGATGCAAGCAGTGAGAGAACTGGACTAAACACGAAAACACCAAAGCAATCGTTTCTTTGGAACAAAGTCAATGTAATTTCACCTCTTTTCCTGCCTTACACCTCGCACGAGGAGACACCTAACCGCTTCATGTGACTACTTCAAAGAGGTATTTGCGCTACACAAACAGAGAAGTCCATCCTAATTACACAGTCTCCCTAGATCTTCAGCGAAGGACAGACACAGAGACTCTTCCACAAGGCAACACAGGGCAGAAGCCTACCAAGAGGGGCTCTGCATCAACCTTGGAGAATTCCCTCTCTCTGGGCAACAGCTGGACAGAGAGTGGCCAACTCATTCACCTAAGCTAAATGCTGAGAACTGGGCTGTGTGAATTTTTACCTACTACTTAAAAGGACTTAAAATGGAACTGCCACGGCGGAGTCTCAGAAGCAAAGAGGAAGCATAAAAGCCCACTGTTTCGTTTATTTCTTATAAACCCAAGGGCTAAGGAGTAAAGTGCAACAGAACAAAATTACTACGCATCCGACTTTCAAAAATACTAGTAATGAGAATTGATTTAGGCAAACATTATATTTGACAATGCCTGCGAACCGCATGACTCCAGAGACCAACTGCAAGACAGAGATGCTCAAGCCTAGTTCTGATTATGCAGTTCCCACATTCAGTTGGTGTGTGGCTCCCAACTACTCCAGTCCATGTCCTTCCCTCCTGGAGGAAAGGCTCGGCTAACGACACTGGTCATAAATCTCCCCACTGAAAGGTGATTAACTTGAAAATCCCTTGCTGTTCTGTCAGGAAACCATACAAAAGACTTGCAAATCCATTAAATTACATCTTGCAGATGTGCATCTGAGGAGAATGCATGGCAATAGGTGATATACGGAAACTACTGTATTGCGTCTTCAGACAGCTTATGAGAGTATCTCTTTCCAAATTAACATTCTTGCCGCCTGATTCTCATTAGACTCACTCAAATGTTCTGTTAATCTTATATTTTTCCTCCCAAGGGATCAATACTGATTTTTTATCTTGTACACGCACAGGAAGGTCATACTGCTTCCTACGGGGTGGATTCATTCAATAAGGAGCTATGCTATTAAACCTGACTTGACATTATTGTCAATAGAGCTGAGCTGTCACAATGCTTCTTATTTTTTAGAGAATTTCAATGCAACTCTCCTGATTCCAGCTACATCTATCATTGCACTCCATGATACCCATAAGCCACTTGACAACTCATTAAAAATACATATAAAAAATGGAGGTCAGGGCTGTGTTCCAGGGAAGCCCTACTAACATTCAAACTCCACATTTAATTAAAAAATAATAAAGCTCAAAATAATACATTATGAAATGCTCCTGGAAATAGAAATTATTCAATAGAAAAAGGAAACAGGAAGGCAGCACTGCAGGCAGACCTGCAAGACACCTTATTTTTAGCTGGACATTCTGGGTTTCAGGTCAAATGTGAGAACAGCATGAATTCAGAGTCACTGGCAGGCCGGGTAGTCCAGCCTGCATGCCAGAGTGGGCAAGTGCTATTTTGGGTTTGGTTAAGCCCTGCTCACGGGGACCTTCTGGCCTGTTCCCTCCCTCCCAAGAACCCTCTCATAAATGCTTCAGGCTCCAGCACAGGAGGAGACAGACCGCCCTTCCCACGCCTCTTGCTGGGAGGCTGCCCCAGAACTGCTCCGTATGGATGGCCAGGAACCTTCTTCAAGCTCCAGAACCAACGTACAGCAGATAAATAAAAGCATCACCCTTTAGTTCACACAGCTTCTCTTGGTCTCCACAGCATTTACTATTTATTTCCACGGGTACCTGGAGAGAGCAAATGTATCCCTTCACAGTTTCTGTTTTGCTACGCTGACAAGTCAAGCTCTTCTACTGTCTCCTGTCCCTGACCATCATAGGGTTTTTTCCTGCTCTTTTTCCAGCTGGAGTATCTCACTCTTGAGCATTTTGGCAGAAGTCACATTAGCAATGTCAAAGGGCAGCTCACTGATAGACTGGAGCTTTATAACAGCATGGGGAAGGAAAATGGCAACAAGGAGCAAGTTAGAGTCTTTTCAACGCCTAAAAAAATTACACTGGTTTAGATGCCTCAAAGAACAAATAGGAAACCTATGTTAAGTCCCTGCTCACAAGTCTAATTTTCCAAAGCGCGGAGGAGTTCCTCCCGAATCTTGGCCCTAGTTTGTTTGTGCTGTTGTTTTCAGGCACTTTTTCAACACCACTAGAACAAGTTTCTGACCTAAGTGTGCTTTCACAGTTTCTTTGTAGTGAATTTTACCTTTCTTGGATAAAAGAGTAAATAAGTAGCACTGAAGGAGCCTGCTGAAGTAAATCGGGGCTGGGCTCCTCTCCTGCAGAAAACTACGAGGTAAAGGATGGAAAAGGAAGAAACAAGCTGTTGAAGGGTTGCGCGGACAGCATACAATGGAAAATAAAAGGCATAAGCAGTCTCTCTAAGCAGTCAATGTTTTACCTCAATACTTACATAAGCAGCAGTCTTTGCTTTTTTGTTTTTTCTTATATAACCCCTCCCCCCCTTCCAACTCTTTTCCATCCCTTCCCTTCTTAAACACATATATATATATCACTATTTGTCTGCTCTCCAAACACACTGGAGAAATTAAACGCGTTGAACAGAAAAATATTATAGGAAAACTTGATAACAGCATATAGGGATTTTTCCACATCCAGGAAATAGCCACGGGGTGGGCTAAACTGCTTAAATGCTTTGTACTAGGAAAGTAGTCCAAAAATACGCCACTGGAGACTAGGACTTAGCGAACAGTTTCTTAATTCACCCTTCTAGTGTGTTCTTGTACACTCCTTATTAGGTAGACCTAAAAGGGAATCAGACAGAGTCTGTAGCTCTCCAAGCTGCATCACAGAAGACGTCACTGGTCTTCCTTTGGGTTGCTAGAATCTCCTGTTGACTCTGTCACTATTACTTACTTAATTAAAAAAAAAAAAGAAAAGGCACTTTGTTCAAGGTTGCTCCATTTTTGGAAAGGCTTGTAATGAGTGACTAAGTGCCTTCCCTAATGCTTTTTCTACCTTTAGCTCTGTCATCTCTCCCTTATAAATCCAAAACTGTTCTCACCAGGGGAAACTGCAAAACTGTACTGGTACAAAGATCTTCTGCTTGCACTGAATTGGCAGAACAGAAGGATACATTCACTGTCAGAGCAGAAAGGAAGTACCCCCCCAAACGCTATTTTTTGCAGGTGTTGTCATGTCTTATCCCCAGGAAGAGAAGAGGGCTGTGCTAGAAACTCTTCAGAATTACAGTTGCTCCCGTTTTACTCTGCCCTTCACAGCACCACAGAAACAATTTATCAATACAATGGAGGGCAAGTCACAACATACAGGCAAGGCAGATTCCTCTAATGAAAACAAATCCTTGAGAGAGGTAGCAGTTCACTGATCTGCTCGCTAAATCCCACTCGCACTGCAATAATGTTTTCATCACTACTTACATTTAGGGATATAAGGGTATTCAGAGCTGTAAAGCACGTCATTTGTGCTGAGCAGTCGCAGTACTTTGCCCACAATAATTTGTGGTCCAAAAGCCCAAATGAATGAAGCACCATAGGATTCAGGATACATAATGAGAATAAATAAGGTATTGCACTTACAGAGTGCCTGCCATCTGAAAGCACGTACAGATATTAAGTAAGTTCCACCACCCCCAGATGAAGCAGATCAGTAGTTTCATCCCTGTTTTACACAGATTCAGGCTAAATTGTGACATATAATCACAGCTGAATCTGCAGCAGAGCTGGCCGTGCAGAGGAGAGGGAGAGCCAGGGCTCCACCTCCTCTCCAGCCCCGTTCAGTGAATTGCCTTCAATGGAAAATGACTGAGCTGCAGTTCATTGCTCTCTGGAAGAGGAAGGACCCACCCTGTTGCATAACAGTAGCAAAGACCTAACCCTAAGTGTTTTGATAAAAAACATAAAATACTGTTCAGCTTGGGAAGCGAAACCAGGAGCTTTGACTCTCGGGACATTTGCTTTGAGTGCTCCGTAACACTCTTTTGGAAACGCCAAGAGAGAGCCTCTTTGCGAGGACCCCCCACAAGCAATCAGAATAATACATCAAACTCATGACTTCTCAGGTTTGGAGGACACGGCATATAGAATATCTTAAGTACTTTAATTTGTGAAGTTAATTTTTATTTTTCTGTTTACCTGCATTTTACTATATTATAATTCAGAAGGTACACCAATCAGTAAGGGATCACATGGAGACAAGGTAATTAAAAACTGTTGGCAATACGTATATCAAAATCTGAAAAGAAAACTCTCTCTTGAAACAGGTTTTACACGCAGAAATTCTGGAAAATAAATATATAAATAACACATTTTATACCATGCCAAGACATTTAAAATAACAGTAATGTCGAAAAGTACTTAATAAATTTTAAATTGCAGTACTGTTCAGGAAAGTGAAATTCATCCACGTACTCCCCCCCAATTTTTTTAAAAATAATTTTACTGATAAAGCTTCAATTTTTGGTATAACAAAGAACAATCAGAAATCCATTTCCATTCATTGTCCACTGAAATGCAAGTTCTTATGGCAGCAATTTAAGATTCTCTTTGAGCCTTTGTTTACACGGAAGCTGTGATAATAAAAAATATTCTCAGAATTTATCACAAAAGTAGTACAGTAGCCTACTTAATTAAAATTACCAGTTCTCTAATTGTCTAATTGGCTTATTGTCTTTGCCAAAACGAGAGCCTGGGGGCATCAAATGCAACTAGGAAGAGCTATATCCAGAACACACAAAACCTGGTAGCTCTTTGTGTCTTCAGATACAATGATCCACCAAATCACAATTAGGACAAATGCACAGTTGCCCTAACTATAGAGAGATGCATTTTAATTGTGATGTTCAACTCTCTACACAAATATAACATACTGAGCAAGACATGTCACTAGAAAATGGAAAGAGACCATGGCATGCTTATTAACAAAAGAGCAAGCAAAGTGGATAAACTACGGGCACAAAACAATTCTTTAGATGATAAATAATTGTATTAATGTGAAAACTACGCTCTTTTGTTCCCACATTTAGGAACAAAAAGCTTTCTAACTTCAGGTTCCAAGGTAAAAATGCTTCTAATTAGTGTCCTCGCTACCTTATAAGACATACAGACCTTGGTATCACGGAGCTACGATAATATGCCCTCGCTGAGAATCTGTCCCATGATTTACATCATTACTTCATACCAGCATGATGAAACAAATCCCCAAGGAAGTAACACGTGTCATCCTTAAAAATATTAAGTAATCAAGCCATGTTTTCATTATGTGAATGGACGCCTTTGAAAACAAGGATCCATGCTGTGAGCTAAAATGAAATAAATGAACAGAAATAATTCATTTCCATGTTCTAATCAGTGCAAACTGTAGTCTTCAAATTATCCTGATGCTACCAAAAGTGAGTCTGGAGACAATAGGTCGACTCTTCTACTAAAATGAACATGAAACTGCATCCTAAGTACACAATGAAGGCCAAATGAAACGGTTCAACTCTCTTTGTAAAGGTTTTTCCCCTCAGCCCTCGCATCCAGCTGAGCAATTAAGAAGAGCGTAAGATTGAAACAAAGCAACTTATAGTTCTGAAACCCTCAAATCTAATCAAAAGCAATATACTTATCTTAGGCAAAAGGATCATAATCCGCACAAAAATTTGTTCCGAGTCAAGCTCTTCAGCTTCTAGCACTACCAGCAGAGAGAAGCTGGGGTTCCAGAAGCTAAAAAGATGTCTCTGACAAGCTGAATGAAGTCAGGAATATATATCAAAGCCTAGAACCGCATGCCTGCTGGTTATGTTGTATTCACAGCCTGGGACCTCTGTAAGGACGCAAGATAACACTGTTACACTGCCTGCTCTTATAAATCACATTCATCTATTCATCAGAGCTGCTGACCATTCAGAATAGATTCAGCCCCTATAGGTCCAGAGCTGTGGTAATGAGATCAGGTTAATATAAAACATTTGAAATCGACTGTTGTATTTGTAGGAAAACATGTACAGGCAATAATTTATACGAGTAGAAGGCCAAGGGACAATGAGTGATTTAGCACTGAGTCCACAATGCTGTCCTTGAAGCTAAGCTAATTCTTTGCAAGAGCTGCGACATTAGTTCTAGCTTTCTCATCTTAAAAAGGATATGGCAGAACTGTAAAAAAAAGTCAGAGAAAGGCAACAGCAATTATGAGAGGAATGGGACAGGCTCTATTCAAGGAACAGCCAAGTCGAACTTTTCTGCTGGGAAAAGTGACAGGTTGGGGGAAAAGTGAGTATCACAGTAAAAATAAAATAAGGTAAAATCAGTAATGGAAAGGAGAGGGTGAATAAAAACCAATGGTGTACTATCTCTTCCAAAGGAAGAACGAGGCGCACCAAATGCGCCAGTGTGGCTAGGAACGGCTGCATCAAGAACATATAAAAACTAGCTGTTCTTTGCGCAGCACGGAGTAGACCTGCGAGTCTCCTTTCCAAAGGATACCATTATTGGTGAAAGTGAACATGGGCTCAAGAGAAGACAGGACAAGTTCATGAAGCGGAAATCCACTGTGCATGTCAAAATGGTGTAAGTCAAAACTGCATCATTTCAGGAAGTCCCTGAGCTAAGACAAAACTTGGGGAAGTATTATATATGCTTACCCTGTTCTCTTTTTGCCTAGGCATCAGCTTATGGCTGGAGAGATGGGCTGGATAGATCTTTGATGTGATCCAGTACAGCCATGTCAACATTACGGTTGGTATCTGCTTGCACAACAAATTCCTGGTATTAGCTTCAGATTCACACTGAAGGGCTGACTGGCCAGAAAGCAGCTCTGCAGAGAAAGACCTAGGGATTCGGCTAGTTGACCGTGAGCCAGCAAAGGAGGCCAATGGTATCCTCGGCTGCATTAGGAAGAGCGTTGCCAGCAGGTCCAGGGCAGTGATCCTTCCCCTCTGTTCTGCGCTGGTGAGGTCACATCTGGGAGTGCTGTGTCTAGTTCTGGGCTCCCCAGTACGAGAGAGACACGGCACTACTGGAGAGAATCCAGTGAAGGACCACAAAGATGATGAAGGGATTGGAGCGCCTGACAAGGAAAGGCTGAGAGACCTGCGACTGTTCAGACTGGAGAAGAGAAGGCTCAGGAGGATCTTGTCAACGTGCACAAATATCTGAAGGGAGGGTGTGAAGAAGACATAGACAGACTCTTCTCCGTGGTGCCCAGCAACAGGACAAGAGGCAATGGGCACAAACTGAAACACAGGAAGTTCCTGTCTGAACATGAGGAAAAACTTCTTGACTCTGAGGGTGACTGAGCACTGGAGCAGGTTGCCCAGAGAGGCTGTGGAGTCTCCTTCCCTGGAGATATTCAAAAACTGCCTGGATGCAATCCTGTGCAGCATGTTCTAGATGACTGTGCTTGAGCGGGGGGGTTGGACTCGACGATCTCCTGAGGTCCCTTCCGACCTCAACTATTCTGTGATTCCGGTATGTGACTGATACCACCCCAACTCCATATAACATGGGATCTTCCACAGCAAATAACCAGGCCTTCCTAGGGAAAGACCAAAATCTATGCTAATCTCAGAAAATAAGGATCGCAGGACAGCCTACAGTAAATTTGTCGGCCCAGCTTGGCTGACTTATACTGAGGTGAGTGGGATGTTTGCTTTCCCAACTTTAGCTGGAGAGCACTTTATGATTCTCATGCACTTTTGTGGGGGTGCCAATCTATATTTTACGGTGCAGGTAGCAGTTCCTCCAGGACAAAGCAGAACTCTCATGATAAGCCTAACTGGTGTTACACGTAAAGTCACATTCTATTTGACTTGACTGTGGAACAGATCTAACGGATTTTCACTAATTTTGTTTTCCACCTGTTTATGTGGTCACAACAGAACACGCTACAAAGGCTGCTTTCATTTTAACCTTTACAATTCACCAAACAAAACCCAATATATATTTCACTTTGCTTCACTGCAAGTGAAGAGGGCTACATGAAACTCTGGTAGCAACCTTTTCATCCTTGCCGCAGGCTTCAGAAGAAGCGGAGAATCACTACAATCTTTCATTGCAATCAACAAAACTCAAGTGTGAGTCAAGCAAATGTTTTACTTTTTCTTTGTTTATTGGGTATTTTTTGTTGTTTTCATTAAATCTGGCACAATGTCTGAGACGAGTATACCCACTTGCTTTGAAATGTCTGATTCTCTTTCTACTTTCCTGAATTAAAACATGTTGAGAATTGATCTAGTCCAAAACAGCGCTATGTGAGATGCACGTTGGGCAGGAGTCTTATGAATACCTCAATATGCTTTTAGTTTAGCCTGCGATATTATTTAGCCTGCAATATAGCAATATGGAGCTGTAGGATCTACATCCAACATGCTGGCATGAATTTTCTCCTCCTCTGAATCAAAAGGGAGAAGAGTGCTGAATACACTGTGGTAGGGAACCTACAAATTTCAGCGTCTTTCTCCAGCAACGTACAGGTGGGTGGATTTGTGCATCACTGTACAAGGAGAGATCATCTGCCCTGGCTTATGTCATATTTTCTGACTTGGTTGGGCACGTCAGTTTTGTTATCCCAGTCCCAAAGTGCCATATATCATAAAGTTACGTAACCAAATTGGGTACATGCTGAAGGAAGTAAGCCTTAGTTATTAGGTTTAGAAATTTGCTGGCAAACACAGACTAGCATCTGAAATGGCTGTCCAGTCACAAGACGAAATGGGAGGATATGGGTTAAGCTCTTGTTTCCGGACCAGTAAAGATTCCTACTCAGCGGAGGCTCCATCAGCCCTCTCAAAAAAAGGGGAAAGTGCTCTATGATCTTTGCAAGTAGATCCCAGGAGGAGTCTTATTTTGACTAGAAGAACTCAGTTGTTCTAACAGAGAGAGGGAAGGCAGAAATGCACGAGACAGAATGAGGAGAAATGTTAAAAAAGCCCTAGCAAGAGTCATGTTTCCAAAAGGGAGCTGTGGGTCTAACAGCATGCATAGTTTCTAAGAGTCAAGCCAAGCTGGTCATTTCTGAGAGCAAACAGCTATTCAGCCAAAGCAGTAGCTCCACACACTTCACCAGGAATACTTTGGTATTAAGTATGCTCTCCAGTAGCCCCGAAATCTGATTCTAGGTGTTTTTCCAAAAGAAAACAGAACTCCCCTTCTCTACAAATGTGCTTTCCTAGATTAGTTTTAAAGCCATTAATATTTACTTCATAAAGATCATGTGTAGATTTTTAAAAAAGGCTTAAGCATTCTGTCGCATCGCTTACAAAATATAAGTGCCAGCACAAACCAATACCACTACTGTTTGGTATTTTCTACGTGCCTGTGGTTTGCCTACCACAGTACCAGAAACCCACTGCCAACAGCCCCAGCTATGAAGCACAGTATGCTACCCATCTCATCGGAGCTACTCAGCGTTGCAGATCTGCTGTATGGTGCTGTATTTCTGCACCGCGGTGTGCTTTATATGGAAAGCACACAAATTTGCCAGCTATTCCGAACACCCACAATCACAGTAAAACACAGCCGTTTTTCAGTTATGCAGAGAAAATGCTTGTTTTTATTATGATGGTGGCTCTACCCTGTCTAAAAGTGAAGTTATTGATACCTGATGAACTCATTCATTGCTAGATTTGTGCCCTTCATTTGAAGCCAGCAATGCTCTTCAAGTTGGAATTTTCCAAATATAGCCTCGACAACCTAGTTCTGAGAGCCTAGGGGGGAGAGACACGACTACTTTGCTAATTGGTGCTGATACACCAGGGAGAATCAGCACTGTCTACAGCAGTTTTCCTTTTAAGTGGACTAGGTCAGTTGGATGGCAATTGCACTACGTTAAACAGTAATTCTCCTAACCAGACCCTCTTTCCCTAAATGATTACACTTCCACAGAAGTGGAAAAGTCTTTCCCATTATCACAGTGGGAAAACTAAGTGCTCGGATGTTTGGGGAGACCAGCACTGAAACAGCATGTGTGAACTTAATTTCAGCTGCCTCTGTGTGTGTGTCTTACGTAGCTTCAAGTCCCTTGGAAGCAGCAGATAATCTAGTTTGGCTTCTTGCACAATCCGTTTTATAAACCATTTCCCTCAGGTAGGTGACTGAACAAACTGTGTTCAAGAACTTGCTTTTTTTTTTATAACAGTATGGCTTGTACTTGGCTACTACATATTTTCCAGAAAGACACCCAGTCTTCCTTTGATAGCCTCGAGGAGATGCAAAATACGCTACTTGTTAATGCTGTATCTTCAATTGCATAAGCCCAGTCTAAGTTCTCCGGGGGGACCGTATCTCATTCAGTACACAGGACAGATTCACTTAGCCAGCAGCCATTCAGTACTTTATTTTTGCCCTTTTTATTTGATGCATAGCCCTAAAAGCCTTGTTTACTGCACATTATTCAAGCTCTGTTCTGAAGACAGAATGATTAATTTCTTTACAGACTTTTCTGTAGTGCTCATCAGATGCTTCTAACTTGCTATGTGCAATTTCCTCGCTTTTGGAAAAGCATAAAAAGGAATGCCATCACGTGGCATCCTATAAGTACCAGCATGAATCATATGAGTAGGGATAGAAGAGACCTTCGTTATCCTGGCTAACAAGTGGGAACTACAGGCTGCCAGCACAGCCAAGCTGACGAAGCTGAGGCACACACCTAAGCAAGTGATTTGCACTGATATTTGCTGACAGCAGGGGGATGGGAAGACTCAGGGTTTTAAGGAGATTGAAGGCTACAGAGTAGAATACTCTCACAGGTACATGCTCTTTTTCACATCTCATGTAAAACTGACCCTTTCTAATTCATTCTTTCCAACATCCTCTCGTCAACATCCACCTCCCAACCCAAGCTCTGCTCCTTAAGGCAGTCTCATTCTTTTCATCTATCCACTCAACCCTTATTTTTTCTCAGTTTGTTATCAGCTTTGTCTTTCCTTTTCCCTACTTGCTCATGGAAACAGTCTCTGTCCTCACAACTCCCCATCTGCCTGTCTTCCTCACCTCTGCCTGGGTCTTATTCCCAGCTCTTCACTCAGAGATGATGGAGCTTACCGGGGTTTGAGGGGAATGAACGTTCAGAGTCTTTGGAGGTTTTAGAAATACATCGCTGCTAGGCACGTATAAAATGCATGTTTTTTTTAAAGGTTGTAACTTGGACAACCTTGGAAGGATTTTTTAGGGACAGTAAAAAGCACATTAATGTCACAAAGACTACCCCTTCCTGATAGAATCTGGTGACACTAGGGCATACTAAGGAAGATGCCACCGAGACTTTTTCACTTGGGCCAAACAACATGCTTCTTAGTCTCACTTTCAGAAACAGTTTAAGTCATGCTGGGTGACATTTTCTGAAATAAACTGGGCCAGAATAGATGTGCATCTCATAAAATTTTATTCCAAATGCCTATAGTTTGGGACAATTACGAGCAACCGAAAGGGGAAGGCACAATATGTCGTTTTGCCCATAGAGTAAGACAAAAACTAAAATTGGTAGTATTATCTCGGCATCTAACTTGATGGCTACTCCGACAGCGGTGACTTGTCTGCAGTCATGACGCTAACTGAACAAACCATATCATTTTATCTTTCCAGATTTCTGGAGACTGATTCTGTACAGGTTGTATCACAGCAACAAAGTAATACTATCATCCCATTAAGCATACGGGCCTGGCATGTGCAGAGCTGTTTTGTAACCTCCTCCCAACCTATACACCGCTATTCATTTGCTGGTTTTGCACTTGCAGTGTTAACACTGACTGTTCATTATTACTGAATCTCTTTCTCTCATTCCTTGCCTGTAGGTTCTACTGTTTTCTCTCAATTATGACTTCACTTTATGTTTGTCCTCTTGCACACTCACACCCCTTCAGGTTTAGAGTTGCCTGCCAATCTTATCCAGGCTAAATTTATGCCAGGCAATACAGATCTGCTAGCAAAGACACAAAGTGGTCATACGGATATAGAATTCTTGTAGAAATTAAATTGGTCAAGAAAGTCTATGAGACTTCTAAAATCCAAGAGGCCTAAAGGCTAGAATTAACAAGACCCAAAACTGATGTAATATGATGAAATGTTCTGATTTCATAGCAGAATTAGGTTTGGGCCTTCCACAAAGCTCCCTGTACAATACAGTTTGAAAGATATAGGCCCTATGTTTGTAAATAAGTTTATTTGGGGGATGATGCAAGAGAAGACGTATTTGCTAGATAAGAGTGCTACCAAAAAACAAATGTGGAGCCACCGCCCTTACACAAGGTTAGAGCAGACTCCTAGCTTAAGACAGTAAGAGATTAATTTTACCGTAAACCAACAGCCTGTCTTGCTTTGGGTGGACACAACAGTCCAGTCCAAGATTTAGAAACCTTTTATATATCTGTATTCTATAGCTACTTAGTTCAAATCTTCTTTCAAACACCAGCGTACTGCTTACTTAAAATGCATAACAGTTAGCAGGAAAAGCAGCAAAGACAACAATAAAGCAGTGAATTGACTTCCAAAAACTATCAGCATTCATCAATTAAAATATTTACTTTTGACACAAGTCCTAAATTAGTTAAAAACATCCAATCCAGCCTTAAAATAGAGGTTCAAGCTACCCAATTTATTCTTGGAACAAAGTCACTTGCTCTCAGGATTAGGAAGACAATGGCATCCAAAGCAAGCATGAGCCCCCTCCCCTCTTATTACAGTTAATCGGAAACATAAATACTATAATGGAGCTGAGCCCCTGCAAACTCACCAGGCTGTGCATAATTTCCACTCCAGCTGGATTCACTGTGAGTGCCTCGTCATACAACTGCTTAGCCTCCTCCAAATTGCCTTTCATCTCTGCAAGCCTCCCACGCATGTACAGTACAGCATGAGAAGTGGGGAAAAGACTAGCTGCCTCCTGGATACAATAGCCTGCTTCCTTGAGATGCTGCTGTTCCATGAAGAGTTCAGCTGAAAAAAGAAAAAGAAACCCCACCCTACCATTAGTTGAAGTAATTCAGACACCTTTCTTCACATTAATTACAATCCTTCCTTAACTATATTAAGCCACAAGGGCATGATCCTGCAAAGTGCCTACTACTATGGTTAGTGCTTACTATTGTAAGTGGATTCACTGAATGGATCTTTTGTAACGTTAAGGGCTCTATACAAATGTTTATGGACATCTTTAGGTGGTGCTCTGACAGCAGAGGATAGCCTGGAAGATATATGGGAGTGCTTCTTCAATCAGGATGTAAACATGAGCTGAACCGAACCCTAAGCAAGCAGGGCTGGTAGCCACTTGGAGCCACCATATGTGTTTCCAAATAATCTGTGGGGAAAAAGAACAGAATAAACCATAACTGTCTACTGAGAAGTTTAAACATATCAGAATAATAGGATACATTTGACTGAGCTGGATATTAAATAAAAGAGCATTCCCACATTTAAAAAACTGATCAAAAGTGTTCTTCTCTGCTCATGTGCTTAGTTTATGAAATGACTGTCCCTTAAGCTTTGCAGTCTCTATGAAAATCAAAAGGCTTGTACTATAAAGACTTATTCATATAGTGTGTACGTACATTTACTTCCTCATATATACTCTACAGAAAAATAAAAGGGAGCTCTTGGAAGAACCTACTCAGTTATTTACTTTCTTCAACTAGCAGCAACTCCCAGTGGTTTTCTTGCAAAGGAAAAAAATATAAGGGGCATACTAATGTCACTTTGTTTGCCATCAAATCTTTTCTCATGTTAAACATAAATTTCATAACATTTCTCATTGTTAAACATTAATAGTTCTCAAGATTTATTAAGCTTTATTGCAAAAGGCTTCAGAAGTGATATTCAGTTTTCACTGACACGTAACTGAAACAGGAAATTATTTTATATGTACATTAAAAAAAATTCTCTCTCTTCATACAGCAGCAATTACTCTTTGGCCCACAAGCTATTTGTATTCTACATGTTATCACTGAAAATGCTCAAAGTCTCCCTTTTTTTTTTTTTTTTTTTTCCTGATGTGGTAATGCAGTAAGTATTGATGGTTCAAGAGTCCAGTTCAAAATGACAAAATCAGGCTCCAGAGTTTGACAAATAATTCTGAATTTTGATACAAGCTTAAATCCTCTGACTTTTAAAGGTAGTGGGTATTCTAAGAAAGCCTCTGTGAATGAGGAAGTTAGTCTGAAAATTAGGCCTCTTATGTAGCTAGCTACCTCTGCCAGCTTTGAAATGCTGGGAAACCCAGATGACTTTGGGAACTTGGTATGCTGACACAGAGCTTGCTGGGTGGAGGCAAGCAGGAGAACATCTCAAACACTGTCCTGCCTGAACAGCATTGACCATGTAAAGGCTGCTCCTTGGCCTGGCTGACATGCGACTGGGATCACAAGCAACACTTCTACTGGAACGCTAAAAATGATCATGTACTGAAATGACATCGGGGCTAAACACCCTTCCACGTTTGAAGTGATCCTTCCGGAAGAAGGGTGAGACATGGAGAATATGCTCAAATATTTTTTAGCCATCCCTAGGTTGTGGTACAGATAAATGTCATTCTCTAAGGTTGTCAACACGAGCACAACATTAGTTCCTCAGAGCTGTACTCTCTAGAAGTGACTCATATACACTTCTGTCTGCTTAATCAGAATAAGATCTCAGCATGCATCCCCTCCCTTGGCTCCAAGAGGGTGCAGTTATCTATAATAACAGAAAGCAAGGCTGTGTATCTTGTCAAGCTGAGTATGTGCTGAGCCTTATTCAAAAGTTTGTGGGAGGACAGTATTTTACTTGCACTTCCCAAGAGCAGAGCATTTTCCTGCCAAGTGCTGCATGGCAGCTGATGCTGTGCATGTGGTAATAAAGAGGATGGGAATGTGCAAAGTGACGATTCACAGCCTGACGAAGAACACTTCATTTGCAAAGTTAGCATAAACACAGCAGCATAAAAGAAGGGGCGAAATCCTGGTACTATTTGAAGTCAAGAGAAGTTCTGGATATTGCCATATTAAAAGCTCTATTAGCAACTAACAGCATAATGTGAATTGTTTCATTTCAGGATAGAATCAGGAGCAAGGGGCTTCAGATGTGAAATCACGTACAGCCTGTGATTCAATGCATTCAAAAGGGAGAGTATTTATTCTTTCTTTCAACGGTGCCTGTAAATCTTCTTCAGTAATAACAACTATTTAGAGGCACTGCAGCAACACAGAATCTAAATAAGATCTACAAATTGTATTTTAGGGTATGGTAATGTAGTATATTAAAGTTCAGTCCATTTCTTTGCAGACTCAATAGTCAATAAAAAATGATTTAATGGTGTGACAGGTCTAATTTGCATAAAAAAGAATGAGAGAGGTGCCTTTGGGTTAGGAAAGGAAAGGAGCACACCTACACAGCTAAAAATAGACATTCAGGGAAGTCATTTAGGCTTGCACTAAAATGTGTTTTCTGTAAACTCATTTTTCACTTTTATTACATACTCATTTTATTTACAGATGAACAAGATATGCTTACGCAACACGGAATAAAAACACAGCTAGAGGCAGAAACCAAAACCAAAAAACAAGGATTCATTAAGTCTACCATGGTAATACTCACTCCTCCTCACCATTGTGCCAAAATGCCTGTCTTTGCATTACCTGTGTTAGCAGCTCTCTGTCCACTGGATTATTTAATGCATCTCCTCGCATCACCTAATCGCACTGTAAATAAACTGGTCTTTCTGGCCAAAACGGTGGCCCACACAAGGAAGTTCTGATAGGAGAAGATGTGAAATCCAAAGTAGGGGGTAGCTCCTCAGAGTTAAAAAGGTCTATAAGAGCTGTAATCCGTACTCTGCGAAAGGTTCAACGCTTCAGGGAAAACTGCTGGACTACATAGTTCTTGATACTGACGTTCTTTGCAGCTTTGAATCCAAAGGCCGTATTTGCAAGCTTCCTTGCTTTCTCTTACACCATCTTCATAAAAGCTTGAACAAATTTACAAACTGTTTTGAACTAAGTGCTACCCTAGGCTCTCTGAACGCTACAGAGCAAAGGAAGACGATCATTCTGGATGTACCACCTCCTCTATTGGCCTCTCTGGAGTAATGCTAGAAACTGTGAATGCAGACGATTAGCAGGAAATATTTGAGTATTTTTACCTACAGGTATGGGCTGAGACAGAGTGCACCTTGTGGATGGGCAGAGACAGAAAGAACTGTGCACTGTGCACTGTCTCCTTTCACTCTTTAATCGAAGCTTGAGCCTGCATCCACTGAAACTAAGAGCAGCTACCCATCTGACTCCAGGGCCCACCCTAGTGTGATTTACTTCTTTCACTCATCCACCTTATGCTTCTTCTCGCACATATTGTCCAGCCTGCTCTGCTGTTCTCCCAAAGAACTGTCCTCTCCTCTTGCGGCTACGGCCTCCTTCACTGACTTGCAGTTATACTCCCACTGATACTCCAGGCTTAATGCTCCAGCGCCTGACAGCAACACACGTTTCCACTCCTATGTATCATTAGCGCCTAATATTAGCTCCTAGTTCTTCCAGCTGTGCCTTCTGTTGGCATTTACGCTCATCTACAGTGAAGATCCTTAATCAAGTGCGAAGTACCAAAACCCTATCATCTACTTGCTCTCCAAAGACTAGTAGCAAATGCATGGATGAAGAGCACTTCCCAGAGCACTCTGACAAAGCTGGGTGTCCTGCACACAGACTTCTTTTTCCTTGTGTAAGATAAATTATTTGACAGAGCTCTACTAAGGAGTCCATCTGAGGTGTAACAACAATATAATCTAGTCATGTCTGCATCACAGGGTTTGTCAGAGGAGTAGATTTGCCTGCCATCACCTGGAATGCTGACTCTATTCCCAGCTTCCTAAGTGTTCCAAAGCGGTGTCAAGAGCGACTGCCCTTGTCTTCACAGAAGCTGCAACAACTGTAATTCTAGCCAAAAAATTCAAATAGCTTTGAAATGTATTTCCGTGATGTGCACCACCCAAGAGTTAAAATCTCATCCCTCGTGAATCATGTTCAGTGTTATCCAAGAGACAGCACTTAACTCCCACAAGCAGGCTGCTTCACATCGTCCTATTCTGTACGTAAGCTGGATCTGAAGCGCTGACCTACTCTCATCTACCCCAAAAATGCTACTGCATAATGACAAGCAAACACAATGTAGCCTAATGACCCGAAGCAATATACACTGGGGAGTAGCCCTTCACCCTTTAAGAAGGTGACACAGCCCGCAAGGGTGTGTGGAGAGGTATTTGCTGTTCCACAGAATTCATCTGCTTTCAGGAGCTATTAATTCTTGCTACTGCAGCAGCCTTTAGCCAGCTAGAAAGGCCCACTCCTTTGAGATTTCATTAATGCATACCGAGCTATTACCATGACAAAGGGCTCTCCCTCCGTCTTTCCTTGTCTTTCCTTTCTGTCAGATGATGTTTAGTCATTGCCCTTATTATTGCACAACTCTACATGCAGTAATTTGACAATCTACAGGCAGATTAGATGGAGAAGTCTCCAAGCTATAGTCCAACTGTATAGTCTCCAAGCTATAGTCCATCATTTCCTTGGATACATACCTTCAATACAGAAAAGGTGAACAGAAATTGCCGTATGTTCCTGTCTGCATGAGCTCTTTCGAAAAAGGCAATGGATTGACCTTCTTAGAGGCTATCTTCAAAAGCAAAAGGGCAAGAACTACTACTGGTAGTTAAAGGAGTCCAGGGACCTGCTTTAAAATTCCAAGTTTCAGGTCTCAAACGGGCTGAAATGGCAATTGAACTTCTCCATTTACAAATGCAGCATTAGAGTGAAGACTTTAGCAGTGACACAGAGTTATCACAAGCTACTCTCTATATTGAATGGTACAGTCAAAAATCGTTTGAAATACAACAAAGCCTTTCCCAAGATAGCTGGTTCCTTTAAGTAAAGTGGAGTGCTGCTCACTTGTGCCAAAACGGCAGCTTCCCAGTTAGGAACGTAGGGCTGGCACGTGGAACTGCTAATAAGAGGAAGCTCAGAAACACCGGGAGGAGCAAACTGCCACGTTTTAGGGAATAAGGGCCACCACTGACACAGGCAACATAAAAACGCTTCTGTTGGAAGGGTGTGTCTTTTGCGGTTTTTTGTACCCTCTCTTGAAACATTTATTGCTGGCTACAGTCAAAGAAAGGACTTTAAGTCTTCGCATATCTGCCCTGTTAAGGACAAAATTCCCATTTTCCTTCCAAAGACATTTACTGTCCCTGGTATTGATAAGTGCCTTGCTTCTTCCCTGAAGACTCAGTATATCTTATCCCTCGCTCAAAAGTTACTGAGCAGCTGAGAAATGGTAGGATTTGGAACTTTCTGTTATTCTCAGTGTAACTGAGTGCAACTGGTTCCTCTCCAGTTGCAGGCAGTGCAACTGGTTCCTCTCCATCTTGCAGCATGGGAGCTACAGACTGTTCACTGCAGAGCACTGCTAGCTGTTTCCTTCACGTGTGGGTGTTCTCACACACGCGCACGTTTGCATGCCCCAGATTTTGAGAAACCACATATGGGCTTTGAAGACCATCCATGCTATTAGATTATCTGTCCACAAAGTTCCCCATCCTGCTCCAGCAATGAGAAATATCCAGAAGCCTCAGAGGAATCAGGGAAGCAAACCAGTAGTGATATGAGGCAAAGAATCCTTTTGACTTTTCTAGTTCATTGTTGACAGAAAAAAACCACAACCTCGAGAGCATAGATGAAAACCTAGGATCCCCCGAGGACTGTCAGATTAGGAAAACTGGGAGTTCCATCATCCTTAGCCTGCATCAAGACGACTAGGACAGAGCTTGCTAAACTGGGAGGCTTAACAGAATCACAGCTGGCTTCTTAACTTCACCAATAACATATTAAAAGCGATCGAACCTCACTTTATCATTTCTACCTTCAGTGTTCCTAACCCCTCCTAGTAAGCAAATATCGCAGGGCAGCCATCTTTATAGTATACCTTTATTCCCCCCAATACTAGCTCTATAATAAAACACTCCCATTTCTTCCCCTTCTCCATCTTCTTGCACTGCTTTGTATCACCCTAAAGAGCCACAAAAAGCAGCAGTGCTTATGGAGCTGAAGCACTCAAGCAGTAAACGGAGAATTCTAAAATTTCAAAGCACTTTTTTTTTAAACAATAAAGAAATATCTGAATTGCTTCAATAACCAGTGCTTCACCATGGAATAGTGTCTGACCCCTATTCTAGCAGTGTCAGTAAAGATGTCTCCCAAACCCGATAAATGCCTTTGGTATCAGAGCTAATAATTTGAGGGGGCTTGAGGTTGCTAAAAGCTTTGGGAGGAAAAAGTATTTAAATACACACGTGCAAATTGTGCAAACATAAGTTGTGCTGGGTGAACTGAGGGGAAGTCTAAAGCTGAAGGAGAGCAGGGGAGGAACGGGCCTTGCCCTTTGCTGCTCCGGCCGTTCCCTGCCGAGGCGTCCGCTGTGCGGCTGTGTGGACACAGGCCAGTTGGGGTTGAAGATTCCAGTCCACCGGCCCCGACGACATTTTCTCGTGGAACAAAGCCCGTCTCCTCTAACACAGCTTGTTTCCCAGGCATTGGCCCATACTGAATAAAATAAATAAATCGCAAGCGTCTTCTGAAGGGAAAAAAAAGTTCCTGCTGTACATAACTCGGGGGAGCAGATGTTTTTCCATTAGCTCACTGTTCTCTGCTACATTGGCTCTCTTTACATTTCTCATTTATGGCATGTTCATTATACCGTTTCTTTCCTAGGGTTAACTTCTAACACGTTACTGAGACAGCAGGTAGCCCTCTCCATCCCCCTCTGTGAGTACATGGAACAGTTATCCTAATCATTTTTCTTTAAACGCACCTTTAAATCAGCTTCAGGTCTACCTGGTGAGGTTTGCAGACTGTGCTTAGCAGGCATTTAGCCAATCTTAGATCAAATTACCAGACCTACTTTGCTGTGAGTGGCCATATTTGGTAAAGTATTGGGTTAGTCAAGAAGCTAAATTGACAGATATAAAGTGCTAGTGGAGACAAACAAAGTGGACATTGTAGTAAAGAGTAAAGCTTAAAATAATACAGCAACAGGAGCTGGAGTAATAGAACTCTTATTAAAACTGGCTTGCAGCATTCTAAAACACATTGTATAAATAGAGCGTACAGTTATTACTGCCTGGAAATATAATCACACATACTTCAGATAAGAAATCACTCTAGTTACCCAAAGAGCTTAAAAATCTGTCTTTTCACTACTGATGTGCTTTGCTCTCCGGGTCAAAAGTGATCTTGTAAAAATCTAGACTAAAGGCAAATTTTGGTCATAAATTCAAACCACTACAAATATATATTCCTTAGCAGAAAAGCACGGCTGTACTAGCTAAACAGAAAAGAGGAGAACTGGAACGATTTCAAAAAGGAAAAAAGCAGTAAAAACTGTTCCTACGTCAGAGATTTCTCTTTGTAACATTAGCCAATAATCTCCAGGATTCCTCTTGCAGCTCTTCCTGCTGGAAGTGGAAGGCGTTAACAAGCTTTACCAAAGGCATGACAGTTCCTTCTCCCCTCTCAAAATTGAGTGCAAGCTGCCAGTCATGGAAAGAAGAACAACCAGAAGAAATGGGCATGAGGATCACATAAACACTGCCTAGCCTGGAGCCGCACCACAGCAGAACGTGCGCTGCAGCACCCTTCCTGAATACTCCCCCGAAATGGGCCCTGACAGAGGCCTGCTTCTCGGACTTGGGGCCAAGAATAATGTTGGGGCTTATTAATGCAAAAGCCTCATAAGACGATTCTCTCCTTTAAAGAAGCTATCACATTTCAAGAGGACAAGAGCGCTCACTGTTAAAATGGACTAGACAGGCATTAACACAGTCTTTGCAGCAAAACACTTTATAACAGGCAAGGTATGCCTGCTAGCAACCCTTCAAGCATGCTTGGGGCAGAGACTGGGCAATCTCTCCGGTCACTGGGAATAGCAGACCTCTTATTCCTCCAAAGCTAATTGGAGCTACTTCCAGGGGAACAGGCAGATAAGGAGGCCCACTGAAGATATGACAGAGGGGACCAGAGCTGGGACTGTTCAGTCGAGAGAAGAGAAGGCTCAGGCAGATGTTATCAATGCTTACAAATAGCCAATGGGGTGCCAAAAGGATGGCACCAGCGTCTTCTCAGTGGTGCCCAGTGACAGGATGGGAAGCAATAGGCACAAACTGAAATACAGGAAATTCCGCTTGAACACAAAAAAATCACTTCTTTATTGTGAGGGTGATTGAACAGGTTGCACAGAGAGGCTGTGGAGTCTTCATCTTTGGAGATGAACTCAACACCTGAACGGACACAGTCCTGGGTAATCTGCTCTAGGTGACCCTGCTTGCGCAGGAGGTTAGACTAGATGATCTCCAGAGGTGTCTTCCAATCCTAGCTATTCTGTGAAACGTGCTGTGAAATCTGCCTCCTGCAGATGATTGCTCTCCAAGTTTGTCTTAGAAGAGATAGGTAGACATAAGACTAATAGTGAGAACTTAGCTTAACTTGGATGTGTGCAAGAGAAGAGGACTCTCTACACACCAAAGATGCATCTTTTTAGAGAGCAAAGCTTGCAGACAGTCAAGACAAAGTTCACTAGCAGGCACTGCTGTAGTAAAACCCAAGGGGCAACATTCATTACGGCACAGCACATTTGGAGTAACAGCTACACTTCCCAAACTGCTGCTTTATCATCCTACATCTTTTATCTTTGCTACATAACTGCGCTGGTCATAAACATAGAAAATTTACAGATTAAAACATTAAGTCTATACCTGCTATGTGCAAGCTAAGCATCCTTATCACAGCATGTAAAAGAATAACGATTTGCACAGAGTTCACAGGCTCAGCCTTCAGCCACTGTTAAAGGAATGCACAAGCTCTTGGGCACTAATTGTGAGCCATGTTAAGAGACAATAAAGGCTTTCTGGCTCCAAGGGCTGAGGACTGCTTACGCACAAGGCAGGTTAGCCCAGAACTCCTATTCCAGCTGCAGGTGGAGGGCGATGCAGTAACCATTCCTTTACGTCAGCTCCATCTAACAACCCTACCACACACAAACGGTCCCTGTGCAAGTGTTTGCACTGGCTCTGTGGCCTGGGTTGGCTGCTGGAGGGCTGTAAGAACAGTCTCATATAGCCGTGGGATAATTCTTCTTTTGGTGTGTCTCTTTCCAGTGTAAGTACAGAGAGCTCTAACTGGATCAGTCAGTTGCTACCATTAGTTCTCATGCCTTGGGATATGAAGAGGCACGGGAACTGTAATGGCTTTAATGGAACACAGAGGGGATAACAGCCTGGTGCTCTAAATTTATACCCAAAGAGAGAGGCATGGCCAGCTGCATCCTGTTAGAGCCTAGAAAAGATGGATGCTTTGTATAAATTTACTTGTACGAGGTTAGGAAACTAATGATTTCATCTAAACATTTATGATTCATCCTAAAAAGGTTACAGTGTTAATAACAACAACAACAAAAAACAATAAACAAGTCATTTCCCAAAGGCAGATGAACATTGTCCTCCCTTTAGAGACAGGAAACTGAGGTATGAAGTTAGGCACTTTGCCTAAAGTCATAGGATGAGTCATTGACCGAGAGAGGACAAGTCCAAGCTAAACCGAATTGAAATTTCAGGCACACTGGTGTGAATCTTTCATGAAAACGAAGGGGCTCCAGATGCAAGTGTCAGAATGTCATGCTAATCACCTGTTGCTTTACATTAGCTCTTCATTTTGGGTGAGCTGTAATGCAAAAGCATTTAGTGATCTCCACTGGCGTTTACTCATTTATTTTTTGTTTAATTTGTTACGAAGTATTTCTATTTTGGAATTAACTAACTTCTTATGAATATACATGTTTCTCCTTTCCCCTCCTTCCAGATGGGAATGGTTCTAGTAGACAGGACCAATGAGCAGATAGGGTCAAGGATACTCTTTTGGAGCATTCTCTTCGCTAGACCCAGTATAAGATCCCACCCACTTTAAAGAAGTTCTCTTATAATCCAGGTGCTCTGCTCCTCTCTGGACAGAGTAAAAACTACCTAAAAACACCTTCTTCCTTTCCCACCCCTGCAAGTATCAGAATGCAAAGACTTCCACAGTACTGCTCGAAGAGAACGGGCAGTACCTCAAGAGCTCATTAAACTGCATCCGTAACAACAGCTGACTTGAGTAATGAAATCACACAGCAGACACAGTATATATTTTCAAAGTATCTATCCTGATTCAAGACCAGTTAACAGTAAATACGAAACAAAACAAAGATTAAACAAATGACAGACTAAGACAGCAAATAAAAAGAAATCGTAACTAACAGAATTTAATTAACACCTTTGAGAAAGGTGCTCAATGATTCACATAGAAAAGTAATTGTAGGAATTCATAGCCAGGTCACAGCAAGCACTGGGTCTTTATTGCTTTTGTCTTTTTAGGCTGCAGCAAAAATGTAAACAGCCTAGAGCAATCTGCAGGATGATGGACAACAGACACCTGACCTCTCATCACAATAAACTCAGCTTTTTTTCTCCACTCACCCCCTCTCCAGCCTTAAATCAAGAACATAAGTGAAATAAAGCAAAGCCTTGCTAATGATTTTGAAGCCCACAGCACATCACTGAAATTTGCCTGCGCATAAGCAAGTAAGTGACCAAGTGTGATTAACTTAAGGGATGATGCATTCCATAAGGTAATATCTTTTGTTCTTTAAATAGGATTAAACAGTTCGCCATAATATAACAAAAATAATGTAACGTATTTTGTACGAGAACTGAAGTTTTTCTAATCAGTATAAAACGGCCCACAGAAACAGCTACAAAAAAATCTTTACTGAGAAGTAGGGCGAGACTGCCAGGTTTTACGTGAGAATTGCCAATTGTACAGATTAGCAAAATGAGAATTTGAAAGGTTCTCCTGCACACAGAATAGCAAATTATCAGCAAAGTTCTAGCAGACTCTGCTCTTTTCTGGTTGTAAATGGGAGCAGAGAGATCTAAGAAGTAATCACAGCACTCAAATGCAATTTCAGGCACACAACTGTGGGCCCAGTTGTGGAAGAAGAGCTGCATCTCTAAGAGCAAAATTGCAGGGCCAGAATATTTAGTCAGTCCTGAAATGCTGGAATGCAAACGGCAGAATATGCTATGCAACTTTGTTCCTCACCGAGTGCCCGACATAAAACCCTTTCACAAGTTTGGAGGTGACCCCTGAATAGAGTTCTTTCTCTCTGCTCTCTTTTCCCTTTACGAGCGCTGCTGTGACATCCCTGCATGACTGCCTCAAACTGACATGCAACCTACAAGTCCCTGGGAGACTCAAGCAGCCACAGAAAAAATGAGTGGAGAACTTCTTCTTATTTATTGATTTTCACTTAAAACTCACCAGAGATCGGAACATTCCCAGTCTAATAACATTTAATACATGGCTTGCCCAGTTGTTTTAAGGGGAAGTAAGAAGCAAAATGAAAATAAGTACCCTTATCGATTACCACTGTTAATGAAGAACCGCCTAGCCCCTTCTTTTAAAAATGTATTTTATGATGACTGAAGTTTTCTGTGTATTTAGAAAAAACAGAGATGAGCTGCAAAATCACACTACCTCAATTACATATTTTTAGATTGAATGAAACAAATACTATTTCAAAAGCAGCTGAGGTAGACGGGCAGATTTTATGCTGGTATAAGATGCTCAGAAGTAGTCCTGATTTCAACTACTCCCTTAATATTTATGTCACGTCATTCAAACTGACACCAAAAACCCCAGCAGGAAACAGTCACCTTTGAATTTCTTGAATAAGAGGTATACAGAGAACAGCCACAATGCAGTATTTTAAAGTGTCAAGAAAATAGACAGAAAATGATAACCTCTTCAGGATTAAAGCTTCCTCAGCCTTTGCTGAGGATGTCAAGCAACTCATTTACAATAGTTTTTGTGGGGTCTCTGCCACTGGAGGATCGAGAGAACGGAATTCCAGGCTGTCCATGAATATCACGACTTACCAGCTTGTAGCCAGATTTGTTCAAGAGTTGTCCACAGCTGCATGGGTCCTTGTTTCAGTGCAGTGCTCTGCATGGTTATTTCAGACATGGCCTGCTCCAGTCTCGAGGCAGCAACGGAAGAGGCTCGCTGTGATCCTACAGATCAAACAAATTCAAATGAACATCGCATTTTATACTTCACCATATTTCTTTGGCTCATTAGACAGCAGGTCGGATTCTCTACTGCATCAGTTTTGTGTCATAAGAACTGCACTGACTTTTGATGTAACCAATTGGAGAACCTGGCTTCTATAATAGGTTAATTTATTGGGAAAAAAAAAAACAACCTAAATTACCCACAGGCTACAGCTCAAACAAGTAAATTAAGAGACAGACAGTAATTTTATAAAGGTCTGCTTAACATCCCTCAAGGCAGCAACTGTATTTGTGTTTGGAAAGCAGAATTCTATCACTGAATAACTAATATAAGAATACCTTAATAATACCTTAATAATTAATAACCTGTCTTATAAGCACACCATCACCATACGATTACAAAATGTGGCCCGTCAATGTACAATCTCAGTAAAACACTACAGAGTAGGTTGGTACCACTCACACAGCTCACATATTTGAAGCGACATCAGTATTGTTCTACTGGTTTAGAGACAGCTTGGTTTGCCATTTAACTTTGGGGAGCAGAGCAGCTCAGTGCTTTGACTTATATTAACCTTTACTATGCACTGTAAAATTTATGCAAGAATAAAATATTTGGCACCCACATCTCTGAGAACAAAAACCATCACATGAAATGCTACTCGCAGAAATAATGCATGGACAGAGACCGCAGTCTCAAGTACAGCATGCAGGATTATGCTGGTGAGCCAGACTCTCAAAGGAGCATCAAGAAAGCAACAACAAAGAAAGAAGCTACAAAATGAGATTTCAAGGCTGGCTTTCTAAAGCTTTGGGAAATAAATAATTTAATATACATAGGTTTAACGTGACCTTAAGTTTGACAAGCTCGTTCTCTAGAGAGTTGCTGTGACTGAAGCACTAGCCCTGATTAGCATCGCTCTTCAATCTATCCTTACAGGCTGACCTTGTAGGCCACAAGATACTGGAGTTAAAATCCTACTGTTTATTTCAGGACCAACCTTGAAGGAGCGGTAAATCCTAGGAACAGGTATTTGGAGAAGTTGGGATGGTTCAGGGCAAGAGAAGGGCAAGAGAAGGGCAAAAAACATGTCGTGGGACACACGCATGAAGAACTCTATTAATAAAGAACTATGCTTTACCAGCTGGACAGCGCTGAAGATGTGTCCAAACCACACCTCCCCGCCAGCAGATCATCACCCGTGGGAGCCAGGGCTGCCAGCAGGTAAAGCAGCTCGGTCCCCCGGCCTGCGCTCGCCTGAGCGCTGAGCTGGAATCCAGCCTTCTGCCAGGCACGAGAGGAGGCTTGTTTCCCGTGCACACTTGTGTGCAAAGACACCTGCGCAGTGCAGGGCAGAATATAGCCCATAGCTTTTATGTAATCCAAGGAAACGCTGCCTGCCTGTGAGAAAGAGTAATGTGTAGGGAGAGGCCACGAATGCAACTCAAAGCCTAAAATCGCTATGGGAAATAGTTGTCCCATTATCTCACCGCTAACTGATGCCATTCATTTTAAGCAGAAGAACTTCAAAACAGCCCTGCAGTGCTCACTGCACGAGCCTCCCACAGCTCACTTGGAAAATGCAAATGTGCTCTTCCTAGATGCATTTTTTGAATTCCTACAAGTTTTCAAAGACATGCCTGATCTAATGTTCCAAGAGATGACAAAGCAGTAATGTAGTAATTATGGCTTTAATGGTACAGTAAAAGCCGTTCGGCTTTGTACAGAGAATTTATTTTATTTAACAGTTTATTTAACAGCTCAATCTTCAGCCTGCTTTACTGTACGGAATTCCTCCCCCTGCCCTTCCCACACACTCTCTTCTCCCTCCCTCCATTTAGGAGACATTTCACTGAAACATGACTCCAAGGAATTCTAAGTCAGGAAAGGGTTGTTTAGTATAGGAAAAACTAGTACCCATTCATCCCAAGTAATCCAAAGCCCCGGTAGAATTTCTTCCACTGGATATGCAACGTGAAAATTGCCATGTGAGCGGTTAGCGATGTTGTTTAGGAGCACTTCAAAGTTAGGACCAGCCTTCTGCATTCTGAATTGGCAAGCTTTAAATAATACGGGCTTTGGGGATTTTGCAGCCAACCTAACCAGAGTCTCATATTAGCACCCCTCATCATGTTAGTATGCTTTGAAAGCTTGCTGAGACTGTCCTCTTCCAGAGAGGCTTTCTGGAGCCATGTTTCTTCAAACAACCGGTACATAATGTAGAGAGTTATTCTGATTGCATTAGATGGACAGATGGGGTGCTTTATCCACACCCTTTGACCTCAGGGAAATCATCTTCTCCTTCCAAGTCAGTCCAAGGAGACTATGCCACTGTAAGGCAACTTTGTGCCTTTCGGACAGGTTCTCACACTGCCATGAGGCTGTAGAGCCACTTAGGATCTAACAAAGCATCCTTCCTGCATGAAGCAGGCTTTAAAGGAACATCACTGAGTTAGCGGCCCTCCAAAAAATACGTTAGCTGTTCCTCTCTTCCCTTCTCTTCATTAGTCAGGTAGTTTCCAAGGGCAGAAAGGCTGCAATTAGAGACTGATCTCGCTCAGTGCTGTGTGCTTCAATATGCACAGCCATTAAGAGGGAACCAAAATTTTTCAGCACGTCACAGTGGAGGCTCTTTGCATTTAACTGTCTTTGGTATTGCAGTCTTTTGCTGTTTATTTTCTTTCCCATTCAAACTTAAGCAAGGAAGGAAACCACACTAGGCAGAGATGAGGGGAGCCTTTCCCGTCCTTGCATGGTATCAGACACTAGACACACTCCTGGCTCTAGTCGCACATATGGCAGCTGAAAAGGCTCCCCCCATCCCAACCTACACACATAAGCTTGTTATTGCTCCTCTTCCCCATCCCTGCTGAACCGCTCACTGGAAAACTCCTGCATGCTTCTCTGCCCAAATAAACACGTTAAGAGAAGGTCTTTGCCAGCCTGGCCTGTTTTGACTGGTGGGGGGCACAGCAACCGATCTGAACGGCAGAGAGGCAACATGGGGCCCCCGGAGGTGGACTGCGGACAGCAGCCTCTTCAAGACAACACTGCTGGAGCCAAAAGCGATTATGCATCTAACACGCAGTCTCCTTAGAGAGGAGGTAGGCATGTATCACACTGTTATCACTCTGATCCTGGGGGGGGGGGGGGGTGGAGAAGAAGGAAAAAACATCAAGAGACATTAAAAAATGTCTCTGAATGTCTCATTAAAAAATGTCTCTTTCTAAAGAAATATGGATCTTCTTATGCTAAAAAAACCCCACAAAACCTGCCCAACAGAACTTTAATGTCATGCCTCAAAATATATGCAAATGCTGGCATAAGACGATACCATATCAATTTGTTATTTTAGTGCAGTCTCTTTCTCTTTTTAACAGCTCCACTAGACAGAGTATAAACTTCACATTTTGCAATAAAGCCCTCCAACACATTTTGGAAAAAAACAAACCTAACAAAATTGTTTTTGATGTGATGAGCTCAGAGTGTAAGTCGTACAAAATATATCTAAATAATTTTAAAGCACTGTTTTAAGATTGTTGTAAGACCAAGAAGAACCAGGTTTAACATTTTGCATCTGAAAAAAATGGCATCAAAATAGAAATGAACCTCAGTAGATTTACTAGGCTTATAAGAAACACAGAATTCCCTGGTCTAAGTCAATTGAGGCAAGAGCATTATAAGATAAGACTAAATCACGAAAAGAATGGAAGAGCAAGGCAGCTGACTGATATCAGTGAATTTAGCTAGGAATGCTGCTTCAGTCAGGAGATGAAGAAAATAAAGAGGAATGAATCGTCCTGGCAGCAAAACTAGAATTCTAGCACAGCAAATAATCTCATTGTGGTCTAACTGAGGGAGAGGACGGTGTCAAACCCAGACGCAGTAATCCCCCCTTCAGTGACAAGTCCAGAGATCACAGAGCGCCTGTGCGTTACAGTGATACTGCCGCACACTCCCTGGAGATTTCACGATGGAAACTGGAGCCTGTTCCAGGACGATGCAAAAATCAGACCTCCTCCCTCCTTCAAAGCACGCAGCAGCAGCAGCTCCTCTGGGGAAGCGTGAGGGTGAGAGGGGCTAGAGCTGCACTTTCCAATCTTACTTCCTACTACATTCAAAGAGGGCCCCAACCGGAACAATACCTCCAGCTGCCTGCTTTCTGCAGATGGAGAATGGCAGCGGCAGCAGAGCCTGCAAAGCAGCAAGCTGCACACCCCAGCTTACAGCAGCCATCTCCACTTGTATGCTATGGCAGATGGCGTAATTTAGGGACACATGCCATCCTTACCTCCACCGTGGGTGCAACTGCATTAGCACTGAAACCTAGATTCTCAAAGGAGGAAGAAGGAAAACATTTCTTGGCTACAACCATTCAGTGCAAATCACTGTGTGTGTGAAAAGCTGCTTTAAAGCTTGTACCCTACATTTATTTGCTCTTTTTGGCAGGCAGCACCATGGCACACAGCACTCTGTACTGAGTTACAGCTGCTGCATTGCACATTAGTTGCTAGAAGTGGGATAAGATTAGGCTGGGACAGACACCCAACCTAGATGCTTTTTGGAAGAGGGCACGACGTGAAGACCAAAAGCGCCTGAGCTTTGTCTGCTGTGGCTCAGGAGGAGCTGCTGCAGGTGTGCAGCAGAGGAGAGAGCGGGAGGCAGAAGAGCTGGATGAAGTTACAAGACAGGCCTGGGGAGGAGATGCTCCAGGGAGTGAGCTCTTAGGAAGGAAGGTGGCACCCCAGAACATCAAAATATTACAGGCTCTGCTGGTGATAAATGCTCTCAAAAAGCTCAAACCGTGCTGTGAGATGGGTGTAGCTCAAGCCTGCCCACACTGCTTTCTCCAGACAACTGCAAAGCAAGGCAAGGGATTGCTGGAGAGATTTCTGGTGATCCAGACCCAGAAACACTTCTACAAACCATTAAACGCTAGCTAGAGTTGAAGGAGCAGGGATAAATCCAAGATACAACCAGTTTGAGTATCAAAAGCAAAGCACTGTTTCAGCAGCAGACCAGGAACTGGATGGATAACATATGTGCTGCGGCATAATAATATTTTGTTTTCTTTTCTATTTCTTTCCCAGTAATGCCTAGCGAGATGTTTCTGCAAACTACCTACAATATCTTCCAAACCATTTTCACAGCATGTATCCATCGAAACTGAAAGTCCATTTTACTGCCCAGTATCAGGGATGAGAGGGGCTATTTCTGCAAACGTTCACAATTACCTTCAAATGCTGACTATCTCAAATGATTTTCTATCACCAGGAAACTTCTTCCTGTCACATTCACTCACTTTTCCAGATCATTCTTAACATGCCAAACTGCACAGATTCTTTTGCAATGCATTTAGTATATCCCCATTACCCATCGATGCTGTATTTGTCCTGTTCCCTTTGACTAAGCCAAATACTATAGAACACTGATTCATACAAACAATGAGAAAAAGGATTTAAACAAAATATACAGACTCACCTCAGCAAAGGGTAATACAAGGGAAATGGCATAAACAGATTAAAAATTACATAAATATATATATACATACATGCAGAATCAGTAAGATCACAATGTCATAAATACAGACCCTAAGGGCTCAACACTGCCAGCAAAAGTAAGAGCAGACACACTGAATAACGTTCTGATCCCTGAGCGTCTGTATGCTCAAGACCTAACCTTGTAATGCATTTTAAGCATTAGGGGAGTGTAAATGGGGGCTACATACATATAATTGAATAAAAGTCATATATTTAACCCTGAGGAACTTGTCCTCCTCTTCAGCCATGTACGCTGAGTCTGTGACTTCAGTTTTGCCAGTACTCAACGTTCAAGATTAAGACCTTAACAAACCATAATCTTATGACCTTTAAGCATGAGGCTTGCTTAAAAGCTTTTAAAAATAAATATGTTTTCATGTTCTTTTTTTGGCCAGTGTTTGAACCTGTAATGCTCATTTTTTCCAAGTGTTTCTCTACTTCCAGAAGGGTAGAAAGTTGCTTCTCTAAAAAAACAAAATGAAAAGGCAAGTTTCTCACATAATCATCTGATTTTGAGAGCTGGGGTTTTAAAGGAAACACCAAATATCATGAGACCCATGATAAAATCACAAGTCAGTAGCACCATTAGAAAGTCTCCTTTAGCCTTCCTGCCAAGATTAGCTTTGATGTCTCAGTTATTTACATCTGACGATATGTGTTACTGTGGCTGTATATTTACCACATAATAAAGCATCACACAGCTTATGTACAAATCCAAGACCCAGTCATCCTCTAATAGAAAATTACATTCATATTCAGCTTTCCAAAACAAGAACATGGCATGATCAGGACACTTAAAAAGGTTAATTTGGAGGGGGGGGGGGAAGGATTGAATTAGTTATTGCAGAAGTATAATGAACTCTCCTCTAATACATGTCACGCTTGTCTCGGAGATCTTTGTAAAAGAAAGCAGGAATCCATGTCTTTGTCTTTATAAATAGGAAAACTGAGGTACAGATGAGCCACAGCGACAGACTCAGCAGCGCAGAAGCAGCCTTGGAGGCAGATTCAAGAGCAGAATCCAGATCTCCTGACTCCCAGTTCAGTAGCCTTCCCACCAGAAAATAATACGTTCTTCTCTCATGAAAGCACCTATTTAGGACGGGAAAGCAAAAATCTTGTTTCCTCACCAGAATCAGTGTCATGAGCATCCGGGAGTGTGAGATGCATTCCATTATGCTTTTTGATCATGGGCACTTCTGTCACACTACTTTCTTTCTCAGAGCCACTGTAAAGAAACAAAACCATGTTATCTAACCACTTTTCAGCAGAGAGATCATGTTTTCCTCAGAGCAGGCAATAATCTCATCTAACTTCTACTGGGACTGAAAACTCAGCCTTCCTGGTGCAGGTAATCAGCTTCTCGACTGTGTCATTTTAACATCCCCAGCCCCCCAAATGGAGCAGAAATCAAACACTCAGAGACACAGCGCCCAGCAGGGGCTCCAGAAGGTGTGCCACCACCTATTTATGCAAACGTTGGGGCCTCTGCAAACCACTGCACAAGGAACATGTTGCCAGCTAGGAGCCAGATCAGAGAAGGCCAACCAGCACCGTTCCCCCCCCCCAACACATACCAGGAGAATCACTGTCCCTCCCGTTCATCTGCAGAAGGATTTGTTCACAGGTCCACTATGCTAATTTTTTCAAAACAGACCAATTACCACCTTCCATACAGGTGCTAATTTCTTCATTTCAAAGGGATTATGTTCTCCTGTTTAAGAGGAGGAGGAGGAGGAAAATAAAAGCTACTACATAGTACTGCATTAGGAAAGGAAGACTGTCTGGTCTGCTCTTTGACTTGACTTCTGTCCTCAGCAGAGGTCTTCCAAAGGGAAACGGATAAAACCTTGGGTGCCTAAGTGAAAATCACTTAATGCAGATCTCCTGAGCCTTCCTGTCACCACATAGACTGCCATCCCTCTAGGATCAGATGGTGATGATATCTCCTCTCATCATCCATTAACGGACAAAATATCAAAAGGGGAAGTGACTGTACTCGCTGCTTTTTCTGGCACGCTTTCAAGTGTGCAGCTCAGCCTTTAGACAATATTGCCCCAGGACAAAAAGTTATCACAGACTCATGATTGCTCTGGATGCCTAGTTTTCTAGTCTAATCAGTCCGTTGGTATGAATTGTACAAGATTCCCTTTGAATTTTCATTAAGCTAGCAAAAGAATTAGCTTGAGACTGCTATTTGGTTTTAAACACGATTTTTCCGTTATCACAGAGAACAATAGCAAAGGATAAACGAAGTCTTGTCTTTGACAGCTATGCAGTCTAGGATTGAAAGCTACTCACTGTCATTCATCATAGTCATAATCATATTTACAACAGCTAATTAACCTTTTATGTGGGCTTTGGAATCCACATTACAGTTTCTGTTAACCGACCCTGAATTCTTGGGTATTTGGACCTGTTCACACAAAGCTCTGGCCTTGACTGGGCTTCCCTGGCTTCTGCACTGTTTTACACATTGACATCCCATTTGAAATTATCAGGCTGTGACAGATGTAAGAAAAAATTAAATTCTCTGTGCTGCACCTCTGTCTTGCCCAGCCAGGACAGGCACAACTGTGATCGCCTTGGCTGGGGACTGCTCGTGGAACTGCAGGACTGTCTCCACTTTGGGGGTGCATTATGTATGCAGGAACATGGCAAAGGCACTTAAAAGTATAACTAATGTGAGGTAAAACATGTGTTGATGCAGCAGTCACCACCAGGATGTCAATGTTTAGGCACATAGCTGAACACTGACTTATACATTAGATGCCTACATAAAGGGCAGCTGAGGACACTGGTGGACAGCATAGGTTTGGCTACAGTAAAAACTGACAACAGGAGATCAGCATTTAGAGTTGTCTTGATGAGGTGGCCCCAGTCAACAAAATGCATCTTGACACAGCCAATGACACGGCCTTTTAACTGGGAAAATAGACTGAAATCCCAGCCTAATAAACAGGCGGAGCATATTCTGCAAAACAGTAATTCCCGGAGGCTTTAATCATCTCTGAAAAAAGGCTGAACATGAGCTCTTCCTTCAAAACTGCAGCACAAGGCCTTAAACCAAGAATGCCTTTCCATGCACCAAAGAAAGAACAGTAGCCAGATCGAGTGCCACATGCATATGACAACAGAAAGGCTGATTGCGGGATGCCAAATGCAGCTCCAGCGTCCATATTTTTAAAAGGTAGTTGAGAAAGTGGATAGAGAGTCACAAAAAAGAGCTGAAGGAAACACTTTATTGTTATTCGGTTTGTTATTCAGTTATCAGAAAGAAGATAAAAGAAGACTGGAGCATGGCATATGAATACCTGCCTGGGGAGAAAATACTGGGTGCTGAAAGACTCTTTGGTCTAGCAGAGAAAGTCATAATAGAAGATCACAAAGCTGGGAAACTGAAGTCAGATAAACGCAACCAAATCTAGCTAAAGTGCAACTTCACAGCATGGCTGATTAGCTACTGATCGAACTAGTGAAGCGCTGTGTACACCAGATCTCAATTTCTTTATAAAAATACAAGCTTCTCTTTTGCAAGAGGCCCTAAAAAACGTCTGTGCTCAAGTTCCACTGATAAAAATTCCCCTTAAGTTCCTATGAGAGCCCTACCCAGAGCATTTTGCAACTGTTAGTTGATACTGCTTCAATTTGCTTCAAACAAGGGGCTTCCTGGGTCACTGAATCCAGTCTTTAATGATGCAGGTACCCATTTCATTCTCGTTAACTTTCAAGCAGTACCTCCCAATACAGATTGCGGTGTGAAGTGTTTTTGAGAAAGCCAAAAAGTCCCACTGGGAATAACAGTGAAATATACATTGGAGTTCCTAAAAATAACCCTCATTTTTGTTTCGTTTAGGCTTGTATGGCCGACGCTTATCAAAAGCCTAAAGCTATCGCATTTTGGCTTTTTCACTGTAAGGGCCAAAACACAACTTGGGACCCAAATGCAGTACAAATCCCTGACCTACTTCTCTCTTCTCCAACTTACTCTCAAGTTTGCAATCCTGGCTTGCGAGAATAAGTCTTACTCAGTCCTATCAGTCCAATGTGGATTTGTTCAGCTTCATGAAGACTGCTTATGGCATAGAGATTATTCACGTGAGAGGTACAAGATGGAATCCTTACATAAAGAGTCTAGGGCTAATGGAAACCAACAGTTCCAGCCTGCAAGAGGCCATTTCTCTACTGCTATGTAAGTATGTTGATCTTTGTATTTGGTCTGCTACTGATTAGCTAAACCAATAAGGAATTTCTAATAATACCTCAAGGAGAACATGTACATAGATATGCCTCATTCTGTACATACAGTTCTGGTGTTTAGAAGGCTAATGTAAATATGTGCACAAACTGGAAAAGACCACAAACTTTCAGCAGCTTGCTGACGTAACTGTTGCCATCAAGCATGCTGTTCTTTCCCATCAAACAAAACCTCTCTGGATATTTCGTGTCCGAGGTAAGTACAGTGTCACTTTCCCAAGATCACTGTCCGGTGGTACCATGACTGGGGCAATACTCAAAGTGGGTGGGAAGAAATCAAAATCAGCATGGTAGCTTTCACAGTTCTTAGCTTATTCAGTGCAGGACTGTGTCTCCCTTCCGCATTCCTGGGTGGTAAAAAGCACTACAGACTCATTAACTTGAACAATAGCAAATGGATGCTCAGTACTATTGGCGAAAAAAAAAAAATTAGCCCTCCATTCTAGACATCTGAATAAGGCTAGAAATGTTCAATTTAAACATCCAGATCAGAAACCCTCGGTTCAAATTGCTTCTTAAATCTTAAAACCTTGCTTTTTTTTTTTTTTTTTAAATTGTGGCTGGAAATATTACATTTGTTTCATTTTTAAATAGTACTGTTTATTACACTTTTTGCAAAGTAACTTCAGTATCTGGACAATTAAAGAAGAAAATTGCATTTTCATTACAAAATCTGAAGTTGTTAAGTCTATGGAGAAAGCCTACCTGTGCTGTGAAACATTATATACCATCTGCCACATCTGCAACATATGTCTGCAAGTCACCAGAGCCTCCTCAGGTCCTTTATGTACCCATTCCAGTTTTACTTTGGTGAAGAGCAAGCTGCAAGGTGAAAAAGAGTAACTCTGTTTTACTGGTGTTTCACAAATGGATGTGGAGAATCAGTATCACTCTAGTGAGATCCTTGCAGCCAACATTTTTACTTGCTTGTTATGTCCAGCTCTAAAAGAAAACAAGAATCCCCACACCGTAACACAAAACATTTCATTTGGCTCAACTTTGATTCCCCACAAGGAAATGAGAGGATTACAAATACTCCTCAGCTGCGTCACCAAGCTGGCAGGGCAATGCTAAAAGCAATACGTTACAAAGTTAACAAGGTAAAACACACAGTGAATCTTATTTTATTTTGGACAGCATTAAAAATAAAATAAAAAGGAATTGCCAGAATACACAAGCTGAACTGCTTTTTTAGCTTGGCATCATCCTATGGCACTGGCTTATATAATAAATTTCAGATAAATGTGGGGGTAAAAGCCCAACACACTTAATACACCCAGGCAATTATGTAATGCCTCGCAGGAAGGCATTAGGAAAGCAAAGGTTCTTCCTAACCCCAGCTGGCAATCATCTTATGCCCCTAGGTACGACGACTGATAGCCCTTGTACATTTTTGTTCTAGCTAGCGTAACTGCAACTGCTATTCTTATACCTAGAGAATAGGCACTTTCACAGACCACTGGAATTCAGCAGAATTAGGTCAAGGAGAGGTTAGAAGACAGATCTGGTAATGACACAACTTACCACGGAAGCTAGAAAAGGAAGATAAACATTCACAGCCAAGGGAATTTGTCTGCCCCCTTTACTATTTTATACACCTACTCTAGTGTTTACCTTTGCTTTTTTGTTACTGATTGGAGCAAAACAAACGCTTTTAAAAACAGCCCCTGCTCTTAGAGATGCTGAGCCCCCTAACTGAAATGAGGTGCCCTCACTATGGTTCAGGTGCTTATTTCGAGGGGTATAACCATAGGTAGTTTGAACAAAAAAATGTGATAGTGGAGGCTCTCCTAAAGAATGAAGATGAGATAAAACTCAAAGGAGGGGTTAATGATGGAAACTGGCCAGCGACGCGTGCTGTTCTGTATCCCTGAGTTAACTGGGCTTGTATGAACAAAGCTAGTTTTAATATAACAAAATATAGGATCGTGTACTTAGGAGCAAAGAACATATGTCACGCTACAAGGATGGGAGGTTATACCCTGGAGTGCAATAGCATTATCGAAGACAGCCTCATGAACGTGAAGTTCCTGAATGGTGACATAGCTAAGAGATCAAGCAACCCTTAGCACCTATATACAGAAACACTATTAAGTAGGAGTTGGAAGATGTGGTTACTTCTGCTTGCAGCATCAGCAAGACCCACTGGAACCCAGTGTCTCGTTCTTGCTTTTAAACTCTTAAAGGAGGCTAAAAATTGGATGAGGTTCAGTAAAAGGTTACGCCGATGATCTGAAGTCTAGAACAACGTATTTCCTAAGAGGCTTAAGAAGCCCAATTGATTTAGTTTATCCAAGAAACACCAAAAAAATTATTTCACTCCAGCCTGCAAATGCCTACATGCAGAAGAGATTTCTGATTGTGAGTCTCTGATCCAACAGAAAAGGCATTAGAAGATCCAAGGACGTGCTGGAAGTTGAAACTAGCCAAATGGAGATTATAAATAAATGCAAACACATAACCATGAAAACAAGTAACCTTTGTAGCAACTACTCTGCGCACAGCTAATTCTGTAGTCCTTAGAGTCTTCTCAGCAAGACAAGGTAACTTCTGTAAAGTTCTGATACTGTGCAAGTAGAAGCTATGGGTTTGACACAGAGGTTCATGAATGAGATTCTCTGGACTGTGCTGTGCAGGTGGATGAAACTACATGATCATCTACCATCCTTCTGGCAATGAATCCAATAAAAATATTCTACCAGTCTATGAAACCACCGCTCTGAAAACTATCTGAAGTTTACAGAATATCTTTTAAATCAGTATGAGCTTTCAAAGCGAAAGACTTTCCTAACCACTGCATGACCTTCCTTGCAGCAGGAGAGTAGTGGTCAAGGAGCCTAGGGCCTAGAGAAGAAAATAGTCATAATACTTCCCTGAGTAACTCCACACCCACAGACATTATAAGATACCAGTCGTAATATTCATGAAATAGAAGAACATAGGAATGAAGAATTGGGTACCAGTCAGCGACTATACAGGGATATATTAGTAGGGGTATATTAACAGTGTTCCTACTCCCTTTCATATCTGTAGGGATATAGATGGCTTAGTTACGTGTAGGCGACTAAAATAACCACATAATAATTTAAACAGCATAGTTACACATTAAAAAGAGAAACACATTACAAGCATGTTTCTTTCCATCATTCTAATGCCTACTGTATACATTGAATCTAACTTCTTTGGCTGAACACACAATGTCCTGTCTCAGGAGAGAATAGTTAGTGAAACAGAGGAAACAAAACGCCTCACAAAAACATAATGATGTCTCTACACGACGTTATCGTCAGCTGTAAGAAACAGGCACACAAAGGTTAAAAAAGAAATCACATGACTTTAGTAATTAAGCTAAAATGTAAAAAAAAAAAATTAGCAAAAAGTGAGGCATTACCAAATCTCTGAGCTACCAGGTGTGGTTGGCTGTTGCAGCCGCTCACCTCTGGAATGATGCTGTTCATGTTCTTATATAATAAATTTAACAGACCAGACAAAAGTGCAAATGGGAAGAGCGCGAACAGCAAAAGGAATCAAAACCATCCTGACAGCAAAAGTAATGCAATAAAACATGAAAATTACAAGGTGGAAATGAAGTCAGTACCTTAGGCTGTACACGCTATACCTATTCCACAGCTTCTAAGAAGTTTTACAACAGTATAAATAGATGAAGACAAATACAGGGAAAATTTAAGTGAAGTAGGTGACGCAGCTCACTCTTACCTCAAGCTTATGATTTTATTACAGAGACAGCAGTCTTGCTACAAATAAGTCTAATGGGTCTACTATCACATCAGTGCGCGCACACAACTCCTATAAAATTCCCCACAAAGATCATGTATGCACAGATCTCACGTTATTATATTTTCTTAATATCATTTTACTCTACCTTTGTAGGATGCTTTTAATATTAAGCAGAGCAGGCTTGTAAGAGATTCAACATCTAAAAATAGCCCTGAGATTATCAATACAGTCGTTGGTAATTCTGTTAGCCCCTGAAAATGAAAATAAAGTGATCGTGGCTAAACAAATGTATAAATTGCTAGTACATACGCGTAGGAAAAGAGAGCAAAAAATCCACAAATCATTCCTGCTAACGTGTATAATTTCAGGGACGATTACAATGGAAAATAACTAGTACTTACTCTTGATACTGGACTCTAAGCTCCCTCTCAAAGTAGAGGTTTTTTTTAAATCGCGTACGTGGACAGTACGTGGACAGAAAAAAGGGCTTCTAATTCCTGATGTAACTTCAGGTTACTGCTACAAGCAAATACACCTATCACAGCTATGTTAATTTTGTCAAATTAAAATCTTCATACGGATGACTTGAGATAAATTTCTTTGTACGAAGCTCTGAAAATTAAGAATTAGGTTTCACACGTATCACTATTTCAGTTGTATAAATGATATTAGTAGTCACTATAATATGCCAAGCACTGACAAAAAGTTAGGGACTGAAATACAGGAATGCCTATGAAAACTTTCAACAATAATCAAGCTGTTCTGGTTGCTTTCAGGAAGTACTCAATATCTGTTTTCACAAATACTGATTTCAGCTATTACTCAACAAGTCTCAAGGACTGGCCAAACACACCTAGTCTTCCTGAGAGATTTCTAATCCTATACAGCTAAACGCTCAGCCTTTAGGTTCTTTTCATACTGCCCTTGAAGAAAATGTAACAGTCAATTGTTTCCTAACATTGATAGTCTACTGAAGTTTCATTTATTAATAATTTGCGAACAACTAATAAGTGATTAATACTTATTATCAGAAGGTTTCAGATGTGCATATCATGTACTACAAATACTTACAAACACATCTATGGACAAAGTTATAAGTTTCTATGTTTAGAAATAACCTATTAAGTTTTTGATGCTACAGGAATATATAAAGATTTATGAAACAGTTAATTATTAGGACTTTCTAAGTTGCTTTAAAATGGAATTTTTAATATGAAATGTAGCCCTTTAACTATACATTTATACAGCATCATCGTGGGACCTCTGAGCCCTGCTATATGACAAGCAACAAATAATATTAGAATAAACCATAACACAAGCCACCCCTTTTGAGTTTGAGAAACTAAATTAGGAATAATGAGCGTTATGTAGTCATCTACCTGTATGTTTTGCCATTTTTAACACCCTCCCACTCCCCAGTTCACCAGAGCTCGTCAGCAGCTGCTCAAATATCTATATTTCTTTGAGCTTTACCAGATCAGCGCCATCATTTCCCAAGGCCTGCCTTTATTGCCCCAGATTCTTTTAACTCCTAAACCTACACACACAGCTGCTGTGTTGATTTTGGATTTTGAAAACAGAGGGGGAAAAAAAAACCAAACACAGTAGTAATATGTCCTAACTCGTGGAGATGACTGCATATAGTAGAATGAAGATTTTGAACTTTCGCAACTAATATTTGCATTCTGTTTCTTTCTTTCATTAAATGACAGCGTGGGTGTCAGAGTGTGCGCACGGGCTTAATGTCATGTGTCTGGAGAGAGAGAGAGAGAGAGAGAGAGAGAGAGAGAGAGAGACCAGAGTCCTAGTCACAGCTCCGAGGACAGCAAATGCAGTTTACCCTGTGACTGCTCAGCAGGGTCTTGGAGCAGAGTGAGTGTATCACAGTGCTACGGCACAGCCGAGTCCAGCTCACCTGGGCTGCCTCTTATGAGCCCAGATAAATACTCTACGCCAGCTTCAATGAAAAACAGGGGACTGCCCTGACCCGGACGGGCGGATGGCCTGAGCGTGCTCTCAGAGGAACTGGGAAGGGTGGGTTCACACGCCCAACACACAAGAGAGGCTGCAGGGCCCAAGTATCCCACAGCCGGGAGAAGCACTCTCGAATCAGTTTTTTCCCCTTTAAGGGAATGGCTGCAAAAGGAGGACACAGACGGATACAGGAGATGGACTGATCTAACAGAACTAGAAAGGGGATGGAGGAGACAAGGAGAACGATCAAAGTTATGGAATGCTTTTGATACATGGAGA
This sequence comes from Struthio camelus, assembly GCF_040807025.1. Taxonomy (NCBI): domain Eukaryota; kingdom Metazoa; phylum Chordata; class Aves; order Struthioniformes; family Struthionidae; genus Struthio; species Struthio camelus. The sequence goes on from NC_090944.1 coordinate 108,310,723, forward strand.
TAGTAAATAGACTTCTCAGCCTGGAAAAGAGTAGGCTGAGAGAAGAGATGACAGAGATTTATAAAATCATGAATAGTGTTAAAGAAAATTAGGAAATGAAAGTGGTCTGTGTTGTTTTAATGAGAGAACTAAGGAATACCCAACAAAGCAATCAAGCAGTGGGTTTAAAACGAGCAAATGGAGTGCTTTTTCATTCAATGCATAAGTAAAGGGCAAAAGCCATTGCTACACGGTGTTCAGAGAGCAGACACATAAATAGGTTCAAAAAGGGATTAGATAAATTCACGGATGACAGACCCATCAGGGTTATTAAAACACAAACTAATGCAACCTCTGGCTCGGAAAGCCTCTGAACCACTCGGCTGACAGAAGCAGGGATGACATGCGAGGGGAAGGATCATCCTACTGCCACGTTTCTCCATGCTTTTCCCTGTGCATTCACCAGTCGCCCTGCTGAGGACAGACAAGCCCTTAGTTCGATCAAGAACGGCCATTCTTATATTTTGATATAGCATAAATATGATTGCAGCCTATGTTCTTTTTATAGCCCAGATTGTCTCGTCTTGTTTTTTCTGCTGGTACAAGAGGACAAGGTACTATATGTAACTGCAGTATCTTCACAGCAAATTAGCTGTTCGGTTTACCAGCTGCTGAGCTGACTTCAGCGGTGAGTCACCTATACAAGGCAACTAGTTCCAGGCACACACTTTCGCCATAACCACTATAGTTTCATTAACCTTCCCAGAGCACCTGCTAAAGCACTAGTCATATTATCAGTAAGAAAAAATATTGGCAAAATCGGAACGCTGCTTTTAACATCCTGCATTTTTGTTGGTAACATCAACATCAAAGTTGTTGCCTTCTCAAATAACTCAGCGCTTCTTGCAGAGTCTCCTGACATTTAAGGGCACATTCTCTAGCTAAATTAATGCCAGCAGCACTGACTGCAACCTCCTTTTATAACTTCATGCTGTGCCATGTTATCTACTGCTTTCTCTACAAAAATAAATTGATCATATACTTTTAAAGACATATAGCCCTTTCTTATGGCTCCCTGCCCATTTATCCCACAAATATGAATAAAAAATAAAATAAAAACAAGAAGCTTGGTAGCACGTCCACAGAACAACAAGCTTTAATCCAGGAAAACCAGCAGACCCGGAGCTGACATCTCCTTTAGAAGAACGTCCTGCTCAGAGCCAAACTCCTCCTTGGCAACAGAAACTCAGCTAATGTTGCTCTGTGAACAACTGCGAGGCCACTGCATAGGGTAAGAACAGCTTTCACAGAGGAAGATTTGGGCTATGTAAAAGTTCACAGGATGAAGACAATCTGCTAGACCTGCCCTCGTGATACGTGGTATCTGGAAGGCGACTGCACATAGAGTAGGAAGGAAAGAGAAAAAGAGATGATCAGAAAAGATAAATTGTAGCACTGACCTTTCAGAGACTCTACAGCAAAAAGAAACAAGCGGTCCCTGGCAGGGCTCAAGTCCTGGGTGGTGTTTTTTGAAATGCCACCTTTTGTAAGCTGTGGGCATGTGCCTGCTAGCAGACGGGCCTCCTGTCAATCAAGTGAAGGTCCAGTTGATGGGCTACGTTGTTTAACCCCACACGGACCCAAACTTCACTTCTCAAGACAAATAAGTCTGCAGCCAGTCTGGTAACCTAATATACCCATTTTAGCACTCAATTCCAGAAGAGTCACTTGCGATGCAGACGGCAAATATGGTTCAACATTAATTTGGCCCATCCAGTGACTGTCACTTACACTGGAAGATGATTTTGTAACAAATCCCCCTTATCCGCTAAATCCAGGCAGGTTGGCACTTAAAGGAAAAAAAAAAAAAACAAAGAACCAATAGTCTTTGCTGAAGAAAAAGCACATTGAGCTGCTGGGGAAAAAAAAAAGCTTTGAAAGTCTTCCTTCTTTTCATCTTTCCTCAGAATTAAGCCCTGCCTAATCACATGCAAAAAACTAAGGAACAAAAATGCAGGCGATTAGCATGCTCTTTTCTTTTCAATTGGATCATTCATTTTGAATTCCAGATTTGCCAAATTTCGCCCTTTGTTAAAAACGTAGGAACGAAGCTAATTGTCAGCAGAGCTGATAAAAGCTCTGAGCTTTCTTTCATCCTGTATTATATAGGATTCTTAGGGCGATACACCTGAAAAGAGTTTTCACCTTCCTCTTGCCCTGATAAGGAACTGGCAACAATATGACTTTGTGTCATCACCAAAGCATAAGCATTTTAGTTCATATCTAGACTGAATAAAGGCAAAGACCGTTTTCACAATTAGAAGTTTTACAGCAAAATCTGGAAATCCTAGGAAGTAAAGAATTTTTTCCCATCTTGATTGTGAAGGCAAACCGCTAAGAGCCTGAATGAAAGCACGTATCTCAGCTGGCAGAACGGTCAACTGCTAAAACCCATGACATTGTCATCATCCCCACAACAACAACTTCTCAACAGGAAACAAGACAGCTCTCGGCATAAACGGTTTTCCAGAAGCGTAGGCGACGCGAACGCACAGACAGCAGCAGAAAACAAGGCTATTATAGAAACTATACTGCTACAACACTAAAGAGAAATGCTGACTTTGTCACATGAATGAAAAACACCAACCTCGATCCCTCTAATCTGCACTTCTCTTAGATGTGCAGTTTGACAGAATTCGCCAGGATTACTTGATTACCTACATACGTGTGGCTACCCGGTCTAGGCCGCTCATTTTTTCTTTTTACTCTCATTACCACAAAGAGGCTGCCATCAAGCAGTTACAATCACACTGTACTACACATTAACTATTTATACAGCCAAATCACATTAAACAGAAAAATCGGTCTACAGTTTGGCTATGTAGAGTGTTTTCATTAGCTTTTTGCAAGTTACTTCTCCCGTTAGGACAGTATAGTGGAGTGTCCCTTGCAGCAGTTCCGTGTGTTTTAAATTGAGGTTTAATTTTCAAGGGTCCCCCATGTTTGTCTGTGAATTGTTTTTTCTCTGATAGGCTCCAATAACAAGGAGCACTCCTTTGCACTAGACGCTGCATGAGCAGGTTTGAAAAGAAGAACCAAGTCTCAAGCATCTCATGGCTGGGAACTTTAGAAGGCTACCTCCTATTTAATTTCACTCATAAATTCAGTAGGAATTTGATGAATTCCTACTGAATTCTTCTTCAGCAGATTTGAACCCTGACACTTAAATCCAGCTGATTATGTGATGAAACATCTCATTCATGGGTGAAAACTTGACATCCGCGCAAAAACGTGCAAATGCCAGTGCTATTTCAGAGAGACAGTGGAAACTGCGGTCCACTGTATTTCACTCAGGGGTGGCAGTTTGACCAACACCATTAAGCCGTATTCTGTTTCTTGCTCTAACACGGCCTCTCCACCAACCTAGAGCAAGTCACTTCAACTTCCCGTTCTTCAATTCTAGCTGGAAAACAGGGATGATGGCAACGACCTTTGCAAAGTACTCAGAGAACTAGGTTCTCTGTCGTCACCTTGCCCAAATCTTTTAAATTTAATCTCTTAAGACTGGTGCTCTCAACTTCAGAGTTGTTATTTGTGGACAGGACGGAAAGCAGATCAAGTTCTCCTATAACTGACATCACTTTTACAGTATTTTCTCATCTGTTGGACCTGATTCTTAAGAATTTCACCAGATGTAGCCTTGGGTAAATGCAGCCAGCCCTGATTACACGGGAATTCATCTCGAAGGGCAAAACCGAGAACTATGATGCTGTTATGACCACCGGAATAACTCTCGGTTTACACAAACAGAAAAGGAAACCAGGCCTAGGGTGTCTAATTGCTTAGCTGAGATCCTGTGAGTCAGCACAAGAGCATTAACAAGACAAAGTCAGAGTACTCAATATGCTGCCAATACTCACTATTCCCAAAGAATGCAGAACTGGATGCTTCACAATGCTGTTGCATTTTTCAGAAAAGCTTTTAGGATATGTGTAGTTTAGGCAGCTTTCTGAGGAAACGATACTAGAACTCTGGCTCAAAAAACAACATTTAACATCAACCTCCAAGTCACCTTAAATCTGCAATCAAGAACACCTCAGGTCGGGGAACATAAATCAGAATCCTGATTCACGTCGTTAAAATAGAGCAAAATACCTTCTAATTAACCTAGTGTTAAGGTAATAAAAAGTGATCATATACTCATACTGCGGTCGTATAAATTATGCAACAAAATACAGTAAAGCGTAAAGGCCTCTGTAGGATTAACAGAACATTTCTATCCAATTTGACACATTTATGACATCTTGTCTATTACTGATACTTGGAGCTACCAGTCTGAAACTGCATCACACACCCATCAAGCCAGTAAATTAGAAGCACACAAAATTTGGCTTTGCTACATAAACAACAGGCTTACTTTTAAATAGGCTTTTCTTTTTTGAAATGCATTATGTAATATTGTCAAATAGACCTCACTCTTCCCATCATTTTATTTTGGGGCACTATGATTTTATATACCGCTTTGGCACTACTCCAGCAAAGCACTTACAGAAGGATCTCATCTTTAAGCATGTGAATAGTCCTGCTGAAGTCAACAAGGAGTCAATTATTTCTCTCCTTAAAATTAAGCACGTATTTAAGAACCTTGGTAGATCAAGCTCTTTATGAAGACAGAGATTATAAGAGTCTAACCGCTTAACTTTGCAGAGGACAAAGTGTAAACGTGAATAACACAAGAATAGCCAGAGCCTGTCTGCAAATATTTAGACCTCACAGTCCGCGTGTCTCAGCAGAGGTGAGAAAAAAGGAAATGAAGCTGCCAAATACCATTGAATTTCACTACAGGATACCAGTTCTGGGGCGCATGTGAGCAACCAACGTCTCAACCTATGTTCTAGCTAAGACAAACCATCGTACAGTATATGACAGTTCAGAGGCAGCGCTTCTTATACAAGAAGCTTGTTCAGCAAGAGATAGAGGAGCAGGTTTCTAAGACAGCCTGAAAAAAAAATGGGGAAAGATATGCTTAAAGAAGTGACAGAAGTGAAGAAAGCACAGGCAAAAGCTCCCTACAGAATCTAGAAATAACCTGTGTTGGGCACAAAACTGTTGATTTCACCAAAAAAAGAATCTCAGAGAAAGAAATATATCTTTTGCTGCCATCAGGAATTATATTTGTCTGTGTTTGCAAAGCAAAATCATGATGTAACCGTAGTCTAAGTTAGCACTAGTGCCAGCTGAAAACAGTTAGCGTAGTACCAAGCAGCAGAAAGACGCGGGAGTGCGACCTTTAATGCAGAGCTGGCAGTCAGCGTAAAGACCCAGGTCTGTACTTCAACAGTTAGACTGTGCTAAAGATCGTGCTGCTACATTTTCTCCTGAACCTCTGCTGGCAAGATTAAGTTGGCCTAACAAAACCAGCGCCTATCATTTGGCTGTGTACAGCACATTGACTTAAGAAAATTAGGCAGATAAAATTGTATTTATGGTAGTGCTGGGTTGTTTTTTCACTGTAGATAGTGCTTTTGAAGACGTACCAAAACTGAGAACTACTTAAGCTCCTCTCTATTTTTTCTTCATCATGTAGAAATCTAACTTGCAGCCCTTAATCTGTCAGGTTTGAGGCCACGGAGACTGACTTTGGCAACGATGGCATTTTTTGTCGTGCTGATACCTTCCCAAACGCTATGGGTTTCCCATAGGCGTTAGACCAGCACGCTGAGCTGATATCTTCACTACTCTCCTTAACTTCTAACATGGGACAAAATCAAGCTCAAGACGTGTAAAGGAATAGCTCTGCGTATTCCTAATCATACTGAAAGCGGTCACTACGACTTACATACACACTGGAACCACAGTCCAACCGACTGTATTTTTTAATAAATCCAATTTCTTCAGCACATGTACAAACACTTCTCTACGGCGGGCGTGCACCCATTGAAGGATTTCAACTCAACCTAAACATTCTTTGTTTTCTTGACACAAATGTAATTAAATTCTCTACAATTTTCTTCCTACAAATTTCCTAACGACACGCATCAACCCAAGGACGCTGCCCGCTTACAGAACGTGGTTCCAGAGCTCGCGCCCGTGACTGCTACTTCAGTACAAGGCTTTCTTACCAGACAGGTATGCGCTGTTCAGCTGAGCACTAACATAGTTCAGAATCGTGGAGGTTTGTTTTTCAAAGGTGAAGCTTAATTGCTTAGGCTTTCTAGAAACGGTACCTTCACCCTCGCACGTGTGACTCCAGCAGGTGCACGTTACACTGTTCAAATAAGCTGAGTCACTGCTCATTAGTCACAAAGAAAAATCAGTATCGTCTCTCAACCTGTCAGAAGTACCTAACGTATTTCAGCGAGAACTGCCAGCAAAATCTAAAAACTCAAAAGAAAGGTGAGAAACACACCATAGTTTAGAAGAAAAAAGAGAAAAAAAAAAAAACAAAAAAGAAAAGACAATCCATGGCAGATTTAGCCTAAAATCAGATTAACGGATTAGTTTTCTGCAATACCTGTTACATCCATTCTCTCCCCAATATGACAGCTCTTTCAGGTGTGCCGAGGAAGACGACACAGTATTAGAGAGCCCGAGCACTGCACGTGTAACGAAGAAACTCCCTTGAGAAAACACTGCATTTTAAACGTTCAAAAACGCCAACATTTGGCCTTCTTTCAGGAACAGCCTGAAAACGTACCTCAGGAGAAAACTGTAAATACAGTTTAAATATTAGATGAAATAAAACAGGCTTGATTGTTTAAAAACAGCCTCATTCAGACAGCTCAGTCCAGGTGACAGGATTAGTGTTCTTGGATTTACTGATGGGTTCCTCACCCACAGATTATTGGGGGCAGTTTTGGGAAATGGATCAGCACTTAGCATCCACTGACCTTAACGTATTTTTTAACATCACGCACACTCCAGGCTCTACCTATTCCAAAGTTCAGAGCTAACAGCTGCAACGAAACAGGTACAAAGACCTAAACATTCAAAGCCAGATGCTCAGCTGAAGGGACGCAGCTCTGCTCAACTGAAACGAATGGACTTTCATCAGTTTCAACCAGCTGGGGATCTGGCACTCAAGCTTCAAGAACAGCTCTGGCAGGCTGTCTTCACCTCCCAAAAAGCAAGCGTGCCTCAGACAAACCCAGACGCAAAGTGCAGGGCCAGGGCAGTACGATCACTTCGTCCCAGCGGACTCCCTGCCTATCTCTTTAAATAAACCACTCATTTTCAAAATTCTGTCCTGCAAATTAAAAAAAAAAAAAAAAAAAACAAGGGGGGGGGGGCTCCTTGAAACATAGCCAGTGACTCACCACCAAAAAAAAAAAAAAAAAAAAAAAAAAAAGACGTTCAGTTCTTCCATAGGGATACCGCAAACGAAAAAATGAAATGAATAGACCAGACGACCAACAGCAAGCCCCAGCCTTTCACACGGAAAAGCTTTATACTTTCCTTTTTTATTTTGCACAGAGACATCCAGTGTGAAAATGCCTCGTTTCTGGGGGAGCGCCGCTTCGGAGGGGCTGCCGACTCTGATGGGCGGAGCAGCCCTGCAGCAGATCTGCAAGGTGCCCGAGGTCAAATTCTGCATCTCTACATCTAATCCAAGGAGGGAGAGGGAAAGAGGCCGGACTGAACTCCTTCACACTGGCTCCTGCTGACATGACACAATGAAATCTTCATGTTTATTGAGTTTCATGTACCCCGTTCATTCAGTACAGAGCTCTCCACAGAATAAGAGGACAGAGCATACTAGGATAAATCAGAAGTGTATATTTATAATCTGTGCCTTCTGATACATTAGCAGCGTGTATCGTTTTTTCCTTGAAATAAGTCTGAAGGGGAGGGACAGATGTCAAACTGAAAGCATAATAGCATTGTCACTGCCCTGTGTTTTACCATCAGGCATAAAAGATTTTTCGTATATGCCTCTGCTTTCCCTCTTAAATGAGGCTGGCATGCAAGCCAGCTGTAATTCAGATCACGTAACTCCATTTTTATTTCCTTACTTTCTAAACTCATTTATCCAAATCACAGATATGCCATTCCTCTCTGATCCCACCAAACCACGGGCACTGTATTTGCATTACTATGTCTGCACCTTTCCTGAAGTATCTTACTGAAAGGATATCCAAAGACACAGCGCAGAATCCCTTATTTATTCCAAGGCAATTGAAAGCGCTCAAGCTCTCCCAGAAACAGGCTCTTTACCAACCTGATTGGTAGTTCCGCCTCAGGAAGGCTTAACAGAGTCTGTCATTATATATGTGATATTTCCTACCATAATTAATTCCCTCAGGGAATGACATACAGAGGAAGAACAATTCAGTAAGCAGCGTGCACCTGAAATTTGACATTTTGGAACAGACTCCCAACACCAAGATGCACCCACGGATATCTGACACTTGTATTTTTCCTGACAGCAGATATATGGCATAACTAAATCCTGTTGTATGAGAAGGGCTTAAAATTTGTTGAAATATACAGATAAAATAGTGTACTTTGTTCTTCAAAAGATTTAATTCATTAGAAATCTAGAAGGTGTTTAAAATTACCATGTACCATTTAACAGAAGATGAAGTAATAGCTTCCTTTGGCCTTAGTAGAAAAGATTCAGAGCCGTAATCCTTTTTCAAATAATTACCCCGTTCCTCAGGCTTCAGCACAAGATGACTCCAAGCAGAATAGAAATGGAGAGACTGGCTACGAAAACCTCAGCAGACACGTGTACTAAACTGAATGCTGATGAGAGCACTTCTTTGCAGGCTTTTGTAAAGTCACAGGGCTAAATTATGTTAAATTTAGAACTGTGCGGGCAGGGCAAGAGCATGTAAAAGAATCATCAAGTCCATCTACCATATAAAAGGGTCTTTGGGGGGGGGGGGGGAAGATGTGCATTTGGGGGGGGTGACTGGGGTGAGGCAGTTCCTCAACGCTACAGTGCAGAATTAATGCTTTCACATATCCTGTGGTTCTGACTCAGCCATGAGCTGCTGTATGTGGCTACCGAGGGAAATGAGCTAGTAGAAAAGGAAAAATTAGTGGGTGAGATAAAGAGCTGGCATAGCTTGTTGCTAAATCTGCCTTGGGAGGTAGACAAAAACAATTTTTTTTGTCCAGTATTAGGACAGTGCAACTATACTGCCTTCCCCCTTACTCAGGGTATCTAGGGTTTGCCACCGAGTGCTTCCAGAAATCCTACATCAACTTGCATGGATGATTCTCCTGAATAGAAATGGCAGCATTAAACCTATTGTGCTTACTAAAGACTACTGTGAATTATGTCCTTGAGCTCAATTCCTATACTGAGCACTTAGAAAGGCAGTCAACTTCTTCAGCATCTTTTACCTGGATCCCCTAAAGAAGTTAGTAAAAGCACAGACACATGCACTTCAGGGTACTTCAGGCATGAACTAGTCGTGGAATGAATGAATTTGGAGAAACATCAGCTTCGGTGTAAGTTGATACAGATTCTTCAATGCATCAGAGTTGTGATTGCTTATCGCATGACTAACGTTTTCCCTGTTTATTTTCCTTTTGCTTTTTTCCTTACTTATAATAAGTTCCTAGGGTAGCTGCATTTGGCAGATTTCATATATATAAGGGTCTTTCCACTACACTTTCCCCATCCCCCTTCTTCCCTTCCCGCTTTATGCCAAGATTACAGCTTTATTCCTCAGGTCTCTCCAGGTATAAATTTGTTTTTCAGGTAATGCCTGCCATTCAGTCAGTCTCAGTGGGGGATTTTTAGTGTCATTCCAGTTACCTAAACAGCTTCATTTCTCCAGTGAAAATTGCAAATAGTAACATAATGCACTTATTTCACTCAAATATGGTGAAGTGTGCTCCAGTAAATCTTACAGGTCCACATATTCCAGACCGCCATCTGTTCTGAGCATCATCTACTGTTTGCAACGGATGCAAATTCTGATCTTTACATTCAGGATTACAACTGAAGCTCCAAGCACAAAAATATCACCTTTGCAAAACCACTGCAAGGCATCCTGACACATAAATTCCCAGGCTCACAAAAGTTACCACCTAGACACTACTAAAGTTGAGAAACACATAATCTACTTGGCTTGCTCTGCAGTACAGTTCCGCAGAAATTAACCTAGCAAAGACGAGCTCAGGTAAATGGCTGAACCATTAAAGTATTTATTCTCTCTATGTAAGCTGTGCCTTTCTCTTGCTAAGTCAGCTAATTGCATTGATGGGGTAGCCTGGCACGGCTTGGTATGACTGCACGCCTGTGAACCACTGCACCCTGACACGAGACGCCGCACCTCCCTGGCAGCACTGGCAGCAGCTGCAGCAGCAGACAGGCAAGCCTCTGTTTAGATATCCCAGGCCTCCCTTTTGAAACTGTAACTGTGAAACTCCCTGTGTAACCGTGGGGGGGGGGGGGGGGGGGGGGGGAATTAGAGCAGTGGATTGTGCCTCCCTTTCCTCTCCCATAGGTTATTGTGCCTCTGGACACAACCATGTGACAAGTTTTTATTTTGCTGCCATAAATAATAGTTTAGATGCAACCTATCTTGTCAAATGAGTCACTAGATGGTTTATTATCACTCAGGAAGGAAGCCTAAACTACAAGAGTGAAAGAAATGTTTGACCACTCAAAGCTGTGCCTCCACCCGCAGCTTCAGCCACTTATTTCTTAAGTTTTAGAGCGTAGACCAGCCCCAAAGCACCTAAGACTAATTTTTGTGTGTGTGGTGGGATGGCCAAAGGAGGAAGGAGCAACCTCAGAACCAATGATTACAGTTACTTCTCGGTCCCATGTATCCCAGGAACTGAGCTACTTCTGACTGCTGCTTTGCAATCTGTTTTGAATCCTGCAATGACCCTGCAGGGAATTGTGGAATCTACAGTTTTAGCAATTCTGTTCTAGAGAATCTAAGCGATGAATCTGTCCAATACGCAAGGCATTCGTTTGTTGGTCACAAATCAAGAGCACGCTTATGTAGAAGACACCATGGAGAAACTGCTCTACTGTTAACAGCTGCTAAAGAACACCACAAAGTTAAACAAACAAACTCTTTGGGAAAAAAAAATGATGTTTTGTAAACACAGGCCTGAAACTTACTGCCTACATAAACTCATTCTACTACTAACTGATTGCAACAGAGAGAAAGGCAAAAGTTCAGTTTTTCACCGATAACCTTAACCAGAATTGTGCAGCAAAAATGCAAAACCCAGGCAGTTTTACTAGTTTTAGAACATTTCTATTATGGGATTTACTGCTGTAGCTGATTTGGGGAGAGGAGGGGGGAATCTTCCCAACCTTCATATGAAAGAGATGGATTCTGTAATATGTGGCCAGCTTTTCTTAATATGTAGAACTAAATTACTTTTTTGTTTGGTCTTAAAGATTACATTTGTCCCATTTTTAATACCCATCACATCCCTTTTTAGCATCATTAACTCATTTTAAATGAAATGTAGAAAAAAAGTCCTAATTAACTGAAGATATTAAAGAGCTTTAGTCACAATTTTGCTTGAACACAGGTGTTAGCTCATACGATATGATAAAACTTCTTGTCTTTACATTCTGCCTCTCTTCAACCATCTCAGCTTCAATCAGGTAGATTATTCCTCCTAACTTCCCGGCCTAATCTGGCATGCGCTACTGTTATTCCTTGTTAAACAGCTGTTCTGTTCTTCCTCAGTCACAGCAGCATTTCAATCCACTGGTATACAAAGTCATCCTAAAACATTTTAGGCATCTCAGGGATGCTGGGAAGTTCAAACAGAATGTCTCTGGAAGGAGCTCAAGGTTCCTTTGATATGGTTTATTATAGTAATACAGCTTTTTGCAAGAAAACAGATTTTTGCTTTGTGCTTTCTGAGGGACAAATATGGTCCTACTACTTGGAAAAGGTACATTATTAGCTTTTCTGATTTGAAGGAACAGCCTCAGAAAAACCACATAAACGCTTCAGGTATCCCCTCTACCTTCTCACAACTCCACAGAACAGATTTTGGCTCCCTCTCACTTTAATTTCCCTTCTATTTTCCTCATCCCCATTTCATCTGGTGCTCTAAATAATGCTGATATTCACTTGCAAGTGAATTACTAAGGGCTACAAGCTGTTGCTTAAAAGAGGAAAGGGATGGGAGAATCCACTCCAGTGCAATAATGCCTTTAGCTGCACTGGAGGTTCATATAGTTAATTACTGAAGAAAATCTGTTTGTGAATAATTGCTGATTACTAAACTTGAGAGCAGAGGGTCAGAGTTCTCTTCAAAAACTTTGTTTTTTTCAGGTCAGGATAAGGAAACTTAATAGACAGACCGTCCAAATGTAGTTACAGCCTTGGGGAGACAGGGCCAGGGGCCAGTACTGCGGATTCGGCTTGCTTCAGCAAATGCCATTCTTCCTTTAAATGTCTTCCTGTTCCTCGTAACATTGGTTTGGCAATAGAAAAGCTCTCAACTGAAGTTTTATGATACCTTTTTATTTATGGAATAATAATTCTTTCTGCCATTATATAACCACGCTGTCGCTTTTAGGCTTTCTGAAAACCTAAGGTCTGACTCCCTGATTTCCAAGGGAGGCTGTTCCTCTGGGCCACTCTGAGACCCCAGCCTTTTACTGCACCCTTAGCATGTGCAAAACCACTTGGCGCATCCCACGTTACTTTCCTTACGCATTTTGCTATCGCTTGAAACATATACAAATGAGCATTCAAAACAGACATACAAACAGTATTTATTTATGCACTCTCACTTAAGTTCCATTAACTGCTCCCTGCCAAGTGCTATCTAATTTTCTAAGGATTTGCATCCTCTGCTCCTGTACCCAGTGCAATCCCTCTCTGTTCCCTCCTCCCAGTCCTTCCTCCACAACTCTAATCCTTGTGACCGCGCTGCTGGCAGGTCCCCCTGCGTGCTGTACCCGGCCATATGCCGCATGTGCGCTCACTGGCCTAACGGCTGTGGCCGACCCAGACATATAGTGGTTTGGCTCTACCTGTGCCCCCCTCAGCTGGGGGCTCTGGCCTCTACTCAGTCATTTACTTTTAGGAACTTAATTATCTGTGAGACTTCTACCACACTGTCAAAATTCGTTTCAAATCAGCCAACATGGTCAAAGGTGTTAAAGAAATGGGCTCTTTATACCTTGAAGAAACAGATTAAAAAATAAACAATATAATTAGAATATGTCCACTTGAAAGCAAAAAAAAAAAAAAAAAAAAAAAAAAAGCCATGCCCCTACACAGGTTTTAGGTATAAGGAAAAAAAACCCACCCAAAGCAAACAAATAAAAATGTCTAAAAGTCTTTGAAAACACAGCAGTAACTATTAAAATAGCAAAACTGATAAATAAGCATATTTCAGGGGCTGGATCAGACCCCGATGTCCTGCTCATTGGAAATATTCCTTCATTAGCTAGAAACTTTGTTTTGTTACTATAGTTACTTTCACTACAAGTGGCCCTGACTAAGGCATGAGGTATTTGTTATATAAAACCACTACGCAACTGCCGCCTTAAACCTCAGAAACTACCAGCTCTGCACTCAGTCCTGCCTGCATATTCTAGTCACACACCAAACCCAAAATGCTTTAATACTGATTAGTGTGTACTTTTGAGAAAGAGTTTAATGGCACTATTTAAGTCCGGGAAGCATAATCAACATTGTTCAAAATATAAACTAAAACTATCGTCAGTGCCAGAAGGAATTTAGATGGACCGTGCACAGAACAAGGCAGGTAGTGACTTCCTCCCCAGATGATTATGCTGTTAGCGGTGGCTGTCATGCGCAAGAGAAACTGGTGATCAAGTTTAATAAAATTTGTTCAGAGCCCACTGAATGTGATGGGAAAAAAGCGCATGTACCCAGTTAGAAGAGTATATGAAGAAGTATAACCTGCAACATTGTGATTTTTTTTTTTTTTTTTGCTTTGTCACGTTTTTATCAACTTAGTTGGATAAAGTTTAACATCACTAAGAAACATAAAATATCTTCCCTCCCCTGGCCTTTAACGTATTCAGGTTTCACAAATTTCTTCTCTTGCTCTGCTGGGGCACATTTTCAGCCTGACCCAGTGATATTATGCATAATCCTGGAAAAGGGGTCTATGAGATCCCCAGTAGAAACACAGAGATGACAGGACCTCACTTTTTAAGGTAATCATCTAATGCTGACATTCGTACTATGTCTCAGTCAGATTCAGGCCACCTGCACAGTTCTCAACTGTATTTTTCCCCTACTTGGGTAGGGTAAAACAGAGCTGGACCAACGTGGCTTTACTTCTCTTCATCTTGAAATCTTGACACTAAGCTTTCTCTTAAAAGGCCAAGAGACCAAATGGAATCTGCTTGTAAGAGAAGATAAGAATTTTTAAGTGCTGAGGCCAGAAAATACATTCTTATTTGTACACTTGCAGTTTTCCTGCAGTAAGCATCTCTTTCAGGTTGGGGCCAAACCAATGACTAGTGATTTTTCTACTACAGTGCTGATACAGGGCTATTTATCTAATTTCACAAATGATAGACGTAGGCCATTTACGCTACACAGTCTAAGCTTTAAGCGATTCAAAAACTAAAGGAGACTGAAAGGGTATCTTTCTATGTACTCTCCTTTTCCTTCCTCTGCTGGTGCTGACATTTTGTACTATTCTTAGCGTGCAGAAATCAGTGGTGTTAATTCCAGAGTTCACACATCAGAGGGAGCGCTTAGAATTTATTCATTCATTTGTGAGAACCTGTATACGGCTTTGTCTTTAATGATAGAGCAATATAGATTTCTTCTCAGCCATGACATTATTTGCAACAAGTCTTGCGGTATACTGCAGCCTCCTAAGTGCTGAATAGCAAACCTGCCTCATCCCGTAAGAAAGATGATTTCCTTAAGGTGCTGTTTGGACACAGAATTGCTTCATTGGTTCTTCTCTATAATAACAGTGCTCACAGCGGCACCTAAAACTGTGATTTCTGACTCTCCCACGTCTTGCAACCAATTCCAGGCTAATGGCCTAGGCTATGTAGGCAAATAATGAGTACCTGCTGGAATACATAATTTGTGAATATTGCTTCCTGCTTTTTGTGGCACTGCACATTTATGTTGTACCTTTGCTTACACTGTGTTAGACAAAGAAGAAATTATCATTCAGCTACAATATTGCTTATAGCCAGAACTCCTAGGCTCAGGGTACATACCTTGCAAAATCAGACACCAACTCTGCCATGTACAGAAGCCCATTTGATTAGATGAAAAGTGGACATCAACGTATCTAAAATATAGTTTTTGCCTTAAAGATTTGCAAGAGATCTGGAGAAATGAGTAAAGTCTAAATTAACAACTGATTTACATTTTTGAACGAAAAGATACATAGCAAGGATTATATGTGTTTTTGGTTTTGAGTCTTTAAGGAATCTGAGGAAGACTTCTACAGCACCAAAAATTTGGTATTAGAATTACCTACATGCTTTCTAATGTTATTACCACAGTTGAATTAGATAATAAAATATTCCCACAGCAGCTTATTTAGATACCGTCCTTCACAATATCCTTACAGGGCTTAAGTAATAAATTAACATTGCAGAAGTTTATAATATACTTTTTTCTCTAAATCCCTCCAAAATCCAACTGAAAAGATGAGTCTTTATTCTCCACTTTGTACAGAAATTCAGGAGCTAAGTCAAGCTCGCGTTGCTCTCTTCCCTTCTACAGCAATTTAATACTTTTTAAAACAATGAAGATTGGACTCGGATGTGGTTGGGTCTGCCAAAAACGTTTAACAAAATTGCAAGAAGTGTAACTAGGCTTTGTTCAAAAGCAGTCTTTAGATACGCGGGACAAAATACGGCTACCAAAACCAAAAAATATACACTGTATGGGAGGACAAGGAGAAGGGAGGAGAGAAATTACATCAACAGCCTTAGGCTTTCAGATGTAGGTTTTCTTACCCTGCAGCACCACAGATGGTGCACACAACACACAGATGCACATGTGTGCGTGTGCCCACTCACACCCACTCACTTGACCACATGGATGTCATTACCCCACAGGATCTCCCATCCTCTTCCCCACAAATATTTTTGCACAGGATTATGTCCCTGGTATGCAAGCTCTCTACATTTGCAGGTGTCCAGGGAAGGAGCAGGCAACTGCTGGTTGTCCCTGAGGAATAAAACAAACAATTCCAAGGCAGCTGACAGAGTAGGCTTCACCCCCAATTACATCTGTGATTCCCTTTCCCTGAATTCCTTGCTACCCTATACTAGGTACAGCAAATGTCCTCTTCTTAGCAGTTAAAACTGAAAATCATCTCACGTGAAGGCTCTAAAGAATACGTCTATACTCAATTTTTTTTTTTTTTAAGTGGGACTAGACAATAAAACCTTCTTAGAACTGGCATTTCCAAACTGTCAGCATGCAGCCTCTTGATAAAGATATGACTTTGTTTATACCCCTGGCAACAAAGGAGACTCCAAGCATTTCCATCTGCATCAACACTAGAGCAATAAACGGGAAAATGTACTATCCTGTTTAGTTTCAGAAGAACATTTTTGATTGAAAGATAATTCAATATATGTACCCCGACTCCTACGTGCAATTATATATGAAAAAGGCTTAATTCACACAAGCACTTGGGATGCAAACAAATTCCCAAACAATAAACCCCCTAATACTACAGCACATATCTCTGAACAACTTTTTCTACAGAACAGACCCATAACCACAGCTCACAAATGCAGAGGAAGTCTCCCCATTCTCCCTCGCAGGAACCATTCTTTCTGAAGGGTGTAGGAAGAACATGGATTAAAGCAATCCCGCATAAACTGAAAGTCACCCAGGAATGAGAACAGCACAGCCAGCAGGCAGGCACTGGCATGAACTACCCCAAATGAATGCTGCCCCCAGGCCACTTACCAGTGGTTTCCTGAGGTGCATTATAGCAGTAGTTTTGTTTCGCTTTAATCCGCTATGTGGGACCTTTATGCCTTGGGGACAGCTCTGCGCATTAGCACATGCCTGGTGTGTGCAAGCCAGGAAAATGTCTGACCTTTTCACTCTCCGTGCCTTCTATCTGCTACCTAGTCGTAGTTACCATTGCCTATTTTACCAGTGTAGCTCGCAGTCACTGCGGCTTGTGAAGACACATTTAGGCTAGTTGACCTGTCTAGCTTAAGAGCGGCTGCACAGTTCAGAGCAGCCTGTGGGGTCCAGCAGACTCGGGATCGCAAATGCAAACAGCTGGGCAGCTCGCCCGCGGAGACCCGCGTCTCCATGGTGACTCTGTCAGCAGTGCCCCAGCGAGCTGGGCTGAGGCTGCCTTGGCTATGCGTCGTTGAGGAGCAGTCCCAGCACTGTGGACATACCCATTGCAAATGGGGCTCTCTTGTATGCACCAGCTGTTTCTCACTCGCAGTGAGGACCGGCTTGCAGAAGGCATGTATCGATTCTGCATCCTTATTTGGCAGAGAGCACAGTCCCTCCTGGCTGGGCCCGCGATGCTTGGCATGCGCACCTGGGGGGTGGGCAGATGCCGCACATGCCTCTCCTCAAGTGCCATTTTTGTAACACTGCGTCATAGCCAACTCTCCAAATACTTCCATTATAACGATCTGGAGAGGGCTGAAGAAGACTTGCTAACCTTTAAAGACGATCCTAGCATGGATACTGTATCCCATTGTTTCATGCTGACCTACGTTATTCCTATTCAGCTAAATTTCTACTCCGACATTACTAAAAATTATTAAGCCAAACAAAAGATTTTTTCCTTTCCCCCAACACAGCAAATACCTGATTTCTGAAGAACCAGGCAAAACGACTGGTCTTTGGCGGTGAGAAGCTGCTGCTTTTACTCAATATTACACAGCTCCTTGTAGCTCCCTTGCCCATCTGTGCGAGGGCTAACCAGCCATCTCTCTTGTTCATGCTATGTACTGAAGTAGCATGCTCTAGTCTCAGGTGGGCTCAGAGCCCCATTGTGCTTCATACTCTACCAACACCAAAAAGACACTGACCTTGTCCTGAGAAAAGAGAATACAAGAACAACAACAGAACAAACTGCAGTCATCAAAAGCGTTCAGATGGCAGACACAAAAGGCCCGATTCCAGGGGAAAAGCACTGAGAGGTCTAGGAATCCTTTCACTGTGAATTTCATCAGCACCGCCGCTTACTCCCACGATCATTTGAGATGCTGGTTACTTGCCTCCTCTTGCTTCTCCAGCTGATAGAGACACAGAGAAGTCACTGCATTCATTTTCTAACCTGTTAGATCTCCAGCAGTTTATACTTCCAGCCACAGTGCTTAAAAACACAATTCCACTCTATGTTTAAGAGGTCCTCAATCCAATTTTGCCAGCGCACGTAGGAGAAAGTCTGCTAATGACAATCACATCAGATCAGATCATTCAGCCCTCCATCCATATCTTACGCCTTTCCACCCAAAAGCGATTTCATTAAACACAGAGGCTTATCACAAACTTACTGCTGAAGTACACCAGGAAAAGAAAACTTCAAGCAAAGATAAAAAATGAATCATGTGCTTTGTGCT
The DNA here is from genome assembly GCF_040807025.1 of Struthio camelus. Classification (NCBI taxonomy): domain Eukaryota; kingdom Metazoa; phylum Chordata; class Aves; order Struthioniformes; family Struthionidae; genus Struthio; species Struthio camelus. The sequence goes on from NC_090944.1 coordinate 108,329,219, forward strand.
GTAAAAATGTTAACGTATTGAGGAATATGTCTGGATATATTTATTTTTAAAGACATACGGATAATGCAGAAGTTCTACTTTCCAGCTTCTTGCTTGATTATAGTATTTCCATTCATCTTTCTCTTTCCTTTACTAACAGAGACTGAAGTACTGAGCAATATTAATATTGATTAATACTGAGCAATATCATTATGTCTGTTTAAGTATTTGGTTCCGTACAGATATTATTGACAACGGCAACAGAAGTAGCGCTTCTGAGAGAGTGAGGAGCAAAAGCTTTCTCTATTTTCAGAGGATAAAAAGTACTTTTGTGGCTGAAAAATTACTGTGCTTAGTTTCTTTTCCCTGGTGAATTCTTCGGAAAGCCTGAATACTTCCTCATCCCTGTTCTTTTTGAAGAAGGAAACAATAAAAATCAAAACGTTTGTGCTTTCTCATTAGATAAGTACTCCTAGGACCTTAGAGTATAAATCTGCCCAAACCCAAGAATTCCAGCTAGAAATGAAAATACCTTTCATTGAGGGATCAGGGCAAGATACTCATCTGAGAGAAACATGGCTTGACTGCATTGCAGACTTCTAGGAAAGTCATTTACTGCACTCAAGAGCAATTTGTTAAGCATGACATCTATGCCTGGCTCTACTGGGGGACCTGTATTTTCCTGCAATGACTGTAACAGTCAATGACTGCTAATAAAGCTGATATTCTTCAATCTGAAATATGGATTCCCAAACCAAAAATAAGACTCCTGAGCACCTTACATGTGAGGCTGTTTTAATGCTTTCAGAAAATCCAGGATTGCCTGACAAGAAAAAAAATAACTTATTATCTTCCCCTGTTCCTCTGGTGATTGGCTTCCGAACCCACGGAAACAATTTCAGATTACCGTATTTGTATGCTTGACAGCAGACTTTCCACAGCCTTTACCTTCACTAGATGTACAGAAATGAAAAACAGCCATGTAGGACATTTTTTCCCCTTCTTCATGCATATAACGAAACAGTTCTGAAAGAGCTCAGTTCAGGAAGGGTCTAACTGTGTTTTACAGCAGAAAGCGCTGTGTGAAGATGCTAGCTATGGAGGCACTGCATACAGTCCTCCTGCACACGGGCGTAACCTCATGGCAGGAAGAAGTTGAGGACTGGGCTTCCCTCACACACACCACCATCCCCCTTGGTTCTCTCTTTGATTTCCAGGCAGTACGCATGCCTCAGCTCCTCCTTCTAAACTCCATTACCCAAGCCTACCTTTGGAGTTCACAAACATGCCTAGATGAAGCACAGTGATCCCTTACGCGTGCCTCAGCTCCTCTTTCTAAACTCCATTACCCAAGCCTACCTTTGGAGTTCACAAACATGCCTAGATGAAGCACAGTGATCCCTTTCCCTACTCACCTAGGACAGCCTAGATGTGGATGTAGTATGGCAAACCTTCAACCAGCAGAGTTCCTAGAGGCAACTCAACTCATTGCTGCCCAGTCAACACACATGTTATTTTTCAATATATTCTGGCATTCAGCATAGTCAGTCAGGCCTCCTAACCACTTCCTTTGAATATAAAACAGAGCACCTCGCAGTTTATAAAACAGAACACCCTGCAGTTGTTCAAGAGAAAATAACACTTAGCAGGAATAAAAGTGTGTCTGTGTGGGGACTAACTCACCGATGTGACAGAAATATGCAATGCACAGAAGAAAGCCAGCCGGAACTGAAAAGCTCCCTTTTCTCCATCCAAGTAGGAAAGTACTGGCAAGAAGTGAACTGCACGAGACAAGACTCATATGAGTGGAGGAAACTGAAATTGACGTTCTGCATTTTCAGAAAACAGCCCTTCCAAAACCTATGTTGAATGGTCAGAATTTATTGTGAGAATTAAGGCCTGACCCATCAAGGAAACTCAAAGAAATTATAATGATCAACAAGTCCCTTTGCCAGTTATTACTATCACAAAGTGGTTTGCAGGTTTCCTTTTTAGCCAGCCAATAAACAGTCATTAAACACTAAAAACAGTGTTAAAAATAAGCCAACAACCCTGTCCCAAAAGCATATGAGGAAATCTACAGGAAAACCTGCAAAATCTGAACTTGAAATCTGAAGCACCAAGTTACTGGTATTCCCTTAAGGAATTTCTCACTTTTATATAAATAAATTGCCTGTAAGTAGAGAATCTCATGGATGTTAATTATCTCAAATTAACCATGGTTATTCCTGCATTTCGGTATTTATTTCTACATTTCTACAGTGAAGCCTATCAATTTGCAGACCTTGCATTACCTCTCCAATGCCAAAAAAAGCATCTAGAAGCAAGGTTGCACACTGTACAGGTCTTAAATGAACTGAGACGGTAGCCGTTTATTCAGGCAGAAGCAGGAAAAGACGTTACTATGAAACAAAACTTCGTTTTAATCTAAAGTAAAGATCCAAACTGTCGCAGTTAAGGTTGGAAAACAGCATGACTTTTTCTTCCTTTCATATTACACCAAAAAAAAAAAAAAGTCTGCAGTAGGTTTCCATTATAACTACTATTCAACTCCTTTTAGTCATATTTTGAAACCTGTGCTATGTGGGAATGGGATTCTCCTCAATTACCACTGAATCCATCCACAGACTTTTAAGATGAATTGAGATGTACGCTAACATCCACCCCTTCCTGGCATATACAGATAGGAACTAGCTAGAGGGATATTTATTCCTGCTATACTAGGATGGCACACAGAAGGATATCATGCTCATCCACTGAAGTTTTGTCTTGGATCAGATCGTGAACCTGAGGAAAGAGCACATACATCCATTTGGCACCTGCCAAAATGGGGATCTGATCTTGAATACCGTAAAACAAAAAATAATTCTGTTTTTCCCTCATCCAGGAATAGAAAATAATCCAGGCCAAAAAAATGCCCCAAATAGGAAAAAAAATTCAAAATTAAAATTATTTTAGTTTTACGTATCGGTGTTATCATTAAATAAGAGTTAGGAAACCGGCTTAAAGCTTTCCCTTCATATATTTGACATATAAATACTCAACATTGTTACTGGTTCCCTTGATTATTCCCATGGTAATGGCAATACATCAGTTGGTTTTTTCAGGTGAATTTTATTAAAATAATAATGGATCACAATATACCAACAAAAGCAAACATTCATGGTTTAGTAGAGCAAAACTCAGAACAACCCTTCTGACTCCACATTATATAACTCTTTCTCATTTAAGTGAATCATATAAGCCCGATTCATTTTTTACATCTTTGTAGCACAGTACTGTCATATCATCCCAAGTACAAAACTTCATTTTTTATTACTTCACATTGTTGACTGTGGAGTCAATACAGAAATAAGAACATTTGCAGATCACTCACAGAAGCTATGGTGTGAACACGCCACGGTAAGAAGTCAACTTGTGGAAACTCTGCCCTGAACAGATGTGAATATCCTATGCTCTATCCTATTTGAATATCCTATCCTATCTTCCACGAGGTCTAGCGTGACCACACGCTACAGCTAAAAATAGTAATTTAGCCCTGCCTTAGCTCCTCAGGTCCTGCACCCTTGAGGAATTCAGAATACAATACAATAGTCCGATAATTTTAGCAAGCTGTTCTATCACCGTGGCCATTCATAAGATGTAGCAGGCTTCACCGTCTTTTGCATAATGATGAACTGTAGCCATATAAACATACCGATCTGCTTCTCTGAAGTCATACTTTGAAAGCTAAGTGAGGACAAGTATCACTTTTATGAGTAAAGTGATAAAATATTCCTATAGCATAGAAAATCATATTGCCCATAGGGGGGAAAAAAGAACGAACTACAACTATCCTGACACAAAAATTGTAGTTCAGGCTAGGCATAGCACAAAGGTTTGCAAACCAGTAGTCTAGGGACAAACGTCTCCTTATCCCCATGTAGGTTAAAAGGCAAAAAGACAGTTCTAATCTACAACTGTCAACAGTATGCCACTAGTGTCCATAAAGCTGTCGGGCAAAGTAGGCATGAATTGTCTATTTTCAACATAAAAGAAAAAGCCTGACAAGTAACGGGAAAAGAAATCAAATTGGAGATGCCAGTTTAATCAGGCATTTTGAGATCCTGCTTTTACTTTTTTTTTTTTTTTTTTGGGGGGGGGGGGGGGATAATGAGTAGAAGCAGCTGATAAATGACATTGCTTATATACTATAAAATAGTTCTCCCCACAGTAACAGTCTGCACCAGACTATGACAAATAAATTTTGCCAGAACATTACTTCACCTGTCCTTAATAAAATTAATGTAGTAGTGACAAAGCCAAGGACATCTGCTGTCAGTGAACCTCTCCTAATCTAGAAGGAGGCTTTGTACTTTGAGGGTTAGTTGAGGGCAAAAAAGCTTTCTGCTAAAACAGCAGCAACGGCACTACTATACAGTGCATACAAAATGCACACTGTACTATACAATGCATACTTCATGCAAAATTTACTTCCTTTTTATTGATGGTCTCCAAGATACACATTTAATATTTCTTGGCCTTCTGAGTGTTTTGCACTGCATTTACAGTAATTACTTTTGGAATAGCAAATATCAGTAAAAGAAAAGAATCTGTATTTGACAGCTACTTTGCTCTGAAACACCAATCCACCCGCCTCTTTTTGAGTATTTATGTATGGAATAGCAGTGCTTCCTGAAAGTTTTCTGCTGTTTCTCTTTAAAACTAATTTTGAGAAATGGAAACCAACAAATCAGTGACTAATAGTTCAGGCAGAGGAAGGAGTATTAGCAGTTATTCATTTAAAAGAGCTATAACTCCTGTGCCAGACGCAGAAGTGCTATAGATACAAAGATGTGATAATTTAACGAAACTTTCATTGTCACTTTGGGCAGTGATTTGAAGTTGCTCTGCTGTCGTAAGTTGTTAGGTCCTAGAAATGTATTGCTCTAACTTAACAGGGGGGCATACAGGAGAGAAAAAACAAGCTGGGAGACAATGGAATTGGTTCTGATAAGCCGTCTGGGAACAATTATAAAGCAACACAGTATCTGTAAACTTGATATCCTATCTCCAACCTCAAACGAGGTACAAACCTTTCTTTCTCCAATGCTGGGAACTAACCAATTTACGAGCCAAAAGGTGATCGGAAAGCCAAACAACCTCTGAAAAGAGGGGGAAATCAGAAGGACAAAGTCAATTTTACCTTAGCAAAACAAAGTATCACCAGCTGAAGGACGGACCGCGCCACCCAGCCTCTGCGGTGGGTTCTACAGGATGTTCGACCTATGGGACTTCTGCATGGATCATCTTGTAAGTGAGAAGTGAATATAGGCTTTACAAATGGAAATACTTTCATTCTAAATAAACAATGCACTATTTTAAAGACGACTGTTTGGAGGGTAAAGGGGGCGCTTGCTAACATTATTGCTTTCAGATAAATTTATCTCTGAGACAAATGTGGAGAGACAATCACAGCTGGTCCTAGGTAAAACACTGTCCAAAGCCTGGCCTGGGAGTTGGAAAAAGCAAAGGACTCCGCTTTAAGAAAGGCTTATGATGAGCACCTTTTACCTAGAGGGGAGATACCTTAAACTATCAGGAGTCTTCTCTTCCAAATAATTCAAAAAAGCTCTGCTTATTAGGTCTTAAATGTAACAGGCTTCCAAGCCCAAACATTTTTATATGTTTCTATCCAGATATGCCTGTGATAATGCCGCGAGGAATAAAGCAAAAGCAACTGGAGGATCTGCACCCATTAACTTATTGTACCAGCTTACCAATGTTGGGAAGATATAAAAACACTAAATTTTATCCTGGACACTCTACTTCTATAGGAGTCAGCACTTTTTCAGATGATATCTCCCATGTGAAGGTTGTTATTACTTCTATCTTTTATAGTCACGGCCAGGTAGTGTATTTCTTCTGGTTCGCTCCAGCTAGCTATGTTGGAAACCTTGCAAGATCTCATTCTTCCTCTATCCAGTCTTCCTCTGTCTGTGCTTGCCAGTACATGCAAGTGCTCATATTAAGTCATTTGCTGACTGCAATGTAACGCATTCGTTATCACATGTAGCTTTTTGAACAGATACGCTTTTTCTAACTTCATTTTTCTGAATGACCTGTGCTTTTGCACATCCAGTTGTCCTTCAACATTCTTCTCCAAAACCTAGATTCAAAACATTCCAGGCCATCTCTGTCTTCAGTACGCACTTTTCCTATCCCCCCTTACTATGCACCACACAGACCACTGAACTGCAAAGTATATGCACAAACGTAAACATTCCCACGAGGGGCACCTCTGGCACCTTTAGGTCCGTGTTATGGGGCTCACACGAAAGGACATTGCATGCTAACTGAACAATGCAGCCTATTTTCCTAGTTGTTTGATCCATTAACCGAGTCTGTGACATCCTGAATGATTCTTTGTTTAAAATATATATGAAAGAATTTAATATGAGAATAAAAAAGCAGGAACAAACTCAGCTTAATTACATACAACTAGAGACCAGGGAAGCAGTAAGAGCAGTAGTTCAGGCCAACTAAGACCCTAATTTTTTATGCATTATTCTTTTGCTTGTTTAGAATACATATCCAGGTTATACTCATGTTTTTTTGCTATCTACAGAGGCCTGAGGTCCCATAATGCAGCTTTCATCTTCCTGTCTTGATACCTTCCATCAAACTATACTTCCAAACAGAGCTGTCATTAGGAAGGGAGACCCCAGGCACCACATGACACGGTTGCCCGGTTCATATCAATAGGCATTTGGAAAAATGGTCAACCACTTTTAAATAGAGCTTTAAAAACTTGCAGTTGAACTCGCCTATACTATTTTGTGAAGTATTCTGTAGTCATTCCATGCAACAGAAAAATTTACTGCAATTTTTCTTTAAGGCAGTTATAACTGGGAATACACAACAGCATCACATCTCTCCCTTCAGATAAGTTTTACAAAGCATTAAAGCCCCCCCTAGCATAAACTGCACTTTAGACCTCTAGAAAGTCTGGAACCGTTTCAAATTTGATCCAAACTGTAGATGTGTTCTTTTAATCTTGCCCCCCCCCCCCCCCCCAATCACTGGATTCCTGTTCTTCATTTTCTTTAGTCGTTCTTCCTTTTTTCTGTCTTGTAACTCGATATCCTTTCTCCTCTCCCTCATTCATCAGTCATTTGCTGCCTAGTTTAGGGAAAGTCCCATGCTGACACAGGCTAGCCAGAGCAGCAGAGGCAAGAAGCCAGACTCCTGTGTCAGTCACTGTCCACCTGTAGACAAGTCTCGTTGCCAGCTGTGGCACATCTCATATCACAGCTCATGCAGGAATCAAAAGAGGGGTACTTCCAAGAGCACACATTGTAGCATGTCTGTGATGCATCTAGGAGCAAGCATGAACCTGTGGTTTCAATACCAGTATTAATCTGCTTCTCCCAGAAACAACATATTTTGCTATTCCTTGCCAGGTCTCTCCATACACAAAGAATGGCACTGGGAGAAGCACAGGAGAAAATATTATTTCCTGCTTCAGGGAAATCAGATTGCCAGACACCTCAAAGAAACCCACAGAGCAGCCCTCCCAGCTGCCTTCATACACTCTTTTCTTTGTTTGTTTTGTCCTACCTCGAAGCATAAATTATTGTGCGGTGCTGGAGGAAAAATCCTGAACTTGATGTACCAGTTGGTTGATCTGACATGGCAAATACTCTGTTCCTCACAGAAACAACCATTTTCTTCTTCTACCTGTGTCTTATCTATCCTTGAGTGTCTGTAGTCCCAAGGAACATCTGACCTTTAACTGTACGGTGTGAGGTCTTTTACTACTACAGTTATTGTCTTCAAACTACAAAACACAGCAAAGCAGCCACTGGAGTGTTCCGTCTCAGTCACACCCATGTTCACGTACCGAACTGGTGCTGGCAGAAGAACATCATTTTAAGAGCTTTTCCTTCACTAAGGAAAGTCTTAGCTATTCACATTCACAAAGTAAGCAACCTTCAGAGGCACAGGCAGGAGTGCAATTTCAAATGGCAACAGAGGGCTTACAAGGGAAAGCATTTTATGCTGATATAGCACCACAGTCCTAGAAGATTCATAAAGTATTCAAGCTCACATTCAGTCTTAATCTCACTTAGGACCTTCCTTTTGCTTAGGTCTAGACGACTTCTCACGCAGCTTCCGGATTACCCCTCAGGATAATACCGCTCCCTCTCTCCACTGACACACAGAGAAAACAAGCTATCTGAAGAGTGTTACACAGTTTAAAACTTTTGGTTGAACACAGGCAATTCTGAAGGTAAGCCGGGCATTCAGCGATGCAACAGCATCTTCTGCAGTTTGACCGAGAAACTCAGCTAGTATGCAATCATCAGAAAACATTACAGTAACTTTAATGTTTCTGCACGATAGACAAGAGTCACCGTTTTGAAAGATCACGACAGTAAATTGCAAGGAATTGAATTTAACCCCCTCGGATGAAGGACAGAATCAAACGCACAGAACAATGGAAACCTCTAGCTCCAAGAAGTCTATGCCGGTTCAAATCTAGTCTTAAACAACCAAACCATCTTTTCAGCTATACATTACAGTATGTGATTTTTGATAGATCTTTCTCCCCAGCTGTGCTATCATAGCAAATTGTATAATATATGAGCATCAAAGGAACGATCAAAACACAAACAATTAGTTTCTCTTTAACCAGGAAGTTTTCCAAAGTGTAAAATGATTTGTGATAAAGACAGACATCACCACAGTTGCCCCATCCTCATTTTTTCACATGTGTAAAGTGACATACAAAAAAGTACAGGGAGATACATATATATATAGAAGAAAAACCATCAGCACAGTACAGAAAGACTGGAAACAAGCAGAACGATTAATTTTAAAAACAGAAAGACTATGAAGACAGAAAACAAAAGACTCTCAACACGTTTTAGTTTTAAAGTCCACCTAGGAGCGGAGCAACATACCGGCAACGCACTTGGTTCATCACGCTCCCTGTGTACAACCGAGGACAACAGAACTAACGAACAGATCGTTCCTGACTGGATGTATCAAGTCATATAAAAAAAAAAGTGTAATAACTCTTACCTAAAGCTTTCTGGGTATTCAGCAACAGCCATACTGATGACATCCAGTGCATGCTGATAGTGTTTCTGAGCTGAAAAGAGGAGGGCCAACAAATGAAGTGAATTCATGTCATCTTTGCATAGTTTCAAGGCTTCCTGAAGATGTTCTATAGCATCAGAAATCTGGGAGAAGAAGGGGAAGAAATAAAAAGAAAGAATCATTCTTCTTTCAATCCTACATCAGATCTCATTCCCAAAGGTAAGAAAAAATACAGTTAATAGAAATTCTGAAGAAATCTTACTTAGGCACCTTATGGGAAAGAATTCTGTTAGCATTTGAATGGTTTGCCAAAATTAAAAGGCTGCATTGCTTGAAAAAACACACACGTTCTAAAGAAAGGAGTCTGCAGCATTAACAAATCACAGCTTACGAACAAGAGCAGCAGACCTGATCCCTTCATCCCCCTCTTTCTTTGACATGGTGCTTCTATGCTGTAAATAGATCCACTACACAGGCCCAGTTCTCAACTCCATTTTCTAGGATAGGCGGCTGCCTCTTCATCTGGGTGACAACCATACACATTTCCGCTGCATTTTGTGTCTTGTGATAGCTTTACAGGGCCTTTCATGATTTGGATCAATACAATAAAAACTAAGTATGAATGTTAAAGTGTAAAAGAGTCAGGATTCAGAATGCTGTCAGAAAGAGAAACATCTTTGCTAGCAGCTGGCTTAAGAACAGTCCTGATACTCAAGGCAGCAGTATGTCATTAGAATCAAGTCCCACTTGGCAGAAAACTTAACATCTATAACGAATGCAAATATATCACACGCTCTCTGTGATCTGATAGCCTAATTTAGGCCATCTATTCAAAAGGGAAGTTCTTAGTACATTTTTTTTCCTTTGGTTACCATTAAGTTTTACATGGAGAATTTTCTTTTTAAGATCCTCTAGTGTCTGAAATTAGTCTTACTTAAAATATTCCAGATCTGTGTTTGATCCTGGAATTCTGAAGCAAACGAAACAAAAAAAGTGTGTAATTTTCTTTTTTTCCCTCGTATCTCCTGCCCCCTCCTTCTCTACAGGGTACAAAATGCAGTTCCTTCTTTTCTGCTATGAGAACTTCCCACCTAGCGAAACTCTCCTCTGCAGACGTTCTCCTGTCTTGGCAATCTACCAATGTGGAATTCCCAGGGCTTCCACAGATCGCTCTGGAAAAAGGATTGCAAACTGCAAAGAGGAGAAACAATGGAGTTTGCTGATTATCTAGATTCCAGGTATACTTCTGCGAGTGTAGTCTACATCCTGCTCATGGGACAATTTCATCCTCATATCCAAGTGATTTTTAACTCTTATTGTGCACGCTCATACCACGATACTTAATTACACTGTTCCTGCTGTCTCCGTCTAAGTCTGGAGATAGATGTGACTGACCCACAGATTAACCCCAGGCTGATATCTAGCCCATAGCGTTAAAACTGCAGGATGTCCTGGCCTAAGTTTAGGTTAGGATATGTGACTGAGTTCTCAGCTTTAATGAATTACCGCTTGTCAGCTGAGCTACCTTGAACCAACTGCACATGTTTTTATACTCTACTGAGAGGGTAAAGTAAGCACATTGGCTTAGATCACCGTCCCTCAGCAACTTCCGAGGATACTTTCTGTACTTTTATACCTGTGTTAAAAACATAAGCATCGACAAGACAACTCAGAATCAGGACAATACACACAAGACTGTTGGGGGCCCAGAGGTGCCAGTCCATGAAGTTCTTTGTAAGCATACCAGAGGTGCATGAACTAGACTTGCTAGAACAAAGCTGCTATCAAGGCCCTTATTACCCTCCATATTAACATTACAAACACTTCTCAGTTTTTCTATTTACTTCCACCTTCTCAGACTTGCACGACTGGTCACTAAGAAATTCCAAGGTTGGGGGAAAAGCAAGTTTATTAGAATAAAAAGAAAATCTATAAAGCAAGCAACTGGACAGGGCCCTAAGCAGCCCGCTCTAGCTGACCCTGCTTTAGGCAGGAGTTAGACCAAATGATTTCCAGAGGTCCCTTCCAACCTCAACTATGCTACGATTCAAAGATGTGGAAAGATAATCCTAATTTGCTAGTATAAATCCAATGGAAAAGTAATATTTGCAACGGTGCCTTTACCGCAGGATCTAGAAATTGTAAGGATACTTGACCTGACTTGCATGCAAACGTGCAAACTCTGCCTTACTAAGTAGACAGTCATATGCTGTTGAAACAAATGTAGTCCAAACTAATTTTTCCCTGTACTGTAGCACAAGGCTTTCAATAGTTACATCTCCTTTCAGTTCTGGGAGACAACTCTTCCATTCTAGTACCATCGAATTATCAGAGTCACAAGTAATGACTGTTTTTGGAAGTTAATCACTCTTCCCTGACACTTGACTGCTTAACTGGAGCCCAGAAAGACTCCTCAGTGCTGTAACACCATTAGTAGCCTACACAGAGTTCTCCTCCTGCTGCATAATTAGAAACAGAGGACAAAATACAGAAGAGAAAAGATACCCTTTAATAATATCAAGGGATTCTATCCCTTTACTGGAAGCATTATATAAATCAGCCTGCAACAGATCAGATGAAACAAAACAAAAACTAAATTTCTAGAACAACAAAAGCAAGATATTTGGCAGCAGTCAATGCAAACTTCTTTTGAAAAGCAGAGATCAACAATCTATTGCCACAGTTTATTTATTTAAGTATCTATGTAACATGAGAAAGATGGATGCTGGCAGCCCAGATGGTACTTTGAAACTTCAGGGTTGTATCAGAGATAGGCTGCCAGCTTAAATTCCCTACAAGCGCTGCGCTTTAAAGTAATTTTATTTCAGCTGGACCACAAATCCTACGGGGCCTACAATGAGAAGATGCTACCCTCTCCGATTCATCTTTTGGTTAATGAATATACCACAAATGTTCTGCATGCCACACAGGTATATTATTCAAATCACACTGATTAAGAAGTAGAGATATTACAATAAACTACAGATAGCATCTCGCAGCATTACCAAAATAATGGCAAACTATGGATTGTTTGGGATGTTGCCTCTTATAATAGAAATTATTCTGACAATGCCATATGTTTTCTTACCAACAATGCTGGGATGTTGCCTTCGTAAATGTAAAGAGAAAAACTGTATGAGCATTAAAAAAAAAAAAATCAAAATAGTAGAATGCATTTGCAAATTTAAAAGAGTAAATGAAATAATATTTCATAGCAGTGAATTCAGATGAGTTTTCAAGCTTTTAATTCTGCATGGCTCAGTCCAGCAAAATTTCATATCCGTTGTGAGTTACCAGTAAAAAAAAAAAAAAAAAAAACTATTAAAGTGATCCCCTCCACCTCTCATTATAGCATGGGCATTGTAGAAAGGAGAAAGTTTTATTGACTGGCAAAACTTCCCATCAGAAATAGACTTGCAACACACCATCAGAACTTCAGGAAAGCAAACCCTGACATTTTTGTGACTTATGTTCTTATTTAATTCCTAGTACAAGTTGCTTTTGATCATGAGAAAAATCTAGGCCAGGACCTAGACAGAAAAGCAGCGTGTTGATGTTCAGCAGAAGAGGGACTAGTTGGTCTGGAAGAAACACAAAACAGAACTATCCACGTTCAGCAGTCACTGAAAGAATCACATCTTGATGTATACTAAAATCAAGTTCCTCTCTTGGGGCAAAGAAAAGATAGTAGTCTCTCCGCCTTGCAACCAGAATAAAAACCATGGAGAAAAAAGGTGAAACATTTTCTCTAGTGTTCTTAACCAATGTTTATCTTATTTTTACATCCAGGCACTCTGGAAGAACAGTAGGTGTTTTTTGGACATTGCCACTTGAAACTTCAGGTCTGTTGACAGCCCACAGATGAAATTGGTAAGTGAGACCTCTAATTCTCAGCTGCTGGCCTCTGGCTGCCTTTCCCCTCCTATTTTCATGCAAAGAAAGGTCAAATCAAATCAAACAACATTGACATAAGTTTTAAAATGGTAAGAAAACTCGTATGTTGTTTTCACGTATCTGATACCAGTTTACATGGCATTCAAGGTCAAACTCTCTAGAGTCATTTCTATAGAAAATGGCCTGCTAAAAAACAAGGAAAGACATTAAAAGCACTGAGCTTTAAAATGTTCATTCTACCTTGTTTTTGCTGATCTAAATGCTGTTACCACAGAAACAGGAGAAGCAGCAGAACTAGCAGCCAGGAGTTTGAAGTCTCATTTGTCAATCGGCTTGGCTGGCTGCCAGGTGTAGAGAACCACCACAGCAGACACTGACCTTGACCTGATGGCATTCCAAATTTGGGAAAAAAAAAAGAATGAGATTCTCCTTACAGAAGAGGGTCTTTTACGCTCCTCTGTATTTTGGTGTAAAATTTGCTCTAAAATGCTGTGGGACTGACCCAGGCCCTCTGGGAGTCACCGGAGTCCTTCCAGCAACTTCTGCAGTCTTTCAGACATAGAACCACACACACAAACACAAGCACCTAGTATAACACCATCATCCCTCATTTTGGTTGCTGATAGTATTTCAGCCATTACCCTGGGAAAACCTTTTATAATCATCCATCCCTCTTCTCCTCTTGTTCTTGTCACGTGTCAGAGGAAAGCTTATGCTTTTTCATCCCCCCCTCTCCCTTGCCCAGTGTTGACAGAGACAAGTGCTATTGGAAATATTTCACGGAGTCTTCCAAGAATGAAGAATTGCTCAAAGAGGTGCTCTGCTTGGCACACTACTGGCCAGCTGCCTCTCTTGCTTCGTTCTGTGAAAACGCTCTCTTATCTGTGCAAGCCGATACCTAGATTTTGCAGTGTTGGGTAAGGTACCTCATCTGTTGACCTTGACTATGGAAACAAAAAGGCCTATTGTTGAGAAGAGCATTCAGGTATTATATTATAGCCTACTGCATAGAAATGGCCTGATTTGTTAGTACTGCTGCACAGCCTGATGAAAGCCCTAACTGTGCCATTCAGTAGTTAATGCAACATATCAAATAAAAAAAAGCATCATATTCTCTTTCAGTTAATCAGAAAGAGAATATGTTTGATGCTTTAAATAATTAAGGATATTAAAAATGCATTACCAAATGTTTATCATTAACTCAACTGGCAAAAGAAGGGTAGGATATTTTACAGCAGTCTAAAAGTAAAGATGTCTCAGGTATCTCCTCTCTCTCCAAGCGCACGTTAAAGATTTATATCTCACTAGATGGAGAAGAGGAGGAGCAGCATAGAGTCAGACTGACTCTGCACAGCACTCACGAGTTCACACATCTAAAGAAGCAGGGGCAAGTGGCATAATGTCAAGGATGAAAATATACAGGTGAGATAGGAGACAAAGAAAAAGTGAACATGAAGACAAGAGACTGAATGAAAAGAACAGGAGGGAGGGAAATGATGAAATGAGACATGAAACAACACTGTTAAGACAGGCAACAACTGGAGAAAAAGAAAGGACAATGAATTAAAATGCAATGGACCAATGACAGTGAAAAGGAGAAAGAAGCGATGACTACAAAAATCTTTGTTTTACTTTTAGAGTAGCAGTCAAAAAGCTGTAATGCTTTTGTTCATGGCAAGGAGCAAAAGAAGCGAAAGCTATGAAAGAAAGAGGGGTAGCTGGACATTTTTAATGAAAGACTCTGAGCACACTGCATCATAAACCAGCCAGTAGGCTGATGACAAAGTTAAATAAGCCATTTTAATTATCCTTTCTTACTGCAGGCTTCCTCACAACACACTGCTCTAATTATGAAAGGGTTAGAAAAGTGACATTATCAAGAGTGTGCTCTCCTGGAACAATTAGTTTAGCCTAATGAACAAACAGCTCCCCTAATTAGCTCAGGAAAGTAAGAAGGATCCAACTGTTTGACTCTGTGGTGTAGATTAAGGAGAGAAAACTGCAGTGAGCAGAAAGCTTGCCAAAGATGACGATGAAATTTCAAGTCTTGCTAGAGAAGCAGTTAATAAATAGGGGCTGATCTAACAAAGTCTAGCTTTTAGAAGGAAGGAACACAGAAATAAAACACAGCCTAAATTTCTTCTTAAAGGAAGCGCAGTGTGTTTACAAATCAGTTTATTTTTTATGACTTACCAACTGCAGCAACATTCAAATGCCAAGTAATCCCACTCCCTGGGCAGTTCCAGCACCTAACACCAAACACGCCCAAGTATGGAATACACCAATCCCAAATGCGGATAACGTGAGATCTGGTGTGATACAGTGCTGCAGAGTATCAAGAGAGCCTTGGGAGAGGCCCACAACAGGATACAGCAAGATACCCGGCGAACAAGAACAAACAGCTCTCAGTCACCCTACCCTGACAAAATTGCTCAAAGTGGGAGCAACCGTGCTCAGGAGCCAGAGCTGAACGTACACCCTGGGGAAGGCCCTTCTCCATGGGGGCCACATGTGCTGCGGAATTACTGCTTTAAATAAAAATCTTCCACGAACATATTCTAATTGCTACCAATTACATGCAGAAAGGAAGAGACCCTGATCAGCATAGCTGGGTCTTGCTCAATTTGACTGTCATTCCCTCACCCTCTAATGACTCAGTGGCTGCCAATTTTTGCACATACCTGTCTGACAAGAGCCAGCTGCAGTGATACGTAGAGAATGATCTGATGATCTTCCGGGGCCAAGTCATGTGCTCTTTAAGGACAGCCACACAAAAGAAAAAGAAAAGTGACTGTTAGATTGCACTTTCCAGAACCCCCTTGCCAAGTCATGCACAAGCACAGAACTAAACCCAGTGTTTTTATACAGGAGTCTAGCCCACTAGTAGGGGAGCACACGGAAACCCATCAATGCTCTGCTGGCTAAGCAAGGCTTACAAAAGCTGGAAGAGGTATAAGAAACACAACTGTCAGGATTTTATACGACTTCAATGCTCCTTCATTAAATCACATTTAACGTTTCGGGACTTTGATATCTGATAGGGAGAAAGTAGCTCTTAACTCATGATACAAACCATGTAAGGCATTGTTTTAAGTAATTTAGGACAAGGAAGACAGGTGTCTATCTCGCTTCTATACTGCAGATTTCAAACAATTGTAGAAGGTTGGGCTAGGTCTGAAAAAGTAATCATTTTTGCTGTTATTGGGATGACAACCATCTCGAGGATTAAGATCAAGCGTGCATGATGCTAAATAGTGCCCAAACACGCAAAATGATCCCCCATCGCACAGCATCTAGTCTAACCGTTGACAGCAGACTCTTAACTTGGAAGGAGTACATGCCAAGGGAAGAGTGAGGACTTGATGGCCAGGAGCTGAGCCTGGACCAGAAACAAGGGTCCTTGCTTCTCAAGGTTAGGCTTCTCCTAATAGACCACCTTACCCCTGTCCTTAGGCCTCTCAAATGTTACCCTCCAGTCCACAGCAGGCAGTGGTGAACACTGCAGATATCCCTTGACTAGTGGAGAATGCAGTATCACCAGGACCAGATGCAGAAGTCCTTCAAGAAGGCTAGTACAAGGCAGGGGTAACAAAGGCAGAATAATCCCTCTCAGCAACCCCCACTTTCCTCAGCCTACGCTAAGCATGAAACTGCATCCTGAGCTAACTAGCCTGTGGAGAAGTCCTGAGCCAGGCTAACACAAAGACAGTGCTTTGGGGACTTCAGCTGGAGCTCTGTGGGGCACTGGCTCGTGCCACACAGGCAACCTAACTGAGGGAGCAGCGGACTATCCTCTTGCTGATCCGTGGAGTGAGTTGCTGACTCAGGGAGCTCACCCCTGGCTCTGTTTCACAGTAAAGCCTTTTCAAAAGGGAGAGGAGGGGAAGAGGAAGGTCCCTCATACCAAAGAGACGTTCCCGACCTCATTCTAGGCCGCATCCCGTGACAGAGAAGACTGCAACTGCAATGCCCTGCACAAACTAAGTATGGTTAAAGACTTTATGGGAGAGAAGTAAGAGGCTGACAATGATGGGGTTTAAAAATCCCGTGAAAACTATTCATTCACTAATTTAAAAAAAAAAAAAAAACAGAATTAGTTTCATACGGACTGAGTGTGTCCCATATTTCTACAAGTCAAGCTATCACTCAAAGGATTCTGAAGTAGCACTGAAGGCATAAAGGTGCAATTAATTAGTAAGCAAGTCACTGATTTTATCCCCCCCTTTCTTTTCTCTCTCTCTCTCTCTTTTTTATTTTTCTTCAGACCTTCTTTCTGAAGCAGCTCCTGTGAAACCTTCAATAGCCTCTCCAACAACAAATAAAAGGGGAAAGTTCACATGTGTGCATGGGAGCAGAGATTAACAGTGCTTTCGAAAAGAGACAAAGGGTTGTTGCTTTACTGTTCAGCTTCCTCTAAAGGCATTAGAAAAATATTTGATCCAAGCTTCCAGCTGAAAAGCCAGCTACTTATAATAAAGGATGGCTACAGGCCAAACCATGGTTTGAGACATTCTACATGTACTTTAAAAAGAGGGTTTAAAAACAAAGAAACCAACCAACCTAGGCACATAGGAAGACACTAGTAACCAGCTCACCAGCTCGCTATCATGATATCCCTGTTGGCTGAGGTTTGCATACCTAACGTTCGGCTAGAAGCTTGCCTGCTTCCTGGCTAGAGTTAAGATAGCAAGAAAATAAGTCACAGCCAGTGGGAAAGGTCAAAGGATAAAAATAAATGCAGTCTGAAAGCAATGCAGCACTGCAATTACATTGAAATTATGCAGTAATGAAGATATCACACTGGAGTCCAGGAACTTGTATTACTTAAAGAATACTCCTGCTCTGAAAAGTGACTGTATAAATGGCTTTTTTTTTTTTTTTTTTTTTTAAATCCATCAGATCCCCATGGGGTAAACATCCAGAATCACAATCACATCTGCAGTTTCAGCTTGACAAAAATAAGTTCCACTACCACATGCTCCTGTGACCACGGCAAAGCCGGCACAGTACAAACATGCTCAGCATCAGGAAAACAGCTAAGATCCAGTAACATGTTCAACCTGCTACATCTGTACAATGCCACTGAACATATGAGATTCTTCTTCTTAAAACTTTTAGATACCAGGGAACTCAATTTTTCTTCACTTTTGGTAACGCGTTTTTGCCTATACCAAAAACCGAATTAGATACCTTAGGCCCAAGACTTAGACCACCAAAGCTTCCACTTACTTGCCATCTGAAGCCTATAGGCACCTACGTTTACACTGTTAACTGCCCAAACATCTAGTGCTTTTTCGGTGGCGGGACTTAGTCGCAACAGGGTCAGGAAGCTCCCACCTCGCCTCTCTACTACATCAGAATTCACAGACAAGGTGTTTAACCTGACATTACCTAAGGAGTTTTACTTGAGGTAATTCACAGATACCTCCAGGGCATATGGAATCAGACGCCTCACAAAACACAGCAGCAAAGAATAGGAGTGGTAACTCCTTTTACTCCTAGCTCCCCTCTCATAGGACAGTTCATACAAACATTCATTAGTACAGCAATTGGGACCCAGGTCTCCTCCCCTCCCAGGAAAGCTAGGTTATAGAGTCATACTCGTTGCAAAAAATAAAAACAAAAAGCAGATTCCCTGGACTAGACGCAAAATACATCATCTTCAAAAGGAGAAACTGAGTCTGTTTCACCCCACAGCACCTGACACCACGGTGGTGAAGGTATTCTCACGCCATGAGGGAAACATGGGTTCAAGACTACTTGAGACAGGAGCGGAAACAAAACTAATACTCCACATTCTCCTGCTGACACTTTGTGATGGAGCTGCTTCTCCCAGCACCATAGATCTCACTGCGGCTTAAGTTTTGTTTCTTTAGTGATAAAATAAGGTACTTTCTGAAACTTACTTTGGACATTCAAACCACAGAATTACTGCATTTTGATATCAAAATCATCGAATGGTTTTGACAGACTATTGCTGCAATCTATGGAACTGTTTTAAAAATTTTTAGGCATGGAAGCTTGTGCAGAAAATAAAATATTTAGAAAATAATTACATTGGATTCATCCAAACAAATAAATAATGCAAGTATCAGCAAGATTCCTACTCACCTCTCCAAAGTCTGAAGTGCTTTCTTGTTTAATTCATCCTGAGTGCCTTTCAGAGGAGCTGTAGGGTAAGACTCAATGTCATTTAAGAGTTGAATTCAATCTCTCAGGTTAAATAAATCAAATAGTTACACATCTGCACATCATTTCAAATGAGGCTCATAAAAACAGTCGAAAAAAAAACCAGTGGTACTTATATTCGCGGCTGGAAAACATGCCAAATAGCACAAAACAGTATTTTATTGCATTTTTTCCAAGTAATGTTATTTTTCTTATTTAAAAACTCCTAATTTTCTTGCCTGATGTGCTTAAATATTTTTATTAACATATGCCACTGAAGGGGTCTGGGAAGAGAAGGGCATACACTAAGAACATAACAATCTCTTTGCCAAGTTGGTATATATGCTAAAGGCAGCAACCACCAGTGTATTCTGACTCAGATACAAGTACAGCCTGTCTCCACCGCTGTCTTCATGTAGGAGGGGGTAGCAGGTTGAAGAGGGACAAATTTACAGCCCTACGGCAAACGCTGTTGCAACACAGCACCTCTGTTAAGACTACAGCAAACTTTTAGGCTGCTTCAGGTCTAGCATTAGCCACTATAATGCCTGCTTGGCTATCGCCAGTTCCTTAACTAAGGATCCTGCCAACTAGACTCACTTCTTAATATGTGAAATAATTCCTAGCCAAAACCATAAAAGTGTCATGATGAGAAGACTCTTCAAATTCTTGATATGCCAGCACAGGGATGTCATAAGATATCATCATCAGGAGCAAGGAAAATAGAGGAATAGCTTCAAGAAGCATGTTTTTCTAAGCTCTAGAATATTCTGGAAAGCTAGCAATACTCTTTGCAAGTACATGGGCTAGCTCCTTCTGTTTCTTACTTTTCAGATTTTACATAGCAGTTGCTTCTTGTTCTACCTATCCTGAATTTGAGAGCTACTGATCAATAGTACAAAGTAGTAATGAGTAGATAATCCAGCAGCGAACATCCACCTCTGAATTTACTTCATTTCATGCCTCAAGTGAATGGAAGCTCCAGAAAACAAAGTGACTGAGTAGTATATATTAAAGCAACAAAACCTGATAAAATTCAAGCATTCTTATAATTTATTGAGAAGGCGGAGAAGTCACACACAGAATCAATTTCTTTGGATGTGAGACTTTGAAATGAATTTATTTTTGCCAAAGTGGTTATAGTGATCAGTCCCTTCTTATCGCTAAGCCTTCCAAGGGCTTTTCAAAACATCAGTTTCATTTGGGAGGAACAGCAATATTCAGGATTTCCCGAAACACAAAGATCAAAAATTGCTTATGCCATAAAGTCCAAAGAGTAAAAAATGAGCAAAAAACCATGCAGTTTAAAGAATGAATTTGAAGACATGGGCCTTCTTCATGCAAAATTCAGCCTTTAAGGTAGTAGCTGGTAACATTTCACTCTCAGTAGCCTTAAATTGAATCTTCAGGTCCACCACCATATACTGAAAAGAAGTAACAGAGGAGGAAAACTTACAGAAAAAATTAAAATAATCGAGACTGACATTCACATAAAAATGCTTGAGGAGATACTGGAGAGGATTTGATCGTAACTGTAAACATTCATCCAGAGAAATATGTCAGATTTTGACCTTATGGAAACGACAAGATTCCCTATGTAAGTTACAGACCACTGTTGGAGATGCCATACAATGAGGAAGACAGAAAGAGATTTTACTGTCTCTCCCCTTCCCCCCCAACCAAGAAAACAAAAAGGAAAAGTTAGGACAACTTTCTGCCTGATAAGACTTCTGACTAATGGCTGTTCAACTTGTAGCCAGAGAGTAACAGCACAAAAAACGTTGTGGAAATGACAGTGATTATTCTATTAACTACAGTCAACTTTGCCTCCACATGACTGGGAAACAAGTTGTGCTCCCTTCTCTGAGGTTGACAGCACTAATGAATTCTTCAGCATCTACCCAGCTTTACCTACTATAAGCATGGCTGCTACAGCTCTACCAACTAAAAGGCAGGATGACTGCTTATGACTTATATTAAAATAACCTGTGCAGCAGAGTCTGAGTCAAGTAAGGCAGAGAGCACCAGGGAGTTAAAGTTTCTGAAACATCAGCTGACACACCTATAAAACACAGCACTTCTGCAAACGTTCTCTTTGCAGCTCACAAGATTTATTTTCTAAAGCACTCTGGGTTTTAAAAGGACCTTAAGCCTTACCAAAAGTCAACAAAATCTCCAACATTTTCGTACCCCGCCCCCATCCCCAAAAATAAAGCCCTGGAGTCATATTTGAAAACAGAGAGAGGTAAGCTTTCTGTCAGTGAGTGCTGTGGCACAGTAGGACCTAACACATGAAGTGAAAGAGTTAATGCTGTGGACCAGCATCAACACTACATACATGGCGAGAGGGGTGAATTCAGACTAGAACTTAGTCTTGTCCCATGGTCCGAACACTTATTAGCAGCTACACAACATCAGGGGTCTTTTTGTAGCACAGCTTCTGGTTTAGTGTTACGAAAAACGATTCAGTTCATGTACTCCAGAACTGTTCCACGATGTGAACCACAACATAATTAAGTTAAGAGGACTAATACTACAGTCCTACAGTTTTGCACCCTGAATTACAATTAGAAATTGCATGTATTGATTGCTGATCCCCAGAGGCAAAAAAAAAAAGATGCACTTGTTCACTAATGAGCTATGTCTACAGGTTTTGTAACATTAACTGGTGATCTCTGTGTATTGATTATATATAAAATCTACAAGAACTGCTAAAAAAAATTTCCAGTTCTGTCTCTTATCTGCTTTCTTATACTAACGGTCTAAATGAAAATAGGGATGCAGCATACTCGCTCTCTCTCTCTCACCTCTGTCAAGAGTACGAGGGTCTATTACATTTACAAAGATTTAACAATTAGACGAGAGGTGGTGATGTTAGACAAGAAGAGCACTTGTATTTCACAATGCAATCTGAGTCTAGTCTTTCCTCTTTAATCTTTGTTAAATTCATCTCACCTTCGCCTGTCTTCACGACACCTAAGGGAGGCAAAGTTGTCAATACAGCTTGTGTCAAAACTGGAACTGAAAGAGGAAAAGAAGGGTTTCATGTTGAACTGCCCCATTGGGAACAGGTTTGGGACGTGTACAGAAAATCTAGCATGGTAATAGATGGACATCCTTAACCAACATGAGACTTTTGGCTTCTAAGAGTAAAGCAAAAGCGGCAATGACCTCCTCTGAGGACACATCTTTCAGCTACTTCAGTGAGACCTGTCTCACGAAACATGTAATTAGACATTGACTGACAATGAGGACACTACCTATTGGTACACAGAACATGTTTCGAGCAATCTTATTTCATCCAGGAGTAAATCCAACAGTTGTAAAGGGACTGTTTTACCAAAGGTACCCACAAGTTCTTTAAATTGTCACTCAGTAGGATTTTCTCTTCTGAATTTTGCAGAAAGCACTTGCTAAAAAGTGGTCACAGGGAAAGATTTCAACACAACACTTCAATGCCTTTATCCAATGGGATGATGCTAGATATTTACTAAAAGTACATATTAAAAAGAGAAAGCACAACCTTAGTTGGAAGGCATCTGGATACACTGTTGTAAGTTTTACAAGAAGATTGGTCAAACAACTGAAACAAATAAGTACCACTGAAAATGCTGAGTCACTCAAAATCAAGTTTAAATTTGAAGTTATGGAAATCACATATACACAGATTTCCGATTGTGTGTCTGCATACATAACAATAAACTTGTACAAACAATACTGACATTTATCTGTTGAAGTAGAATTACACAGGGGTTTGCTATCTTCCTTTCAACATGTTCAACTCCCACTTCCTCACTGTGATAAACTACTTTTTTTTTTTTTTTAAACACTAATGAAAATATCTTCTAAGTGCATGTTTGGTGAGATGCTCTCTGGTAAAATGCTGTTCCATGTTCATAAGCATCATAAGTAAGCTTTTGAAAGACTTAATCTAGTTTATTAAAATATAACTGGAAAGATGGAAACATACTCTTTTAAGTTTCCCCTAAATAACTGAGTAACCAGACATACTGAATCAAAGACTAGAGATAGGAGGAAGAGGAAGCAGATACTTCACTGTTTCACAACATAAATCAGATGCTAATCTGGATAAAAACCCAAGGCAATTGTTGTGAAGACTGTGTACTTCATATTAAAAGGAACACTTATTATGACATCCCAACTAATCTCTTGAAAACTCAAGGAAGACTTATCTTCCAGAAGAAAAAAGCTTATGACTCATATCCTACTCGGCCAAAGTGCTTTTAGAACCACAGTACAATACATACCTCTACAACTCCATTCTTTAGACACCTAACAAAATTTTCCTACAGGGGGCAATAAATAATTTGTAATGGGGGTTAAGACCCAAAACCTTCCATCTCTGAAAATAGTCTCTGGGATTTTGTACAGCTTTAGAGACAGTTTAAACAAAATCTAGAGAAAATGCCCAAAGGAACTAAGCTGTTAAGCAGAACCCAGCGTTTAATGAATTTAAAAAAAAAAAAAAAAAAAAAAAAGTTCAGGCTAGGAAGGACATACATTGATTGACGTGAACTTCTTAGGAGGAACTATTCTGAGGCAGTGAAAAGGAGAATTGAAGAGAACCGCCTGGCTGAAAAAATAGTGACTTGCACTACTGAGGAGCACAAGCCACTTCCTCAATTACATGCCTTGCAGATGATTGCTGTGACTTGTAAAGCCAGTGTACTTCCATGATTCCATGCAAGTCATCACTTGAGCTTTGTTTCAGGCTCATTTGCTGCAGTACGTTGGTATGTTCCTATGGAAACACTTGATAGAGAAACTTGCTTGCACAGGGGAAGGACTACCAAACTGACCAGGAAAAAAAGTAGTTCAGTCATTGTTAAAAGAAATTATGTTAGAAGGCCCATGTTAGAGTCACAGAGAAAATAAAGGCTAAAGGCTGTTCCCAGCTGTGAGCTTGATGAAGGTCAGGTCCAGAACTCTCCCAAACACTGGGACTTCAAGATCTTCTACCAAACACCAAATCTGCATTGTCCAGTCACTCAAAAGCCAAGCAGTCAGCATTAAAAAAAAACCCAATCGTTGCATTCAGCGGTTTCTCTCAACATCCATAGGTACCAGTGGGGTAGATATTTTTATCTTGTTTATTTCTAAGCAGAGAAAGGTAAGGCATTACAGAGAGGCTGGCTCTCTCTGGGGAATCAGTATCACGCCAAGAACTGAAGTCAGGCATATCTGGCTCCAGCTCTTGGGACTGTACTTCCTTATGTGATTTATGAGTGGGTAACAAAAATATGAAAATAGATGGAAAGTTCCGTAAATAAGTGAAAGAAACGTGTTAAAAATATTCAAGCAAAGCATATGAAGAACTGCTGGCTACAGTAAGACTGACATCTCCTAAGCAGAGATCTGGGCTTTTACTTTACCTAAAAATTCCACTTTTATTACCAAAGAAGATGGTTTTCTGTAGGAAAGTGAATAGTCCCTATTTGCTTTGCCATCTGATTATTTTTCTTGTCTAGTCACTGCTAGAAGTTTCTCATACGTTTCTATCGCTTGAAGAATGAATGCATCCTACAACATATTTGATAAACACGGTAACTCACCATCAGTAGCTTGAAGACTGTATGTCAGACCCAGAGCCAGGTAACCCTTTGCTAGGGACTCTCCAGCATCCTCGCCCAGGTCTATCACCATTTTAGCAAAGCGTTCTCCTTCTTCCAGCTGCAAAAGAAGGTAGCTTGAGAATTGCAGGCATTCCCACTATACTCGCTTCAAAAAGGTTAACCCTGTCATACTTATCTGTAAGTGAGCCATTCATAAAAGGGCTTTCACACCAAACATTCACAGAAAGGAGGACATATGAGGACAGATGATCAGACCTTAGTTCCCATACTGTTTCCAGAAAAGTTTTCTTTTTGTTTAGCCATCCACCCCAAATCATTTCCAGATGTTTAAAGTGATTAAAGGACCCTCTATCTTATTTTCATACTTCCCTCCCCAGTCATGCAATCTTAAATACACATGTTGGACCAACTAACTACTTACTTACCATCCTGGCAGTACACTGATAGGTCTAACAAGGGTCTTCGTCTGAATTTGCCCATGTCCAGTTTTGCTATACAGTGTTTTAAACCTGAGCAAATTCTACTTGTTTTAAAACACTGAGAGAGTAAAACGAGAAAGCACCTCACTGTACGCTGAATTCAGCTGCCACTTGCAGTTCGGTCGTCACAGGAAGGAGGTAGCAAATTCAGCACCCAGATTTCAATCCAAAACACTGCAGGACCTGCAGCAGTAGGCATATTCTGTATCTTTTGCAAGGATACCATTCTATTGGAGATGCATAGCATTTTGCACCACAGGTCTTAATCGGCACAGAAAGCACTTGCCACATCTCAGAATGAGCCTCCAAAATGGTAAAATACATTCAGTCTGTTTCTCCTATTACAGGACAAACTGTTGTTCTCCCAACCTGCCTTCCCAATTGACGACACAGATCTAAGCCTAATAAAAATACATAAAGCTTCAGTACCTTTAAAATCACCTTCAATGACAATTTCTAACCAAAAATAAGTGAATTCATCTATTACAAGATAGCCTTCTTCTCACTAAAAACTTAAACTCTCATTAACATCACTCACTCTCTGTAAGCAGAAAAAACTAAGACCCGTAGGCTGTAAATATCTGCAAGGGTCTAAATCAGGGACAGATGAAAGCTACAGCTAATGCTTGAAAGATACAGAGCCTACAGGAAGGCCTCATTTGTGTACAAGATAGTATGCAGATCCTGTCAGCCATAAGCCACAGCCATTTCTGATTAAGAACCAGACAGCATTGCACTACCTGAAAAATCCTACTTTTGGCAACTTCCATTACAAGGCAATTCATTGTCAGGCATAACGTTACTTTGTTTTGAGGAGATGGGGTTTTGTTTGGAATCCAATTTTTTTTAAACGCAAGTACTGCGGACATAACTGAAATGCACTATTTTAATACTCAGCTTTGTAGACTTTGGACCCTAATGCTTCCTTCATATCTAAAAGGAGTCACTTGTAATGAAGTGGAGCCAAAAATGTACCAGCAGACCAGAAATTTCCATTCTGCAGTGCTATGTTAATACTCTACTTACGAACAGGCCTAATATACTAGCTTATCAAGGGGCTGCCTACTTGCATCACCTCAAGACATTCAGCTGACAATACTAATAGCTATACGAACAAAGGGTTGGTATTCATTCGTTTATATTAAACGTAAGAAAATCTTTACTAGCAACGCAAACACAAAGAAAGGCTGAGAAGTCTGTGAGCAAAGAAGCAATCGCCAGTGCTTGTGTCCTTTCCTCACTTGCACAGGTCCCCTGAGACCACACCACTTCAGACTAGATCTAGATCAACAGTTTCCAAATTTCTGAACCCTCAGACCGGTCAGCCCAAGGACCAACATACAGTTTATCATCAAACTATTCAATGAAAGCACTAGGTAGACATTACAGTCTTGCTGATTGCCTAGTCTACAATGAATCTGGAAACTACTAACTGAAAAAGGGACACTCCCTTCACGTGCATACTTGAGATCACTGGCTATATAGCAAGGACCACCTTTAATAGTATCATCTAAAGGCTGCTGAAAACAGCAGAAACACTCCTGCTGGCCTCTGTGATGCTCAGATGAGACCTTTAAACCCCAACCATGCCAGGAAGATTAGGGTTTCCCCCAGGAGAATTCTTAATCCCATTCCCTGCAGCCCTACCAACCTCCCTGCCACACAATGCAGCATGTTCTGGATTGGAGCCTAGGACAATGGAAGAAGAGAGTGTCCCATAACTCGGCATGGAGGGGAAGAAAAAAAAAAACAACCTTCCTATGAAACAATGACTGAATTCTTCCGCTCCCAGGAACTTTTATGTAAGACATGAAATCTCTGTAGCCAAAAAACTAATTAGGCACCTCTTTTCCCAACGTAAACAGCTATATTCCTACTCTTTCTTCCTTGTCTCTTCTCCCCACAT
The DNA here is from genome assembly GCF_040807025.1 of Struthio camelus. Classification (NCBI taxonomy): domain Eukaryota; kingdom Metazoa; phylum Chordata; class Aves; order Struthioniformes; family Struthionidae; genus Struthio; species Struthio camelus. Next base: position 108,356,323 of record NC_090944.1, read on the forward strand.
ATGCTTTGCTCCAAGCAGTCTCTTAGATGAAGAAAAGCATTATACAAGGAATTCTAATAGCTAGCAAACAAGGGTAGGAGTGGGTAGAGTGTGTATGAAAAAAGAAGATTGAAGGAAAGGTTTGGAGTTGAAACAGAGACATTTAAAATTGGAGAGATTTTGCTCCATTGTTCCTCTGAACGGTCACCTGATGGTGTTTCCAGTCCCTGACTGATGGCCTATGCTGCATAAATCAGCAGCACACCATTCAGCTTTCTTGCCTGCCAGTTATCCAGGGCCACCTGTGAGTGTCAGATTAATCTATTGTATGAATAATTAAAAACACAACTTTTCATTCAGAACAGCTGAAAGAGCACTTCTAACACAACCATTCTCGTAAACATTTATTCATACTAACACTAATGGCACTCTGACCAGCTACAAAGATTCTCACAAATGCAAGCCTGGTCAGTTGAAGATTACTTCAAAAATAAACGGCCTTGCAATCCCCAGCATAGCTCAGCAGCTGGTTCTGTTTATAAGAACATTTACTTTTCTTTCTTACAGCGCTCAGCCACTTCCCCTGCCAGCCCTGCTGTGACTGCCATCTGCCCCCTCTTCTCCAATACTCCTACTCTTCAATCATTCTGGGCAAGTGTGAAAAGCCAAACCTTTCACTTGCATCACCACCCACTGTGAGGATTCAACTCTCTGATGCAAACTGTCCCTAACCTGCCTGCATTCTGGGGGGAAAAAATCCCTCCCCACACACCTCACTAAGGGACCAGCAGCTGGCCTGACCTATGAACTGCCAGTCAAGCTGTGCCAATGGGGTTCCTTAAGTGTAAGAAATGCCTCCACTGTGCTGTAGCCATAGAAAAGGAGGGCAGACCTTCAAATGAAACCTCAGTCCCTATGGAGTCCCATCAGACACAACCATTCTCCATGCGGCTCCTACATGGTGCCATGTGATCACAGGCTGCAGGAGCCACTCTCCCTTGCCCCTTTTCCCATGTGGTGCCACGCACGTGGGGTCTCACCCAGTGGGACTCCCAGAAGTTGTGAGATCTCAGTAGTTACAACTGAGCTGAGTTGGAGAAAGCCTATCAAGAGAAGAGACGTCCATTCCTACTCTTGCTGCACAGCCAGGGGCTCAGCCTCCATACAAAGGGAAGCTAAATGGTTCATTCACTTCAGAGGAGGACTCTGACCTTAGGACAACACAACAGTGACTTAGAAGGGTAAGGAACACAGATCAAAACTTTCTGTTGCAGCTTATAGAGCCTCGCTAGCGAGCTCTGAGCTGCAGGATTCCACATCCCCCCCAGCACGGCTGGCACGGCATCGCTGTGATCGGGAAAGGCACAGAACGTGCTCGCTAGCAGCGCCAACAGCAGTTCCCAGCACTATCGAAAAGAGAATTCTTTGGGCATCCATGTACAGGTAACCGCCTGAATTCAGCTTCCTTAGAATCACTACTCATTTTTCTCTCAGAAGCAAGTGAAAACAAAGTCTCAAAGCCACAAAGATGCATCTCTGATCTCCTCCTTACTATAGTTACATTCTGCGTACTTCACATTGAATAGCTCATGGAGAAAGGGGCAGAACTACAGGTTGCAGGCAGAAGGAAGAGGCTCCTGGCATTCAGACAGTCGGGGTGGAAGAAAGCAGGTGTTGGGGGGAAACAACCTAAGATAAACTTATTATATTTTGAACTCAAGCTGTACAACCTGTGAGGAGGTACTCAGAAGCTCTAGCTAAGTAATCTCTCCTTCACGCAAGAGGAGCGCACACCTGGAGAGAAACACAATGCCAAATTGCAAAGCGACGCTGATAAGACCGTAATATTGCGGGTTATTTTTTCCTCCCACCCCCTCCATCACCTTTGATGGAAATGGAACAGTTGTTAGCTGCCTAACCCTGAGGGATGTTTTCCCTGAAACAGAGAGCTGCTGTTCCAGCAACCCTTGTTATTTGACCGGAGGTTTTGGTGTATGCTTCAGCCAAGCCCGTGGGCATACTGACAAGAGAGCGGGGAACAGCAGGTGCTGTCCTCTGGCCTATCGCCACCCAGCTGGTTTTCAACCACCACCCAGCTTGTTTTTAGAAAGGCTGACGCCCAACCCTATTGAATCAACACCCTCCAGGACTGTAAGTGGGAGCTGCAGTCAGTTCCCACCAGCACAGATTTAGAACAATTGAGGACAAGCAAATCGATCATGTACAGCAGCATGGAAATGGCAGCTTGTTGCGCCCAAGAAGAGGAATGTGCAAGGGAGGAGAGAGGAAATATATCATGGGACACTGGTCTAGGACAGCAGACAAGAAGGTCAGTCAAACAGGGAAGTCTGGATACCAGTGAGACTGAGTAATACCTGAGTAAATAAAGGATCGAATCCTATGAAAAGGCCATCTACACAAAACATCACCTTATAACTGCATGTGATGTTGAGTTAACCAGAAGGCTTGACCTCCTGTTATCATTTTTGGTATATTGGATTGTAACTATGGACACTAATACAAAGAGGAAAAAAAAAAAAAGAATTAAATAACTGGTAAAAGAGGAGAAAGGGGAGAAATGCACAGGAAGAAAGTGGTCAATAAGATGTCATATAATGAAAAGGCTGTGTCCCGCAGCTTTTTACAGCATACAAGACACACATTGTGCATGTCAGGAAACAAAAATCCCCATGCTTTCTATTGTTGGTCTAGTCAGCGTTTTCTGTGTCGTCGTTGCTAAGCCTGCGAACTTGCTCAGCATGTAAGCTCAGTCCTTGAATTTAGGAATATCTGGGGCCTTTCCCTCCACTGCAGCAAGAGCGGTTTATTCACAAAGGAGAGAAGACAAGATTCTTGGCCATCTTTGATGTCCAAAACCTTGGCATTGCCCCAGTAAGAGCACGTGCAATGTAAGCAAGAACAGCTTTTTAGAGGACGGAAGAAATCTCTGATCTCCTTATCCTTGCTTTATCCCTACCCTCTCTCCCTAGCGATGTCAGTCCTTTAGAGAATCTGCTCAGGAGGTCAGATAATTCAGGTAATGGGACTAGATTTGATCTTTCTATATTATTCATACTGCAGTAAAAGGTAAGCATCCAGCTCCAGGGCTCCTAGGTGACCAGGTACTAGCACATGCACAGCATTTCTTTTTTAAAGTGGAAAAGTCAACACCAGATAGAAGCTCCCTAAGATTAAGGGGCCTGTGGAAGTAGTGGATGATAAACTATCACTTCAGAAGCATTGCAGTCCTAAATCCACATCCTGCCAAATCCCACACACGTTACGATGTATTGACCTCATAGTACGTCTTGCAGACTCTTTATGACTCCTTGCTCCATTCTATTTTTCCCCTGACCGATGGCACTGTCTCCATCTTCCCAGCAAAACGCTAGAGCAGAACGCCTGGTTGTACCTGCTAAGGTCTGAGAGCTGAAAGAAACGAGGGAAGTACTTTTGCTAGAAGGCACAGCACCATCTTGTGCTGCAGCTTTTGCCATAGGTTGAAGTCCCTCCAAAACATCCTATCAGCCAGAGAGCAAATTCATACTATCTGATAGAACTGGTATTGTTCAGTAGCATGCAAGTTTAGGACCACCACAAGGCTATTTCTGGGGTATCAACTGTGAGTCACTGAAAATACTAGCAACATGACTTGTGTCTTCCTACTCTGTTGAACAGAGTCCTAGAGCATTCGAGGTAACCCCAGGACTAAGGGGAATCTAAGTATAGATTATTTGTCCTCATGTGCATTTACAAAGCTCTAAGCACGCTTCCATTGAACTCACAATGGAGGAAAAAAACCACAACAAAACATCCTAGTAACCCCAAATACCTTTAAATAAGACTCATAAAACAGAAAAATCACTGTTTAACATTTGCCTGTAGCCAGAAGCTCTGTTTTTAGTACTTTCACAACGTCTGCCCCAACTGGGTCCTGAATGCACCCCGATATCCTGAATTACTTGTGAAATTAGCAGCACTGTACTATCAAAAACAACTCACGCTGCAACTCAGAATCATTGCCAAAATAGGCAAGTCTGCATTCAGCTGAGGCCATGCCAAGGAAGGCTGAGTGAAGTAGGGAACTGCAGTAAGTCTTTTACTGAGTGGCACTCTGAATTTATACTGGACCAAGGCAGGACAACTACACTGTGGACATTCTGCTGTAGGCCACGTCAACTTTCTAGTGAAAATTTAAAATGGTGCTCCAAGCTTCAGCAGTCAAACGTTTCATAGCACTTTCTGGAAAGCTAAAAGACAAACGGACTTTCTGTTCACCTGCAAGAATCATTCACATACGAGTTAGGCAAACGGTTGTACAGAAACTCTGGCAAACTAGGAGTGCTAGGGAGCACTGTGCCTTAAAAGTGATGCTGAACCCACCAAAACATTTAAAATACACCTGCATACTGTGCAAGATATGGTATAAAGGGAAAGATCCAACTTTGCTGAAAGCTTCCCTATCTCATGGACTTTATCAAGTACAGGTCCAACTGCATCTTGGCCAGACAAACGTGATCTACATAGCTGCACAAGTTCTGGAGCTTTTTTTCTTCTCTAAGACAACTGGCAAAAACTTTAAAACTAATGGAGTATCAATTTGCTGCTCCTTCTGCCTTGTTTTCATTTGTGAAAACCTGTAACTTGAAAACAAGGTGACCAAAATATTGCCTACCTCACGCAGCTGTTTATTGCAGGCCCAATCCTGAAAGCTAATTGTTAGGGAGGACAGATCATCCGCTGCTGTCAGCCAGCAGGGCGTCAGCAATATACCAGTGGAGCAGTGCCAACTTACATCAGCTAATAATTTGGTTATACTGTCACAACAGAAGCTGGGGGCATTCAGCTCTTTCCCACATCAGGCTCTGTTACATATTGATTTGCATGGCACATTATGGATGTCTGTTTTTATTTTTGTTTATTCTGCATTGAAAGATTATTTCATAGATCTGATTTGGGCATCCTCAATGTTCTAAGGCACTAGAGTACATTTCAATTAATATTTATTTTTGGTTCTTAAAGTGTGCTAAGATACCGTAAACAAAGTCAGCAATATAGGTTAAATGACCATCTGATTAATCGGGAAAGAAACCATTCTGTGCTCCTCGTGACATTCTGCAATTATTCAGCAGCATAAATGATGCTGAATTATGCCAGTTACTAGCAATGAAAAAAACAAAAACAGAAAGCCAAAAAACTGAAGTACTGCTTGTCTGTGGACTATAAACACATGCATAATACTGCACCAAAAGCAATTTAGTGGGAGATGCAGGAGATATAAATTAGCTGTTTCATTTGTATAAATGGTGATCCGATTTCACCCTTTTGACTAGTCAATAACCAAGTACATAGATATACTTCCTAATTGAGAAATTAATCATATTTTATGTGTTCTGAAAAGCAAAGTATGTTTGAGTGTTTGACTGTTAATATGTAATACGTAAACTGTTAAACCATTCCAGTGCCATGTCTACCCTGTTTTCTATTTTATAACAGCATTAACTTGTTCACTTCCAGTTTAAATGATTCATTTCTGATTTGACTGCCATGTAAATAATTACTGTAAGGGTGACATTTAGAAAAACAACAGCTCTCTTAAGCAGGAAGGTCTTCATTACGCAAAGGAGTTTGCCAGTAATATCACAAGCATCTCTAACTATTTGATGTGGGAACCTACCTTTTCAGTTCTTTTAAAAGGTGCTCAAATTTCCCTCTTACTACCTGCAATTATAATGCTTACACAGTCTCATCAAAAGTTTGGCATCAGGGTAGAGCATAAGTCACTAGGTGGAAAAAAAAAGAGGGAAGAGGGATATTTTTTCATTCAGTTTTAGTTCGTGAGGTTCCACTCGAGATGACAACTGCAGTAAGATTAGGCTCTTGTGAAATAACATCTGCATGTCAGACTGCACCCCAGTTTTGGGCAAAGGTCTAATCCAAAGCCACTGAAAAAAGGTGTTTCACGCCGTCAAAAACACAGTAGTTGGAGGAAAAAAAAAAAACCTCTTACTCGGAAATAACAAAGACAGCTCACCTTTTCACTTCCTTCTCCTATTTATTTAGGGTTAGACTGTCGCTTTATCACTTCACAGGTATATGAAATCTGGAGATACTGGACTGCCTGAGAACAGAGCTGCGGCTGAATTACCTTGCTATAGCAGTTAAAATGTGTCTGGGACAGTTAAAAAGAAGACTGTATTCTTTACGTACTAGCTATGTTAACAGATCCAAAGGTACGCTGTGAGAAGGACCAATGAATAGGACAAATTCTAAATTATCTAGCATGGAAATACCTTAAATTTAGGCTCGCAAATGTGATGAAGAGTTCAATGTACAGGTGGTAGACACAGTTTAAGGACATAATTTGAAATTCAGACCTTAGTACTGAGAACTGGATAAATGCCGAGCTAACACATGAGAAAGAAGGATTCTATGCCATTTCTTTTCTCTAGGTACAGAAACCCGGTCCTTTCACCTCAGCAAATAACAATGACTCCAGTAGAACGCCTTTGCTAGAACTTCATTGATCCTGTTAAAGATCACGCCAGGGATCTTGATTTTAGCACTGAATCTTAAAAGATGCATTCACTGTATTTAAATGTTGTCTGAAGGCTAGCCACAGCAGAGATCACAATGTGTTTTAGCAATTAAGAGACCACAGCCTGCCTGAAGCTACTATTTGCGTTTAGAAGTGGTTAGCGTACTGGCTTTGAGGTCAGCGATTTGTTGTTTCCTGGCTGTTTGTGAAGTTAATAGTTGGAATGCAGACTCTAGCGTTCAGGCTCTATCACAGAATTATGAAGGTTAGAAGGAATCTCTGGAAGTCATCTGGTCCAGCCCCCTTCTCTTGGCAGGGTAAACTAGAGGAGGTTTCTGAGATCCACTTGGGTTTTGAATATATCCACGGATGGAGACTCCACGACTTCTCTCAGCAATCTGTTCCGGTGTTCAACCACCCTTACAGGAAAAAAAAAAGTTCTTTGTTTATGTGTAAGTTTCATTTCCTGTATTCCAATTAGGGACCGTAACCTCTCTTCCTGTCGCTTGGTACCACTAAGAGTCTGACTCCATTTTCTTTACTTCTTCCCCCCATTATGTGTTTACACACATTAATAAGATCCCGTCCGAACCTTCTCTTCTCCTAGTTAAACGACGACAGCTCTCTCAGACTTTCCTTGTACGTCAGGTGCTCCCGTCCTTTAATCATCTCTGTGGCCCTTCACTGGCCTCAATCCCATACGTCCCTCTCTCTTGTACTGGGGAGCCCAGCACTGGACACAGCACTCCAGATGTGGCCCCACCAGTGCTGAGTAGAGGGGAAGGATCACTGTCTCGACCTGCTGGTGACCCTCTGCCTAACGCAGCCCAGGATGCTGTTGGTAGTCTTTGCCACAAGGGCACACTGCTGGCTCATGGTCAAGTTGGCATCCACCTGGACTGCCAGGTCCTTTTCTGCAAAGCACCCTTCCAGCTGATCCACCAGCATGTGGTCATTTCTCCCTAGGGGCAGGGCTTGTCATTTCCCTTGGCTGCACTTCGTGAGATTCCTGTCGGCCAAATTTGCCAGCCTGTTGAGGTCCCCTGAGTAGCAGCACAAGCATCTTGTTTATCAGCCACTCCTTCTGATTTTGCATCATCTGCAGGCTTGCTGAGGGTGCAGCACTCTGTCCCTTTAATGTCATCACTGGACCAAGTATCAGTCCCCTAAGGTACATCACTAGTCACTCACCTCCAGCTGAACTTTGTGCCAGCGATCACAGCCTTTTGAGCCCCGTAGTTCAGCCAGTTTTCAATTCACCTCACTGATGGCTTATTTAGACCATACTTCATTTATCTATAAGAATGTTATGGGAGACTGCTGAAAGCTTTGCTAAAGTCAAGATAAACAACATCCACTGCTCTCCCTTCATCCACTAAGCCAGTCATCTCACTGTAGAAGAGTATCAGGTGGGTCAAGCACGAAAACTATGCTGACTGCTCCTAATCACTTTGTTGTCCTTAATACATTTGGAATTTTTTTTCTGGGATTATTTTCCTCCTTGCCCCTCCTGAAGTCAGGAGTAGCACCTATTTTCTTCTGGTCCTCAGGAATCTCCCCTGATCACCATGACTTTTCAAAGATTGAGTGGCCTCACAACGACACCAGTCAGCTGCCTTGGCACTCGTGGGTACATCCCATCAGGTCCCATGGACTTGCGTACATCCAGTCTAAGCGTTCCCTAACGTGATCCTCCTCCACTGAGGGTAATTCTTCCTTGCTCCAGACTTTCCGGCCATTCTCAAGAGGTCTGGGATGCCTGAGGGCAAATCTTACCAGGAAAAACTGCAGGAAAGAAGGCACTGAGTGCCTCAGCCTTTCTCTGTGTTCTTTGTCACCAGGTCCCGTTCAGGAGCAGGTCCACATTTTCCCTAGTTCTCCTTTTGCTGCCTTTGTGACGGTGCGCTCCTTACCCGCCCCGATGTGCTGCTCTTCTCTCTCAGCCTAAACATCACCTTGAGATGGTGCTGTTCTCCCCCTTAGCCCAAACATTATCTCCTCGCAGGGCACCTGGAAAGGGGCTAAATGAGCATGCACTAACCAAAACCCATCTAGCATGCAAACGTACCTGGACAGGGGCTAACTGAGCACCATCTAGTATGCTAATATGACTAGGAGTCAATCATCTTACCCCCATAAATTGGGGGGAGCCCAGAGCCCATTGAGCTCTCCTGCACATCGGTAGGCCGCACTGCAGAATCTCCTCTTGAGCAAGGACACCTCTCAAGGTTACTCCTCGAGGTCAAGAGATTCCTTACCAGCAACAGATCCTCAGTAAGTGACACTGATAGCATGCTAAACCTTTGTTAAGTTACCTTTCTGATTGATTGTGCTTATAAACTTTTGACGTAATTCTTAGGCACAAACTTTAGGCATAAAATTTAGACTAGGACTGGGTTTCCCCGACCTCTGCCTTGCAAGTTTTGCTAGGTTACATTTCTGGGTGATTGTGCAAACACTCCTTAGACATAAATCGTTGATCAAGTCTGGGACTAGGATCGAATCCGCTCGGGTCCTCTCTAAGCCTCGTGACTCAACAGGAGGGCCTCCTTGACACATTCAGCTGACCCTGTCCTCCAAGCAGTAAATAACCCAGGTGAATCTTGCCATTCAATCCTTGTTAAGTTGCTGTCTTAATCGATTGTACTGTTAAGTCAATAAGAAATCACAATTGTACTCTGTTAAATCAATAAAATATATTGCTGCTTCTCTCTACCGAGTGAAGTGCATTCCTCCTCCTCATTCCACCCACGACAGCCTTTCTTCTTGCTATTCACATCTGTCACCGGATTCCACTCCAGACAGGCTTGGGTCTCCCTAACAGTGTCCCTGCACATTTGGGCAGTGTCTCTATATTCCTCCTGGGTCACCTGTCCTTGCTTCTATCTCTCGTAGCCTCCCTTTTATGTTTGAGTTTAGTCAGGATTTTCTTGTTCATCTATGCAGGCCTCCTGCTACAGCTACTTGCTTGATTTCCTGTACACCAGGATGGACCTTTGTTGAGCTTGGAGGAGGTGATTCTTGAAAATTAACCAGCTTTCCTGGAACCCTCCCCTCCAGGACCATAACCCATGGGATTCTTCCAAGTAGGTCCCTGAAGAGGCCAAAGTTTGCTCTCCTGAAGTCCAGGATTGTGATCCTGCTATTTGCCTTGTTCCCTCTCCTCTCAGGATCCTGAACTTCACCCTCCCATGGTCTTCAGCCAAGGCTGCCCCAGCCTTCAGGTTCCCAGTCAGTAGTTCTTTGCTTGCAAGTATCAGCAGAGCTCCTCCCCTCTCTGTGGCTCCAGTGCCTCCTTCTTGTCAGATCCACGTTCACAAAACAGAAAGGCAGAAGAGTAGGAGGATTATTTGCAATACAGAGATCCCAAGTGTCTTCCATACCAAAATTTAGGCTCCTAGGCAAAAACTAGCCTGACCTCAGAGAAATATTTTCCCTAAATTTAATGACTGTTCTGCTGCTTTTTTTTTTTTCCTCCTGACCAGAACCGAGACCGTAGAACTGCTAGGGCTGGCATCACGGTCTTGCAGTCCTGCACTATGGCTCCAAGTGAAAGCAGGCATTTAACCCATGAAGCTCCTCCAGCTTCAGAGCCTACATAGAGAAATATTTAACAACGTACTTGACGATGTTTTAGGCTAATGACAAGCCAACCTTGCTTTGAAAACTGCATCAATAGAGATATTAATAAGAACGTTCAACACAGATCTTCTGTCTGGCTTACATACCATTTTGAAATCACTAAGAATCGGGAGACTATTTCTGTTTTGCTAAAAGAAAGATTCACTTTCATCCCTCCAAGCAGAGATACTGAGCTAAAGGTACAGGAGAGCTAAATTGCTCCAAAGTGCAGAGACAGGTTAGGTAAATTCAGCAAGGCTTCCCTCAAGGCCCTCAAACCTGAAAGATTTGTTCCTACAGCAAGATGCTTCCCACTTTTTGCTGACTCACACGTGACCTTAACCATTATAGTTCGGAACAGCATACTTCATTCAAAAAACATACAAGATCAGATCTCCTCACTGATACAATTCAATTAATAATACAACCAAATAATACAGATTTACATCAAACAGTGATGCAGATGATTGGCTGGGGGGGGGGGGGAAGGGGAGAGGGGGTCACAATGAATTTAGCCCCTACAATTTTTCCCCCAGAATCTGGGCAGATTCTGGTATTTTCTGCTTCTGGCATTTTCTTTCATGCTTTCCTGCATCTTTGCTTTGCTTATATTAACAACTATAATCCTTCACCAACTGCAGGGACACCTTGTGGTGAGGACAGAGGTGAAAACAGCAGGCCGCCATTCAATTAATTAAACCAAGCAGCAAAAGACTGACAGATGTTTCTGCTCCTTGGAATAATCAGGATTTCACAGGCACAGACTTCCACTCCCACTCTGCTTCTGGGGCATACATTAACACATCCAGAACAGAAATCACTGACACAGCAGCTTCAAGAACAAAGGATCGAATCGTCCAGCAGAGCTGAACTGTCTAACAGTGCAACGGCCAGACCCACTTACACTGATTAGCTTCTGCCTTCCAGGGGCTAGAAGGGTGGCCAATTCAGCTCTGGATAGTCACTTGAAGCAGCAGTCCCCAGGCTGCTGTTACGGCTCCCCAGCCCCACCCTTTGTTTAATGGGCCAGCCAGATTGAACTTCTGTTCACTTAGATGCATGTATGTGCCTGCTTACATGATTTTTAACAAAGATTCCTCTTCTCCTCCTCCCCCTGCCTCCTCAGCTACACTATGGCACTGTCACTGCGGTACCTGATACATTACGTAAGAATTGCATCAGCTTGCTTACCCAGTGCAGTGGTCCAATGCAGACCTTGGCAGCCAGAAGGGGAACGGTGGGATCTGCAGGTCGCAGCTTAGCACACTCTTTGAGCACTGACACAGCATATGCTGACTGGAGGAGGAGGAGGAGGGGGAGAGAGGGGGGTGGAAATAAAAAAGGCTGATTAGACAATGCTGTTACGGAGCCCAAGCAAGATATTTCAGTGAAACGTACAAAATAGTGACATAAGGTACAGAACAATGCGTGAGCAACAAGTTAGCAACTTCAGTCCCACCTCCATACATACATGTGGTGTGCACGCACACAGAAACACACACTCTTCCCAAACACAGAGGAAATATGCCAGAGAACCAGTCCTGACTCTGCACTTTACAAGAAACAGTTTTCCTCAGATGTTAACACACTGGTTGTTGTAAGTCTGTTCTCCCAATGCACAAGCATTTTGCAACAGTTTTCCCGACTGCACAATCATCTTCCAGCAAGCAAAAAATAAAAATAAGAAAATAAAAAAAGTCACAGAGAAGTTATCCTTCAGTATATTACACATGGGCCACCTAAATAGAGGCTTGTGCAACTAAGTCAGTCACCGTTCTGTGGATTTTGGTTTCTTGCCCTCTCCAGTCCCAGAACTTACAACAATACACCTGAGATCCCACCAGGGAAAGGGCAGAGGGGGCAACTGCAGAGCAATACATTGATCAGCAGGGAGAAGAATGAACTTCCATGCGGGTGGTTTAAGTAGCCTATTGTAAAGAAAGCCCATTGAACTCTTGCTGTCTTCTAATGTTAGGTTACTGTTAATGAATAACGCTTACTAAGCTTAGCAGTTGCATAGCCCTTTTGATATTTCATGTGCTCTACAAACATTGTCTGCTTTTTATAGCACGTACTCAGGGCTGCCATATTTCAGAAAGTTTAAAGGGGAATGAGGAAAGGTATAGTCGGAGATGCTGATCAGAAGGTGCGGTCAGCAGATGGGGATGTGAAAGAAGCGGCCACTGTTTTATAGCCCACCCCATGCCACCTGGGCCATAGTCTCTTAGAAGTTTCCAACTCCCTCCTTACAGAATCCAGGGCCCCCACAATTCTCTCATTCTTCAGCTCTAGGGGAAGTTTCCTTTTCTCAGAATTTCTCCTTACATTCCCAGTTCCTCCCAAACTCTTTCCCACTGTCCCAAGACCCAAAGGTCTCTCCCACTCCCTCTGAGACTTCACTTTCAGAAGCAAATTAAATAGTCACGGCCTTTCTATATCACCAGAGAGCAGTAAATTCATTAATAGAAGCTTGCAGAGCCACACTAATGGCCACTCGTATCAGCTCCTGGCTGTCTCTCTGATGCCTAAGAGCCCTCCCCACCAGAGATCCTGTCAGCACACGATGCTGGGTTTGGAGCCTGCTCTAATCCCGTACAATTGGCAGCCCTAACTGCAGCTTCACACTCCCACTGGTTATCAGCACTTCCCCTCCCCTCACACCGCACCGGAGCCGGCTGAGCCTGCCTCCTCCTTTCTCCACAGGACTGAAGGTCCCGTTCTTGCTAAGGGATTCAAAAGCCCGGGTAAGAATTTGCTTGGAAGGGAGCCTGGGAAAAAGAAAAAAGTAGATGTACAGCAGCCCTGCACACGCTACGAGAGAGATGGGCACTGTAACACAATACACATAAGATCCCCACGGTAGCATAACTCAAACCACCCTCCTCCAAAAGCTTGCGTACCTGCTGCTTGGTCTAAGGAAGAGCAACAGCATGTCTCAGATTCTCAAGGTTGTTCCCATCTATGTAGAGCATAATATCAAGAAAAGTATCAAAACATTTGGTATTTTACAATTGCAAATGTGTCATTCAATGATTTGTCTAAAGCCAGACGGAAAGTCTGTTTTGGGGCAAAGATGAGACTCAAACTCCGCTCTAGAGCTCACATTGTTACCTCACCCCACTCAAAGTCACTACATCAGTCCTGAGGGAATAAGAGGAAGGTAGAGAAAGAAATGCAAACTCATCACTGCACTCTGCTGTTACTAGATGACTAGCATCTCTCCCAGAATGAAACTTCTTGACTCCTTTTGTTTAGGAGAAATGACGTCTCAGGTTTTAACGGCATCTTACTCCTCTTTTATAGGACGCTACCTGCACTGTTAGGAAAGCGTTGTTCCCAGTACCACTGCTGGATGAGCTGTAAAAGCTAGACTAATCCCAGAAGGGTCTTAGCCTGACGTACCTCCTTCCTGCTCTCCTGCCTACATTCCAGCCCCGCAGGTGTTTCAAGGCCAGATCAGAGCAACACGAGCAGTGTGCCAATACCATCAGCATCATACTCGAGCAGTGCACGTGCAGCTGAACACGCCCCTCCTCCTCCCCCAAACCTTGTTACCTTATCATATAAAACTGAACTACAAAGACCGGGTATACAAAAGACTGTACTGTCTACAGTGTCGCTGCTTTTAAAAAAAAAAAAAAAAAAAAAGGGATACAGATCAAACTTGGTGGTGGCTTCTCAGTTCTACGTAAGCAGCTTGATGGCAGGGAAAGCAGGAGGCACCTAGGAGCTAGTTAGAGCCCCACGTGCCAGCACAACCAGTGCTAGCACAAGGCAGAGCAACCAGTGGCCTGTTCTAATTTGCGCCATAGTTGTAAGATCTTTCAGGGTCTACACCAGAACAGAAGCCATAAAACCCAGCTCCTTGCCCGTTCCTCTTGAACTGTGCTCCCTCTCTGTTTGCAGTCTGCCCATTGAGCAAGGCTGGTCCACAGGACACAAGCCAACTCTGCAGTGTCCGCCAGCCTTAAACTGCAGAGCGCTTGTCAGTTCTGCCCAAAATCTCTTCAGGAGGCAACAGCAGAACTGTAACTACCGAATGCAGCAAAGCAGAAAATCTAGCCCTGTCTCTACGCCCAAATGCCTCATAGGCAGTTACTTTACCACATGCACTCACAATCTTCTGAATGTTAGAAACTGTAGCTCTCGCTTTCTGAATTACAGCGCTTCTAAAACATTTGCGGAGCTCTGTCACTTAAAACAGGTTTATAAGACCTGCAGTTATACATATGGACCAGGAGTGGCTTTAGAAAATGGGTGGTATGAAGTCTTTCTCCCCAGCTACATTTCAAAAATTAATTTCACTTTGAGAGCTTACTCAGCAGAAGTTACATATAGATGAAAACGTTAGCCAAGGAATGGCAGCAGAAAGAATATCCCACTCTCACAGTGACCTTACTTAGGGAGACTGGCATGAAATATAATAACAAGGTGCTTTAGAGATATTAATTATAGGCATTAGTAGGCAGGGAACAAATATCATTCACTCAGAGAACTGAATACAGATGTGTCATTGGTTTGTAAAAATATTTAATTTGAAGCAGTGTTTGTGTAACATTGAAATAATCTGATAATTAAAACGTTCATATTCTTTCACTTAGTGTGGGTGGACCAGGCAGTCAAGCGCATTGTTTGTGAGAATCATTGCAAGGCAATAATAATTAGATTTATTGGTGAGGCATGTTTTGAGAAGAGCAAAGCTTGAACGCCAAGCGAGTTCATGCTTCTTATGAATAATTCTGAGCTTCAGAGGGGCTCACACCAAAATTGAGGCCAGGATTTAAGTTCTTTCAGTTTGGCTTTTTAATGGCTGTGTTATAAACACTGCACTGGAGCCAGTTCCCAAGGATTTTAGGAAGTCAAGGATTTGCCTCCGGCTCTTATTTGGCTTTTCTCTGGGAGGAAAGGCTTTCAAGTCTATATACCCCTGTATACCCATTAAACAGACACAGTTTAAAAAGAAATCACAAGCTTGCCAACAGCTGCCTCATGGGGGTTTCAACTTTTTCTGTGGGAGGTCTAACGTAGGAGTTCCAGCTTCAGGATCCTCATCAAGTTTAAGCAGATTCATGAGCAGTCTCCTTTTGTTATGCCCAATAAGGCACAGAGCTCAAATCAGGGCTATGGAATGAAAATGCTGCCTTAATGGGTATGTTCAGCCATCAAAAAAAAGTGAACTGTGTAAGGAATCTTAAGAATCTTTATTAGCTCAGTTGGGCATTTTCATCACTCTTATACCAACAGCCTTCTTGTTTTTGCTGTGGGGACATGGGAACGACATGGTACCACTGCTTTGTGTTTAAATCCAATATCTACAGGAGGCTGTTTATCACATTTTTCCTCAACCCAATCCTCTTGCATACAATATTTTCCTTCTGCAGAGATAACAGTATGTTCCACAATAATTTCTGAAAAGAAAATTAGTAAAGGCAGTTGCTGGGAAGTAATGGGCAATACTGATAAATGCCTGCTTTCGATACAGGCTTCTGAAAGAGCTCTGTGTACCGCATTCAATATGAGCGGGTAGGGCTGTCAATCTGCAGTGAGAAATCAAAGGGAAGTTTTAGGGAAGGAGAAGGGTGGAGAAAAAGACATTTTTCCCCTGAGTAATTACATCTCCCATGGTTTTGAATCCTACAAGGGAGTTGTAATGTAAGGAAGAAAACTTCTATCTAAATATTAAACACAACCCTCCTTCCTCATTTCCTAATTATATAATGAAGTATGCAAGCATGCCCTTCAAAGATGCTTGCCTACAACCAGTACAGAATGAAGAACAACTCACGAGGAGTTTTTTTTTTTTTTTTGCTTACTCTTCCAAAAGGCCAAAGAGATTTTGTCATCAATTTATGTACATGCTGTCCAAATGCTGGTATTTCTTGCTCACTCCAACACTATTTACCAGTTTTTCTGCTCTGCTCTTCTCTCCCACTCCTACAAAAGCAACAAATGAAAATAAGGATGCAAGAGAAATTATTTCATATTTAGAAGATAAAGAAACCATGAGCATTAAGTAAAGGGAAGAGGAATTTCTAGACAATAAGTCATGCTAAGCACACCTGACACACCACAAACAGTTGCTTAAGTTTTGCAAAGGTCCCCAAAACCTTTCTACTACTTTGCTTCTTTGGTAACACCTTTCAGCCAGAGGAAGACTTTCCACAAGAACGTGGACTTGGCAGCCTCAGTCCCAACTCATCTTGCCGTTCAGTCTACAGATGAGTCTCCACAACTAAAATTGTTTGATTTCCAGAATAGTCTTATCTTAAAAGCTGCACCATCTCAAAGGGGTCATGGGGAAGGCGGGGGGGAGAAATCTTTCATCAATATGAAAGATCAGTATTAATTAGTATTCCTTGCATCCTGAGATTCACAGCTCTCTAGCTATAAATGACCTTGCAGTGACGAGGGAAGACGACACGAGAGAGCGCCAGCAATTGAGAACTCCTGAATTACTCGTTCTGATGATAACTTTCCATTGAATTTCTACATTTCTGTGAAACTCGCAGTATGAGCATGAATCCCCTATAGCATTTACTTTTCTCAACACAGGGATCAATTCATCCCTTTTCTTTTAGCCTGCGTTTAGCAAATAGGAGCACTGCAGTTAAGCAGTTTCAGATACTCACTTTTAGAAGTACCTTCTAAATTCTAGGATTTAAAAGCTTAAATCTGTCCTTCATAACATGACCAACATCACCCTTTAGACTCTTGTCAAGGCAAGGGAATTAAGTCTGAAGGCTGTTATATAGCCCACCTATGTAATCTGCTTGACAGCCAGGAATCCTTGGAAATTTCCATTTGTTGTACTATCTACAGCACATACACACATCCCTTCTAATCTTTCCTTTACACCAAAAGAAATCAAACTATTGAATATCCCCTAGACGGCTGACCTTTGTAACAGGATCTTTGACCAATGAATGTTCAATATTTTAACTTCCATTCCCTAGCAATGCTATTTAAGGAGCCACCCGAGGCCTCTGTTGCTCCCAAGGTTCCTGCCTGCAATGCAAAGAGAAAGGTTCCCCCCCCGTCAGTTGCCTAGCAACCAGCCTAAGCTTCTGCAAAGAAACCAACAGAAGGAACAGCCTAAATCATAAAATCGTCTGCCGTTGCTGCAGAATTATGTATCAAATATATTTATAACTTTCCTTTTAACCTTCTGGAAAGCTGTATGTTGGCATTATAGGCATGTCTGAGTCAAACTTGAAGCTCCTTGGAAGCTGTAAAAGATATCTGCTTTTGCTGCACTGTTTTAAATAAGGGGAAGGAGCAGCTCAGATATTAGCATCCCATTATTTGGCTGCAGCTGGTATGTATCAGCAACTCAAAGGACTCCAAAAAATATATATATATCAAAGTTCATGTCTGTGTACAAAGACTGGTTTCAAAATCCTAAAAATGCTGCCAGCACAAGCCCTGGGCAAGCCTCCATTACATCCCATCACTAACCAGCCAAGGGGAGCACAGTGACACTGCAAGGCTGGTTCTGGGAGAGCAGGAGTCCAGTCCCTCAGCAAAACAGCTGAACAGCAGAGGCCAAGGAGGACATGATTATTTCTCTTTGCATTGCACCAAACATACTGTCCAGGTAGATGAGCGTGGCCTTTACTCCCTCTTTTTCTTAAACATGAGGGAACACAGGAGCATTTCCTGGAGTTAAAAGCAGCTTTACTTGCCTGGCTTTGCAAGGTGCCATGCTTAGAGTTTAATCCTCCTACTACCACCCTCTCTCATTTTATATGGTCACGTTGCTCCTTGTCCCTATGGTGTCCTCAGTACAGGCAGCAGTGGCCAGGGAGGATCAGTAGTGATGCAACTGTTTCTAACTCATGCAGTTGTTGTCCTAAATGCAAGCACTAGGCTGATGGTCTTCTGTGAACGCTGGAGAAGAGGCTGGCCAGTGGTGTGCCAGGTGACCCATAAGCACAGAACCACAGTCTGCAATCCCATCACAAGGCCTGCCAAGCTTAGCTCCAGCCTCCAGGTAACCGCTTGCAGCTCCACTGGCCTCTCACAGAGGCTGCCCCACAGCCCTTTCAGCTGCTCTGAAGCTCCTCCCTTATGCATGTCTGCCTGCACCTCATCCCCTACACCAGTAAGGGGGGGGGGGGGGGGGGGAGAGGGAGGGCAAGAGCTGGTCCATCCCCTCCCAGCCCTTCCAGGCTTCCTGCTGCTGGCCTCAGACTGCATCACACCCCATCCTTCCTCTCAGAAGGCATATAACCAATCCTACAGCTTCTAACTCATTAACCAAGCCTTTTTTAGGACAGAAATATTAAATTTGTGCATGAAAAAAACGCTTCTATGCGCTGAATACTCTAAAAGCCTTAACACACACCCACTGGACATGAAAGACCATTGTAAGACTGTTGTGAGTTGAATGACTCTGTTCTCGTACCCAGAGCTTTTAGATCAGGTACAATAGGCATTCACAAAATAATTTCACAGATATCCCTAAAGACACTTCCCTCCCAACCCCAGGAAAACTGCACATCATGGTCATTAAACACAAATCCTGAGTCCTTGGATTGAGAGTTAGAAGACAAGCATTAACACTGCTTTATACTGCTCAAGGCATGTCATCTGCTTTATCAATTCATCCTTCCCTTAAACAGCATCACAGACAAAAAAAGACAGCTACAGATGCAAGTACAGAAGACTTTTTGAAGAACTGCCAGTTTGTTCAAGCTGGAGTCCAGTCCCATGATGAGCTTCTGAGTCTCTACTCCCAAAGGGCTCCAGTAATACTTTGGGACTCCTCGCCTGCATCCCACATAGGGCTGTTAGGAGCAAAAGGGGGCAGGACACAACTGATCCAACTGGTTCACGGCCAGGGAAATGCTCACAAGCACATAGGAACACATTCGCGTCCCTTGTAATACATAGTCTAGACAGTCTATTTGACAATTTCGTCTCAAACTTTGGATACCTCAGTAGAGCTGCCCAAGTCTGCAGAGGCCTGTGTATGGTAACCCCGACCATTTCCAGTCAAAGTTGCTTAGCTGACAAACAGCAGCAGAGAACTAGCCTGCCTCAAACTCCCACCTTTCTCTTCTCAGTCTTCTCCATTCTGTAAAACCTTGTTCCTTCCTCTCCCCACCCTGCTGAATACAGGTCAGTTTTACTTCCCGAAAATCTTGAGAGAAGCAGATTCAACCTACTGCACTCATTTGGCAACAGGACAGTGGCTCGTCTCAGTGCCCGAAGACTCTGCCAGACAGCTTTGGGTTCTCACACCACTTGCCCCTCAGGCCCTAGCCTGGACACGCTTGGCAGAGCCAGGGAGCTGCTACATCCACCCACCTTCTGCCTGCCAAATTACCAAATCCTGATGGTTATCATCAACAGGAACAATTTAAAGCAGCTGTGAAGTTCAGCCTCTGGCTTTCCAGCACCACTGCAGAAGAACAGGGGTGCAGCATTAGATTGATTTGAACCTTCTTCTTGCCTATCAAGAATTGCACTTGCTGATCAAGGGCCTCTTCGGGTACTCTTTCTTAGAGCAGACATCTTTGCCATTGCTTAGGCTTTTCCCAGTGTTTTATCAAAAAACTGCCTACAAAAGTCTTTCGGATTTCATGCTGGATTTTAAAACTTTAAAGAAAATATACTTATTTTGTTCAGAAAACATACAGCTCAGTATACATGCATTGCAGAGAACAGCCCCCACCCAAAAATTTAAAAAATAACCAAAACACATCTTTCTCAGTATGCAAGACATGGAGAAGCACAGGAAAGTGAAATCATTGTCACTCCATTATTCCTATGGCTTAAGTGGCTAGAAGACAGACAGGACGGTTATGCTTCTCCGAGCTTTCTCATTCACTGTTTTATGAAGCCCTAAGGCATCACTTGCTCTCTAAGACCCTTCTGAAGTGATGTGCCTATTTTTGTTAAGAGACATGCTTTTTAAAATAACGTGTAAACTCAAGCATACGTACAGTAATAAGCCTAGGTGGCTGACTTGACATTCAGACTGATCACTTGTGAAAAATGACAGCCACCATTTGGCAATTTGTTGGCTGGCAGCGAGAAAATAGTTTGAAGTTCAATTCAATTGACTTGACCTGAGGAAGATCAATATGCAAAGTAAAATTAGTTAAACGTAGTGTGGAAGAGAGGGCAAGACAGGCTTTACAGCACTTTAAAGGGCAGACTTTGAAAATGCTAAAGATATGTTAAAAAAAAAAAAGAAAAAGCAAGCAAAGTTTCCAGCATTTACAAGTTGATAAAAGGGTTCCTGTCGTACCCAAGATTTAT
Source organism: Struthio camelus (assembly GCF_040807025.1). Lineage (NCBI taxonomy): Eukaryota > Metazoa > Chordata > Aves > Struthioniformes > Struthionidae > Struthio > Struthio camelus. The sequence goes on from NC_090944.1 coordinate 108,376,727, forward strand.
GAGCATGATTTGCTGTTCTGCAGAACAAGTAACACTGCAGGATGTGAGATCTCGTTACCAAGAAATGAGATCTGGAATTGGCTGTGACTGAGACATAGGTGAAAACAGATCTTTTACTTATAAAAGCTCAAGTGCGCTCTGCATTCTGTGGTCTAGACAGACCGCACTGTTTCCTCATCAGTACTTCCCAATGCACTGGAGCACTTACATTGAAATGAACTCTGTCCTGCTATCAAGCTGCAAAACAGTATTAAAATGTATGCCACATCTCCCATTAGCAAGATGACGCATTGCGGAGTATACGACAGGAATCCTCAGGGAATACTTTGGGATTACAAATGAAATGCTGCACAGATGGGATTGTCGGGTAAGGGAATTCCCTCTGCCCCATATAAGGCTTAGAACATTTAGAGCCCTTCCATCAATTGGCAAGATCGGGCCATTTTATCTCCTAAATCTTTAAAGTTCAGGCAGAGAGATATGTTATTTGAAAAACTAAGAAGAAGGAACACTTATAGGAGCACTGTAGAACGCTTACAGTTACTTGTGTTGCTCTTTGTGGTCCCCCTTCCCCCCCCCCCCCGCCCTTTTTAATACCACAAATACAATGTCTACTAGGGAAGCAGAAGAGGTATGCAGTCATACAGGGAGAAGGACAAGAGTTCTCACACAAATTGTTAGAGGCAAAGTATCAGGCCCCATCTCTCTCCTCCATAATAGTCTAAGATTAAACCATAATTACTCTCTGGATTCAGTTACTTTCTCAGCCATCAGCAGTTATATCTACATTTGTTGTCTAGCAGATTAGTGGAGCTACAGCTTTGTCTGCTCCTGAGAAACAGGTTACACAACCCGAAAAGCCAATAAAACAGCGCTTACGGGAAGATACTGTGCCTTTCCTTTATAGCCTATCTTGTCATCGTTGTCTTGAGGACCAAGAGATCGGGTATCCAGAGGATTTGCAAAGGCCCAGAGGGCAGCTACGTGCTAACTCCAGTAGAATGCCAAGGGGAGTTGGACCCGACTTTTAAGCCCAGCACCTGACATCGGCCAGCATAAGGTATTAGCACCACAGCACCGAGCTCATTGTTCGGCTATACCAGCAGTAGCTTCAGGTTTCCCTCTACGTGACTGAGCCTAGCTATCATTCTCATATTTGTAATTGGGTTTCAAAACGTTTGTCCTGAATTCCTGTAAGAATTTGTGAGCCTCTCTCTTACAAAGCATCCCCCTTCAGCTCCCTGCTGTTCCTGTATCTACTACACAGAGTCAGAGGTTTGGTATCTCCTTTCTGCTCAGAGCAGATATAGCTGATTTATGAAATAATCATGGAGTCATAACACAGAATCAGAGATCACAAAGTCCCACAAGTCCACCCCAGTGCCTTACAGAGGGAACTCTGCTGACCGATATTTGTCTAGGGTGTTCCACAGATCCCCAGCAACACAGGTTCCACACAACCTCTCCAGGTGATCCTTTTCTAGTGTACCACGGCCCTTGTTTTTTTTGCCTCCTAATAGTTAATATGAACTCATCTCGCTGCAACTGAAAGCCATCACATCTTGTCCTACCCATCACAGACGAGATTAAGCCCTCTGCACTAGCACTTGAAGATTTGTTTCTCTCTTGGACTCTTTTTCCTCCTCTTCAGGGTAAACAAATCCATTCCTTTCAGTCTTTCCCCAGTTCTGTCTCCTATACTTGTAGTCTTCCTTTACACTCTCTTTTTTAGGCTTTCTCTCAATGGTTTGCCATTTTCTTGAAGAAGTACAACAACAGCCAGCGATACAGATAAGGTTTTGTCCATGCTCTTAAAAGCAGAGGAACCCCTTCAGATATCTGGCAAGCTGCGCTGCCACTTTTATATCATAGGATGACAATGACTTTCCAAAAGCATGACACTGTATATTTATCTCCAGCTTTCACTCCAAAGCCACTGTTTCCAGTTTAGCTTAGATCCACAGAAGGCCAGAAGTAGTTATCATGTGGCAAAAAAACTGGTCTCTCGTACAAAGTAATTGGAGTATAAGGGGTGGGCAGAGATGGCCACGGACACAGAATATAGGAGCATGTTAAGTGTTCTGCTACTGAACAGCGTTGATTTGCTCACAACTCCTAAAGATTGCAGTTGGAGACTCCCAGAATTAACAGGCTGAAAACTTGTTATTATTTACTTATCCTGCAGGAAGTCTCCACTTTTAAGGCAAATAAAGAAAAGCTCATGCTTCCTCAGTAAAGTCTCCTTGCAAAAGACAGGCTGATCTCAGTGGTAACTTTAATAAACATTGCATTAACTAAAAAAAAACCCACACACAAACATGTTAAAATACACATTTGCATGCGCATGCACACAGCCTTTGTTTTACTACAGAATCTTTTATACCAAGATTAAAGCACTTAAACATTAATCCTCACAATCTCTCTATCAGCAAAACACATTAAAGTTTCCTTTATCACATGGAGAAACCACAGCTTAGAGAGGTTAAGTCAACTGCCCAAAGCCACAGAGTAAGCTGATGACAGTCTTTCTTATGCACTTTTATGATGAATTTGAAGAGAAATCGGACAAACGCATAGTGCTTTGCAATCCACAGCTATGCACAAAGTCTGCTTTCCGCTTGATATTGAGGAGCAAACACTACGTGGAAAAACTGATACACAGAATAACACATGCATAACTGATCACAAAGCGCAACTGGAGTCTACAAGGAGAACACTGACCTTCTATGTAGGCTGCCTGAAGGCAGTTATCCATACAAAATATATGACTCTGCACATCCAAACAAATAAGCAGAGTAAAACATGCTTTTTAGCTTCTTTGGTTTGAATCTTACCTTTCCACAAGCCACCATCGATAGGGCAAGCTGGTACCAGAGGTGAAATTCATCAAATGCAAACTTCATGGCTCTCTCCAAGCACTGAGAAACAGATGTGGAGAAAAGTGTCAGACTTTTTTTTTTTTTTTTTTGGACATCTTTTTTTGTCAAGACTGCTGCCTTAGCATAGCTCAGCAATCAAGTGAGGGGGGAAAACTTGTTGCGACTAAAGTGTTTTTATTTTTTACTTTTTTAAATAACACCATTTTCCTCTCCTCAATTAATGGACTCTGCTAGTACACAGCATCACTTCAAATCAGGGCCACTTTTTTCAAGTGTCTACATGTAAACTAGTTTACTGTCTAAAACATTTTTGTCTACACTTTTGGCTTGTGCTTCCCTAGGTCTATAGCTATTTCTACTAATCTCCATGTACTATGCTTCCTTTTCACTGCCCTCACCAACAGCTAATAATTGTTATTGAAGAGAGACCTTTCGCTTGCAAAATTGGGTGGAATTTTCAGCAAAAGCCAGGAGGAAGTACCTCAGAAAGCATGACATACTGCCCTCTTCTGCCCAGCGTGATACTGAGGAGGTCGTAGACTGCAGAAGCATCCTGGAGGCTGACAGCTCGGTCGTCCTGCTGGTCAGGGGCACGGCTGATTACTGCATCCCGGTTTGCCTGGGCACAGACACAACTGGGGCATCAGACAAGAGCAAGGCAAGATAACCAACTCCTCCACAGAAAGTCCTACCTGTCCTCCACAGCATATTGTTTAAAGTTTTTTTTTTTTAATCCCGAAATAAGGCAGGCGTTTCCCTACGAAAGTAGACTTATTTGCCTACGTGAGGCAAATTCAGGAAGACAGCTATAAATGCAGAAAGGAATTGCTGAGAATCTCTCATCTTGATTTATTTCACAGAACAAGAGCAATCAGAGCAGACCTACCCACATAAGATTCCCCAATAAGCAGAAAGCCAAGGCCATCCTTGAACCATAATCCTTACTACTACAATTGCCTGCAACTGTGATAACTGCATCCACAGTCGATACACATTTTTGTCTTCTGTGGCTGCTCTTGGTTACTTCCCAGTAGTATGCGTTTCTTTTAATCCTTTCTGCTACTTGCTTTTTATTTTCCAATTTAAGAAGGTTACCTTAGTCACGAGAAAAGCTGATTAAGTTAATGCAATTAGAGCTCTGGTCAACGCAATATCAAACAATTATTTTTAAAATATAAGTATTTATTATGCATAATCTATCACTGCACTGCTTAGTTAGGTCAAATTAAAAGAAGCAATACTTTTGACAGAAAATCATCAGTCTAGCAATTTGCAAGGAACATCCCAATTTTGTCAAGTCCCCAGCCTCCATTTTTCTGAGGAAAAATTGGGAAATCTGGAACCTCAAGAGAAAAGTCCCGCCAATTTCAGAATGCTCGGGACTTCACTCGGACTGCCTAACCTCCGAGAAGGGCAGTGCTCTACGCTGCCGAACAGCAGCGCTGACTGATAGCACAGATACACTGCCCTGGGCTTCCCAGCTGAAAAGGCTGCAACACAAGACATTCACGTCTGGACATCTAAAAGATCAGAAAAATTAGGAGATTGGCAGGCATTTCACCTGGGGCAAAAACAAACAAAAAATCCCTCCTCCCTAAAGCAGGGAGGCTATGAGATTTGTTTCATAATACTTACTATTATAATCTATGTCTATTTCTTTTAATCGCAGAGAGATTTTCTTTTTCCTAAAAAGGTTAAACATGGGAATTAAGTGTAATAAAAATTTCCAGAATCTGTAGCTCTTAAGGCCCACGCATATTTCATTATGATTAAGCTGCAGCTGTTTCACCATGATATTATCTGTGTAATGCCCCAGCTCCAAGCATTCTTCATCACAGTCTCCAGCAGAGACAGCAAACACAATTAGTGACAACTAACGCAATCACAACCAAGAGCTAAATGGCGACTGCAATTAAAGGCAAACTAACAGATCAAGTTCAGTCCAGTGTTTAGATTGCATACAAATAAACTTATACTAACTCCTGTAGCAACAGAAATATTTTCTTTTCCACGTTACTGCAAAAGGTATAATGTGTGATTTAAAAGAAATGGTTCAAAACAATAGGTTGCATGAAAGAATGAAACCAACTTCAAACAGAAAGTCCTGCAATCAGAGCAAAGAAATACAATTCATTTGTCCTTTAAAAAAAAAAAGTGTTCATGCTTTGTTCACGCTTAATCTACGATTGCTCCTATAAAAGAAAGTAAAGAGTTAAAGAAAGACTATATACAAAACAATCCTGAGATTGCTCCTCTCAAAAGAAAGTTAAAGAAAAAGCATATTTAGAGTGATCCCTATTGCTAAGTGAATCCTCCTACGTATATACAATAGCATTAACAAATTTTCTGCACCAGTTACATTGTTATGACAGTAGTTTGTAGAAAATAGCTACTGAGATAGCTCCCCCATGCTCTGTAATCTGATAATCAGCCTCGTATCAGAGTCAGTTACAGTCTGATGCTTTTTTGGGCATCCATCTAGTACCAAACCGATTTTAAAGCTGATGCCTCAGCAAAGATAGAAAATTAATCAGAATTGGTGAGCATTCATTAATTTCTGCTAACAAGTACTGGTACCACATGCACCAACGTGTCCATAACCTGAAACAAGCAGGAAAATGTCACATATTACAAGGATGCAACATGCTAAATTGGACCATCATGCAGAACATACTGTACTTTTCCTAGACACTCAACACTTAACAACATGCTCCTAGGAAGGACTAATAGTCCAACAAAAACACCATAAACCTGCTTATTTTGTTCAAACTTTCAAATCTCAAAGCTACAGCTGGTCTCTATTCTGTCACTGTCTTTCCACTTGCATATGCAGAAGTTGCCATTCAAAGTCATTAAGTCATTTGTATCCCAAGAACTGTTTTTACAGTTATGCAATTACTGACCGTATTTCCAACCGCTTGACTCTGAGCAAGTGGAAGTTCTTGCATTAGCACAGAATTCCAGGTGACAGGGCTATAAGAAAAACCACCAAACAGTGCAAATCTCATAATATATAACTCACTGAACATTAACAAGAACATAGAGTACATTGACTGCAATAACGGCCATCATCCCAAGGCTGAAGGTACCATTTACAACTGTAACAGGAGGGTGGAGGAAGGAAGTCTGAATCACTGTTTTTGGAAATCCACTCAGGAAAAATCAATGTGTTTCTATGGTCTACCTCTCACAAGATGAAGGGTACTATGATCTGGATTATCATTAGCCAACCTCTGTCATTGCCTTTATTTACATTTCTGCTAATTTCAGGGGGGCAGTGAAAGATCCTGACAACTGCTGATAAGTACAGGTGTAAAATAATTGTAGCGCAACTGCAACATGACATACACTGATTCTGTCCAACAGGGAATTTTACATATTGAAGTACACACAAAAATAGAGACAGACAATACCGTGCTTTTTCCCCCCCGTGTAAGCCGTTTTTACTTATGGCATCTACCAACACTCATACATCTTCAGCTGTCTCCAGAAACTAAACCTTTCAGGAGCTAACTTCTCTTTGTCCTCACTTGTTACATTCGTCAATAAAACACGTAGTCATACTCAGGTACTCATTCGTGTTACCATCTAGGCTTACCTGCTTTCAGCTACACAACAGGGAGAGTAACTCCTACTATTATAAGAATTATTTTCCATTAATAGCAAAATTAATTTCACCTGAAAAAGTATTCACAGAATCAGACCTCTGGAGATCATCTAGTCCAACCTCCCTGCTCATGCAAGGTCACCTACAGCAGGTTGCGCAGGATTGTGTCCAGATGGCCTTTGAATATCTCCAAGGATGGAGACTCCACCACCTCTCTGGGCAACCTGGTCCAGTGCTCTGTCACCCTCACAGTCAAGAGGTTTTTCCTCAGGTTCAGACGGAACTGCCTGTGGTTCAGTTTGTGCCCGTTGCCTCTCGTCCTGTCGCTGGGCACCACGGAGAAAAGTCTGGCCCCATCCTCTCGACACCCTCCCTTCAGATACTTGTACACCTTATCAGATCACCTCTCAGTCTTCTCTTCTCCAGGCTCAACAGGCCCAGCTCTCTCGGCCTTTCCTCATGTGAGAGGTGCGCTAGTCCCTTCATCATCTCAGTAGCCCTCTGCTGGACTCTCTCCAGGAGTGCCATGTCTCTCTTGTACTGGGGAGCCCAGCACTGGACACAGTACTCCAGGTGAGGCCTCCCCAGGGCTGAGGAGAGGGGCAGGATCACCTCCCTCCACCTGCTGGCAACACTCTGCCTAATGCAGCCCAGCATACCACTGGCCTTCTTGGCCACAAGGGCACATTTGCTGGCTCACAGTCAAGCTGTTGTCCACCAGCACTCCCAGGTCCTTCTCGGCAGAGCTGCTTCCCAGCAGGTCAGCCCCCAGCCTGTACTGCTGCCTGGGGCTATTCCTCCCCAGGGGCAGGACGCTGCACTTGCCTTTGTTGAACTTCAGGAGGTTCCTCTCTGCCTGTCTCTCCAGCCTGTCCAGGTCCCTCTGAATGGCAGCACAGCCCTCTGGTGTGTCAGCCACTCCTCCCAGTTCAGTACCATCAGCAAACTTGCTGAGAGTGCACTCTGTCCCTTCCTCCAGGTCATTGATGAATACATTGAACAAGACTGGACCCAGGACTGACCCCTGGGGGACACTGCTAGCTTTCCCTTTGGTGAATCTGTGCCGACTACTCCTGATCACCTTCTTGTTCTCCACATGCTTAGTGATGACCTCCAGGATGAGCTGTTCCACTAGCTTTCCAGGGCTGGAGGGGAGGCTGACAGGCCTGTAGTTTCCTGGCTCCTCCTTCTAGCTCTTTTTGAAGACTGCAGAGCCATTGGCTTTCTTCCAGTCCTTTGGCACTGGAATTGCCTACTGCATAATACAATAAAACCAACACCACCTCATTGCAGAAAGCAGTCTTAAGAACTGGATTTCTGACCCCACTATTTATCTTTTGGGAAAAGTTCCCTTTGGTATTCACAGAAGACTGAATTGTATACATCACCAAATACACCAAATACATTGCCAGAGAGAAATTTCATTTTACATGTGAGAACGCAAACATAAGCTATCAACATTTTTTCCATACTTTTGTGTTTCTATTCTTTCAGGCCACTAATTTTTCTGAACATAAATGCAAAAAGGGCTATTTCTAGAATACTGGTCTCCCAAGAGTACATCAATAACGTAAGTAGCAATTCCTAATTTGTCCCATTGCGTTATTTCTTCCTCCTTTTCAACTATTAAGTAGCATCAAAATATAGTGACAAATACTTTTGCAACACTCCCAATGTGACTTTTCCCTTTAAGCTGTTACCATTGTTAAATGGACATACCTTATTTGTACACTAGTGGGACTGAGAAATGATGATGATTCACACAGTCATTAAAAAAGAGAACCTCTGTTCAAGGCCTATTGTTTGGGACAGACAAGATCACTAATATTACCAACAGGCTTCAGCATCAGGAGTTAGCATAACCTGCATTACACAGAAAAAATATACAGCTAACTCCCCTTTGAGTATTCTTAAGTAATGAAGCAACCCAGAAACGCATCACACTTCATGTTTTGGGATGTATTAGACAACCAAGTGGCTCTGCACAGAGGTGGGCCAGACATAACTGCCCCTATTCTGGGAAGTAGGACACAGCCTGCAGTCTGTCCCACCAAGCAGCACACAGGACCGTGAGTGCCTTCATTCAGCCCTCTGCCACCCCTTGCCCAGCCAGGAGACACAGCCTGCCTGCAGGTGGCACGCACCCAGAAGGCTCCAGCACAGGCTGCTGGCCCCGAGCCGACCCATGGCCATGCAGAGCCATACTGCCGTCCATCTCCTGCTGGCTCTCAAGAGCAGGAAAGATGCCTGCCTTTACCTAGTCCTGTAACACAACTAACAGCCCTGCTGAACTACTTATAGCTTATGCCTTCACATCTGTATGTATATGATATACTTACCTGCAAATTAGATAAGCCATCTATCCATGGAGAATTCACTGTACATCACTGACACTCCTATGCCAGTCACATGACAATTACAGCTTATTTATGGCACATTACATGTATCTGGAGAAAGGAAAAGAGCTGCAGCAAATCCAAACAGCCACTACTTCAGCAGTTATTAAGTATGCAGTTACACAGCAGAAAATTAAAATTCTACCACAGCACAGAGATGTGCTTCTTAATACAGCATCAGGCAATCAAATGAATTAGAATAGAGCATATTCCATGCAGCAGCCCTTTCTCAAAGCAGTAAGTTATGAAGTATCTTTAATTGCTCACTTTTAAACATGATACCTCCTCCCCCCCTTTTTTTTTTTTTTTGAGGAAAGCTATTAAAATCTTTAATGAGGGCCTACTGCCTGTCTCCTAATTCACAAGCACTCTAATGTTCAACTTGTGCTTTTTCATAATGGACATAACTGCCACATCCACAGCAACCCATGTATACTGTAAGGTAGCATGTTTTATACAGTGTACTGTAATCATGTAATTGGTGTGGTTCAATACTAACATTAAGAGAGGAAAAACAAGTTTCATGTATGTAAGATCGACAACAAGTCTTGAAATCATGCAATTCACACCTGTACTGCTAAGGGCTGGGAAATATTTAGCCCATATCCTTACGTCCTCCAGTCTCCCAGTTGTTTTGCCTGTACTGCCAGTGAAATGAATAAGGTCTTTGCAATGGCATAGATCCAGTCACACAAGAGGCTACAGGCTTTTCATCTAAGTTGCTGGCAGTCTCTACTCAGCACTTGAAGGCTCCCCTCACTAATATACACACAGAAAATACTGAGGGCTGACTGCTTTGCTGCTATGAAAACGGGAAGCAGGTGAAACAGGTAGGAAATATACTCCTGACCACTCCCAAAACTGCTCTTACAGATCACAACTGGTTCCGTTTCAGGCCAGAAACGCAGAACGTGAAAGTGTGTGGCATCTGTCTCATTTCTGGTAGGCCAGAACTCACAAATTACTCATACCTCATTTAGATATCTCAGCAAAACAGCTGAGAGATACAAAGGGGCTGGAAGGCCGGATACCTCTCTCACCTCCAGCTCAAACGCAGCAGAGCATGGCAAAGGCTTCTGTTTGTGTCAGCAGCACCTCGCTTAGAACGAGGAAGCGACTCTGCTTCTGTGGACATCAAGGCAGCACAACAAATTCATGAAACTAAAGCAAATAAGCAAGCCATGTCCTCAAAAGAAACCGCTGCCTGTCTAACCTACTGAGGGTTTGCCCCACAAGATAGAGTATTAATTCTAAATCTTATTACTTTTCCTTCTTTCCCTCACAGTGAACACTTTCTTTTGCACCAAACGCTCAGTAGTTTCCACACAACAGAATTAGAAAGATATCTGCTAGAAGGTGCTGGAGAACTACAACCCAAATAAACACAAAATATTGGGTATTTTCCACTCCTGCAATATAGCCAGTTTGCAAAAAGGTATCAGATACTTGAGTTATCCTTGAAAAGTTAACAGCATGTGAATACTCCAAGTTTTTTCCCCTTTGTTCTGGCATTTGGTAGTAGAAAATGATTATCGTCTCTTTCATGAGGTATATTTTAGTGGCTCCTATTGTAGCAGAACAATTCTAGAAGCATCACTGAAAACCAAACAGACCCATTCCCCTCACTCCCCCCCCCCCCCCCCCCCCCCGGCCAGAAGCAACAAAAACAAAACCACCACACAAAAGGAAGAGGGGAGGGAGGAAGTAATGTAACAAGCAGAGTAAAACAGGTATATGGGTACTGCCTTGGGAACCAAGTCAAATATTTTCCATCAGCAAACTTTATAAATAAAGTTGTTATCTTTCGAGTATTTGGTTCCTCCTTGCAAGTTTGGAAATGAGATTCACTAGTGCAAAGTAGAGGGGAAAAAATATCTCTACTCTATCACAGAAACCCAGGTTAGAACCATTTATTCAAGAGGAAACCAATAGAGGTGATGTATTTGCCACTGGAAACATCCTGCAGTCCGTCATCACCTTTGCAGGCCTGAAAAGCATAACTTTGCCTTGCAGACCAGTTATGGAGACAATTGGGCTTGCTATTCGAAGAGCAACACAACAGTTTGCCTAGATCAAGGCAGGAACCTACAGAACAGGCAACACTGTTCCCAGTCATCTTTTCAGCTACCATCATCTAATAACCCTCAAAAAAATACTTTTGAAGGTTGTCTAGTTGTATCATCGCTAGGCTTAGTCTTATTGAAAAAACAAAAACAAAAAGACTTACAAAAGCAACACAAGACTCTTCCTCCACAACCCATTTGTTGGGCAGCAGGATCTTATACAGTTTGGAACTGTAGAGGTGACAAAGTTTTAATAATTTGTGTATTTAAAAATAGATGGGTTGAATCTTGTTCTGTTAAAAGCAGTCTCACAACCATGAGTTTGCTCTCATTAGCAAAAAGAGTAGAGCAAGTCCTAGTATCTTACTTCCCCTTCACCATCTGTTCTATGCTCTCAGGCTCTAAGGTCAAATCGCCTTTAGGGATTCAATCAAATCAGAGATAAGATAGGGATGACATTTCTAATCTTTGTTGCACAGGCACAGAATTTCTTAGTTTCGGACACAGGAAGCTTCATTTTCAGTATGACTGAAGTGACAGAGCCAAAAAAACAAAAACAAACAAGAACGGTGTTACCTGATGTTTGGTGCATCCATACCAGCCAGAACTCTCAGCTTTAAGAGCCACCATTGACAAGGGTGGAATAAAGGAATTCTAGACTGTACTTTCGACCTCAGACTGAAGAACGAAAGATTTCTAAACGTAAATAACGAACTTCACTCTTTTGTGTTTACTTTTGAGGTAAAAAACAACAGAAAGTGTTCCATTGCAGGCTCTGAGAAACTTCTGACTGATTAAAAGCGGCAGTGCAGTCTACTCAGACCAGTCCTGAGAATGGTTATTAAAACAAACAAAACTGCAATTAAGGATAAGTCCTGTCAAACCTCCCCTGCCTACTCCCAGCAGCGCAAAGCGCCCAGAATCACTGGTAGCAGAACTAGTGCTGTTCCCACTAGCACCATGATGCAGAGAAACTACGTCCCAGCCGGCCACATACAATGGACCATTGTTTTTGATGGGTTAAATGCAATAAGGAACAGGACTGTTACTCTGTATCTGTTACTCTGTAGATGAGAATCTAGCCATGAGCCCTCAAAACTCCCTAAACACAACCTTGACTGTGGTAATCTACAGGCTGCCTGATTCGTTTCACTAGATTCCTTCATGAGGACTCTATAGCCAACCATGGTAACTAAATAACAGCTGGCATTAAGGAGGAGCACTTGCCAAACTCAACAACTGGGATGCTTCTCATTGTTTATTGAGATGCCTTAGCTTATGAAAATAGGTTCCCATTTTTAACACGATGGAAAGAATATAGAAAATAACTCTGTAGACTGCCAAGAGAAAACAGGTCCTGTTTAATATGAACCTAGAGATGCATTTTTAAAGCTACAAAAGAAGTCTACTATGCTATCTGGCCACTTGAAAAAAAAAAAACAAACACTCTTATGTACTTCGGCTCAGAGGCAGAGTCAGTGAAATAGTAAAGGAATCCTTTAATTACCATTTTAGAAGATATTCTTACTTTATTCCCCCTGAAACATGAAAAGTGGCTCCCTTTAAATGCAAGGGAAAGGGGGGGCAAAAAGAAAAATCAAGGCAGCTTCACAAGGCAGAATCCAGCTTCACCAAGAATCAGAGAAGGTTTGCTGCAACATGGGGTCAAGCTCCCCACGCTTTCAATGATTTCTCTTGTCCTCTTCCCCCTTTTAGGAAGGGTTCCGGTAACCCCAGTGACATCGTCTGGGGGAATCACACGCATGCTGAGGAAGCAGACAGTAGCTTCACCTTAGGAAGGCAAGTCAAAGCGAGGAGCATAATGAATCTTAGTTGGTACAGCAAACACCATAGCACTGATCTACTCCCTCCATGGATTGCTGGGGGGCACAGGGTAAGCATTTGAGTTGTATATTTCTTCAAAAAGCTGCTATGCCCCGCTATCTCCTTTTCCTGTGTTCATCAAATTTCCCACATTTTTGCTTTGTGGTTCTTTGATGATACTCTTTGCCCAGCACATCTTTGCTCTGCTTGTCCCTCATGTGCAGAGAGTTCTTCCGTATGCCCCCCATCCCAATTTTGCTCCACTTCAGCTCCCTTTGGAGTGGCAAAAGTCAGAAATATGCATGTAGAGCAGATGTTTTGACTTACAGTCCAGCAAGAGACTACGCTATGGTTGCTCTTCTGTCTTGCTAAAAAAGTCACACCCAAAAAGCCACTGTTGTGGTGAGTAGACGGCAGTGAGGGGACAGAGCAATCAAAGAGCCAGAGAAGCTGGATAGTTCCCAGTAAGTCAACCTAACTGTATACTTTCGTTTAATTTTAAGGGAGTTCATTATTGTAAATATTGAACGAGTACCTAATCCAGTCCAATTCTAGGAATATTGGCTATGTTGCTTACTGGCCTACAGAAATATATTGTTATTACTTGCCACTGATATTCTCTCCAGGATGGAATATATGTATTAATTCAATTGTTAACATTACATCATGAGGGAGACCTGAACTGTAAGTCTGGTTCTAGTTCAACTTTTTTTTTTTTTTTTAATTTGCTGGAAGATATGGAAAACAAAACAAAACTCCAAACAAATGACAAAGCCATACATGAGAAAACTCACTAGCCTACAACAAAGCTGTCATGGAAGAGATCTCTCATTATGTCATGAGCCAAGCAAAATTTCTACTTCTTGGTACTGTAACGACAGAACTACAGGCAAATGTTTATAGATTGCAAATACATTTGAGAATCAGATTGCTCCCTCTATTCCTTCACCTAGAAAACACTCCTGTTGCAGCTGTATTTCTATACACTTGTCTTGTATTTTCATCAACACACACTCATGGCAAGCCTAATGCCAAAAAAACAATGCTAACACAAGAGGAAGGCTCAGATGTTTATTACCCAAAACCCAGAAAAGTCACGTATGGTTCCTGCAGCACTTCACTCTAAGATCTTTGATTATTTATTGCTTTCTGTGTGGCAGATCAAAATGCCTTGCATTTACCTCCAGAAAGTTCCTATACACAGGAGATAGCAATAAAGCAAGCACAAGCATACTTATTTAACCTTGAAGTGAGCACAGCAGTCCAGATCCTATCAACAACATTTTTATGCTGCTTCTTCCATAACACAGTTATGAGACCAGTTTGCTATTTTCCCTATTTTATCCAATAGCATGTAAAACTTAATCCCCTCAGCAGAGCAAGACTGTAGCATTCAAGGTCCCATAAGGTCTTTCAGACTGGGAGTCCAGCGCTGGAGAAGGCTGGAGCAGTCAGTGCTGTCACTGCTCCAGATCCCTGACCATCCTCCTGCTCAGATCAGCTCTGCCAATCTATGCAGATACAAGCTCTTCTGATTTTAACTGGAACTCTAACACTGCCTGTGATATTCTAAGGGCCCCGCCTCCCAGAGACCAGGAAATACACTGAATTCTCCTCTCCACTTCCAATTACAAAAAGACCTTCTAACTGCAGAGAAGCCCTTGAAAACTTGAAGCAAGCGTACTGCAGCAGCTTAAAGCAGAAAGCCAAAAAAGGCACAGAGTATAATAATGCTCAAAGAATGTGATTAAGTCAATGTAATGTTTTAGAGGGTTTTGCCGCCTCATCCTCTTCGCTAATTCTAAAGGCAAACTATATTAAGATTGCTAAGTTCTTCAGAATTTGAGGTAAGGAAGAAGCCTTGAGCCAGAGAAGACGAGAGACAAATTGAGAGAAGCCAAAAATAAAAAAGGAAAGTTTGTATTTGCATGACGTCCTCTTTCACCTTGCCCGAAAGCTGTCTGCAAGCTCTTCAGTAAGAGGGTCATTGATGCTCTGAGATCTTAAAACTTCACTTTGACTACAAACAACTATCTAGGATTTAAAGTAAAATAACATTCCTTACACATTTTCAGATAAGACTCCTTACAGTTTTACTATACATTTGCATCTTCTCAGAAGATGGAAGGTGCCAAAGGTTACTTTGTAGTTTCCATACAAGTGTTCTTCCCCTCCTTTTTCCACTCCTCTCAGAGAGATTACTTGGCAATTGATGTTATAAATGGAAGAAGTCTAGTCATCTTAGTATAGTCCATTATGAATGTTTCTGCATGTGACAAGACCCTCTATCATCAGCCCCAGAAATAGCAAAGGCCACTGAGAACTGAAACCGCTAAAACGCTGCAGATTAAGGACCATTAACAGGTTGTTGTACTCTGCAAACGCCAAATAGCAGGTACCACCATCATGCCTGGCATTAGGCAAGGTTCCCAGTTCCTCCCATTCTTGATCTACCAATCCACAGAGGTGTTTTGAACAGTAACACCTCTCTACTGACAGTCTATCTGGATACTGCATGCAGCTATGGTGAACACAGACATTTCCCCTTACAGAGCTAAATCTCAAAAGGTTCAGAGCGTCCTGGCCAAATTCACCAAGGCGAGGTACGCATGTATTTCAACTTAAGCACATCAGTCCTAGCAAAGACAACAGGACCGCTGTGGTGCTTAAAATTAAGTACATATTTGAGAGGCTGACTAGGCCAAACTGAAACAAGCGGTACGCTAAGGGATCAGTCCTGAATAATTTCATCATGTTCACAGAGAGAGATGCATTAAGAGTTTAGTACACTTGTACTCGCTCACTATTCATTCTTAGGTCATTAAAAACATACAGCTTATTTCATTCTGAATTCTACGTTTCTTGGTAAGAAACATTTTCACCTTTCAAAAAAACCAAAAGTATTCTATTGTACTGTTTCTGTAAGAAGCTATTCACATTGTAACAGCTATCAGACAGAATACCAATAGCACTGCCATATCTGAAGGAAAAAAATAAAAACTTTTAGGAGTGTAATAAATAGATGACGAAAGATTGCAGCATAGGATTACATACAAATAATCTTAACGGATATATTTCCCTTTTTGTCTTTAAAAAAAATATGTTCTGTGTTCAGAAGCAGAAAGGAGCTTTTTAATTAATTTAACGCTTTTTTGTTACAAGTAATGGAATTATTTATAAGCAGAAGACATGCAGAAAGAATGTATGTGGGTGTTCAGAGAGAAAACTTCCCCCCTGCTTAAGGCCCTACAAACAGTTTCAGAAATGCAACAGAAATAGGGGGAAAAAAAATACATACATACGTATGTATGTATGTATGTATGTACACACACACGCTCTTCTTAACATTTCCCATAACCGTTCATTGAAGTTCCATTTAGTAAAAGTGGTACCACTAATAAGGAAGAAATAGCATTTCCTGTCCTGCAGCTGACTGTTTCTGGCTATCTAGGGAAGATTTTGCAAACATGTGGATTCTTTGTACTTTGCAAAAGCCTTTCAGAAGACTCGACAGGGAAATGCTAGATATTCCTTTGTCCCATTATTACTACAAATTCATTTTTAGCTTACCATAGATTCACTGATTAAGAGAAGAAGAAGAGCCTCTTCTACGTTGTCTTGAGGGCAGTACAGGCTGAAAGACAGAACATGTTTTTTGAAGGTCAAGAATTATCCTATCAGACTCTTTTTCATTTCACAGCAGCAGCAGTAACTTGAAACATCTCATGCATGATTCATTCGCTAGGCAATAGCTTCTTTTGCAGGTTCACACAATTAAAAGCTCTGCAACATATCCTAGATGAGCTGTTCTGAACCATAAATGGATTATTTCCATTTCACAGCAAAGACAGCTATTTGGTTGGATTTTCTTCCTTCCTGTGGGGGGGGGGGGGAAACAAAAAACAAAAAACAAAACAAACACTCCAGGTTTAATGTTTTATTTTTGTGGTAGGCCTTTTGATGAGAAGTTAAAAGGAAAACAAAACAACTACATGAATCAGTGACATAATCAGCAGTATCAAAGAGTGTTCAAATACACTTCCTCCTGCCAACAAACCAAAATAAAAAAGAACACATACTTATCTCCTGTGTATAGCTGGGGCCTCCGACAAAGAAGATTGCTAACATAAGACTGATCTTCCTTGTTCATGAACTCAGGAAGAGGATCAGATAAAGGGCTCCAGTAACAGTCTTCGCTTAAGGAATGGAGAAGCACTTGGGCTAGCTGCTTGGCTGCAGTCTAAAGATCAGTAAACAACACAGGAAAAAGAGATATCATTGAAGCCTTCTCACACATGTGATCGACCCCTCCCCACTTCACACCTTGGGAAGCAGATGTGCCAACAACAGTACAGAACCACTCTTCAGAGAGACGGAATAGCTAAAACTGCTGATAAAAATAAAAAATAAAAGTCAACAGCACTCACAGTTGCTTCCCCCCTCTGGAAAGGCCAGCCTTCTGCATTTACATAGTCTTACTGAGATGTAGTAGGGAAAAAAAATACATATATACAACACACACACACACACATTTATCAATACGAAAAAGGCCTGAGAGCAGGGGACACAGTAGCAAACGCAGACAAGTGATCACTACATGGACAGCTGAAGCTATTGCACAAAGGTTACTACATTAGAGTATGATGGCACTCTGTTACTTTCTCAGGATCAGAGTTTTGCATGCAAGTCTCAGTCCAGAGGCTACTTTTTAAATCTTCGGCTTAAAAGACCAACCATCTAGCTGTGAGCGTCTCTCTTCCTGCAGTCTTTTATAGTTTCATCTCAGCATTGCTTCTCTTCTCTTTTTACTGCAATAACGGATGAACAAGAGGGTGAGAAGCCTTACGCCCCTTCTTGGTCAATGAGCGGCCAAGGGTCCTTGAATACCTGCTTTCCAGCTCATATCCATAACGTAAAGCTGGCAAGCTTGGCCCAAAGGAGGCAAGTTAACTTGCCTCTGTGAAACTATCTTTGGCACTTGTCCTTGTTTAGGCACAATGAGTAGACACGCATGCAAATGTACACAGAGAACTCACATGGACGGTACCTTCTGGGAATTCTGAAACGCACACCACTCTACCGTAAACTAAATATAGCACAGAACAGAGGTAAGCAAACTTTCTGTCCTAATACTTACTATTTCTGAACTCCCCTTTTGACCACTCTACTTTATTCACAATTTACACTTGGAGAACTATATACACCCACTGCAAGAAAAACTACACATAAAAGATGTGGCATGAGGCCACTAGAAGTGACTTTTCTTTTAAAACCAGGGTAGGTATGATGGATAAACTCGGGACATCACTTGAGGTGTGACATCTATAGGACCAACTAAATCATACTGAGGTTAAAGAAAGTTCCTGTTAGTAGATTCAGAAATAATAACTACTGCTGATGCAAACTATTTTCATCTACCTCTTCATACAGGAGGTCACCGAGTTAGTATAAAATGCAACTACAGTAGCGTGCGTTGTTTCTTAAATACCAGAAAGTGAAGTTTCATTGATGCACCTAGCAAATGGCAAACTGTTTTAAATGTCTGGTGGT
This sequence comes from Struthio camelus, assembly GCF_040807025.1. Classification (NCBI taxonomy): domain Eukaryota; kingdom Metazoa; phylum Chordata; class Aves; order Struthioniformes; family Struthionidae; genus Struthio; species Struthio camelus. The sequence goes on from NC_090944.1 coordinate 108,395,046, forward strand.
GCCTCAAAGAAATAGTCTAACACACAAGTCCCTGGAAACCTCAATACCCCCGTATACTCCTACGGACAAGTTACAGAAAGTCTTCTGTTTTTAACTACGCTTTTCTATGCTTTTTATAGCAAGTAACCATGAACAAAACGGCCTTGGGCACTGCAACATTAGCCAATATCATTTTAGCATCTCAGTGTGTAATTATTGAGTCAGTTTTACCCTGAGGAGCCAACTCTTCTATTTCTTTTTCAACAGCCTTGGAGAGAAGGGGAAAAAAGTGCCAGTAATAGAAAGATCTCTACTGGTTTGCACAGAATTAAGAGTACAATTTGGGATCAGCCTTTCAAGACAGCCACCAAATAGTTTTAGTGCCTTTGACTTTAACATACATTTTAACATGGTAGCTCTGTAAATTAGCTTCACTCTTGTTCTGAATAAGACTGAACAAACCAGGATAGGCCAAGACTCCAATTTATGTTATTACTGCCTTTGGCTAAAAAAAGGCATCATTATGCTTGGAGTACACTGTGATCCTACAAACGAGAAAAAAAAAATTGTGTTTCACTTTCATGCTTGAAAAACTTGTTTAATTAAGCACATTCCTCCCTTTGCCCTCTTGACAGCTCTTTAAAAATAAATAAGTAAATGAAAATACAACTTTCAGTAAAATGGAAATGCCAGGAAAAGCTATTGGATGCACACGTCCAAATTTCCCCTTAGGGGTCAATCCCCCCAGGGGTGTTGCACAGCTCTCCCTAACAGCACAGGAGCATTCGTGTGCCACTTCTGTCATGGTACAGGAATAGCAGATGGTTACACTCATTTCAGCACAATAAAACAGGCGAGCAAGAAATTCCCCTGGGCCTCGATTTTGATCTGGAAGAGGACGTGACTAAGCGTGACAGTTATTTAAGTTACCTTTTCTAATTCCCTGCACAAGCTTCCACATGCATCTGCATATAAGGTGATCTCAAAGCAACAAGAAAAATCACCTTCAGCACAGAAGTCCCAACAAAATACAGTAAAGTGAGAGGTGTGAAAAACCAGGCAAAAAAAAACCCACCCAACATACCTTTTCTGTTTGCTCACTCATTTTAGCCCCGGATTTGCATATGAGCTAGACACACACAGGTCCGTCCATCCACTGGAACGGCATTCTCCATCTCCAAAATGCTATGCATAACCATGCCTACCTCCTTCTCAGAGCTTCTCTGGGACTACATAAGCCACAAACAAAGCTGAACCAAGCACAAAAGTTGATATACGAATATCAATGCTTTTCAGGTTGCAAAGTTTCCATTTACGTTCTTAAGACGGTGCATTCTCTGCACTGCTGATTTTGTCACATGAGTAGCTTCAGGACAAGATCTCTTTAATGGATCTTCCCTGTCTCCTCTTTAAGGTCTAAGCAGTTAAATAGGCAGAGAAATAACTTTCTCCATGACTTCTTTGCCGCAAGCACTCAGAACAACAGGATGTAGAATGCTAAAGCCCTCCACCCTCCCCACCCCAAAAAAGAAAAAAAAAAAATTCTGTACTGCACTGTATTGAAGGGACTTTTACAGGAGAACGCTGAAGCACTTCAGTTGAAATAAAACATGCAGTTTGTTGCAAGAGACAGAAGTGCTTAGTGCTGCTACATGCTAATATGAAAAGGTGTGCATGCATGAGAGAAAAAAGATATTATCACCTGGAGACAGCAATGACAGATTGAATACACCCCCCCCCCCCCCTTCCTACCACGGCTAGAAAACATACTGGAAAAAAAACAACAACGCTTTCAACAGAAAGTGACCCACACGTCCAGGTCTGAAGGCTCAGAGGTTTCAATTGGACAGCTCTTTGAATTAGGTGCATCCCTATGCACTTCACTCCCAGGAGACTAACACATGCATCAGTCAAGGGAGGAAAAATAAATTTGTGTCCTACTGCAACGATTAAGAAACAGAGAGAACTCCTGTATAGCTGATTACACCACCTTCCCATCTCCCATTCCTCTTACCATTTTGAAGGTCTGAGTAGCTTTTGTTTCCACAGTCCGTAATACTTCTCGCAGGCTCCTCATTCCTTTCACAATATTTCTAAGGGGAAGGCACAAAAACAAAAGAATTAAAGAAAGCACATTTGAGACAAAACATTTTTATGATGAGCCAAAGCTGGACAACAAACTTGACATTCAAATAAACCAACAAAACATAATCACCCCAATACTGGGTATGCAGCAGCAAGACAAGTCACTCAGAGGCACTGATAGGACAATGGCACCGAGTGAGGCAGCGACTGTAGCATGCCTACTCCAGATGGCTTCCTAGGAGAAGATTACATTCACATTTGAGGAACAGAGGGGACATTTGGAAGCCTTTCATAGTTCATATTTATAAAGCAGATGCTTCTTCTTAAAAGCATCCACTTCTGCTCTTCATACATACAGACTGTACTTGTTTGACTTATCCTGAGCTCATGCGATGCTTTTAAGTGACAATTCCTTTTAGGTGGTGCTTAAATGCTTTGTGCCTGGTGGTCCAGACACATGATGAAATTACAGCACTTTAAGTAGTTTACTATCAGCCAGCTGAGTTGTAGTAACTGTCTGCAAGTACAGCTTAACCTGCAATGAAAAAGGGTTAAGCTAAAAAGCACATTAATTTGCATACCCCATGAGCGGTTAAAAGCAGCCTAGTTGTCAAATGGTATCTGAATCGTATGCCTGAGCACTAAAAGAGGTGAGGACAGGAAAAATTAAACACTGAACAGACTGGGTAACACACTTGCAGCCTGTAAGCTCTTCCAGCATAGAAGACCTGGCCCTTAACTAGGGTAGCTATGAAAGGGTTTAGCTCATTTTCACTGATAGCTTGTATTTCTTTGGGCAATTTCCCCCTATCAGAAAAGCTCTGTTGCAGTGAAATGACGACAATCAGATAGGGAGTTGTACTGGTACACTAACTGTCATTTCACCTTATTCCAGGAAGGCTTCCTATATAGGCAAAAATCTAGATTTCATTAAAAAAGCCACAGGCAATGATAAACATTTCCATGAATCTGATTACATTTTGAAAATAATCAGGACAGATTGTGCTCATTCCCACTTTCACGTGTTCTAAACATATTCCAAAGTTAACGGCAAACATTTGAAGAAACAACAAAAAATAACTATTTTTCAGGAAAAACTAAGTTTATAAAGCTTACCATGAGTACTGGCTACATAAAAATGTCATCTTAATACTTATGGTCACCAAGTCACAGAACGCAAACGTGTGTGGCCTTACTTCCAACCAAGACTAGTCACAAAATTATGAACTTTGAATATAGAATTCTCACAATTACTTTAGTCATGGATAATCTACAGACAAACAACAAAAAAGAAAGAAAATCACTGGAGATTTGCCCCTCCAGGGGAGGGGAAAAAAAAAAAAAAGTCGCTGTCATTTTTTTCTTCCATTTGATCCTAAGTACTTTAGGTTTATTAAGGATAAAAAGCTCGAGGAAGTTTTTGTAAGTAACTTGGACTTCAATGTTTGAGCACGCTCCAGTTAGAGGACAAAGACCTTAAATGCAGTTTAGGGGATAAAAGACAGATTTTTTTTACCCAACACACGCAATTATGGACCTTAAACTGAGGAAAGCAATTACACATATTAACCACATGGTTATCTTTATGCACATGAGTAGTCACACTGAAGCGACCAGAACTGTTCACACACTCGGAATATTTCAACTTCCACTATCTGGCAATAAAACAAGAAATTTCCCCAAATAAACAAAAATCAGCTCCCCAGTTACTCCCCTCAGTTACTTAAAGATACTGTCATTTCCTATGCTTCCTTGGGCTGCATAAGAGGCTGGAAAGAACAGTTATGCTGTAGTATTGTCCTACAACATTTTCAAAAGCCAAGTATGTTCAGATTGCTTGTGATGGTATTTGTCTTGATAAGGTGTTGATGAATGCCATTCACTAGTGTCAGAAAGAGGATCAGCGGCCATTTGCAAAGTCAATTAATTCCACGTTTCGCACAGTACATAGAGATGAAAAACCTAAAGACACTCTGGCCGGGGTGGGCGGGGGGGGTTGTCCCCTGAGTACTAGTGGATCATTTCAGTTACACTTTCTAGACAAGGCCATAAACTGAGCTAAGCTCCATAGAAGAAACACCTTGCTCTACAAGGAAGGGGAAAGGAAAAGGAGGGAAATAAGACACACTAAACTGAATGAAACAAACAGCAAGTTGCTGCCCTTCCACAACTAGTCAGGGTTGAAATAAGAGCCACATGCCAAATGCCCGGGCACATCTTCAAAGGAAGGTAGCAAGACAAAACTGGCAACCCAGGAGCAGCACCCACCACTCCATACTTCCCAGGCAGGTGCAGACACTGCCATGTTCTCTCAGCCAGCCCCTGCTCCTGGCACTGAGCACCTGGACAGTCCGAAACACGCACAGCATTTGACAAAAAACACGATTCCATAGGACCGAGGATTTGGTTTGACAGCTTTTTATTTTGAACTTCACGGAACGTTATTGAGCCATGATAGGAGACAGAGCACACCTCCAGCAGCCCGCAAACAAACCTCGCTACGCCCCAGTGTTCCAAGCCAGGAAACCACCTGAGCACACATTCCATTTTGAATTGTTCTGCTCATAACAATAAGGGACTGTTCTTAAGTTAAGGACGCACTTAAAGAGATTTTTGAAAACGTGACCTAAAGATGACGACAAAAAGAAAAGCACAAGAACAGTGGTGGTTTGAACAGAAATAAGCTGTAGGTGAACATATATGACCGTTGGCAACCTGTGCTGAATCCATTTGACCTTGTCTAGATCTGAAACTAAGCAATCTTGAGCCTCCCTAGGACTTGGATAGAGGTCTATGTGGAGATTCCAGGTACAGCAGGTGGAAATCAGGGCATTATAAGCAGAGATTCGACCACAGAAATCAAATGAGTTGAAAGACTCCATATGGCCCTGTTGCACTGCTAAGATGCCAGAGAAAGAAACGAGGAAAAAACAAGAGGAGAAAAAACACTGGGTTTATTAAATAAATCACCTTGATTTTAGCCACAAAGGTGACCAAAAAAGCATTTGAAAAACCATGATAAAATGTGTCTTAGGATTCAATTACAGCCTATTAATAAAGAGGAACAGGGAAAATTGCAGGTGCAAACTGTGACATCAGGGAGCACCTTGGCTTGAGAACCTGTTTTGGTTGTAGAAGTACCCTATTAGTACAGGGTAATTAATTAACAGTCAAAACAGTCATATCACATTTCAGTCATATCATTTGATTAACATTATATTTCTAATTTCAAAATATAGGAAGATAAAGAAACATACTTTTTTTTTTTTAAAAAACAAATTACCAGACAAATATTGGCAATGAACCAAAGCGGACCCTAGAAACACAGGTCTGCGGAGACTGGCATGAGGAGATCAAGTTCTTAACCCCTGTTCATTAGCTGTGAAAACAGGTGGCCTCTAACAGATGAAACAGATCATCCTGAGATGACTGCCTGACAAACAGTTTGCAACTCTGCCTCTCCAGAGGAAAGATGTACCTCGACCGCACAGCCAGCAGCAGCATCATTGCCTTTACACAGCTCCCTTTGCATTTCTGCATCTCTATCAACTTTCTTAAAAAAAAAAAATTATGCTCTCTCCTTGAACAGCTGTTCATGTATAGGCACAAAACACATCTAAAGAAGTAGACCTCAGATTGCTATGAATGGTGATACAATACAAGTCAGATAACTGTACCAACATGCATTAGAGTTTCCTGATGGCAGCCTAACAGAAGTGAGGCTCTCAAAAAGACAAAGTTTAGTGCTTATCTAGACCCAGCCAGGAGTAAGACTCGCTCCCAAACTATCAGCTGCATTGTCCCAGATAAGTGCTAGCTTGTGAGGACTGAAGAAGGGATAAATGGCACAGGGAATCTGGCAAAAAAAGACCATGCAGGTTGCTCAGAATAGGAGAATAGTCTGGCAGAGATCATCCTGCCTGCCTGCCTGCCTGGTTCAATAGACTATAAAGTAACACATAAGCAGAGTTGCTCTTTTAAAGCGTCCTTTGAAGCCTGCAAGATTTCAAAACGGAAAGGGAGGATGCTAGCCAACTGACAGGGAGAAGGAAGAGAAAGAAGCAGCATTGCATGAGCTCTCCTTAGTATGCATTTTCATCAGGGGTTTCCAGTGTAAATCAGGTCCCTAACTTGAGAGACCATAAAGAAGCCTGATATCTTTTAAACCTTAATATTTGTTTTTCATAAAGTCAATTTCTTCAGAAGTGTCCCAAGCAGAGCTTCCAAAACTATTTTCTCTGGAAAGCCCTGACTTTTCTCTCCTGCCTGTGAAACACCATACCTACTTCAAATGCCATTAAACAGCAGCAACACAGGTGAATTCTATTTGCCCCAAGAGACTAAGAGCACTTTGACCAAAGCTCCCCTAACAGTATAAGGTAACAACACCTGTTCAATATTCTGCAATGAAAGGCTGCTGCAGATGACCCTAATCTCCAGACATTCACATGGGGGGGGGCAGGAGGAGGTCAACAAACCCACAAACCCAGTGCAGATGCTAACATGAAAGACAGCAGGCTGCTTCCTACAGTAAAGGCAGTATTCACCTGCCTACGTTCTGCACCCACAGCAGCAACACTGCTCACTGAAAGAATAAAAGAAAGCTTTTTTGTGGTGCAGCAGGGCAAACAATCGCAGACTTGCCTTCAGCAACACAGTATTTTTAAGTAAATGTGTATCCACAGCGATGGGGATTTCCACAGTCGCAAGACTTGCTGGTCCTTACCGCTGGCTCCTTAACGTCTGAAGAGAAGGGACCTTTGTTCTGGATGGTTGCATAGGCAGGGGGTGGAGTGCCTTCTTTTCACTGTAAATTTTAAGATGCATTTAAAAACATATCCCCAACCATGCTCTGAAAGGTTGCCAGCAGGCACAAACACAAAGCCAGGAGAGAACACACATCCCTCAGTTCATGTGCCTGACATCAGCTTTCCTAAAAGGAATAAAGCACTCCCAATTTCTCTGTACACACATGCCACCAGAAGGAATATCCCATCTTGTAGGGCCTCCCTCTGTCAGCTTGGGCATTCACCATTGAGGCCCTATTTCCTAACTGAACGTGCTGAAAGCAACAAGGAGAACAAAAGTGTTTCTTTGAGCTGTTTAGTATCAGGCAGAGAAACTCATCATACACACAAAACATCGGACAGCCTCTTCTCCCCTCCCCCCTCACGTCCCTCCTCTTCCCTTAATATATCCCAATGCCACTTATGCCCTCTTGTGGCAGAAACACCTCACTAATACAGGCCAGAGGCACAGAGACAAGCTGCGGATTCCCACTTCATTTACTTCCCCTCCCCACCAGCCCTTTCAGTTTATTGGCTTGGATTTCTGATTTGCACGGGAAGAGGTGGAAGGAGAATGAGACTTTGCACTTGTCATATCCGAGTTGTCTCTACAGCAATAATGAGACAGTCCTTTCATCTGGAGACAAGTTCAGAGAACATTTTGTTGCTATTGCAGCAATTCAGCTTATAATCAAAGCGATGCTTAATTCACACATGTATTTTGATTCCAAATTACTTTCCTGTAGGGTTTTTTTTTCCCCCTCCCCTTCCTCTTTTTTAAAGCCTGACATTAAATTAAGATGGGAAGAGAGCAACCAGTGCCCAGAGTAGTAGCTAAAAAAACCCCACTGGATATATTGAGCTGATAAAGGCTCAATGTTAAGGCTTAAAATGTTGCTGAATAAAACGAAAGGGAGAGAGTTTGTTATTCAGAAGGTGCCTAGAGGACTCCAATGCCATATGTTCTAAATGAGATTTTATTTTATTACATAGCTAATGAGCTTACTGGCAAGACCTGAGCCTTTTGTTTGCCATGAAAATGGCAACAGGCTAGTAAAGCACACTTTTGTGATATAGCTGCTCATCAACCCTCATTTCATATGGTAAAACCACATAACCTGTTCCCTATTATTCAGATGATACTGAGATTATGCCTCAAACTTAACTCCATACTATCTTTGTACAGGAACTTGTACTCATTTGACTGACAGGGTCATTTAACAGAGTTCGTGCTTCTTCAGTATGGAGCCTTACTTTGTGTCAGTACCTGACACAACAGGTAACAACAGGACCTGAAAGGACCTTGCACAGACATGCTTACAAGTACAGCTCCATTTTTAAACCTGGCTTAATATGAAAGAATGAGCATCACTAAGCATATTTGAAACTGCATTTAAAAATCACTGCTGGGAAAAAAGCCTCAAACAAAAGCAACCCCCCCCAAACAACAATTGACTCAAAAATGGTATCAGTTTCTACAAAAAGAATTTAAACTGATTTTTGCTGATTTTTTTTCCTCGTTTTCTCCTTTCATTCTCCCCTTTTTTCCCCCCTTTCTTCTCTACTTCACTTTCAGCAGAAAATCTGAATACACAATCAAAATTAAGTATTTTCAAAGAAGGTTTGCTAATAATAAAAAAAGCAAGGGTTGCAACTCTTTGGCCAGTGATACTACATACAGAGGAGTGAAAAAACTCAGCATCTGATTCTCTGAGAAAAAAAATGGGATACTATACTATAAACACAGGACTAAGGAAGGATGGATTCCGATATGTACTATTTTCATATGGTAAAACGGATGTTCTCCCCCCATGACAATCCCTTCATCAGCTAAGCAGAACTGATACTTTTGAAGATATGTTCTGTTTTCAGGGCAGAGGTACCCTCGCCAATGCCATCTGAAAGTGGGCATGTACTAAGCCCTTTTACTGTTCTTGAAAAAGTTTCCCTTCAGCTGAAGTTCACTGTAAGCTTGCAAATACCAATTCCTCTTGCCATTCTAAAGTTCACTGAGACCTGTATTTTACAGTCATAACACCCTGGAGTAGAGCTCTTCCTGGATGCATTCCCTCTAGTAAAGTCACACAGGTTTGAGCTTGATCACAATTTCAGAGGGGGAAAAATAAAAACAGGCAGTAACAAAAAAAGCCCTCAAGAACTTACTGAGCTTTAAACCAGGCCCTCTGGCTGCAACTACTCAAAGCACTCAGCAGTGATTAAATTCTACCCTCTCCTAACTCTGAAGGGGAAACTTCCCTCATCTCCACAGGCAACAGAGCTGAGCCAAAACAGAATTCTTCTCCACCCTGTTTGAGGGTGGAGACAGAGAGAGAAGTAGGAAGGAGGAAAGGACACTGAGGAAACCTGAAGTGAGCTAGCAGGAAAAAAAAAAAAACACACACAATACAAATACAAAAAAGTAAGCTTTTATCTATGACAAAACATTAATATTATCTACTTTTTTTGAACATCTGCATCCACCTACCCCTTCTTTAAACGGGCCACATAAGCACTCTGGAGAGCTGCTTCCAGGAAGTAGGACAGTTCAAACTCAGAGTAAGTCACGTTGCTGCCCTTTATATTCCTTGAATGTGTGTTGTTCAAGGTCTGTGAGGGGAGGAAAGAAACCAATGGAATTACAGAATCACTGCTTGAACTAGCCGTTTCCTCACTAGCCAAAGAGGTAACTCAAACAATAAAATGTTAGCTTCCATCATTAGATTCTTCTTTAGACTACCTGATAACTTTTTAATCTTCATTAGCTATTCAAAAACCTTTCAAGGCAACTTCAAAAGAAGCTATACAGTGACTTCCATGACACAACCTGTATGCAATACAAGTTCTGAAACGCCATCCCTTATTGCTTTCCACCTTTATTAAAGTAAATAGAAAGCTAACATTAACATCGAGTGTCTCAGAAGTACAACTCCAACTACATAGACCCAACACCTTGCACACAAGGCATTAGTGCAATTTGTAAGCGTGTTTCACTAACATAACACAGCTTACCAACTCTTACAAATGTTTATAAGGAGCCTTGATGGAAGAATCTGAGCCCTTCATCTGCTTCTCCCATCAAACTTTTCTTGCCTTCGGATTCCTTAGATACTGTGTCTTCCAGTACTAGCAAAAAATAGCTTTCATTGCTGGAAGTTGCCCTGTACAGACTCTCCAGGACAGGGTTTTTCACTCAGGACCAGAGAGGGATTTTGAGTACATCAGCCAGAAATTCTGCGTCCTTGTCTCTCAGGGTCCAAAAGATGAATGAATTACAGTTCGAACTCTTTTCCTATTTGGCAGAAACAAGCCATCAATAAAAACATTTACAGTGCCCATTTTTGGCAGGAGGTGGTCCTTCTGCAAGTGAAGGACAGCACTTGAAAATTATTCTAAATAAGAGTCATTTAGCTTTTTCTTACAAGGGAACAGACCAAAAACTTGTTAGCTGGCTTTCTTAAAGGATTCTTATACACATATTTAGCTCAGTTTTCTTAGTTTTAATGCAGTTAAAAACAAAACCTGGAATAGACACGCACCTTCGCTGCTGACGACAGCAGAAGTATCTGGTCAGAAGATCACATACAGTTAATTGACAGAACACTAGGTAACATGCACTACCATCAAGGCTACAGTGTTAAGCACAAAACGTGTGTGGCAGAAGAAAGGCATGGAAGCTTACGGTATGTGAACCCATTAAACATAGCTAGGCAAAGTTACAGAGATGGAGACCATCAAGCATGTACACCCTAGCTAATCAGTGGCACATATTATCTATCACTTTGCGAAGGGCTCACAGCACTCATCTTACTGAGCACCCTAGCCAACCACTGCGTAAGCAACTCCTTGCTAGTGATCTAGGTTCTTCCAGTTGCACCTGGAAAAGCTAAATCATTGGCAGTTAAACTGCTTGGGTTGACCCAAAGAGTTATTTTTAGCTTGTTAGGGATCTCAGTGTCCGCTGTTGTGTATCATTTACACGGCAGATGCGTAAAAAGTCTTGGGTTTCTTCATGGTGGCACTTGCTACATAAAGTTAGTGATCCCTCTTCCGTAAGAGTTAAACCGGAGATAAGACCTGAGCATATCTTAAACATTCAGTGCTTTACCGCAGACAAAACAGGTTTCCACACCTCGTTCTCAGAGGAAACCGGCAGAGACAAGGTAAACAGCTGTTTTACAACTGCTTACACAGAAAAAAAAACTTAGCCCATAAAACCAGTAAGACATCCAACTCTTGAAGAAATGTTCTAATACTTCTTATTGCCTACGAGCACCTGGCATTGCCCTACCATGCTTGCTGTCAAAATTCCTGGAAGTTCCACTTAGGTCACCAAGTCACACCTCAAGCTCATTTCTTCTTACCTTTTCAAGCTCTTGCAAGTACACTTGGGCAATGACACATGCTGTCTCAAAACAAGCCATGACCTCCTCCTCCCTTTCACACAGTCGAGCACGCGAGGCAACCGAGTTGGTTGAGCGCTCCAGTGACAGACCTGCAAAATAGCAACACCTTCTTACACTGCAGCCCACAAAGAGCAACATGGTTGTTTTCTCCTTTCATTTACCAGCTCACAGAAAAGCTTTTCAGTATGTGGATTTCCCTCTTCTTTTAAGGACTTTCAGAAACCCCAGGAAAATAAAATTCCTACATATGCAAGGCATTTGATGTCATGCTGCTCTAACAAACAGTGACACTGCATACTTCTATAGCCTCTTTTCAAATGCTTTACGAAGAAAGGATATACAATCCTTCTGGTAGCAATAAGTAAGCAGAGAAATTAAGGCATATATTTCCAAAGACAGCTACAGATTTTGGGCGCTACAACACAAACGCCATTCCTGAAATACCTTGGGAATGGGTTTGAGATCCACTATTCCACATGAAGCTTTGAAACTCAGTTTGATATCTTCTAAGTCTGCTCTTAAAGTCAGAAAATCTAAAGCCTCTTTTGGAAAAATCTAAGCACAAGTGAATTGCACATGGACAGGCAGTAAGCTCTCGGCAGGGCACAAGAGACACTCTAGTCAAATTGCGCCCTTTTCCAAAGGAAAGGAAAAAAAAACAGAACTGTTTTTTGTACTATACAAACTCTTTCCTCTATCACCAGCTCCTCTTAAAAAAGAAAGAGCATGTTAATTGGAGACCCACTGCCATTGTACCTACATGAAAACCTTTCATCATCAGATCCTTGTCTGGCATATCTGACAGCCTGCTACCACATTCTTTACATCTCCAAGCCTGTTAGGGGAGGCTACATTTCCACGTACTGATTCTACTCCAGTCTGCACAGGTTCTTAGGCTACAGTGGATCGCCACAGTGCCTGTGGCTTGGAAACCTCCGGCCTTTTAAACCAAAGGGAACTGCACAAACGCCCAGTAGCCCACAAAGGCTGTAAAGAGTTTAGTACATGTTTCCCCAACAGATTCTATATACTAACACTCCCTAAAACTAATGAAAAATGTGCAAAGTGTAACCCCAAATCCTACTGTTCCTGACAGATCCACACATGCGGCAAAAGAAAGATTCCAGCTGTCTAAACCGGCTCTCAAAAAAAGTGATTTAAATTGCTGCCGTATAAGCCACAGGTTTCTGCCTCTTTTGAGGAGCAACCACAAGCACCAGGAGCCATGCTGGCCTAAGCCCGCATAATCCTAAGCACCTTAGCACAGCTCACACTTCAACAGTCTCATCTCATCACAAACTACTGTGAGGTGGCAAACGGGAGCCAGATCTTCCCATGATGAATGATGTGGTAAGAGCACTCACGCTGGAGGAGCTTGAGGTTCCTAGGCAGTCTTATGTTTGTTGACTTTTCAAGAGTAAGTTTGTTTTGTCCCCTTGGCAACTGTGCTTGGAGTGTCCCTATTTAACATTCTGCGTCCGAGCCAGACGCGAGCACTTATATCAGGTGGGCAGAGAGGGGAAGATGCCCCAGAAGCGCAAAGCACATTCTTCAAGGACTTACCTAGGAGGAACACATGTCAGTACCTAGCACTTTTGAAAATCCTGACCTGGCTGGACAAGGTGTTTCTAATTCCAGGAATTTCTAATCAGACCCCACAATTGAAAATAAATTCAAAAACGTGTCCATTTCAGAGTCACCATCCCTTTAAGTGCAAAGCGGGGCTGAGGACCCGGAAAGACCTCTAGTACAACCCACTGACATTCACACACACACACGCAGCATCTAATCAGACTGCAAGAGCCATCCTGGAACAGTCTGTGTGGGGGTGGTTACTGTGGGAGATTTCACAGAGAGAAGAGCCTGATAAAAAGCCATTTACATACATGCTACAGCCCACTGCAAGGAGCTACTATCTCTAAGCTCTGATACGGGAGAAAAAGTAAACAGCCTTTGCTCGAACTCCCAAGTACTGACAGGAAACACGTCCATCCACTCGGGCAGCAGAACAGAGCTGGGGCTGATCAGAGATGGGGAAATAAGTGGCTCCAAAAAGGTAATACAGACCACTGCCAGCATCATCAACTTTTCCTCCAGCTAAGAGTCTTGCCACAGTAAACATCAAGCAGTATATAATGGATTAAAATACACACTATGCAACATTGCATACGTTTTTCCACTAGTAAAGGGCAAAAAGGAAAAGGGACCCACATAATGCAACACTGGTCATAGTGCTTCCCGCTAACACCATATGCGCTGAGCCAATGCAGTCAGAGTATGAAATCCTCTACAGAGCCCAAACAGTGCCATTTTTCCCTTTCACAGAAATATAACGGGACGGGACATTAGAACAAGCAGACTGCAAATCCAGCAGACAAAGTAAAGAGCAGAAGAGTAACAACAATAAAGAGTTCCCTACTCTTGTTGCCACCAATTCCGTTCCCACCATGCAGAGAGAGTTCCAACAACCACAGATTCGTTTGGCAGACAACGGTCTATCTGGACAAGACGACTCTAGAGCAAAAACTCCGCTAATTCTTCCCTGCCCCCCATCCCCTGGTTACCAGTACAAGAAATATTTTGCACCACAGTATGTGTTTTGAATTCAACTCAGTCCCTAAAAAGCCTCAGAAAAACCACAGAGCACATGATATTGCCACACTGGATTTGGCAAGAGCTAGCTCCAGGTAAAGCATGAAGCCATTCGCTTTTGCTGTAGCTACTTAGGGTAAATACCCGAGTCCCTTGGTAGATACCACAGTCAGTTATGCTAAGATAATACTAATTTACAACTTACCTACATTAAGTTTTTTTTATTGAATTAGATGTCCAATTTATATATGTATATATATATGCACACACACACACACCATAAAAACATTTTATATTGTGAAATGTTTATAGAACATTTCTAGTAGAGTTTGGTCCAGGCTCAAGACTTCATGAGACTTGCTTCCTGATTATATTTTTTAAAAGAATAAACTCTTTCAACCCATTTACTTTGCACCCACTTCAGAGGCAGCAGCTTTCTATGTATAGAATAATGGTTCTCTTTCCCGAATAAAGATAAGGCTTTCATCCATTTCCTCTAGCTCTCCCACAGATTCACGTCTTTCCCTGAATCTCTCTATAATCTTTCTCCCTTCTTCTTCCCTTCTAAAGCTAATCTGCATTTATGCCAGAAAGAAAACCAACAAGGTTTAACGTTGAGGTTTTACTGACTGCACAAATTTCCTCCTGCAGTTGAAATGCACTGCTTTCATTCACAGAAACCTGAAAGGGAACATTTTATGAAGGCATATTTCATCTTTCATCTCACCCAGTCCTCACCAAGGGAGGACAGTATATCACACCTGGCTCTTAATGATCAGGGGTGAAGTTATTACCTGAGCTGGAGCATAGGCTCGCAGATGGACATGCAGTCTTAGATTCTCAGCGACATAGGGCCACAGAAAAACTCAGGTTGGAAGGGATCTCAGGCAGTCTGTAGTCCAACCTCCTGCTCAAAGCAAGGTCAGCTGTGAGGTCAGATCAGGCTGGTCAAGGCTTTACCCAGTCTGGTCTCAAAAGCCTCCAAGTATGGAAGGAGACAGCATAACCACTAAAGAGAACAGCAAACTAAGGTGAGTTATTTCTTTTTCCTCCAATTCATAAACTAGTTCACCAAGTAGCAGCGTTGCTGCTTCCGAGTCAGAGAGAGATACTAATCTATCCACAGGTTCTTTTCATTTTCCTGTCAACAGACTCCTAGCTTCACATTTGTGGCTGTATTTACATAATAGCAGGGAAATGGTGCATTTATAGCTGCAAGAAGTCAGAGTCAGCAGCAGCACACTACTTTAAACCCCTTTCACCTACAGTGTTAGCCTGTAGCTGCTATATGCCCCTCTCCCCAGCACAGAAGCAGAGGTATCCGGCAATCTAAGGAAGGAATCCAAGAAACTCCATAGCACACAGCGTGAAGCCTGCGTGCTGCATCCTGGTGTTATGCCCATGTCAAACACAGCCACGGGAACTCAAAGTGAAAGACAGCTCAGGGTGGAACCTGCTGTCCTGTCAACAGCATCAGCCCCAGGCTACAGAGCAGGGTTACGATGCCCGCGCTCACGTGCGGCACAGACAGGTTATTCTGGCCAGCAGACAGAATGATGCTACATTGAGAGTATGCAATAGTTTTATTCAAGCTACAGGAGCGTAAATTTATCTCGAGTAAACCAGGGTGTGAATAAATTGCATGACAACCACTGCACAGAAACTGGTTATGATCGTGTTCTCACCCGGCAGTGAGCATCAGGTCATTCAAGGTAGCTATCCCCAGTGGAAGGGTATGTTTCATTTCCAGTACATGGCCTGCAGCCTACTTCAGAAATGCAGTTCTAGGAAGTCAGTTAGCATTGAAACAAGACGATTTTTAAGACAAGCTCTGCAAACTAATACATATATTAATTTACACTTAATGACTCAAAGCTCAACAGAACACTAAACATTTAACTTTCTCCAAGACCACAGAATTCAAAGGCACAACCAAACCACTTCCATTTTACAAGTGGTGCTAAGTTTATATCTTGGACACTGTTGGCAGTCTTAAGAGCATAGCACTCAAACAACCTATTAGGTTATGGAGTCTTAGAAAGCAAAACATCTGAACTTCAACGAGCCAAAGCAGCAGTCTGGATTAGTTCAGCACAGACAAGACCCAGCACTGTGTATTACTCCTGCTACAATTCACAGCAGCTTAAATAATTCACATCATTGGCGTTGATACTCCTCTCCCCAGCTACCGGGCAGAGTTTTTAGCACCATTTATTTGCAACGCTAGTAGAAGGGAGGGGAGGGGTAAGGCCTAGAATCCCTAGATTTTGAGGGCATCTAATCATTCATATTGTACCTTTTGGAAGAGAAAAGGGAAGAGAAAGAAAAGTTTTGTTTTGCAAGAGAAGGTCACACGACTATCTTTCATCATTGCCTCTGTAGCAACAGTCCTTCATAATCACAACAGCCCTACAGAATCACAACATGATAACCTTGGGGTATCTTTCATCTAAAAGTCCCAAAGGTGGAAAGGCAGAAAACTCCAGTAACCCAAACTAACACTCTTCTGAAGACCCTTCCCCTCCCCCCTCCTTTTAAGTGGCAAACATAACCCGAAAATTGAAATGACTTGTGATCTCACTAAGCAGCCATGCAAAGTATACCTCAGGAGGCCGACTCCCGGCCTTCCAACTAGACCCCATAAGTCAATCCTAATATCGTCACTCTCACTGTGTATGTAGTATTTCTTAACGGAGAATTTTATCTGCTTAGACTTGCAGACACAGATAAAGATGACTCCTAAAGCTAGCAAGACTTTTTGATCAAGCACCAAAAAGTGAAGCCAGAGGATGGCCACCACTACTCCAAGACGCAACCTCAGTCATCAATCCCTGATCAACTCCATGTAGGCTCTGTAACACATCGCATATCTTACTGTGTAGGAAAACTGAGCCATCTTAATCAAAAGGCTCGTTTTCACAAGCGTATCAAAATGCTTGTTCTCATTAGCATATTAAAACCTCTTACTTACTAGCTGGTTGCTCTTAAGCCTCCTGGCTGATCTTTGCACCTTGGCTTTAATCTATTAAGTGGCCTGGTATCACAGGCCACCTCCATTCCGAGGATATATCTTACAGCAGTTAAAGAGATGCCTCAGCCGGAGTGATGCTTTGGGCCACAGCAGATATGGTGGAGGTGGCATTTCCTCTTATGGCCCTGGATGTAGAGGACTTGGTCAACACCATCCACATCCATACGCTTGCGTGGCAGGCTGTAAGAATCACATTTTTTCCCCCCTTGTCTAAATACAATGGGCAGAAGTTGAGAATAAGAGTAAGATGGATGGGGTGCAAGGGAGAGAGAGATGGAGCAGATGACTGGTTATCGAGATTCATTCAGCTTGAATTCCTTCGTATCACTGCCAGGCAGCATCATTTGTGGGATAACTCTAGCACAGCTGCAATGACAATCACTGAGACAGACTACATGTTTGTACTCTGGGGACAGGAGGGAGCAAACAGGAGGGTAATTCGTATTTAACTGTGCTAATTCACATCAAGTTCAAGCTAGTTCCACTTAAAACTATGTGACATCCACTAAAAGTTAGGTGACATCTAACAAGCTTGTTCATCTGTCGCTTAATGCGTCCTGAGCTTATTCCAGGGTAAACTACACGTGGAAATCTTCACACAGCCACGGGACACATACCACATCCTCCCAGAGCAGAAGGATGCAGAAAGCTGGAAGCAGTTCACAGACACAGGAGAACAGCTCACAGGTGACCACAGGGCTCCATGGCAGGGTACAAAACATCAGCCTCAGCTACCGGGACCGCTGCTCACTTACTCCCACAGCCAGTGACTGTAATACCCAGCATTCAGATACACCACTGCCAACTGCACAGAACATCCCCAGCCTAGGGACAGCATCACAGCCATCTAAAAGTTCCCGCTAGCTTAGGCCATCTAATAGAGACTTGTATTTATTTCAGTTGAAAATACCAATGTAGCATTTTATCTCATGTTACTTCACTTAAACATTGCACATTCCCTATTCTCACTCTTCAGGAAAGAAAGTTGTGGCTATTCTTGTATCTCCTGATGCTGCTGGCACCAGAGTACAAGAGGTGACGAAGGTTTTATGCATGTGTGGGCACGCACGTGCAGAAGGGCGTAGAAGAATAAGACGACACAAAACTTTACCATCGCAGAAACCAAACCACAGTAATAAAGGAGGAACACAGTATTTTCTTTTTCCACTGAAATTGAGTTATTTGCACTTTGATGCTATCAGGGAGCCTTTGCTCAGAAGCCTAACAATCACACCCATGCTGTATTTGCATATAACATTGATGGCTCCTGTATCAAACTTATAAATGCAAACAGAGGGGGGAAAAAAAAGGAACAGAACTAGCCTATTCTACAGCAAGACAAGTTCATGGAGCGCAGCAGTGAACTCTAACTTCACTGGTTGCCACAGGCAGCCTAAGTACACCAAGAATGCCAGGGCTGAGCCAGGCAACTCTGACATTTCCCATCTGAGCTGGTGAGCTGAGTGCTTCCACCTTCTAACATCCAACAGCTTTGAAGCCATCTCTGTAACAGTGTAAGAGCAACTCCAATATCACTTGGACTTCAAGTCTATTCTGAAACTAGAAATAAGCTATGCTAGTACAAGGCTCTTTTATCAAGATGCCAGAGTCTACAAACTGGGGCTTTTGCCTATCAGACAGCTACTCTGATGCCAACACGAATAAACAGCATGCTTCCTGTCTAGCTGGCATAACTGCAAACAGAAGCACTTTGAAGTATATACCACGCATAGAACAAAGTCTTTCTCACATGTCGACTGACATTTAAAAGATGCCGTTTTTGTCAAGCAAAAATGAAAACAAATTCTGACAACAAAATGCCTTATCCTTGGTTACTCAGTTTTAGTGTCATATTGCATCATACATCCTTGTGGCTGGGACTCAATTTTCCTAACTGTCAGGAAAGGAAAGAAAACTAGTTTTATTATCTAGACTCCATTTAGAGGAGCCCATCTCTCCATAGACCTTAATGCTCAGAGATGAGCCTGATCCATTTTTACTGCCATCACAGAGGAAAAAAAGCCAATCTCCCAATGAAGGGCGTTTTAAACAAAATAATTTGTTCCCTGCCCCTAGCAAACTTTTCCTTCCCCCCCCCTTATTTTTTTTTTTTTTTTTTTTTATTAAGGACAAGACAAGAAACCAAATGACAACTCGTTCTTCTCCGTTGTTCTGTGAGTTCTATTTAGTCACAGCAGCAACAGAAAATTCTGACCAAAGTAACCTCAGCGAGCGGCTACCAACAGGCAGAAACAGCAGTTAAGGATTAGGAGAACATTACATGCTAGTGTACCATCTCAAAAGGAACATATAGGTTAACACAGCTGTATACAGCCAAGTGTCAGTCTTCCTCAAGAAGCTTATTACCAACCAAGCTCTCAATATATCCATACTAAAAAAGCAAAAGCAAAGTTTTAGTTAATCCTTCCTCACCTTTAACCCATATCTATTCTTTTAACTCTGTGACCAGTATAATTCTGGCTCATCACAAAGCAGCAGCTTCCTAAAGACATCACATCACCACTGTTCCTTGTAGTCCTCAGAAAAGACTTCGATGCTCTCCTGAGCACTAGCAGGAACTCACCAGCATCAGCCAGTATCGCCACCTGCCAGGTTGGCAGGCAGTGATGAATCAGGGCTCCAGCTAGCTTTAAGCTAGCTTGCTCCAGGCAGCAAGCTTTAAGATAACAACCCTCCAAGTCCAAACCAGATGATTCTGATAGAGAAGATTCAGACTCCCAAGTAAGACTGCAGTAAGCATGCTATGAAGTCAACATAACTGACACTGAAACAAAAAGCGGGGAGGAAGGAGGAAAAAATTCAGGCTCTTAAGGAGTTTTCCCTGCCCCTTACAACATATTGCTCTTTCCTGCTATATGGGCGCATTACAGCAAGTTGCCCCCAGGTCATTCAGTAGTAGCGATGCAGGCAGGATGCAAATCCAGCAGAGTTGGGGGCGGGGGGGGGGGGGGGGGGGACAGAAGGGAAGGAGTGCTGGAAGGAGGGAGGAAGAGCTAGGTTCCCCTCTTCTTTCTAGCACTAGCAGAATCAGAAATCTTCATTTTAGCGATGTGACTACTGAACAATAACATGGAAATAGATTACCTTTATCTTGACATATGCGATTACAGTATGCTTTTAACTTTCCCCCATTAGTGCCAAGAGAGGACATAAAGGAAGTGATTTATTTGAACACTGAAAAACGTCAACCTGCCACTAATCCATTTCCTACACTTGCCTCACCTGATAAGCCCTTATGCAATAGGGCCGCCACATCATCTCTTTGTAAGTAAAGCTTTTCTTGGAGAACTTCAAGAACTCAAAAAAAAAAAAAAAAAAAAAATCAGACTGTGAAAGAGATCCCAAACACAAGACTAAGCATATCGATAGCATTTTTTGGCATCCAACAGTCAGAATAGCATTTTAAGTGCTAATGTGGAAAAGGAGAATGCACCTTGCAAAACCTCTTGTCCTCTGAAATAGAGAACAGGCTACACATAGTCTGCAGTAAGTTTGTAAATCATAACCTGGACTAAACATAGCTCCCTGCGAAAAGAAATTAAAAGTGTAAATTCACTTTGAAAAGAGCGGATTATAAAACAAATTATAAGCCTGCAAAGCTACAAAGCTTTCTGAAACAGTTTCTCTATACTTGAAACCGTTCAAACTGCTGGCACTCACAGACTCATTCCACACAGCCTATATTCCAATAAACTCAATAGTTCTGGCATCCCATTCAATAACAACTGAGCGGGCAAAAATCTTGTATCAGACAAGCTAACTAAAAATCCTGGTTTTAGAACTCTATTTAAAAGTCAGGCTGCTTAAGGTAGCCCATAACACAGGATACGGCTAAGGATGTGAAATCAGTTTGATGAAGTGCTGAAATTAGTCTTTAAAACACAGTATCCTTCCTCCAAGAGGAAAGGAGGAAACTTTTCCCCTTCAGTTCACTCTGCTAATTTAGTTCAATGATTAGCCTTTCAAAGGTGATGAACCAACAAAGTTTTGTTTGAGTAAAATCACCCAAGTACGCTTGTTTTTCTCTTCTAAACCATACATTCAAAAAAACCAACAAGAACAGGTGTGACTGGAAGTTTACCAGTTCTAAAACACTGAAGGACAGAGTGCTCATAAAGATCAAGCTGAAGCACCACCTGTAGCAAGTGACATTTGTTCAACTGAAAAGGTTTAGTTTAATCAAAATCTTGGATGACAGAGGAAAAGACATTTCTCAGAGCTTGGCTTTATGACAGAAACACCTTTAAAGGTTGTACATTTTACTCTAATTTGCACACAAATACAGCCTGAAACAAATCATACACAGGAAAATTAGTCATCCTGCAGAAAACTGTATTAGAAAATAATGACACAAACAAGTGTTAAGTTTTAAGACACCAATCGAGCATGTGAACATATGGGGAACTATCTGCTGATCAACCGGAAAGAGCAATTTTAATGCCAGGATTATGTTCAGCAAATGAAAATCCACATGTTTTTAATAGTTCTGGAAATCAACAAAAAACAACCTTTGTAAGAAATAAGTTAAGAAACATCAGCACAAAGGAAGTTTAAAATCAACAATTCAAAACTGAGGTTTTTGTCGGCCATTTAAGTTATGATTAAAACCAAGTGGGTACTTTTCAGATCATCTGAGTAAAGGGTCAGTTATCCTATTTATTATTTCTACATGATGCCACCATTTTCCATTCAGGACACTAACAGCCTCCAACACAATCACTTGCAGTGCTACAAACTCAAGACAAAGACTTCACGCAGGGAGAAAGCAGAAGGAGCAATATAGCAACAAAGCAACAAAGACCTCCTTACCGTAGGAGTTTAAAAACAAACAACCAGAAAAACAGGAAAAACATAAGATCAGCAGTTTGTCCTTGGGGGAAGAGGGGGAGGGGGGATTGGAGGGAAAAAAAACAAACAAACCAACCACTAGACTGAACCCAGAAACTAAAGCTCCAGGTGCTTCAGCACTGTCATGCTCAGGAACAACCCTCATGTGCTAGTTTCAGTTTTGCTTTCATCAAAGCAAATGAAAATGTCAAGTTACAAATTTTAAACGTGTTCAAACAGTGCTCCAAGCCACAAAGCTAACAAAGCCCTTTTCCATGTCCACGCGACTTGTAGATGGACTTGTTCTTAACAAAATGCAGTCTCTGATCAAAGCCTCTCACAGCCATAGCATCACATAACATTCACTTCCACGTGGATTTTTCTGGTATCTAACACAGGCTGAGCTGACACTGCAGCCTTTTGATACCTTAAAGGACAGGATCTCTACTCCATCACCTATTTTTAAGAAACTTTTAGAAACAAGTTTACAAGGGATTCATTGCACTCAACTTTATACACCCACAAACAAGTTACTGCTTGGCCTCCTGTCCCTGGGGCTGAAGAGGGAGCAACATTGTCCAATGCCATGTACTTCCTTCATGTCAGGCACCGTTCGAGGAGGCGATGAATCACCCCAGAACTGCCAACTTCTGCCTGCACAGTGAGTTTAGACTGCGTCCAGATAAATTAAATCCGTTTTGTACCTTTGAAATTCCTATTCTCTTACACTTAGCTGAAACTGGCCAGTAACAACACTAAAATTATTGGAGGAGGGACAGGGAGGAAAAGGAGAGCAAGAGGCAGCATGTCTATTTCCCTAGGAAACCAGCTAAAAACTTCACAACCCTATGTCATCGCTGATTTGCGTGCACAGATTTAGATAGTTACCAATCTCTGGGCACACCCATCCATGCGGGTGAAGTCCAGTCACCAGTGCCTGGCCACAGAGCTAGTTCGCCAGGCGCAGGGTGCTCCTCTGTGCGGGGCGGACTCATCTTGCAGGAGCTCTAATGCAGCACACGCTGCCTGGAAGCGCCACAGCAAGCCAGAGAGGCTCTTGGGTGTTACAAAGGCGTCACCCACGTGCCACGTCAGCCCTTCCCCAGCCTTCATCCCTCAGGCTGGCAACAGGCAACTTCGGCTAAAGCAGCTCTCGCCACGCTCTCACACAGCGCAGCAAATCATATATTTACATATGGCAAATACTCTGCAACAGCTTGCAATGGCTCTAACTGAACATAAAAAGGTACTCAGTCAAGAAATGAGTTGCCCACAGAGGATTCTTTTTATTTCTTCTTTTCTTCAGCCCTGCCACAGACTCACAATATGATTGGAGACAACTCACTTCAGTTCTCCGCACCTCAGACTTCCCACCTGTACGACTCACCTAATGAATCTGACTCACCCACATGAAATCTATTTCAAGGATATCCATTTCGAAAAGACAAATACCACCCATAACACCACCTCCCAGAAAAAGAAACTGCATTGTTCCTATTTCTGTAGGGATTACAGACGGGGAATGGAAGTTTCTTGCATCATAGACAAACACCAAAAACAGGGGCCTTTAACCCTACTTATATTATGGAGATATTTGGTTTTAAACATTAGATAGCTATGAAAGTTAGGTCTTATTTACACACAGCCATACTACAAACCTGGAATCTAGGTATGCTTAAGTCCTGGCTGGAGAAGTACTTTGTCTTGTACGGGATTAGGCTATGACCTATCCTGCTTCCAGGAAGAGTTATCTACCAGAGCCGACAGAGATAGCAAGCTTGGCCAAAGCCAAACTAGTGGACTCTGACAGCTGTTTCCACGTTGGGTTTTTTGGATGTACAAAAAACAGGGGTTGTTTCGAATGTACAACACCAGGTAACAAAGTCACGTGTCCCAAGTACATCCGAAGCAAAATGCAAGCAAGCTTGCTTACTCAATTCTGTGTTATGCAAGAGGCAGAATTACTTGCACCAGAGACTACATGCAACACAATAAACTGAGCAGAGGTTTTAAGAAGAATTAACCGCACGGTGGGTGGGAAGGAGGGAGAAAAGACATGTAACCATAGAGATTAGAACTAGCCATTGCTAAAAATCAAATTTTGTCAGGGCTTCACTCACAGTACCCACAGAAAGATGACATGCTTCTCTTCTCTCCACAACTTGGAGATTTAGAAGCAGCACAGGCAGAAGCAGCTAGCTGAGATAGTGGAAGGATCCTGTGCTCTGCCATTTGTCCTGTAACTCGTCAGCTGCTCAAATCCCAGCATTTATAAGTAACTTCAATGTTTACTGCTTGATACTCGTCTCAGGTGGAAGCCTGAGCAAGGTCAGAAAAAAAAAAAAAAAAACCACCCACCTTTTTCCCTGCAACTTCTACAGTGCAGTAACAAAACTTCTAATGCAGGCTGTTTGTTACCGTAATACGAACCTACTGCATGCTAGAAATCTTCAGAGGACCCCACGGAGATTTAGCTCAATGTCTCACCCTCAGTGTTGTTAAATATGAAAGGTGCTATACGAAAGCAAACACAGTTTTGTTGGCTCACATTTCATTTCTACCACGCTCTCCACTTCCACAGTTCCTCCTAGGATATCTGTCTCCTCCTAATATATTTTAGATTGCTTCCAACTGGAAAAAGTTGTGCGACAACCCTTGATTTGATTTTCCTTTCTTCCATGACCCTTCCAGCACAACCCTGATTACTTGACAGCATACACTGCCATTCGTCATACAGACACAACTCAGCAGTAGTAACAAACTAGCTATGTAAAACCAAGGCGGTTTCAGGATCACACTAGAGTTTTATAAAATTGGAATAAGTAACTAATGCTGGATGAATAAAACATGAATTAAACAGACTTCCTTCTCCAACTAGTGCCAAAACGGAAAAAGAAATTAAGTGGAGAACATAAGCTCTCCCTTGAAATACAGGCAGAACTCTGGCTTTTATGGATTGTTGCCTATACGATCCTTGCATAAAATTTACTACCAGTGATGCTCAAGAATTTCTTCAGAGCTGGTTTCAGCTTGTGCAAGCAATAACGTGGTATGGATAATCAAGAGAATTTCTACACAGATACCAAATGAACAGGGGAATAAGAAAATCCACATACTACTGCATGAGTAAACTTTAGGCAGTTCAAACTGATGACCTGATACTTGCCCTACAGAGCTAGTCTGGGAAGACACATTTTGAATTGAAAATTTAAATCCATACTATCACCATAGTTCTCAATACAGACTTCTAGCTTTTAGGGCTTGCTTCTATCAACATTGGGAGGTCGAGCACACGGAATACAGCTATAGTGAGCCGGGCAGTGAGCTCTCTCCCCAATTAAGTGGGCAAGCTCCACCCAGCCGGTCTTCTTTCTCTATCAGAAACTTTGGTGCAATACTGTGTGACTTATCATGCCCTTGATGTCTTTGCTAATCTGAAAATAATGATCACAAGAGATAAAGGGTGTGGAACAGGCACAGCACAGAGGTTATGTTGGGATGGCAGGCATTCCTCAAACTTTACACACAATGTCAAAAGTGTATTTATGTTCCATGCTAACTCATGTGGGGAAAAAAACCCAGTATATTGGGGCCCATCCTCCAAGGCAAATGCCTCCACTCCCTATGGCTTCATAAGATGAAAGGAGTCAGCTCCCACAGAAGTCTTACAGGAAGAGTGCTATTCCACCTGTGTTCATGTATAGTTTGCCATTACATTCATGCCTCATCTAGGGCCTTATCCAACACCCAGTGAAGTCAGTGCAGCTCCACAGACTCTGGAGTGCGCCATTAGCTGCTCTCAAATACACAGCTATAAATGCACTGGCAGTCCCTCACTCTGTACCATCAAAGTGTTAGTACGAGTTAAAGCTAAGTCAGTTCTATTCCACAAAAGCTCATTAACAAAGCAGATTCATCCAGCGCCACAGAAAACAAATCCAAAGCAAGCAAAGCAGCACAAACAGGTTTTCAAAAAGCAGAATGACTGTGTGAGATCATGAAACACCCAAATTATCATCATTAATACTAACAGTCCAGTCAAACAGTTTTGGGGGTTGATTTGGTTTTCAGTCTTTTACATACCAGTTGAAGGTATCTGATCATCACAGAGTTCGCATTCACCTAATTAGCTGGTGGACATGCTGAAAAGAGTAGAAAGCAGTAGATAGGTAGCAGTACTTGAGCAACATTTATAAAGGAACTGAAAGCAAATGAAGGAGAAGATTACCGATCTTTTTTTCCCCCCAAGTCAATAACCGACTAGGGGCTTCCTTCCCCCACTGACAAAAATGAAATGCAATTTCACTACTCACAGAGGAAGTTTTCACTAAGATTTCTCAAACAGTGCAATGTCTGTAAAATTTAAAGAGGTAGGAGTCTCTCCTGTTTGTACATAATATCTGTGTGACATGCATTGCAAAAAATATGCTACCTGCTTTGAAAGCACATATTCTGTTAGTCCGGGGTTTAAAACTTGGAAACATAGTCCTGCTTTTTTCACTGAAATCACTCAAATTTGCAGGCAGATGAACTCTTCGTAAGCAAAAGCACAGGCCCCAGTTCAGCAGTGCCTGATTTAGATTTTCCTGAAATGGACACACATGCTCAAGTGTGTTGCTGACTCACAGCCACAGTTATCCTGAGATTTCCACCATTTTCAAACTTTTAACGAAAAGTCAGCCAAGTTTAGAAACCATGGACTAAGACTCCATAATGTCTTTGTTTTTAAGCTGTACGGACCTTACTAGTGAGATTTTCTAAAGGAAACAGCACTGGCCTAACTCTGCTTCAATCAAATCACTGGGAGAAGTACCTTCAACTTCAACCTAAATACAGCATATCTCAAAAGTATTTACATGGTCCTTTACCTTTAATAACAAAGGCTTCGGTCACCAAACGCAGCATGTACAGAGGTTCACTTCCTATTGAGAGGTCATCAATTCCTGCTCTTGCATACATGCTGATGGCATCTCTGTAGGATCCCTCCACATAATGAAGCTTTCCTAGGATCAGCATAGCTTCTGTCATATACTTGGGCTGAAATGAGGGAGGGGGGGAGGGAAAAAAAAAAAGCGTTTACATGGTAAAATAACAAAGAACAAAAAAAGAGATAATTCAGAACAAACCTTGCACTAAGCTGACACAAAATGCTTTCTTCTCAACTGTGCCAATTCCACAGGCCAGATTAGGAAGGACTTAGGTGTCTAGAGATCCTAGTGCTACCATCACAAGAGCAGCAGGTAACGAGGACCAAGCAACTACTCTTGAGTATACAGCTGGGAGCATACAGCTTACAAGCCACTTCACTGGGCTCAGCAGATCCATTCTATCGATTCACCAGGCATGAACTGCACATAAAAGACTGCCCTTGTCAAAACTAGTCGTATTTGCATATACAATTTCCCTGTTTTTAGAAGAATTGGACAGAAAGCATCATCTTCTAGTCAAACGCTCTCCTCTGCGCTTTTAGTGATGAGCAAGAAAGTGCCCAAATTGTCCTCTTGAAGTTCCCAAAGAATCCTCAGCCAAAAGTAGAAAAACAGAAGGTATTTTCTTCTATATGATTCCTGCTAGATGATATAAATCCATAAGAAATAAGTAATCCTTCCAGACCCTCCTTGTAGTCCAGCAAGGAGGAGAAGGCACCAAAGCCTACACCCTCATTTTTTCAATACATGCAGTATAGACTACAACACAGGGTCAATCTTGCACACGTAGACAAGTCATCACTAACAAAGAAAGCGTGGCTGCATGGATTCTGACAACTGTTAATACCAAGACCTGCAAGAACTCACAGCAGATTTGACTGCTCCCAGGGCCTAAGTGAGGAGAAAGAAAAAAAATTGGAAAAACCTCCCCTCCTTCTTGAAGCAAAAAAAATCCCCTCAAAAAAAAAAAAAAAACAAAAAAACATTAGCTTCCAGAAAGCTAAGAACAAGGATCTCCCTCAGAAAAGCAGTCAAACACATGCTCCCTAGAAAGTAACAGAGTGAGAGTGTAACATATGCTTCCAAGCTAACCAAAAAGTTTCAGGCCCCATAGTACAAATCCACAACTTCAGACTCTTGAAAGACACTTACGCAATAGTGTGTCCAAGGACACAGCTGTTGAGTCACTGTGTCTTAAAACACTCCTAAAGCTGCGCAGCCTGGTTGATGGGCAGCTACCTACCATGTGCCCTGACCGTGAAGTAAAACGGAGGAATTTAAACCACCCCTCGCATAACTTCGCTGGCAGTGATGGAAAAATAGTGCAAGGTTGTAATCCTGGACTTGCACCACAACCTCAAGTGCCTGACAGCAACTTGAGGCATGGCTGACTTCAGACCTCGAGCTGGCCAGGTACATGTAACTCCCTCAGCCCAGCAGCCACTTGCTCAGCTGCGGTAAGCCAGCTGCACTGCCATGTGGCCATGCCTCATCACCACCCCAAACTCCTGAACATTGAGCCCATTTCTTTCTAATCAAAAATGAAGAGGATATATATATATATGTGTGTGTGTGTGTGTGTGTGTGTGTGTATATATATGTGTATATATATATATATATGTGTGTGTGTGTGTTTCTTATATATATATATATGAGAAAACAAGTACATAATTTTTTTTTGAGTATGAAAAAGCAAGTTTCCCAAAAGACGACATTGCAAAGAGGTAGTGAATTACCGGTGTATGTTACTGATGTTTACAAATACAGCCTTGTATCTAGAACAGCAAGACATGCGCAAGCAATGCAGACCCTTTCTATCAGGCTAACAGTCATATAACAGAAGCATTAGCTTGGTAAAAATCACACCTACACAGCACACTTACTCGTAGTTTTCCTCTGTTTAGGATATTGGTCAAATACTGTTTAGCTTCACTCAGCTTTGGCTCATTCTTTTCTACTAGCGGAACAGAGTCCTTCAGTTTGGCAAAGTTCTCCTTCAAGCATTCTTCCAGCAGAGCCTCTGCAAGCAGCATACTCCCATAGTCCTCTGTAAGCACACATCAACCAAGAAGAAACATCACTTAATGCTAATAAACAGTATTTATAAAAAAAAACAGTATTTATAAAAAAACAAAAAACAAAAAACAAGAACACTTAGAGACAAACAGTCAAACAGTAACTCAAACTATGGTCTAAGAAGAACAACTAGTGGACAAAAAAAAAAGGAAGTTAACTTCTGTTGAAAACATTGCATTTTCTATAAAAAAAATAAAAAGATGTTTCCTTTTAACTTGACGATTTTTCCCCTCGTCAGATCCTTTAATTTTGACAGGACAGTGCATTCTCGTGTTACCACTAATACAGCTGTTACAAGTTTTCACTATAAAATTCTGTCTAAAAACTAGGCCCAATCTTAGCAAACATTTAAGCGCATGCTTTAAATTTACAAATGTACATGCATGAAATGGCTGCTTTGGACTATGGATAAGCTATGTATTTCACTGAGGAGCACTAACTGCATCAGATGTTTACAAGATTTTGCTGAAAGAGTTTGCAGTGAAGAATTAAATGAAGATTTTATTCAGAAATAGCCTGTACATCCATTATTAAAGTCAAACCTAAGGCTTGACCCTGTAAAATAACTAAAGTGTAGAAAAAATTGCATGCAACATAAAGATCCAGGCCTGTTCACAGTTCTACAGGAGAGAAACTCAAACACAGGTAGTAGCACTGGACACAGCGTGAAGGATCATGCCACTAAAACGTTTCATTTGTCAGTATACTGGCAGTTCTTGCCACAGTTCAGTTATTCACAGAATCAGGACCTCAATCAATTGCCTAGTGTATGAAGCAGGGTCAAAAAAAAATCTTTGTTTGTCAAACAAAGACCAAAGTGCTACATCTTATATATACTTCACATTTCAAAGCCTAGAACACAGAAGACACAGTCATCTATCTATTTCTGTATTTTCACTCTGTGGGACAACCTACTCACACTTATTCCACACACTTATATATGACATTAAGAATTAACCTTTGCCTTTTTTTTTTTTTTTTTTAAGTCCAGAACAATAACCAAAAATCTAAAGTGCTCAGCTGTGCGTCAAATTATAACCATAGTTTTACCTGCTCGATGGCAGGCATATATCTAATAACCTAACTCATATGAGCAAAGTAGGTACATAAAGTAGCCTCTGAAAGCATCTTTGAGGACCAGGTAAGAAGAAGAGATAATGATCCACACTGTGCTCAAAGGTGTTTTTCCTTTATGCATGCAACCATTACTGCATGACTCTGAGGAGCATTCAGGTAAAGTCACTAACGACTCTGCGAAAATTATTTCCATAAATACATACACACAGACAAGATCTCTAAAGGAAATATTATTATTAAAAAAGTCTCATCCAGGCACACTTCTGTTTTTAAAAGTGCAAAGCTAGCTAGTTTCTTGCAGGGTAAAGAGTTCTGTAGCAATAACAAAGCATGATTTGTTCATAACTAGCAAATCATGACAACAGCAACAGATTAACAAATAACGTTTTTAGAGTAATTATATTGCTGCTATTCCTCTTAATTAAGAACGAATGAGAACTCTTTCACTATTAATGCCCCCAAACTGCACGATGCTCTCCGCACCTCTGCAAAGCGCTGCTGAAATCAAACCAAGTTCAAAGGTCAGCTGTGTGGTTCCCAATACAGGGTTCAGGTCTGCTTTAAGCATACACTCGGAAAAAACCTTGTAAGTAAATATATATTGACTACCAACCCTTTCCCCCCCCATATGCAGGCTTTCCCAGCTGTAAGAAAGCCCTGTAAAGCTCACTGCATGCCAGGGAGCTTGGTTAACGCCAGGGCCCCCCTCCTACAAACGCTCCTCTACAGGACCGGCGCTACCCGTAAGAAGGGCTCCCCTGACTTCCAAGGTGGGACCTCTGGCACCAGGCAGGGGGCCAGAAGCGGGTCCTCCGAGCAACTTCGCCCTATGCCTGCAGGCAAAGGCTCCTCGTATCCCTAGGTTAGTCTGCCTCTCTTCTTAGAAGCAGTTTGATTACAAAATAAAGCAGTCTGCTGTAACAAGAGACAAAACGACAGAACTGCAGTGGCTTTTTAGGGAAGCTGCCCTCCACGCCTAGGGACGCCTACAGGAGCACAAGCCTCGTAAATAACGCACTCCCCTCCACAAGCGAGTGTAAGAGCGCCCAGAAGAGGGGTCAGAAGTTTTGCAAGGTTAGTTTTCAGACACGGCAGATTTCAGGCTGAAGTCCGTGACCCGGCCGCAGCCAAGGCTCGCTCGTTGAAGAGAGAGGAAAGCAACCCTAGCCGTTATCTGCGTTCAGGTACCTATCGGGCCTGGGATGAAGTCCGGCCACCCCAGAAATAAAGGGCGCAGCAAGTAAGCACTGCCAGCACTCAAGCACAGCATATCTTTTTACAGCCTGACGGGCTCAGAAAGACTGAAATAAACAAGAAGCCGCAGCTCGCCTTAGGCACCGCCAACCTCGACAGTCTTTTCCTCGGTCCCTGCTGTATCCTGCTATAACGCGGGAAACACCCTTCCTCCCCGCACAGGAGCGGACGGGGCATCCAGCGGCGGAGCCAGCCGAGGGGCGGCCGCCGCCACCCGCGCAACTCCCCCACCCCGGACGGCTCCGCTGCCGCCCGCACCCCGCGCCGCGCCGCGCCCCGCCGCCGCCGCTCACCCGCGTCCTGCGCGCCCCCCGCCGCCGCCGCCGCCGCCTTGCGCGAGGCCCCGGCCGGCGGCAGCAGCTGCCGCACCAGGCGGTGCAGGCGGCCCCAGCGGCCCTCCGCCCGGCACCGCTCGATCTCCCCCTCCAGCTTCACGTGGGAGTGCGAGCCCTTAGCCGCCATCTTAGCGCGGGGCTCGCCCCGCCCCGCCCCGCTCCGCCCGGCGCGCAGCGCCCGGCAGCCGCCGCGGGGCGGCGCCGCCAGCGCGGCCGGCAGCGGGGAGCCGGGCCCCGCCCTCGGCCCCGGCCGGGGACCGCGGCGCCGGGGACCGCGCCCTCCTCGTCCGCCCCTCGCGGGGACGGACACCCCCCCCCCCCGCCCCCGGCCGGGGCAGGCGGCGGCCCGGCCCTGCGGTAGGGTGCAGGGGAGCCCCGCGGCCGGCGGCTCCGTCCCCGCCGCAGCCCGACATGTCATTCCCTCGCTCTCGCCCGGGAAGCGGCGCGCCCCCGCGCAGCGGTTTGGAAAGCCGTCCCGGCCCCGCTGCTGCCCCGCAAAGGGCGGGTGCGCTGCCTCCAAGGACCAGCCCCTTCTGTCCACAGGGAGCCTGCGCTGGTAGAACAGAAGGTGTTTTATCCCTTTTGAATTCCACATCCCTGGGGCGGTTTGACAGAGATGCAGAGCCACGACGGCAGATGTGCTTTTCTTGGTTGTCTTCGGACTCATCACAATGTGACACTTGGCCTGCAGGGTTCTGCAGGCCACAGCTTGAAAAACACCGTTCTTATCTTCGCTACATTAAGTTTACTGCATCTTAATCTGTCAAAGAGCAACATCCATGTTGTGCAAGGCTAGCAACTGCCTGGGCTCAGCAAGCAGGGACGGAGAGCATAAGAAACGTCCCCCTTTACCATTCACCGAAGTCCTGGAGCGCTAGACCTCTGAAGGAAGAGGCAAAGATGCTGTTCACTATCACTTAGCGACTCCCTCTAAAGGCATTTTGTCTGTTAAAACAACATATTTTGTCAGCCGTTTCTGAAAAACACCACAGTTCTTTAATAATGATTTTAATACAGTAATAACATAAGTACTTTGTATTAAGGCAGGAACAGACCAAGAAGTCTAAATCCCTTCCCGAAGTCAGTAAACTCTGAGGATTATAACCTGGAGAGGTGATGGCCGCTGTCATTTAGCATATAGGTGTAAAAGCAACTAGACATTCAAGATTTGGTAAAAGGAGGAAAAGAGGGTAAGCAAATAGTTTATATAACTGAGAGTAACAGTGATAGGAGTATAGTGGTTTACAGAACTATGGAGTAGGAAAAAACAAATCAGTCCATTTTGGAATGCACTGCTCAGTCCTGCATGAGAAGTAAGGCACAAAAAGGGAAAGAACAGGAGATAACAAACTAAGCCCACAAAATTCCACATACTTTCAGGTCCTGTGAGTGCCTTTCCTACTTAAAAAGCAATACTTTTGCAGACTCAGAACACGTGAAGAGGTTAGTTAAACTGGTAAAGGAAGAGAGTCATAATCCCAAGCTTTTTAACCAGTATTAATCACACCTCTTACCCCTCCCTGAGGGTAAGAGGCGTTCGGGTTTCTGCTGCCCCTTTCCATCTGTCTCAGTGCTAACCCGAAGTTCGGCGGCTGTCTTCTTCTCAGGACGGCAGGTACCAGTGACCCAGCGGTGGCACCGGCCCCGCAGCCCCCACCACTGACTCACTCGCACCTCGGCCGCGCTACCTGACCCAGCTCGCCGACGCGTTTCCGCAGCTAGTAACAGGGCCAGGAAAACCGTTAACCGCCGCGACAAGCGGCCCAACGGCCGGCCGGCCCGCCCCGCGCACGTTGCGCCACCGCCGCCCGCACGTGCCCGGCGCCCCGCCCCGCCCGCACAGGCCCCGCCCACGGGGGCGGCCGCCCCACCTGTCCCTGTGTTATCGCTCCACGTGGAATTCCAGGAGCGGTGACGTCACCCGGCTCGGGGGCAAGGCGCAGCCAATGGGCGGGAAGGAGAGGTGGAGCGGGAGTGGGGGGGGCGTGGCGTGCCTGCGCGCGTGCGCCGGGTCAGAGGTGACGCTGGGGATGGTGGCCAGCTCGGCCCAAACGCCGCTCCACCTGCTCGGGAGCCGGAGCCGCGGGGAGGGACGGCGCGGCGGAGGCAGCCATCCGGCGGCGGGTGCGTGGCGCCGCGGCCGTCGGTGCCGGGGGGCCCAGCTGGGGGGCGGTGGCTGCCGCTCTGTCTCAGCCCAGCGGCTGGGGTTTGTCGGGACCCGCCGTAACGGGCGCTCCGGGCGGCGGTTTAACGGCTCTGCCGAGGCGGCTGGGCTGCCGTTAGCGGGGCGGCGCAGGCGCTGCCAGCCGTCAGGCGTCCCCCCGCGGCGGGCCCGGCGCCGGGGTTTGCTTCACCGGGGGCTGCAGGGGGCGGGGGGAAGAAATAACAAACATTTAAAAACCGAAAAACCACCCCCTAAACCAACGGCTGTTTTACTGCTTTCAGCATGGCAGTCAGCTGCACGTTTTTATCCCGCGAAAGGGTTTTAACGTTTTACTTCTCTGTCAAGCAAGAGCTGCAATGAAATACTACAGGTTTTGTAAATATGTTGTTTAGTCCATGACATCTTAATAAACTCTCTAATCAGAAGCAGCCACTTTGGTGCTCTAAGTTACCTTTGCTCCCATGATTGTAGGGCAGGTCTGAGGGAAATAGGCACGCTAGGTTGACTAGAAGTTATTTGAAGATCTAGAGGTGGCCAGGCACAGCACGTGCACAGTGGAAAAAAGTCATTTGTTTGAAAACTGCTGCGTGTTCCCTTGAAATAGAACCCTCATAAAAATTCCTAAGTTGGAGCCCTCTGATTTTTTGCTTTTTAAGTGGTTGAAATGAAGTAAGTTTTTACATGCTAGGAACTAGTAGGGTTGTTTCTAAGCACCTTATAAGTCTACTAAAAATAGATTGTATCTTTCGTCCATTTCCAGAGGGTTTTGTTTCCCTTTTTCTAGGTGATCACGATGGCCCTACAGAATTTTAGAACACGTCTGCTATTCTCCCTTCTGGCTGCTTTCTTCATCTCTGCCTTAGCTGAGGAGTCTGTAGGAGAGAGTCAACATGCAAATATTCGGCTTGATAAGAACCTGGTACAAGATAAAGAGTATGTGTTCCATGTTCTATAAACGTAAACTTTACTTCCCAATGATTTGCTTATCTCATAAGTCTTGTTATGTAGGTTGGGCTTAAGCCCAGGGCACCTTCTCATCTCACTCTTACTAGTACTATGTAGAATATCTTACAGGAATCCTGCTTACCTAGGTCAACATACTCTGGACAAAACTGTATTCTGAACAGTTAGCGTAAGACCTTTGTTCTCATTTGCTTCTTCATACACACAAACAAATGACAGCAGCAAATAAAAGTCCCTAGTATACTCCATATTTTACTGCGAAAGATCTTCCTCCAGTTCTTATACTCTGAAAGATGGCCAAAAGGAGATTTGGGGCACTACTTCAGTTATTTTGATAACCTGCTATAAGTAGACCAGAAGAAAGGGGGGTTGCTATCTAAATCATCCCAGAGGGGAGTACAGCACCAGTAACGTACGAGGATGAAGGGAGGTACAAAGGTTGTTTAAAGTTATAGCTTTCAGGCCTCCTGGTTGCCCAGTGTGCTTTTAGTAGTACAGCATTGCCTGTGTGTTTGACTACCTGCTGAAAAACTAAAGTTGATGTAAACGGTGCATTAAACATTAACTGATTTTTTTGTTTGTTTTGTTTTTCCTTAGCCACATCATGGAACATTTGGAAGGTGTTATCGACAAACCAGAGTCTGAGATGTCTCCACAAGAGCTGCAGCTTCATTACTTCAAAATGCATGATTACGATGGCAATAATTTACTAGATGGGTTAGAGCTTGCTGCTGCTATATCACATGTCCACAAAGAGGTAAGTGGAATATTGTAACAGCAGCTGTCTTTGGAAACAGTCCTGACTTTCTAAAAACAGCTTACAATAGAACAGTGATAATACTGTGAGAATATAGTCACAGTGGACCAGTTTTGCCTCAAAATGAGACCTTTTCCTCTGTTAGTTTTGGTTTGCCTTATAAATGTACTAGCTTTATCACAGCTTTTCATGTCACGTTGCAGTGTTCCAAGATGATTCCATCCTAGTGTAAACTTTACATCCTGTAGGGTGAAAATGATTAGGTAGCCAGGGATGGGGAGAGGAGAAACGGAGATTTTAAATCTATGGCCAAAACTGAGAAAGACTGATATGAGCTTATGGAAGTAGCATACAGTACAATGCCACTTCTGCTTCTAAGGATGTTGCTTTCAACTCAAAACTGTAACTGCCACGGATACTCAAACTGTGTGCTATTTAGCTTTTAGATCTTTTTTTGGCTAGGAATATAAACTGTGGTTCAGTAGACACAGAGTGTTTGTTTTGAAGTCCAAAGAACTTCACTTCATGGCTTGCATCTATGCCAATATAAGGAACTGTTACTAAACAATTTCACAGAACTTAGGACAATGCCAAATTGGGCACCAAATACAAATTGGTTAACAAACTTTTGTCTTTAGCAAAAGCGTATCTTCTAGTTAAAGCACAAATCTGCTCTCCACTGTATGCCTTAGTCCTCTTTATAAAAAGAGTTTCACCATTCTGTAGGCTTAAGAAGTTCACCATTCTGTAGGCTTAAGAAGTTCACCATTCTGTAGGCTTAAGAAGTTCACCATTCTGTAGGCTTAAGAAGTTCACCATTCTGTAGGCTTAAGAAGTTCACCATTCTGTAGGCTTAAGAAGTTCACCATTCTGTAGGCTTAAGAAGTTCACCATTCTGTAGGCTTAAGAAGTTCACCATTCTGTAGGCTTAAGAAGTTCACCATTCTGTAGGCTTAAGAAGTTCACCATTCTGTAGGCTTAAGAAGTTCACCATTCTGTAGGCTTAAGAAGTTCACCATTCTGTAGGCTTAAGAAGTTCACCATTCTGTAGGCTTAAGAAGTTCACCATTCTGTAGGCTTAAGAAGTTCACCATTCTGTAGGCTTAAGAAGTTCCTATTTAGAAGAAAGTAGCAGCGTACGGTGATTACACCTGGAAGCCTAACTCCTTTTAAAAATATTCACTATATAATGCATTCCTATGTGGGAACACTTTCAGTCAGAGAGACTAAGACAACAACTGTTTTCTGCATAGCCGCAATTTGCCCCTTGACCGTACCTCAGTTTTCCTTCAGTAGAGAGGCTGTTGGAGGGAGTTTCTTTTTCTGTAGCAAATGCCTCTGATTTCAGTAATATATCTATGTAATATGCCAACATGTTTGGTGGACTGATGTTGAACAGCAAGCTAGAACAAGAATTAAGTAACAAGAATGTTTTGCAATCCAAGCAAATAGTTGTCATTAATCTGTCATATGTGCCGCTAGGTGGGAAACGGCTAAACTGTTTAATATGGTTTTTGTTTTTCTAGGAAGGTGGTGAGCATACCCAGGCAATGAAAGAAGAAGAATTGATTAGTCTGATAGATGATGTGTTAAGAGATGATGATAAGAACAATGATGGATACATTGACTATGCCGAATTTGCAAAATCTCTGGAATAAGGTTTTGCGAGGAGTTTGTTTCTCCTTCTAGCTATGTGGACATGTGACCCAGTATAATGTGATTCATTACTGTCTCGTATATCAACCTTGTGCTGCAATGCTCATGAGGAGGAGGGGTGTATCAGCTCCAGCTGAATCTTTTTGGAAATTGTATGTGTTAGGAGACTGGCTAACTCAGAGTGAGAGCCGTATTTGACTAAATGTAGCTACACGTTTGAATCTTGAAGCATGGAAACATCAACAGTACTCACACAGGCTACAGCTGGCAAACTCTTTAAGTAGCTGTGTCTGAATACTTAATAGATCATATATAATCTAAATTTCAGTTTTCTGTCATTGAGTTATATAATATTCACTTATCTTTTATTTAAATGTGTGAAATATCTAGAAAGCAAGAGAACATGGCTACACATAGTTGTATTGTGACAAGACATTTCCATACTGTCATGCTCATTTTTGGAGGAAATTTGCATATAAGTACAAGTGCTTGAAACAGCGCTTGTAGAGAAAAAGTATTTGTTGAATGTGGTTTACACTTGAGCTCTACATGATGCTGTATGGACTTCAACACCATCTTTGAAGAAATTGAGTGTTTTTTTTTTTTTTAAATTGATGTACTTCCTAGCATACCCTTACATTTTATATATAAATGTGTACATGTTTCTCAATTTTTTCTCCTCCTTCACAGATTTGCTTTTTATAGTGTAGTATTTTACTAGATTTTTCTCTACTTTGAATGATCTTTTTAAAAGAAAATTAAAATATTTTTATTACATTTATATGTTTTTAAATGCTGTATAGCATTTACTAGAGTAGCCTATGCTATCTTGTTTTGAAGGTCACGTTAACAATAAACTAGTTTAGTATAAAAGCTTTTGTTCAAATTGATTCTTACAGTATTAGCCAACAGGATAATCTAAGTGAGAAAGTAATGCTGCCTTGTTGAGGTTTACATTCCTATTCCTTGACACTTAAATTACGGTATTACTTTTAGAAAAATACAAAGGCATTTTATAACTAACAGTTTCAAGATACTTGAATGTCTGCAAATGAACATGGTCTTAGGAATGTTTTTGCTGTCTTGACTCAATACTTGTTAAGTCAAGTAGTTCAAGGATATTAAAGAAGTGATATATTGTTGCTTTATTGGTATTTGGTAACTATAAAGCATAACTGAAATCTTAAATTGCATTCAATCATTATCCGTGAATAGAGAATCTAAGTGTTAGTGTATTTCTGTAAAATGTATAAAGAGCTATTTTCTTTACAAAATTATTCTTATACAAGAGAAATACATTTGTAAAAGAAATTATTTCTTTTGTTTAAATGTTTGTGTGATGAATGTTGAGTGTCTGATTCTTTTTTCTTGTAATACCTAACAATTTTGACACCTTTGTGTCAGGGTTGTGCTGACTGTACAAGCAACAAAAAGCTGGGATTCATGCACTTTGGAGGTATAGTGCGGGAAGGCCTAGAAAGGAATGTACCTCATTTTCTGTAGTATTTCTAAGCCCGACTCTGTTACTGGTAGTAACCTTAAAAACAAACAGCCAAGTTTTTTTCTGAAAGCATTTTCGTAATGCCATTTGTCAACGTAATTAGTCTGAAGTGAATGTTGAATCAAAGGAAAATACAGAAAATGCTTGGGGGTAGAAGGGAAAGGAGGGTAAGTTCCTCAGCTTTGAGCGTTTAAAGCAGGTTGCCCACAAACCTGACAGTTATTACATGTTTATTCTATAAACTTCTGAGCCTTGGACTTCTTTCAGATGAAAGAACAAGACCAAGAAACTGGCATTTTTGCACTGTTTTGAAAAATCATGATTTCCTTGTAAATTGCAATGGTGAAAGATGCTAGAACCTGGTCTTAGAAACTGAGCTATAATTCCTTAAATGTAGTCCAGCAGCCTTCTCAAACTATAGTATATGGTAAATGACATGCACAATAGAAGCTTTATATCAATAAAAGCTTTTTAACTATTTTAAACTACTTGTTAACAGGTCAGAACATTATATAAATACAGAAGAATTTACCTAAAAGGGAGAACAAAATCGAGACTTTTCATTTCACAATGCATGAAGAACAACCAAAGTTGTTGTCTGCTTTCCTAGGAAAATGGAACAGGTCAAGAAATATTGTTCAAGCTGAAACCTGCAGCATCATGTCTTCACTCAGCCTCCTAAAACAAATACACGTATTTAGTTGAAGGGTACTTAGAGGTAAATGGGATAAGGGCTGTCTAGGGAGACTTCTTAGTTAATAGGTAGGAAAGTGCAAAATCCCTGGAAGTGTTGGTGAGTCAGACTTTCCTTTTTAAAAATATAACTTTATGTGCTAGTTGTAGCTCCTGTAGTACCCTAAGTAAATTAACCATATGAAATTGAAAATATTCTACATATACACACACTTATATAATATAAATTATAAAAAAACTTACATATTTTTATATATATTAATGGGGGTCTTTGCAACAGAATTACTTATAAACTGAACTATTTTTGCTTCTGTAGAGCAGCTCTCTCTGTTTCACAGATAAGAAAAATGAAGCAGAAAGGGATATGATTTACTGAAGGTCAAATGCATCCCTGACAGAAACAGAAAACCAGGAGCCTGTTATGCATGATTTACATCTCTTCTTCCTAGTCTATTGTCCTGAGGGGTTGGTGGGAGAAAAGTGTTGGAATTTTTCTCCTTTGTTAGTAGGGAACATATTTGACCTTGCATTACTGTAAACTACATTTTTTAAGTATCAAGATTTTCTTCTTTTACCTTACAAAATATTGTGTAATATAGCTCCTAAAGAAAATAGCTGGAAGGACTCGGCTTCTTGAGCTATTGAGAAACAAAACCTTTCTTTATTAGTCATCTGGGACATACTCTGCATATGAAAGAGAAAAATATTTACTGTTTATCCAGTGGCTGTCAGAATATTATTAATCACAAGAATGACTATCCAGAATTTCACAGCAACAGTTTGTTTGCAAATTCACGCAGACTTTAGTACCTTTTCTATTATTTTTGTTAATCACCTGTAACCTCAAAATATCGTAGGTTCTTTAAAGAACTGCTACGGACTTACAAGTCCTGATTTCATTTGAAGTATATATTTTTTTCTATATAGGCAACTCACAAACACTGTAAAAGGAATTCAGGACTAATGTCATAGTTGATACAGCCACTAGATAGCGTGTTCACACTGCACATTTGTTTTCTGCAGCATGTAACTTGGAGAGATTGAAGAATATGGATTTCACTGTAGCATCACCACCACATTGATTGTAGGCCAACACCTGCTCCTCTGTCTTCCACCACCGTGTTCCCATTATGGTGCCTATGTTTTCATCAGTTTACAACTCTCACAAAATTTGGTCATAGCTGAGATTTGATTACTGGTAATGAACTTTGGTGGCTTAGGGAGTTCAAATCAACATGTAATGATAATAAAGAAACTTGCATTTTTATATTGTCAGTAAAAATAATTATGTAACAGGAAGACTTTGCAATATAAGCGCCAGACTTGGCCTGACCTCTTGACATTAGTAGTTCAGCCATGAGAGGATCCATTGAGCGTTCTCAACCAACACTAAGGAATACTAGATGGGTTTTATAGAACCTGAGGTCTTACTGTTTTTGCAAAGACATTGATAAGAGCTTCTGTCTGATGTCTAATTAAGCTTTTTTGCTTTAAGGAAAGCTTAGTGTTTTTTTTCCTTTCCTCTCCCCTGTTGCAGTCTTGCTGTCTGCCCGCTGCCCCATGAAACAGCTGCTTATCAATAATGTTGTTAGTTTTTAGTAAGTGAATTAGATCATGGGTCGTTATGCCCCTTTGTTTACATTATTTGGTATCGCAAAGAATTTGAGTTCTAAGTAAGTATTTCATCAGTACAGCTACTCTGTTCACGTTGAATGAGAGCTGTTATAAGGGCAGCTGTTATTGCCTTACAGAAGTTTTTTCTGCAGTTAGAATGAAGAACAGGAAGAAAAACTAAGTTCTGAACTGCTGAACTGCATCCTAAACCTTAACAGCTAATCCGTATTCAAATTGTCACTATCTTTGTCAGCTGAGTGGCGGTTTTGCACTTAGATAGAGGGCAGTGTAGTATATAACTCAAAGTATTCTGCTAGATATGACGTTTTGCAAGAAATCGGTGCTGCACTGAATATAGTGTCAACTTCTGCCACTTGATCCAACTAAGTGACTGACAGCACTAGATTTCAAGAAGGCAGGTGTCAATAACTCAGAGAATGGGTAGGGAATATCTCACAGGAGGCAAGTCTAAGGGAAAAACAAATTAAGGAGAGCTGGCAGTTTCTTCAAGAAATGCTATTAAGATAGCAAGTGCAAAACTATACCCGTTCAGAGGAAGACAAGGAAATTCAGTTGAAGTCAGCTAATTCACAACTTCCTAATTGTCCTCAAGTGTAAGAGAGAACTGTATCTCTAAAGCAGAAACTAGGTTTAGAGGGTTGAGAACCCAGCACAGTGCCCCATTCGTGTGTGTGAGTGTGTGCGCGCGCGCGCACGCGCGTGTGCCTACCGTTCATAAAGACAAAGCGTACAAGCTGCGTCAAGCAAAATTTACCAAAAGGAAAACAAATGAGTAGAGTTGTAAGGAGGAAACAAAGGAAAATTTGGATCACAAATAGGGGACGCTATCAGCAGAGGACATTAAATAGCCTCAATGTTTAATACCTTTTTTTCCCTCCTTTTTTAAAATCAATCTGTACTAAAAAAGTCAACAGCAAGCAGACAGTGTAATTAGTACCAGGGATAAAAGTTTAAAATGACAGCCTAAAAATATGGTAAACCTGCTTAGAAAGCGACCAGCTAATTTAGATGTTTTCAAATTGCCTGGGCATGGTCAGCTTCACTTTAGGAGACTTAAAGGGTGGATGAAGCGGTGTCAGAATATCATTTGGTTATTTCTGAGATCTTCTGGAGGATGGATTACAAACTGGAAGGCTGGGCAGAATGAACCTAATGCCTGCCTTTATAAAGGAGATTTATCCCCAGAAAAATTTTAGTGTATTATCTGTTTGTTTTAGAAGAGAAGCAAATGAGTAGCAGCTAATAAGAATTTACCAAGAATAAACTCACTTACACTAGTACTTCTGTCTATGAAAGCAGAAATGATCTTGTTATACCGGGAAAGCAGCAGGTGCCATATTAGCCTGACTTTTTCTTTTCTTTCTTTTTTTTTTTTTAAAAACAAGGTCTTTAACAACTATTTCCTATAACATTGTCATAAACAAGCTAGTGAATCATAATATAAATGAAACGGCTGTAGGAAGAGGCAGGAGGTCAAGTCTGGTTAGATAATTGTATCCACAGAGTAATTATCAATAGTAATTATCAAAATATAGATTTTGCATGGAATTCTATGAGGCTTTGGCCTGCATCTACTTTTATTTGACGTTTTCACTGAAGGCATAGTTGATGTAATACGCAGGATGACTATCACACTTGCAGATGGAGCTAGGAAGGGCTGCAAATACGATGGGTGACAGGATCAGAATTTAAAATGGTCTTGATAAACTAAGAGAAGGCATCTAAAATGGATGGAATGCAATAGATCACAAGCTGAGCATGAATGGCAAAACCATGGGGGTTTTTTGAAGAAAAGGCAAATATCGCGTTGGGGTGTCTAAAGAGCCTTCAAGATAATTGAAAGAGCTTTTCTGGCCCGCTCGCCACTCGTAAAGACTCACCTGGTAGATAGTGTCCTATTTTGTACACTGCAGTTCATGAAAGATGTGGACTAGTTGGAAAGAGGCGGGAAATCCACAAGAATGGGCGGAGGTCCAGAAAACATGAGGAAAGTCTGCAAGAACTGGGATTTTTTTTGCCGTAAAGAGAGACATTTGGGAAGAAAGAAGGGGAGAGGATTAATAATAGTCTTCAGGCACGCAAAAGGCTGTTGCAAAGAATAAGAAAATAATCTGTGCTTGGTGGATGGATCAATAAAACTAAAACATAAGTATAAACTAATATGTATGAACTACAGCTTGGGATATTTAGATTACAAGCTGGAGACAATGTCGTTGGAGCTTAACGTCAAAGGTAAGATAGCTTGGGTTGACACGACTGCAGCTGGCTTTAGTTTTGGAGTAGAAGGATGGAGTAAATGACTTCTCCAGATCCCCTCCAGTATCTCTTGCTGAATCTGTGACTGGCAGCATCTATGAGAGATGAGAGGTCACTCAACAGTGGGTTTCGCAGCCGAGAGCCAAGGACTGCTAAAACACAAAAAGCCTGTGCTGTGCTCCACGTCCTTAGAGAGGTTTTCTCTGAGATCACAAACCATCCTTCTTTCTCCCTACTGTAAGCACTTCCTCTTCTCCTTATGATTTCTCTGGACTCTTCTTGACCCAGGCACATTTCAGTTTTCCCCTAATCCATCTGGATGTCAATTTTACATCTCAGCTTCTTATCATCATAAGCCACCTTCCCTCTTGAAACTCCCTAAAATCTTGTTTCTCATTTCTGCTTTCCAGCCAGGCAAGCTGGCTTTCTGCTGCAGTCCCAGAAGACAAGAGCCATTCGCACTCCCAGGAGGACAGTGGTGCTGCATTCTGTTCCTCTGCTGCATGGTAGAGCAATCTGCAACCAGGAATCTCCTGCTCAGTCCTGTCAGGGCATGCTCACTGCTAACAGGGTCTAAGCACAAAACCCTACCAAGTTTCTCCTGAGCATGTTCAAGAAGTGAACAGATTTGATCCAGAGCAGTGAAAAAAAGCATATCCCTGGCCCCAAGATAAGGTGCTTCCTAAGATTCAAGTCCCAGCTCTGGAGCACAGAGATACCAGAACTTCCTCACAAAGGAAAAAAAAAGACTCTTCAGAGTTTTTTTTAAATGACCAAGTGACTACCTAGCCCTGTTTTCAGCAAATAATGAGCTATTTTTGTTGACACTGAGAATACAGTGTAAACGCATCCATGCTGAGTCAGAACAAAGGTCCATCTAGCCCAATAGC
Organism: Struthio camelus; assembly: GCF_040807025.1. Taxonomy (NCBI): domain Eukaryota; kingdom Metazoa; phylum Chordata; class Aves; order Struthioniformes; family Struthionidae; genus Struthio; species Struthio camelus. The sequence continues at coordinate 108,438,956 of NC_090944.1, forward strand.
TTGTCTCAAATAGTGGCCATGAGCAGATGCTGAAAGAAGAATAAAGAACAGAAGAAGCATTTTGTCATGCTCCTCCCCAAATATACTAAACAAGCTCAAACAATTTGTAGGTCAGAGACTTAGCTTCAACAACAATAAGACAGCTAGACTCAGCAAATCTGTGAGGAAGATCCAGGCTTAAATGGTAAAGCCTGGTAATGCTATGAACTGAAAACCAAGTCTTATGGGACATGGCCAATGTCCCATGGTCAATGATACGGACTTTACTGTTGACGTTGCTACTCCATGACTTTCTGCATAAGCATAAGGGATGATGCAGCATGTAAGCAGTTATCCCAGGAAGCTGCAATAGTGCAGTGGTATAGCACAACTATACCATTTCCAGATGTCACATTTTTCTTATTTAACGAGAGACTTTCAAAATTGTCTAGTGATTCTGTTTGCCTCTGTTTTTGGTCGCACTTCAAGAAAAGTTTTAAAAATGACCCCATTTTGAGACAGCTTCAAGCATATTTTTTGAAATAAGTCCTCTTTAAGAGGAATAACTTTCGGCCTCAGAAAGTATTTTTTCATAAAAGCAGAAATAAGCTACAGAACATACATGCTGAAAAATAATATTGCCTTAAGTATCATTGTCTGTGGCTTGCAGCCATCAAAGAGTGACATATTGGCACAGATCACAGCAGGTATGATTTTTGTGACCCAGGAAAGGACACTAGAATGAGATCTATGAGATCTGGATGCTGTTCCCTTTGGGCGAGATCTCCAGGGATCTTGCGGAGGTGAGCATATAACCATGCTGTCAGCCTCAGCATGGATTGGAGTGAGTGTTAGGAAACACACAGGTAAGGATTCTGGACAGCAGAACATGGAGATAGGACTAGTTTTAGAGAAGGAATGCATATGTTTAGGATGCATGTGGAGTTTAGAAACCTTACATATGCCATTATAAATTTATGAGCATGTTGGCATTGACTAGTGGAATTAAGATCTCCAAAGAACACAAAGTGCATAGACACACACACACACACACACACACACAGAGGCAGAAACCACTTTCAGTAACCAAATGATTCTGTCACCAGACAGCCCAAACCTACTCAAAGGCACCGTTTCTAGCCAAGACCAACAGATTCAAAATATTTTTTGAATCTCTAGGCAAAGGAATTTTCAGGATATGACAAGCCAAAAAGTCTTTAGGAAAATCTCCAAGCAGATGATCTCATTTTTTTAGCAATCATATCTCTTAAATGCCTTGTCCAGTTTCCTTCAACTCTTCCAGAAAATCTATCCCAGAATAAGATTATGCCTGTGAAGTTTTAGGTGTATTGGGCTAGTTTTGGCAAAGTGAGGAATAGGAGTAAAATCAAGTTTATAATGGAAACTTAAAGACATCTGCAATTTACTGAATACTGTTCAGTTTGGGCTATATAATGCATGGTCTTTTCATTGTAGAAAAATATAAAGTGCTTTTACTATCACCAAAGGAAAAGAATACCACCTATATATGACGTCCTACCTGTGGGAGAAAAAGACTTGGCGGGTCACACAAATATTTTTACTTCCTACTCCTAAAATGTTTATAGGAGCCAAATTAATTTCCTAAGGTCTGGCTTGAGGATTTATGCAGAGCATTACACCATATTGGCAGAACAAGATGATGACAATTTCTGACTGCAGATGTGTCTTTACCACAGACATTATTAAAACTGCAGCCTGGCGTTGACATACCCGACTAGCTTTAAATTAGTCAGCTACGGTACTGCTAACACCATAGCAATGCCATTACAGAACATGGCACAGCTGTAAAACCCACCATAAAAGCTGAGTACAGTAAATAAGTATTTTTTGCAGGCCATGCTGAGCACCGTGCTCCTGGAATGTTGTTACTAGCTGGACCCAAGCTATCTAGTTTAATCGTAATTCAAGTATGTCAAAGCAAGCTTTAAACGTACCCTTCATCTGAAGGTCCTGTAGCGCGACTAATTAAATAAGAGTATCCTGGGTGAGTGTAAAGTCTATCTCTAGACAGTCCCTAGCCAACATGTTCCTAGATCCTACTGTTGACATTGATGCTCAGTTTGGGAAAACATAGTACAAAAGGAGTTTTTATTAAGATCCGAATTTTTTTCTGGCTTGCTCAAAAGTTAGGGAAAACTCCTCTAGTGACTTCAACACAAGCCTTCTCAGATTCCTGTGGTCGTTGGAGGTCCTTTCTAGGATCTTGTAAAACTCCCTCTAATAACAATATTCATAGGGAAAGGGCTACAGTACACTGGACACAGCTCCTCCAATCTGCAGCTGAGTTGTCATCTGCAGATACTATAAATACCACACCATTCTCAAAGTTATCTTTTGTCCGCTAAACCTTCACCTATGCCACGGATTTCTGGTCTCCCAGCTGGTCTCCCAGCACGAGCACCCTACCTGCGGCAAGTCGGTTCAGCTTGAAAGCTCTTCCTTTGATTTTTCCAGTATTGGTGGGAAGTGGAAAAAAGTGGATTAAATAGACCAAAGAAAAGTCATTCTAAAGGCTGCCCAACTCATTCAGCTCCAGGAGCTTTCAACTTTAGACTACTGCTCCAGGCAGCATGGAGATCTGAAAAATCTGGTCCTGATGCCATCGGGCAGGGAACATTGGTCAGGGATATGGCAGATGGGCAGTATTGGAGAAGGTAAAGGGTAAGCTGAGGAGACCTGTAAGTAGTCATACATACTCAGACATGAAAGGTGCTCAGCCTTAAGCCATTAGATGTCACCCTCCCAAACTGCTCCCTGGTACTGTAATCTCAGTCTGCTTAAAACAACTTTTGTCAACAAAATGGGCTTTGGTGTGGGACTATCTATGTCAAGGGATCAAAGTACAGCCTCTTAAAGGACAAGATCCAATTTGGTCACTCTGAAAAGATAAGGAAAAGGTTAAAACTGTCAAGAATGTCTACCCAGTTGGGAATCTCGGACATGGACTCCCTCGCACTCAGACTGTTTAGTGCTCATTCAACATCAGCTTGAGCGCTGACCTCTGGGGAGCACTTAGCTCTGAATGTTTTTCCTGGTCACTCAAAAAAGGAGATATACACAGTTAGTCACTGAAAATTTGTGTTCAAGTGATTCTTAAGGGAACAGGGTGACGCATGAGCTTGGAAATGTCACAACTGCTCGTGTAGGTTCTTCCAAATGCAAAAATTCAGTCCACGGTGACACATGGCATGGGAAATCTCAGCTCAAGCAGCTAAAGTCTGGCAAAATTATGAACAATCAAAAACTAGGCCTTCTAATGGAAAGTGTTAGACAGTCTTAGCTATTGGACCACCGTCGTCTTCACAGCCAGAGAGTGATTTAATCTGTCAGTTATGTGAGAAGTAGGAGCAATGAATAGGTCTTTGTATTTATTCATAGCAAGTACATACTCAGAATGACATATGATGCTTTTTTTTTTTGTCTGATAGTTCACTGGATCGCTAAAGAACCAGGGGTTTGCACAACAAGGCTTTCTAAAGCAGGGTGACAATAGAGACCATCCGTGTTCAGAAAGATGGATTCCCAAGGTCAACTAGAGTCCCTTCTCCCAACTTAACCTAACAATTTTTAGCTACGCTCAACTTAAAAGCCCCAACTGAGTAGATGAGCTCAGTTCTGCTCTCAGTTACAGCAGGTGGCATGCAATGAAGCCATGCCTACTGGCCACACTTCTCAAAATCAGAGCAGCAGAGACACACAAATGCAGCTCATCCATGGCTGTCAGCACAAGGTAGCACAGCTGCAGGGCTCCTCCTCCTCAGAGCTGTGCCACTTAGCTTGCCAGTGGCCATACTGGCAGCCCAGAGTTTCTGGGCTACCGCGGTCCCAAGGGCACCCCACTGCACTGGCAGCAAGGGGAGTGAAGCAGGGGCAGGAGCAGGAGCTGCCCAAGCCAGATGACTCCTTTGCAGAAGGACTTCTTCACACTCGATAGGTGAGCAGAGTTTTCCTGCTCCCTTTGTTGCTATAGCAGTACAAAAAGGCTGGAGCATGGCCAGAAACTTATGTCATATTTATACCTGGAATAACCAAGAGCAGAATATGCTCTATTGTGTGTTCAAAATAAGCCTTTAAATAAAGCTGGTTACAGCTGAAGCTCTGCCAAGTCTCTGGTGGACGTAGCAGCCCACTCTCCCCACGGCAGCTGCCAGGGCTGGAAACTGGCTGGATTCAACAACCTATGGAATACAGGAGGCAAGACTGAGGTTTGCCAGCTGGTCAAGGTCATTTACTAGCTTGGCTAATCCTCAGGAAGCCAGTGACAGCTAGCCCCAAGCCAACCTCTTTTCTTTGCCACAAATACAAATGGTAATGCACACCAATGCAAACAAAGTGAGCTGATTGTAAAGCTTCCAAGAATACTTCCAAATGCCAGCCAGAAATACTATGAAAAGTCTCAGTCCGAGGCAGATTACTACACACCACCCTTTAGCCCCTCCTCCCAGGACAGGTGTAGTGTCTAAACTCATCTCTGTTGGAACCGGTGTGAAAAGCAGAGTCAGTAACTGGCCACACTTCAGCACATTTCATTTCACTTTGCCACCATCCCCACAGAGTTTCTGCCGTCCAAATGAATGTGGCCTGTTTATTTTTCTCTTGCTTTTGTGATCGGTTATTTCTTATTACTGAGTTCCAGTTTGGACAAAGTGCTTAGACTTAATAAGCTCAGTCAGAACCCAAAAGGCATGAACTCCTCTCTCTTTTGGCTCCCTGACCTGCCCTTAAACATACATACTATTGACTTTTAAGGGTAAGCTGATTGTGGGAGGAGGCACAGCAGGGCATAGATTCACATCAGTGACTGGGGGTGATGATACAGGCTTTGGAAGATATAGGGCAGGGCTGCCTCCACCAGGTCTGTGCTGGGGAAGTGAGATTTTTGTGGCCATGGCAGGAAGGCTGGGCTCCCCAGCTGTGCTGCTACCATGAGTCCTGCCTCTACAGACTGCGGTGCTGCTCGTGAGCCACAATCAGAGAAAGTGAGGGGAAGCTTTCCACTTCATTTCCTCTTCATATGCAGGTCAAAGCCCGGTTTCTGGGGAGCACTTTTCCTCCATTTCCAGTGAGAAGCAGGACCATCCATACCGACCGCCACTTCGGAGCATCATGACAGGTCTGAATGGTCTTGCCTATCACTGCTAGAAAGCAAACCGTTCCCCAAGTGCAGGGCTGGCTCCTAACTTTCTTATCTGTTACTGGAAAAGAAACTGTTGAAGTGTTGGCTAGCTGTGGACTGCGGATAGGCACTTAAATCCATCCTTAAGTCAATGAAATGAGAGGAATGAAGTACTTAGAGCTAAGAGTGTGCTTTAGTGCTTCACTGACCTGCATGAATCTTGAACTGAAGCCGTTATTAGAGGATGGGGATGAGAGGAGGGGACCATGTTCACCTGCAGCCATTACTTCTGGAGGCACAGGACATGAGCGAGACCAGCTGCACGTGAGAACCAGGAGACCGGAGGAGAAGCTAGTGTGGGACACTTTGTAGGGGTAGCATTTGCCATTTAAATATTGCAGAGAAAGACCATGTAGTACTGTACCTGTAAAGATGGGAGTTACTTCAAGCAGTTAATAGGTTCATTGAACAATCATCAACTCAGTTAATTAGATAGAAAGTATCAGCCACTCAGTGTATTTTCTCCTTTTGATAGATGGCTCCCAGAAGTCATGCATGATTTTCATAAGGTGAGATAACAAGCTGTCAGTCATAGGAAGCCTGAAGTGAACCATACACATAATCAACACAGTCAAAAACAAGAAACATGTCAAACTGCAAATCCAATTTCTGTCTTTAAAAACAAAATGAGAAAGTAATTTGAACTAGCCGGCTTTGGCTTACAAGTAATATTCTAGCCAACAATAAAATAGAAGAAAAGTATTTGTGTGTGAGAGATGCTGGAGTGACTTGATAGGAAACATGCAGAAATAAACTCGTGATATGAACTTGCCCAGTGTCATCACATACTTTCCAGGCTCTCCAATTTTATCCTCAGCTCATCTTCTTTCCAGTACACATAAATTAAAGACGACAAGTGGGAGAAAGGGCGATCACTGAACAGCAGGGGGGTAAATCACAGAGGAATAGTACCTAACACGCCTATGTGCTATATCCGATATATGTTTCTACTCTCAATGAACATACATACACATTCACTCACATAGTATTTATATAGACAGTGTGTATTCACTTGGGCAGTGGTGCCTGTGAGTGTGTCTATTCCTATGGAGGAAGTTAGGCCTGTGGTCATGGGCAGGGAGGACTGGTGGTGCCCTCAGGGACAGCCATAGCCCAAATGCCAAAGGAACCCCAGGACCACCTGAAAATGCATGATTTGTAGAGTTAGAGGCAGGCTATGCAGATAGAGATACCTTCAGTTGTTCTGGGGCAAATCCGGTAGTGCTTGTGAAGGGAGGATATAAATTCCGTTATCCTGATCGATGTAGCATAGCTGCCATGAGCAGGGCAGACATCGTTACCCACAGAGAGCCCCTAGCACCTCCAACCCTAGCAGTGGAGAACAGCTACTTTTTCATGTGTTAGAGCCTTAGTAGAAGAAGGAAGCAACGCGAGTCAGGTGCTCTCTTCCTCCCCTCTTTCCTTCTCATCCCACTCTGAGACTGCTCATAATGGCACTCCCCGAAAACTGAGCCTAGCGTTGCCAGAGGCAAGTAATTTGCCGAGACAAAAGAATCAGAAATTGAAGTTTATTCAGGTGCAATACTCTGTGTGAGGTCTCTCTATTCTTTTTTCCTCCCCCTGCAAGCAGTGAGAGTCAAGAAATTGTCAGCAAGTGACAGTTTGGGTTGCTGGGCTTTTGTGGTTTTTATTTTTCTCCCCTCAGTGATTTGTGCCAACTGTTACTTCATGCATATGGAATACACAAGTTCTAGCCTTTCCTCACTTGTGTGAAGTAAGAGTTTGGCACATGTTGAAAACAACAAGCAGAAACTAACTTGCTCTCTCCCTTCTTTAAAGTCAGTCCACACCAGTAATTATTTGGAGACTTAAACTTATAGTCATCTTGCCGTCACCTTAATTGTCCACACTAAAGAGGGATTATTTAACAAATTAGCTTGATTAGTCTATCTTCCAGGGACTTAGCCAGTGGCTCACTCTTCTTTATTGAATTAACAGCTGAAGAAGCTTTTAGCTTTCAGACATGCTATGAAATCCTTCCCAAGTTCAGACCACCGGAGCTGGGAACTGCTGAAGAGCTTACCGCTCTGGAGCCACCTCTGTGGTGCTCGTAGAGTCTGAACTCCAGCTGACCCACCGGGCAGCAAAAACATGCCAATAGACACAAGTAACCTGATCTTCTGGCATTCCCCTTCCCGTTTAGGAAAAATAATCCCCCATTCACTGGGGTCATCGAGTCTTTAGACCCTTTCCTGTGCTTGTCTAAATATAGCATTGTAAACCTGGTTTCAGATCCGGGGTACGTCACAAGGGAGCCTGGGCTAATTCTTTATCTGGAAACGGCTTAATGGAAAGCAGCAGTTGCAAAGCACAGCTAGATGATGCCTTTCCACCGCTTGTATAGGAACATCTCTATTGGCTTCAGCAGTGGAGATGTCTGCTAACAGGAAGGATAATTTGCAAGCACACAGCACAGAGCATCTCATACCTCCTCAGCTGACTGTACCTCAGAGAGCTAACACTTCTTTCATACAGAGTTATACAGGCCGAAGGCTATGGATTGCCAGTCACCTGAAGGTCTGATTCAATGCCCACTGAGGTCAAAGGCTGTTTTTCTATTGCCTTTACATGTTTTGGATCATCACCTTACTCAAAATACTAACCCTGTGAGTGTTTCAAGGTTGAAAGTGAAAGAAAGCCCTTTATTTTCTGCCTTCTTTGCTCTGGCCTAAATAAGTCTATGTCATCACTATAATACTAGATTTGATTGCAAACAGCCCTACAAATCAGTACAGAGACAGTGATATTCTTCTATTTTTTCCCTTCTTTCACCTTTTCCCTTGAGGGCACAAAACCAATTGCTCCAGAGATGTCCTGTAAATATATACATGGGAATTCATGGGAATCGCAACCTCATGTTTTACTGTGCTAGAATAAGATAAATATATCAACATGTCCAACATCAGCTTGTACTGAGATTTACAAATATTAGATATAACCCTAATTTTAAAGCAATAATTCACAAGTTTCTTGCAAAAAACCCTCTATCAGCTATTTTAAGTAAAAATGCCTAGTGAAAACAAAAGAGAGATAAAAAAGGAAATTACATTCCGATTTTTCCAATATTGGAAAGTAAATCTGACTTCCTGGAAAGCAGCCTCTCCTTAGTCTGAGTTGTGTGCTTTTGCAGAGGCTCTTTAAATGCTTCTGCTGACTGGAAGCGTGGGATAACTGAGCACATCCAGTTATCCACCTTACGTCTATAGCACAGGTGGGGATGGGTGTCCTTCCTCCCCACGCTTGCAGCACTTGCTGAAGAAGTCCAAAGGGGCTGATAGCAGCTCTGAGCAGTGCTCGCCACGGGAGATTTCACATTGCGGAGGTGCTAGCGGGTGCCTCATTCAGAGAGTTAGGGAGTGGTTAGGTGACCACAGCTTTTGGCCACCGCTAGTGAAGGCCGGGAACAACCCGGAGGTGAAGGTGCCCATGCTCTATGGATGTGCCATTTCCCCTTCACTACATGAAAGGGGCTTTGCGTGCTCTCAGTGCATAGCTCTGGGCATAGCCATGGCTCAATGCAGGATGGAGCCTGAAGAAAGCGAGAAATATAATCCTTTGTTTTCAGAGTTACTGATACAACTACTAATTGCAACAAATAACAAACGTTCTGATTAAATCTGGTTTATTCTACAAGGAACAGTTCTTAACTGGTTCTCCTCTGGAGATGACCACAGTGATTTTTAAAAAAAAAAAAACCCTTCCTAGTCTTTATTTGTATCTTCTTCTGGTGTACACTATATATCCTTTTTGCCCATGCAGTCACCACATGACCTGTTAACCCCATACTGCTTTGGGAAAGCTCAGTTAAGGACAATTCACATTCTTTTCCAGTAGTGCCAGTTTGCTGATGGTTTGCCTACTATGGTTGTAAAGAAATCGATGGTATGCAGCTGCACAAATGATCAGTAATGTCCAACTGGCATTAATGTTTCCCTTAAAAAAATTATTTATAAGGGATGTGATTTTTTTTTTTTAAATAAACACCTGATTCTGTTCTGCTTTGTTATAATCCCAACAGCCTGTGTCTACAGAACAGAAAAACATTCCCATGGGAGGAACATATTGTACCGTGCCTCAATATTAATAACTCAAAGTAATTAACGTTACCCAAAAAGGAATTCATTGGTCCTCCAGTTGCATACAATTACTGGTCAATTAAATAATATTTAATTTGAAGTTGTTCGTAATAAGCAAAAACCACCGTTAAACATGCAATCTGAGATAGAAACTTCAGGTACCTGTCTAAGAAGCGACGGTTTGCAATGGGTAAGCCGGATAGATCAAGAAAAAAGACCCTGAAGTGACAAATCACAGATATTGCTACCATATAAAATAAACACGATGCCCTGTAGAAATGGGCAGGAATGAAAAGTCTGCTTCCATAGAAGCAGGAGAGGATTTTTACACATATATTAAACAAAACACTCAATGTTTTGGTAATTTAATTTTTTCCTTATATTTACACTGTTTCAGGTTTTTACAGTGTTGATTTAAATATCTCCAACTCTGTAGACTGATTTAAAATGGTCTATATGTAACATATCCCCTTGGTGATGTGAATTACATGTCCCCTATGCCAACACACACAGATTTGGTTCAAAGTGCAGCAGCTTGTACTTTTCCATCTAGGCCTTTGGTTTGGTCCCCAGCATCAGGAAATATTGTCATACTGAAACGTAATATTGCAAACGTTACATTTCAAATGTCTCCTGTTCTATAAAATGTGCTAGTCCTGTAAAAATGAGACTGTGTTAGAATCCTAATAACTCAGCAGGAGGCAAAACAACCAGACATCAGCACTTTCTGTAAAGTATTTGTGACTTTCAATTTTCAGTCCAGCAACATGGGCAAACACACACACACACACACACACACACACAAAACCCCCACAAAAAGCTCATAAAACATGCACACCAAACCACACAAACCCACAGCCCCACTGGTACAGTTACATAGGATGCAAGACACCACAAAAAGCTTCTGAGCTCTCTCTGATGAGCAGTGATCACCCCTAACCAATCAAACATTCTGCAAACTGGAAAAATAAACAGCAACTTAAGAAAATTGCCTTTATGCAACCAAACCAAAACCTTACAAAGGAAGAGACTAAGCCAAGCAGCTATACATTAATATGTCTGCCTCAGAGAGATTTCCAACCCTCCTCTCCTCCCCAAGGACAAAAACTCATGGGTTAATTATCCACTTGAATTTCTTTTCTAGAAATGATTTGCTTTAGAAGAGGAGAGGGGAAAGGAGTTGGGGGTGGCGGGAGGGAGGGAGAAGTGAAAATCCCGGCCCTGAAGTGCTGAGGAACTTCTCAGAGAGGAACGTATTTAAAGAGGTTTCATGGAAATTCTCACATTAATCCTGTTAGCAGCCCTTGTGTTGCAGGGCTCCTGAGCCGGGGTCTATTGAATTGCTGCAAAACGCAGTGTCTGTTGTCAGAATAGCAAAACGGCACTAGAATACATAGAGATGAAACTAAAGGGAATAACAAGACGCAGGTTGCAAGAGCACTATGTTTGGAAAGAAGACAGGGGACAGTGAGAAAATGAAGGTAGGAAACCCCTCAAAAGCCATAAAACGCTGGAAGATTCATTCACGAGTGACTCCTCCAGTGCAAAATATTCCTAGTGCCGCACTTCTTTGGTGATCTCATTTCCATAGGGACTGAAATCTGATTTGACACATCTAATTTACAGAAGCTCATAAAATTTCTTTACTGTAACAGCATGCAGACAATGTATTATGCATTTTACATGGGTATTTTATTTTTCCACAGAAGTCAATAAAGTCGTGCCAGCAGAAAACTTGGCTTTACGTTCACACAAAATATTTTATCCCAAAAAGCAATAGAAACTTTAATCAGACTGCATCACTTGATATTGTTACAAACTGCAATTAATCTGCTCAGACTGAAAAGCCATACCAGTTTTTGACTGAAAGGCATGTCATTAAGTTTCTGAGTTGTTTACATGTAATGCAACATGACAGGAGTTTGTGCAGAGATGAGAGAAAATGAGCTATTTGAAATTAACTGTTTGGAATCCCATCTTTAGCTGTTTTCAGTCTTCAGAGGATTGACAGGGCTGAGTTCACGGACTCGTGTAGGAGTTGTAAGAGAATTCCCCATATTGAGCCCTTCTCTAAGGGATGCTTAGTAAAAACCCGTCATGCCTTTGGGGGGAGGAATTCTCCGCTAATATCCTTAGTTTCCAACAAGAGTAAACAATAAATCTAAAAAATGAAAACACTTGACTTATTTCAAGCAGCAGAGGACACAAGTAACAGGATTCGTACCTCATCTGTGAAGCCTGGCAGTTACCTCCCAGGTCCTTTCCCAAGGAGAAGCTGGGGCAGATAGCAGAATGGCTGGCAGAAAAGCAGCAGTCAGGCACCACAAGTTCACAGGTATCAGGACCAGAGAGGCTGTGCAGAATGACCAAAAGGAGAAGATCTGCAAACTTGACTATACAGTGACTTTACAGCACTGAAGAGAGTCAAGAGACATGGTAAGAGTCAAAACAACCGTAGGATCAAGGCTCTATACTGAGGCCTAGGCTGCATTAGTGTAGATATATCCCAGGTGGGGAAGCTCTTTCAGCTGTCCAATTTTTTTTTAGCTCCTCGGCTTTATTTAGCTAGTTTGTTAGTTAGTTAGGAAGGAAGGAAGGCAGCCTTCTCCCTCCAAAAGCCAGGATCAATTAGATTTCCATGTGATTGTGCTTCAATACATGAACTCTAAGCACTCAAAAACCGGACAGCAATACCAATATTTACGTATTTGTTTGTTTTAAATCTTATACTTATCCCTTTCAATCTTCTGATCTGGAGAAGAAGCAGAAGTTTGGGAATAAGATTTTTGAAAATCTGAGATAAGGTTTCATCCAAAAATGAGTGGTGATCTTGAGTGCCAATTTAGGGCACCTCAGATAGAACCAGGGGTCAGTGGGCAGCATTTTCTGTCACGTTTTAGTGTTTCAAATTTAGTGTTTGAAGTATTGAGGACCCCATAATCCGCGGGCACCTTGAAAGCCTTGGTGCAAGTCCTTTTCTGTGTCAGTCGTACTCTATCTTCCTCCAGGGAGAACCTTTCCATCATTTGAGAAAGCATATTTGATGGTGGGAAGAGAAAGAGGAAAATTCGTGAGATTAATCAAGAAAGCAACTGGAAACACTGAATTCTTTCTCAAAGAATTAGTATGCTCGTGGAAAACCAACTAAAAGTCAGGGCTTCAGATCAATCTGTTTTGGAAAAAGAAGAAATAACATTGCTGATGTTAAAAAAAAAAGCCTTGAGACAGATGCCCTCAGCGATCAGAGCGGCGCTGCCGGTGGGTCCTGCTTCCCCAGCGAGTTTCCCCACCGCCGGTGGGCATGGGCATGCAAAGATGCTGTGGTGCCCATCCTCCCCCAGGGCCCCAGCTGCCCTCCGTGCTGGTGCCATGCTGACCTGCGAGGTGCTGCCCGCCTTCACCCGAGACACCGCATCCCGGTTTTGGCTGGTGCCCCAGGCACCGGCAGCTTTGTGAATCCCGGCCGGCAGGGACACGGCACCAAGGGCTGACGGCCACTCGCTTGTGGGGGAAAGGGAAGGTGAGCGGGGCCTGGAGAGAGCTGCGGATCCCCACGGGAGGTGGGTGCCCTCGAACGTCGGAGGAGCTGGGCCAACCTGACAACCTGGTGCAAGGGCAGAAAGGTGACATGCTTCACCGCGGTTATTTTCATTGGTTGTTTTGGAGAACTGGATTTTCTCATGGATTCGCTTTTATTTACAGCTTTTGACGCGCTTTGTTCGTCATGCTCGGCAAACACACCCCAAAGCACACGGGTTTCTTTCACTGGAAATGGACTCAATCATATGGAAAAAACACAGAAAACCAAGAGGGAAGCACAGCAAGAAAGACAAACCACAGAGAAAAGGTCCTATTCATCTCTAAACCAGGTGTCACTGAACTAGGTAATTAGACCTGTAATATTCTGAAAACACCTCTGAAAAAATAGTCTTCACCATGTCCCAGATGCTGAAGGAAGATACGTTCAGTACAGTCGGGGGGAAATTTTTAGTAAAAGGGGTGCTTCATGTGCTACTCTTGTTTCTCTCTCCAAGTCGTTCTTGCTGTTTGACTGATCTGACTTACAGCAACTGGACCTGTAAGGACAAACACTACATTGCTAGCTTTTGTGCTTGCTTTGAAGCTTGAGTTCAAGAAGTGATCATCAGTGAATTTATAAGGCACATCTAGGCTAAGCTGTAGGGACAAGTTTGTGAGAACTTGAATCTCTGGCCAGCATCTGCATCTGGTCTGTTTACCCAGATAACACGACAGAGGCCACAGGATTAGCACATAGCATAGATGAGTATACTAAATTGGGTCATTCAGCCCCAGCATTAAGACTGGTAGTGATTATGTATCAGTTAATTTTATTAATCGAGGCAGCAGTTACCTCTGTAATAGGACTCAGAAGAGGATGTTCCTGCTTATAATGGGAAAAAAGATCTTTTTTCTTTTTAGTTCCTACTGTCTCCTCCCTTCTCACTATGCATACAAAATGGCTTAAATCCAATGGCTTCTGAAAATGTAACCTCTAAGTAGTGCTTTCTTTAAAAAAACCAAAAACTTGGACCATACACAATACTGTGAAAATCCTTCTCTCTAAATAGTTCCTCTAACAAACGGAATAATGAAAGGAAACAGTACATTGAACCAAATCTATCCCATGTCAATCATGTTGCTTCTTTCCCTTAAGAGATAGTGTTGGGTATATGGCTGAATAAAAACAGCTGAAAATTAAAATATGCTGCAGAACTGGGATGTTGTTACTTTCTGCTTAATGTTTAGCCTTTCACTCCCGAGCTGGGAAGAGATGGCAGTTCGTGTAGGAAACACCGCATCTTTGCCAGGCTACGCCTGACAGGAGTAATCAAACAGACTGCACACAGCGCACACATGCACTCGCTCGTGCCAAGACAAGAAAGCGCTTTTGGGGGACAAACGTGTAACCAGCTGCTGCAGGAGTCTGAGGTACTATTGTTAGTACCTTCAAACTCCTTTCCATGCTGTGGAAAGGCAAAGGAAAATGCATCTCCAGGAAATTCTGTACTTTAATCTAACTGAAACATGTTTTTTTTTGTCCAAATTAAAGTACTCCTGCCCCTCTGTCAGTGGTATATCTCCAGCTAGACAATAAGTCCACTTCTTATTCTTATAAGAAGCTGTTATGTGTACTTCAGATGGTTACAGAAACACATGCCTACAGCTAAGCTTAATACTTGAAGCTGTTGCTCTCAATTTTGATAAGCTGTGTGACAAACCAGCATCACAGTCATAACATGGTATGAATTATGGGTGTCAGTGGCCATGTTCCCACACAGAGCAGATGAAATATCAGAGCTGTTCCCTGAATGCTGCTTTCCAGCAGAGAATGTTGACATAAACAGTAATTCAGCAATTCCTCTACTGCAAGCCAGAACATTAGCATTGCAATGAAGAACCAACAAACAATGTTCTCATCAGAGCGTCCTTCAACAGTGGGGAGTTGGACAAAGCAGTTGCTTTGATCCATTAGGCTGCCCATCTGCTTGAAGCTTCTCCTCTGCAGACCAAGTTTCAGCTGGGGGACTGGAGGCTTTGGAAGTTTGGGTCAGAGTATTGCATGGAAAGGCAGTTTTCAAGGGATCTAACCTTCTGCTAGGGTTCAAAACATCATGAAAGGGTCAAAGGGATCAGCTGTCAGTGTTGGACAGGATAAATACCAGCATTTATTAGTAATATGAGTCAGCAAATCATGTCTTGCCTCATAGAGTCGTTAAGCTTGCAGCTGTCAGGTTCCCAATAAAATTTGACATACAGTCATGAAATGTACTAAATTCATCAGTGACAACAGCCTAGTCGTGAGTCAGAGACTCACATTGCCCCATCTTCAAGCATGAGGTCCTTCCATCTCCAGCCACAGGATCTGACTCATTAGAATCACAGGAATAATTTAGGAATCATCAGAATGATTCAGGTTGAAAGGGGTCTCTGGTTACCTGGGCCAACCACTTGCTCAGAGTAGGGCCCGCTGAGGTCAGGTTGCTCGGGGCTTTGTCCAGTAGAGTTTTGGGTATCTCCAAGGTTGGAGATCACACACCTTCTCCAGCCACCTGTCCAGTGCTGCTCCACCCTCACAGTGAGAAAAAAAACCCTAATATATAATCAGAATTTCCTGCATTGCAACCTTCTTGCCTCTTGTCCTGTCAGTGTGCACCTGTGAGAAGAATCTGGCTCCATGTTTACGTACGGGCTTGTTCCTGTTACTGCCTATTCCCAGCCTAAGTCTCCTTGTGTTCTCATTCCTTAGGCAAACTACTCCATCTTCGAAATGCTCAGTCAAGACGGCCAGATTCCTTCTTGTTACCATCCTTCATCATGATTTGCACTCTTCTCTTATCCCTCGTCATCACAGCCATGCTCACTTCACTAGCCTTTATCACAAAATCTACCTAGTTCATCTCTGACACAGTCTTCCTCCCTTGTAAAAAAGCCAGGCAATCGCAAGCTTTTCTGAACAAACGAATATGACTAATCATTTGGGCAACAGTATCCAAAGTTCCTCGAGCCAGCAAGTTCAGGCCAAACTTAATAAACTCTTCAGCAGAAAAGGATGCATTGTCCTCTGGATGTTCTCTCCTCCAGGCATTTCAAATTCACTCTTTTCTCTCTTGTTCGCTTTGAAAACAATTCCTCAGCCTACGTTTCCTGGGCAGCTCACATCAGCGGGAATTGTTTCCCAAAGCCAAAGTTCCTTGGTTGATTCTGCTTTTGCTTGAGGCAAAAGAGTATGGCCCTCTTCAAGACAGAAAGGCTATTCTGCACCACGTTAGATCAACTACATATAAATATCCCCATGTCTTGTCTTTTGGCCCAAGATGAGACTCTTAACCATTTCCTCCCCTTATAAGAAGTGTATATAAATGTGGGGAAACAAAAGTATGCCTGCAGATATGAAAGCATTACTGAATGTTCTCACGTTCATAATCAGTTTTTGATGCACATGGTAGGGAATTCATAGGTATCAGAAAAATTTATCTGTGATGGAGTTAGTAGGATGGAGTATGTATGTCCTGCAGTAAAAAGCCGCTGCACTAATCTGTGCTTAGATTGAAGTGTCCTGTCTAACAAGTTCAGAGCTAGTACAGATATCAATATGGCGTGAGATAAACACTACCCACCGAAGGGACTGCTCCTAATCACTATATCACAGGCTTCCTCTGTATCTCTGAACCACTAAGATTATGTTCACCTACTCTATTTTATTTTATACAGTCACTATATATTTTTAAAATAAATTTTCACGATCTAGAAGCAGAATTTTCCACTTTGTAGTTTTCAGAACTAGCCTAATCCATAGCCTGGGACCAGAACAGAAAGGCTTATTTGTTTTCTATCTCTTCTTCTGATAAATAATTTTTTTTTTTTGTTATATGTTGCAGCCAGGAATGATGGCAGTAATCACTCAGCTCATTATTACTGGAAATAATAGCAGTTTTGGCTATAAGCCAAAGCTTGCATTAAAACATTGAGGGTGCTTCACTGCTACAGAAGCTCTGGAAAGGATGTGGGTTGTTCAGCTGTATTTACACATGAGTCCAAGGAGCAGATACTAAGGACAAGCTCTGCAACCTTTTGAGAGAAGATAGCATGTTTTCCTTCTTTCTTGGCAGTTCAGACCTACCAGACCTCATGGCAAAAGCCCCAGTTCACCCCAGATCATAAAGGAATGACCAGTCCTTCCACACAAAAGCTGTAGCTAGTGACTGGTGTGGAGACCTAGGGTTAATGTGACGCTCATGTGGCATTGCAGAAATCTAGTCCAAAGCTTCTCACACTTCAGCGGAGCCCAAGGCCTTCCCTGAGCACTTGGGGGTCAGAGACTTTAGGCAGGACAGTGCATGGAAACCAGCAGAATCCAAAACCTCAGCCCATCGTAGCCACCCGTAAGGAAACAGAGGCTTACAAGGGATCGGGGGTCACAGGCTACATCTGTACTGTGCCTGCTAGAGTGCTCCCAAGGGTGCTTTGAAGCTGAAGATCTCCAGCATGTGATGGCCAGATTTTCTCAGCTGGAGTTCAGGCTGACTGTAAATTCAGTCTGCTCTTGTGTAGGCAAAGCCAGAGCCCTTTGGAGAGGCCCAGGATCCTTGAAAGGCAGGATCTGTGCAGTCTTTTCTGCCAGACATTGTCATCGCAAGATGAACCAGAAGAGTGGGAAACTGCACAAAGTGCTGGGGCCCCATCACGCTGCAGGTGAGTGCGCCCTGAGAGGACACTGTGCGGTAAGCTCACTGACTGATTTCCTCTGAGAATATCCCCAGTCACCATAAAGCCACTGCTAAGGGTCCTATGATTAGGCAACACAGACAGATGGCCTTGTGGCACCTGCATGAACTTCCTGTAGGAGCATGAATAGGCCATGGAGTCCAGGCTCTGTCAGAGGCAGTATTTAGAAATATTTGTGATCATCTGTTATAGCTCCACCTTAAAACCACACAGCTTTCTTCCTCCCATTTCTCTTACTGGTAGTTTGTTCTAGACTGTCACTGCTGTAACATTTAGAAACTTTCTAATTGCTAATGTGAATGTGTTCATGACCAGTTGCCGTGCCTTTAGCTTAAAAATATCTTTTCCCTCCCTGAGGATTACATGTCTAATGATCTCTTAGAGAGCATCTACCCTAGAACTGGCCCATTCCTCTCACTCTGCTGGGGACTGACTACGAACATCCTGTTTCCCGTGATTTCCTTGATCACGGGTATCAGTTCTGTCTCCACTGCTGCCCTGTGCAGAGGAGGCATCCCCCCAGGAAAAGGCAATTTGAGGGAGGAGGATATACGGCGATAGCAAAGGCCAAGGCCTCCCTGTCCTGTAACCCCGTTAGGCTGAGATACTCATAGCAGTGTTATGATGCTGCATTGGTGACGCGTCTCCCTTTCACCGGGGAGCACTCTTCCTTCCTGGAGTCCTTCCTTCCTGCCTAAATAGAAGACATATCACAAATTTTTGTCACCTATTTAGGGAAAATTATTATTTTTCCTCTTATATGAAACAGAACAATATATCACAGACCTAAAGCAACTAGATTAGAAAGTAATAGGAAATATTCAGGAAGATGAAATGGACATACCCCCAGATTACAAGTGAAACAACCCCTGCCCCCAACCTTACATTTAAACAAACAAATATATTAAAACTTGTTTTTAACTTGTAAAGATTGGCGAGCATAGCAAGCCCTAAAGCAATCACAGAGCAATAAAATAGCAGCCATGAAAAACAGACTGGATACCATGAGATAAACTTCTGCACGTCAATTTGCACAATTAATAACTGCCAAAATAATTGCAATTCACTTAGGAGTTTGGAACCAAATTGTACATCAGACCCAAGCAATGTGTTAAATAACAAATACCAATTTTAATACAGAATTGCTGAGTGTGGCATTAGTAATTGTAAGGAGTGTTGTAAATACAGATGCTTGTACTTGGTGTTGCTTGCAGTACTATTTGCACAGTGTAACATGCACTACAATTTTGTCCCCAGTGGTGTTGCATACTGTGGTATTTATTCCTAAGGCAGCATACTGTTTTTATTTTTGGATCTACATATACTTACTTTGCTTGCTGTTCAATGAACTTCTGCCATATCTTTTGACAAGCAAACATATACATGGTCAGAAGCCCTTGTATGACTCACACCAGAAGGAGAAGCTTTTTCAGGCTACAGCAGTGAGTCTCTGTGATGGCCGAGCTGCTCCCAGGTACTGCTGGTTATTATTATGACAAAGCAAAATATATGATTCCTGTTTGTAAATCATTATCATAGTGCCTTAGTATGTGTAGCTGTGAAGTTCAGCCTTGATTGAAGGTGTTACTTACAGTGCAATAGTTTGCTGCTCAGTGCTTGCTCCAGAAGAGAAGGAAGCTGCTACATCCATGGCAGGGTACCCCAGCCTCCTGAGGGCTTGGCTCTGGTGAGCAGATCCAACAAGGGTGAGGCAAGGGGTCATGCCCATTTCCCTCTCGCCTTCCCCTGCTTGCTCTTGCTCCCTATCTTCTTCATGTCTCGCCACCCGGTGTAGAGAGCCCCACTTACTTCTCCGTACCTTTGGATGTAACTCTGGAAAATGGTCCAGAAATTAACTTTGTCATCACCCTCAGCTTGAGCGGGAAGGCAACTCCTTCCTCCCTGCTATCCCACGTAACCCTCACGCAGAACAAGGCTGAGTTTTAGTGAGTTTCTTGTGGCTCTGTGTTTGGGAAAACTGTTCTACAAAAAGAAAAGTCTCATAACACATGTAGTATTCGTACACTGTGGGAGACTTTCTTCAGCTTCACTGAGCTTTGGATCAAGCTTTGAAGAACCTTCAATTACCCACACTCTGGGACCTTATCATTAGTGGGCTCTCTGCCTACCTGCAAGGGGCCCAGCAGGCTCCAAATAGGACTTCAATCAGCCCCATCTCCATCTTAATTCACCAGTCGATCTAATGACATTTTGAGTGAGGTCTGTTACACATTTGCTCATCAATCCTGCATTTCACATGTCAGCCCTAGAGCTTTCTATATTTATCTTGCCTTGGTTTGCAGGGAGGACAGAAGGAGACTGCAAGTAGTTTGCACTGTTCTTCTTGACTTATCAAGGGCTTCTGGTGTGGAAAAGAGTGCCGGCTGTTTTGAAATCGCATAGCAGAACAAGCTTACTTATGGACCGCCACATCAAGTTGCAATAAAGTATAATATAATATAGCTGAGGTAGGTTTTGTTTACACCTGCTTACATTTTATCTAATTGTAAGGTTCCTGTCCATGGCAAAGCAGGGAAGGTGTTTCTATAATATTTTCATGTTGAAAAGAGGAATAGGTAGAACACCTTCAGTGTACGTATACTGTGAGTTAAACCTTGTGCCTGCCATACAATAGTCTGTGTTCCAGGTGAAATCTGTGCCGCCCAGCTGAGGGCCTGGATCACTTACCCCGTTTTTGTTTCCTTTGGCTGGCTGGATTATGCCTTCTTGTTATTTTGCCTTCATATGATACAATTTTTAAACACTTATTTGGACTGTTATCAAGCATCCTTTAAGACTCCCACAGATGGAGGAGCAGATGCATTGTAACCATCCGGGGCCAGAACTATGATTAACTTTCAAGTTAATATGCCTGTAAGAATGGACTGCATATTAGAAATGCTTCTTCCATTTCAACTAGGAAAAACAAAACTAGCTTTAAAAGTGGCCTCCAGATTTGGGAGCGTAGCATGAGAATCTTCTTCTTAGACATGCAAAATCAAAAATATTTCCAAAAGTTTGGAAGATAATGGTCTCCTATCCCTAAACCAGCAGAGATCTTCCCTCCTCTTCCCTGACAACTCTGAGCTGTGTTTACAACTCTTACCAGAGGTGCCCCTTTGTTGCAACGAAGGAATTGTGTCAAAATGACAATAGATTTTGTAATGTTATAGCCTACCTTTCCTGGGGGGGAGGGTGGTTATTTTGGTACCCCTTAACCCATAGTTTTCAGTTTGATCAATTTTATCTGCTGTTTCATTTTATGAACAAATGAAGCTGAGACAGGCACTTCAGCCAGTTGGAAAGATTAGGATGGATAATTGTTCCTTATCTGTCCAGGAACTGCTCTAGCTGTTTTTACCACACTGTATGAGTGTCTGCAGACCGGTAGGATGATAATCTATATCTACAAGCATTACTGACCCCATAAGCAGGCAGCTCCCTGACTCTGACAAAATGTGATTTCTTCATTGCTGGAGAGAGAGCCTCACCTACGATAGCAGCCTGCATCCTTTTATTCCCAAATACTCCACAGGTATTCACCTCTCACGCATCCCTCTGTGCTTAGCAGTACACCAGCTACTTCACTGTCAGGAGCCGTATCTATTTCAGCTGTCAGCGAACCACCAAAGGAGTCTCATTCCCTACCTACCCCTGTTTGAATATCGCATTTAGTGACCTTTTAGGTTTTTAGTTCATATCAGGGGAACATCAGCTTCACAGATGGATGGTGAAGACTGTGTAAATGAAATAAAAAGCTTGGCAAAATCAGAGTAACGACATTGTAGCCATGGGGAGACTGGCCCAAAGAAGAATACCCTTCATGAGTGATTTCATATACAGCTAGTTGTGCTTAGGTGGGGAATAGTCTAATTGCTCTACGGAAATTTGAGGGAATATGTTCCCGACTTATCCTCTTTTACCCCCCAGGACTCAATTCTTTCTCCCTCAATTCCAACTTCGGTCAGAGATTACTGGAGTGCAAAATTGGACTGGCCGCATTAGTGAGTCAGGAGAGTGTATACATGAAAGACATGAGGATACAGGTAGCCTAGCTGCGGAGCTGGAGGGTGAACCAAGGAATCTGCAGGACAGCCCTGGTGAGATGCGGGTGCACAAATGTCCTGTGGCCGCTGGCAGCAAAGACTGTTCTCACCTTGGTGGAACAGGCTGGACGGGATGACTGGTTGCTACAGTCTCAGGTTGTGTCAAAGGACTAAGAGTCTCAAGGTCATGTTATACCTTTGTCTCAGAAAGCCATGCAGAAATTTGGAAGGAGTTCAGCTCAGTACTCTTGAGTCCACATCTGCAGCTGCCTACTCCTGTATTCCCAGAGTGCTAAGGAGAAGCAAATTTACCATGTGGACAAGAGGACCTCCTTAGCCATGCTGTGCAGTGCACACACTCTGGGTAGCAGGGCAGTTGGGTGGCTGCACAGCTGGACTGCTCCCTTTCTTACATTCCAGCTGTAGCCAGCCTCAGAGCCAGATGCCTACTCACACCGCGTTTAAGCATCAGGAGCATCATGTCCTAATGCAAATTTCCCAAAGCCTTGAGGATGCCTAGATGGAGGGAGAGGGGAAGAGAGTTTCTTTGGGTTGTCTCTCATATGAATTTGGATGAGTACTTCCGTCATCACCAAGCACATCAACTTGTACAAGCACAGCTTCTCTAACAGAAATTCCTGGAAAAATATCGGAGGTGGAAAGAGTTATTATTGTTATACTTGCAGACAGCATTTTTAATCAGGAATGTCAGAGAACTTTGCAATCATTAACTAATTAAACGGAATTATTTCTAGGGAATAGAAATTGTCAAATGGATATGGATCACTTCAGCCCAACCCTGAAGTGTAGTTACCAGTGGGGTAAAGAGTAAAATGCAGTGATATCTCATTCCGCTTTAAAAGAAGTGAAGACTTCTGTGAAGAAGTGAAGTGAAGAATCTATCTTTAAGTTTCATGATGAATGGGGGAGGTCAGGAAGCTACAGGCAAATACCCAAACTGGGCAAAGATCCGCTTTGTAAGAGAACAGTAGCTCTGCCATAATGATATTGCTCAGGAGCTGACACTGATCAGGGCAAGTCTTGCACCGACAAGGCAGGTTAGAGCATACACTTCACAAGAGCTTTGGTTCCCAGTCAGCCAGGCAGAAAGTCAATCTTGATGCAAAATCCTCAGAGCCCTGCCAGGGACCAAGTGGTGCCCATTCATACCGCGCTCACTCCCTGTCAGCACATCGGCACACACTTTCAGGGTATGAGCTCTCTCTGATAAGTTCTTCCCTGTTCAGGGCAGTATTTAAGCATGCGTTTACCTGCAAGCAAATGCATGCTTGCTTTTGCAGTGCTTCCCCATCTTGGGGCAATACCTTCTGCATCATACACACAAAGGGTTTAATGAAATCAACATTCCTCCACCTGACTTATAACAATTCCTGTTCAACAGTCAGCAGATGAAGAAACCCAGCAGTAAAATTCTCCCACACGTTTGAATCCAGGAGAGGACAACTCCTGCCTGAGGGTATATGCATTGAACTCATTCTTGTCAGTGAAAGGAAAGGCAGAAGGGAAAGCGTTAATTATTCTTTGCAGGATGAATGAAATGCGCTGTACGGTTAGCACCTTCTGTACTCCCGCCTAATGACAGGCTTAAGAGAATTCTCCATGTCCTACTGTCCTACGTATCACCTTTCCTCTGACACTATCTTCCTCTTCTTGGCTCTCTACATAGAATTTTAATGAGAGCTTAATTGTTTTTCCGTCAGCTGCAAAGATTTCAAACCCAAGTCATATGTTGGTTGTCATTTTGCAGAAGGTGGTATGGGGAGCTGTAGAGATGTTCTCTTGCTAAAAAAGAGCAGGAGGCAGCCCCCACACCTCCCACTGCATCCCAGGAAAGGGCTGTCTCTCTACTGTCGGTGCAGGCCTAGAGACTACAGCTTGGTATTTCTGCAGCTGCACAACAAGGACTAGAAAAATCTGTTTATGAGTGACCGTCACTACCTCCCTGTGACTGCAAGCATGTCTGAGCCGTTGGTTTCTGTGCCTGCCTCGCTAGGATTCATAAGGCTTAATGAACAATATAGTCTTCTGCTCAGAAAGCAAGCAGGGGACCTGCAGTCGCCGAATGAGACATATACCAGCCTCCCATATTTTGTCCTTTGCCATGTACTAGTCACTTGCACAGTCTCTTCCTCTCCTTCACCATTCAAGTCATTTCCGGTGATGCAGCCTATTTAAAGCATGGATTTACTTCCTTCTCTTGAATCTTTTCAAGGGTACTTCTGAAGATGTCACAGATTCCCTGAAGCGTCACGGGGAAAATGAGATGTTGCAAAAGCGACCAGGTAGAGTTCACCACATGTAATGACTACAAGCAGCATTAAGGCTTCCTGAGATATAGGCATGCATGGCACAGTGTTATATGGAAAGAGATGCTGTGCTTTAGGATTACTCTCTATGGTCATTAGACTGCATTAAGATTAATTTATTGCAGAGTGACTGCTCTAGAGTTCATTCCCAAGCTATTTCAACAGATTACATTGTCTGTGGGAGCCTGGCACTAGGCGTAAGTGCACAGGCAAAGGGAGTCTATTGCCCCTCGGTAAAGGGCCAGGTGCATAAAAACAATAATGATTAACTAACACGTCGCATTTCTGTAGCTATTCACTCCAGCGTCCTGATATAATTCACAGCCAATATCGGACAGTAGTCTGGGACTCATGCTAGCAAACAGTAGAATTTTAGAATTTTCAGAGGAAACTGAGGCACACAGAGCTGAACCAAAGTGCATGAAATCAGTGGAAAATACTCCTTCCCGAGGTGCTAAAGAAACTAGCTTCAGGGTCAGGAATAAAACCCCAGCTTCCCTGCTCCAAATCCTGTGTTCCCTGCGGGACAAGGCTGCACAGATCAGAAGTGTTTAATTAATGCTTAGATGTTTTTGTTATTTGTCCATGAACTTAATATTTATTAAAATATTTCTAACAGCCTCGTTCCTGCACGCTACTCTGTTTCAGTACGTGGAGCATACAATGACAGCTTTCCATGTAGCTGTCTCCCTTAATCGCTATCCTCTGTCCTCCCAAAATATCTCTCTCCCTTATGGGAAACAGTATAGAAACAATATCATCTTTCATGTCATAGCTGCTGTGTGACAACTATGTGGTTTCTGTCCACACCTTACGCTCATTATAGAAATTCACTTTTTGACAGCTAGATTCTCCCCTTTTGGGCTTTGGTGCCAATCCAAATCTCGGCAAAGTATAAGAAAACAAATTAATTAGCCGCCACTGGAGAGTCTGAATGTTGCCCAAAGTTATACATTATGAATTGAAGTAAGAGAAGACTGTAATGCTTATTCAGTGATACAAGCTTGTCTGTTTTTTATTTGCAATGATACACCTGCCGCGATAGGAACGGTGGGCAGTTTTGGAACTGGAAATATGGTCAGAGCCTGCCCCATGTGTTTCTTCACCCTGTGCATGTTTCCCAGGCCACATAAAGATGACTTTAGGAAACTGTCTCAGCACAGAAGCAGAGCACTCATGGTAGGCACTTTCCTTTACATGTCAGCTGTTGCTATAAATAAGATAGACCAGGTACTCTCCATATTAATATCCAAATCTCTTGGATAATTGCATGAAGGCACACCCCCTTAGCCGTAGACCATTACCCACTTCGCCACCCACAGAGCTGCATAACCATTTGTACAAGACTCTAATTTTGACCACAAACAGGAAGGCAGCATGAACAAATTGATGGGACCCGGGAAACTTGCTTTGCTCCCCCTTTCTCAGGCTATCTTTCATTAACCATGACAAATATTTAAATTAAAGCAAACACTGCAGACATGGGTGAATTTTTGATTCACTGACAAGACATGCTGCCTTCAAGACCTCTTTCATGTCTATTATAAATAGAAAGCCATAGCAGTGCAAAACTGAAATCAGTGCTGACAGTCCAGCTCCTGCTTTCTTTAAGGAGGTTGCCAAAATGTGCAAAAATTTAAACATTCAGAGAGATAACGTGCTGCTCACTCAGTTCCCCTCATCTGTAGTTTGCAGATTGTTATTGCTGGCATCATCTGCACGCTCTGTACTTGCTTAAAAAATATGTCCCTTGCCTAAAACTTCAGACAAATCGTCAGATTTCCTAACAAGCCAGTAATCAAATGATGCTATTGGAGCAAGATAAATTATATTCCTGCTGTATCATAAATGTTGGCTTTTTGAGACTGAAACTGAAATGTGAAGGTACAGGCAGGGATTGATACATTTGTCATTCCCTACCTATGTGGGTAAACTCTTCTCTCAAAGGGTAATTGTACCTCAGAGCACAGTAGATATGCGTAGGGAAGCAAAGAGTCAGCTACATCAGACCCATATATGTTCCTCTGTCCTTCCACTAAGAAAAAAAACGATACTTCATGGAAAAAAGCAAGGTCCGAACTATTTCAATTTGGAAATCTCCCTGAGTGCCTTATGACAACTGTGCTTTAGGTGCCTCATGCTCCCATAGCTCCTTTGCACACCTTGCTCCCTCTGGAAGTTACATTTTCTAGAGGTGTTGTGGTGTCCTGTCAGATGGAAGGATGCTCCGTTCTTGCATGCCAAAAAAAAAAAAAAAATTCTCCAAAAAGAGACACTTTCCACAAGCAATCCCGAATTAAATGGGAAAATAGTCTCGCTTTAAAAGCAAGCAAGTGAACAAAAATCCATAAAAGCCCCTGAACAAGCCGTATCTTGAGCAAGAATGACCCTGTACTGGAATGAGGGCATGATTAAGCAAGAGATATCCCCAGGGACTGGAAAGCTTCCCAAGGGATTAAAACTCTTTAAACATAATTCCCTCTGTGACCCAAACCAGAATTTGAACTTAGTTCTTTAGAAGTGAAACTCTGCTCTACTCACCCGCGTAACCTTGGGTTAAGGCACCATGTGAAGCACTTGGCTTTGCAGCCAGAGATTTGCTGTGTCCGTTGACAGAGGGCTACAATCCTGGGGGTGCTTGGGCAGAGGAACCAGGAGGTCTGTGTAGGAGGTAACCACCAGCACGCTCATACCCGCGGCAGGTGCAAGAGCGGCATATTACCTTGCAGAGAGGAATTTGTGCGTAATGTGAGTGGAGCAGGAGCCTGAGCACACAGGAGGGGCCGTGGTGCCGTGAGTCCTGGACAGCCAGGAAATACCCTCCTGTGGTCACAGCCTCTTGTCTGCACCCCTTTGGGCAGCTGCTGCTGCTGGGCAAGGGGAGCCAGCAGGGCTGCAGGGAGCCCCCTCGGGACACAGAGACCCATCCAAGCTGCCCGCTCTCCTCTGCGGGAAATACGAAGAGCTGATACACATTTGATCACACAACAGAAATGCATCTGGCTATGTGCATACACATGCTGAGTCCCAAGGCTGGGGAGGAAGCTAGCATATGCGGATCTGAGTGCCAAATGGCACACGTAGAAGCGCTTGCGGCTTGCGTCTGCATTTTCCACATAGGTTTCATGGTCTACATGCCTTAATGGGCTTCGTGAAAGGCAGTATGGGTTGGTTAGTCTGAGATCCCCAACTTTAAACAAAAGAACTGAGGAAATCTCCTACAGAGCTGGGCTTCTGAAAAGCTGCTAGGCCCACCCAAAATGAAGCGCAGAAAGAACACCCCGAAATGCTGAACGTGGTACTCTTCCTCCTTCATTTCTGAAAATGGTAACTCATGTCTTTGGCTATGCTGCAGAAAATCAAGTGACAATCTATCCTTCAGGTCACAGGAAGTGGTGACATAGCAGAAAAAGAAAAAAAAAAGTTTTCCATTCAGTCCACATCTGTGTGGTTCCCACTGCCAGAGCCAAGACTTTTTTGTCTTTAATTTTAATCATGCATGCAGAAAATGAAAACTATGTAGCGCGCTCCCTCCAAGCTCAAGCACAGACACCCTGTCTCCTCCTCCCCACCAACAGGCATGTGGGGCCACATCATTCCCAAATGTTCAAGACCACAGCCTTTCTGACAGGGTACACAACTTGACAAGTAACAAGTACTAGATGCTGAAGGAATTATTTTTTTCTCTCTCTTCTCCTTCTTCTTTTTTTTCCTTTTAACGTTGCACTGAATCTGTATAAACAAATTATATCACTGACCTTGCCAGCAGATGAGCTTTTCCATCTGGGAATAATAATCCATTTGAACTAAGAGACTAGAAGCCCTTTGCAAGAGATAGGCAAAACTAGCACGGACACATCATTCCCAAATACACTATAAATAAGGGAAAAAAAGACACTAAAGGAAATAAGGGGTGACGGGGTCCATTTCTAGCTGCCACAGGTTTTCTTTCGGAGTAAGACCAGTTGCAGTCTCCCACAAGCAAAGGAAGCCCTGATTTCTCCCCCTGACCTGGTGCAGCTTGCTACTGGGAGGAACTGGAAGGGCAAATTACTCGGAAGCAGAGCTGGTTCCTCTGCCCCCTCATTTCAGGTAAGGTGCTCCCCAGCTGCCTCGCTGCTTCCCACCTACGCCGCCTGGTGACAGGCAGCAGGGTGCTTCATTTGCGCAGGGGGTGCAGCTGCAGCAGAGCTGGGAAGGGGCCGGTAAGGAGCCCAGAAGGGGCTGGGAAGGATCCTGGAAGAAGCTGGGAAGGGGCCAGGAAGGGGCTCCGACGCAGGAGCCCAGCTTCCTCCCTGGCTCCAGCCTCGTGGCACCAGGACATCACCGGCAAGCGGGAAGGGGGTGACTGCCCACCGTGCCAGTCCCCCCAGCAGGACGCAGTGGGAGAGCAGCACGGGGAGCAGAGCCCAGCACGTTGGGCAAGTGACCATTACAGCTCAATAGAGCACCTTCCCACCCAGGCAGGACATACGAAACCTTTCAGGTGAACCCAATAGTAATCATTTTCCTCACATTTTTTTTGGCTGCAAAATGACACCATAAACCATAGGCAAAACCACGGGATTTTTCTGTTGGTGCTGGGGCAGCCTTTACCTCGGCGCATCCCAATAAACCTTGTTAAAATCGTTATTGTTGTTCTGCCTCAACCCTGACGTGCGGCAAGGGCACAGCGCAACAGGTAACTAACAGCCTGTATCAAGCCGCAAATGTGACGACTTGCACAATTCGTAACAAGTTTCCGTAGATGTTTTCTTTTACTAAGCTTGAACCCCTGCCCAGCTCTGGGGCACGTCTGTGGGCCCATGTCCCACGGTGGGGATGTTGCAGGCTACCCCAAGGTGCCAGAGACAGCCATGTGGCAGCTTGGGCTGACCACGGACAGCTGAATACAGGAGAAGGTTGCAAGGTCATTTACAAGTCAATACTTTTCTTTTTTTGTTCTCTCCCCCACCCCACCCCCCGTTTTCCGATATATAATAACTAAGTATTTTCGTCTTGTTAGAATTATCTTGATAATTTAGTATTTATACTGCTTTTTTTAATAGGATATTGCTCCCTTAAACAGTTGATGCATACCTATACACATTTATTTGAAATTTTTCTGTTGAGGTAAACCTCCAGAAAAGTTCAGCAAAAAGGTTCATGTGAGGGCCAGTCAGTGCCCTTGGGGGGACAGGGAAAAGGGCTGTGCATTTTGTCCTGTCAGTACTCTGTATAAATTCAGCAAAACAACTTCACTTTACTTTCAGTAAACATACACGTTCTTTGTATGTTTTTGTTTGGGTGGGGGAGGGAAGTACTGAAATTGCCCAATTTCACTGACTCGATCCATCTTCTGCCACCCAATAGGAGCTTTCAGCATAGACAAAGACTAAAATAAAACATACCAAATAAAAACCATGGACATATAATTGTCATTTCCCAAAAGCCTCTTTCAGTCCCAGCTTCTCAGAAAACTACCCAGGCATTAAAGCTGCTGCCTCTCAGGGAAACTAATTATAACTCCAAAGGAAAAAAAAAAAAGTGTAACTGAATATATAAAGGATAATTATGTCATTAAAAGCAACAACATTTCAGATGGCAAAAGAATCACAAGGCAAGAATGGATGTGTTGGACACCATCAGGCTCCCATCAGATTACTCACAATAAAAATGCAACCGTCACCAGAAGAATCTAATCCTTGTGTGTTTCCACTGATAAGGCTCAGATGTGTGCGCTGGTAATTTTTAGCCCCAGCAGAGCTGAAAGTGTCAGCACTTCATTGTTTACTGTCTGGACTGAATTGACTCTTCGAGCTCCTTAATGATACACAGACGGCCTATGCTTCATCTATCAAGGCATGTTGGTTACCGTCCAAGTAACATAGTCGTGAAGAGGGATCCTCCTCACAGGGTGCAAGGAACTGCTCACAAAGGCTTTATTTAATCGGTTCAGCTCCATCTAAGTGGCGTGGGCACAGCAAAACAATCAGCCTTTGAAGACATACCACAGTCCTGGAATCAAAGAAATGCAGCGGGTGCTCTAAGTGACTCAGACGGCAGACGGTAGGTATGCTTTCTGACTGTACTTGATCACGAGAAAGAGTTGCTATCTGTATCAGTACAATTTCAGTACAGCCCCAAAGGAGCCATGAGAGCATAGTTTCTGAATAACTTCAATCATTCCCTCTTATAACATTGCCAACAAAGAGCTTAATAAAACAAGTTGTTCCATGAGCAGAGGAAACCTAGTTTTCTATGAATTTCTTTTATGTCCCCTTCAAATTACTGCCAAAATTAGCTTGCTTCCTTCCCAGCTTCCTTTCCTGGGAGCACCTTTGGGTCCACTCTGCATCCCTCAGCCCCCTGCCCACCACAACGTTGCCGGGTTCTCTGATGTCTGCTAGTCCCTCAAAAACAGCCAAACCCCTGAAAAAATCTCAGTGCCCAGTCCCTTCCAGATCCCTCCCATATTGCCAGCACTGTTCACCACGGTAGTCTAAGTTATTCCTATTTCCCATCTGACTCCTTACAGCTCCCCTCCAGCCCCTTCCAGGGCTCCTGTGGCATCTCCGGCTGCCACAAAACCTTTACTTTTGCATTGCTTTGTTGTGAGCAAGAGACTGCACATGCTGAAGCTGCTTTAAAGCCACTCACGCAGCGATAGGGCAGGCAGTTTTTGTATATTGGCTAGTCAGGGCAAATAGAAAGGGTAATAGCTGAACAAACATAGCTTTACGTTGAGAGGGCACTAATTAAGTCTTTGGAAAACTTCCACCAGTCCTCACGAAATTCGTAAAAATGGTCATGTTTTTGGGGTGTCTCCCTGTCTTTTCAGATTGGCTGATACTGGCTGAGCATCTGAAAGTTATGGGGAGGAAGGGGGGAGATCAACAAATGGACAGACAGCACTGCGACCGAATAGGCCTCATTTCCTTAGAAAACCGGACTAAAAATAGAAGGAAAACACAGTGGCTGGCAGATTTAATTAACATAAATATACAAGCTTTTTGACTGTAAAGGCTTGTCTGTTTACCTCCTTGCTGGTCTAACTGCTGTATGAGAGGTTCAGTTTGCTTTTCCGGTAGAAAATGTCTCAGTGGTGCTGCGCTCTGGCTGCAGAGAGGTCCTGCAGATTCTGAATTCCTAGACAAAAGACAGCTTTTCCCTTTGCCTCTTGGCATTAGTTAAGATTTCCTTCTAACAGACATGCAGAAATCTCTTAAACTTGCCTTGTGGGTTTTTTTCTCTCTCTCTGTTTATTCATATTTAACTCGGATGCCTGCAAACTGGATAAGGACATTAAGACTTGCATTTTAAACAATGCATTATGTATTAAGGGTATGAATCAAAGCCATGATGTCAGTGGAAAGACTGTCATTGAATTCAACAGGTTTGGAGTGTAAATTAATAGAGCTTTGAAACTCTTTGTGACAGAGAACGTCAGAGCATCTCAGGTGTCTGCAGCCCTTTTTTTCTGTAAATTCAACCTTTCAGACACTTCCTTATCTATTGAATGAACCACTGGAGGGATCTGTCCAAGTCAGGAGGAGTGTACCAGTGGAGAAAGCCAGCACAAGTCCCATTTAAAACTTACTATGTGGAAAGTCCCTGGTAAGTAGTGGCCAGACCTTACCTGTGCAGTAGTATGAATTTAATTCTACACAAATATCAGAGATGTTTATTCTACAAGGTACTGATGTATCACACACATACACAGATCTAGCAGTTTTTGACTGTGCCTTTATCAACCTTTTCGCCTTTGTAATGGCAGTAGGGCAACTGAGGCTGCACTGCAGCTCCATTGCAGCAACATGCAAGGAGAGCAGAAACTGAAATCACTGTAATTCATTTAAAAGTGCTTAATCTTCTGCCAAGGAAATTAATACCATAAAAAAAGATTATCTGAGATCACTTGAGAAAAACAGCAAGCTGCAGGGAGAGCTCAACTCTTTTTTGATCTGCTGCTCTGCTCTAGGCAGTTTCTTTTTTTTCAACCCATGCAGTGCAACCACACTGAGGAGTTCTTCAGCTTGTTGTGGCCTTAAAAATTGCCCCATTGTTTTCCTTTGCAGATGCAATCACCTTACAAGGGCCTAGCCTTCCCCAGGAACCTGGGCAGACCCACAGCCCTACTCCCACCCTGCAGAGACTGCGAGATTCACCCCAGTAGCATCGTGGGTTTGGGTTTTTGCCCCGCCAGGAGTCCCAGAAGCAAACGGTAGCCTCTCCTCTCCTCAGCACCTCCATCCCTCCTCGGCGTTCTCTGGCGCTCTGCTCAGACCTTTTAAAGTGACAGTCTTAAAAGCATCTTCTGCAGTGCTTCCTCCTGCCAGACGTTGCCTAAAGGGAAGGCATGAACAGATGTCAAGGTCAGCCCATGATCTACACTCAACAGCCTAATTTCTCCATCCTCACTTTCTATTGCTCGGTTACGGTCAGTTTAGCTTTTCCACAGCTGTTAGTTTTATTGACCGCTGCACCTTGCCGTATATCTGGAGACATAAATTTTGAAGGCAGGCCTGCTCTCTTGTTGGTTATTTGCAGCTCTGCAATGTATGTAGACTCTACTATAACATGAATAAATATCAAACCATAAACCTCCGTAGCAATCAGAGGAGCGCTGAGTAGCAGAAGGTAGAAAGTGGCGTCCAGAGACAAGAGTAGCTCAGACATCTAATACTCATGCCCAGGCTGCCAGCTGTGCCCAGGGCAGAATTTATGCCTTTCTGAGTGAAACATGTCTGTAGCAGACAGGAAGGGGCCGTGGCAGGCGGTAACGCAGGCCAGCTGAGAGCCAAGGTGAACAATGACACGGGGAACAGGTCAGTAGCCACATGAGACAGCGACATGGAACTGATCAGGAACACAGCTTACACAAGATACATGAGAAACTCAAGTTCTTGCACAGAAACATTGCTATAGTACTGAATAAATTCAACCTCAGCAAAGCCTTCTTTTGCTGCCGGTATTGCAATGGCATGAAAGCTTCAGAAAGGATCCTTGGGTTTCTCTTCTACTCTGATATTTTTCCCACCAATCTGGTGTAACACCTTCCCCCTTTTTACCAAAAGCTACTTGATAAAGGCATAAAGAAAATGTAAGCAGCCTAACTACTTGCGATATCTGCCTGAGGAATGAGACAAAGGGTAAATCAGGAGATAAACTTAGCTAGAGAATAGAAAATAGGCTATAAAAATTGTTGTCGGGCACAGAGGAGCCTCTTGGGAGTTGCAGGGGTTTGATCTTTCCAAAAGAAGTGCAAGCAATTAGAAAAATAGCCATAATATCGTTTATTTTCAGGGAAGTGGGAGAATCCTCAGTTTTCCAGGTTGCAGGGGTCTGGGAAGATAGCTGTACACTTTCAGAACTTGAAGTGGGTAGTCACGCCCCTGAGAAAACTGTTTTTTTCAGACGCTATGAGTCTATCATGAAAACTCTTTTCCCCCAGGCATCAGTTGCAAGTATCTGCCACCTTTTTCTTTCTCAGAATGTTCTCTGGGGTGCAAATACTGATGAAAACTTATCAGGAAGGGCGTGGAGATGCCAGATAAGTTTGTGTAGCAGCAGCTAGGAAATTTCTGGTTCTTCAAAAGGAACCTAAATCTGCCTGGAACTCACCCAGACTCTGTAAAGGAAAGCAAAGTGTGTCAGAGGCCTAAAAGGGAGCCTGATGTCCCCAGAGGCCATTCCAAAAGCACCTCGACAAAATTTCCTAATGAATCGGCAGCTAGAAAATGCCAAAGTTGCCTGAAAAGCTGAGGGAGAAGAGGCTGTAGGGGGAGGAGATCTTTGAAAAGGCACAAAAACCTCACTGTCTTTCTCCTTGAGGAATGAGTGGACCAGCTTCAGAGGAAAGGCTGTGAGACGAGGCAGCCTCCACTTTTAAAGACTGCTAACGCTAAATCCCAGGTAGCACCAGCAGCACTACAAAGTCTCGCAGAGATCTCTCACTAACGCCGGAAATTTTCATAACACAAGACAGCCAGGAGTGGTGGTTCCAGAAAAAATGGGCCCAAAGCAATTTCCTTACAAATAGCAGTAACATCAGAAAGTCTGCTGGAAGTGGAAGAGCAGCCAGTAGGCCAAGGGTCTGGTCACTGAGCTGCGCCGGTTCAGAGGATTGCTGCTCGGGATATGAATCATGGAAGCAAGGCAGTCACATCCTGTTATGAGAGCACTGTTTATTTTTCCTGCTCATTTAGTCCCGGACCTCTCTGCTGTGCCTGCCACCAAGGTTGCCAATTGCGGAGGCTGTACGGTGGACGCCTGTCAACAGGAACTGAACCATAATCACCAATTCATTACACAGAGCCTCCTGAAGCAGCCATCAGCCTGCAACAGTTTTCAGGCAGGTGCCAGAAACCTGGAGGTCATAAGCTTTCCCTGATACTGACCTTTGTTTTGTAGATGAGTGTACAAAGCCCAGAAATGTGCTGCTCTGATTTGGTAACCTCTCCACAGCCACTGGCCTTACCTAGGGTAAATGACTGGCCAAAAATAACAGCTGAGGAAAACCAGGCTCCCTAGCAGGTACACACAAGCTCTCAGGCAGTTTTGGTACATGAAATCACCTAACAGAAAAGGGTAGTTCTGCTTCCATGTCAATCTGTAAGATACTGTGATAGACTCTTGAGCAACAGTTGTACCAATTTTACACCCCGGAACTTTGTAGGTGATTATCTTGTCTAAGACAGTAGGACACTAATGAGCACAGTATTCCACTTGCATGACGCAAGGGCAAAACAGGAGCCCTCGCTTGTGCAGTCCATTTCTTCTGCTCCTCAACTAAAGACGAAAAGGGGAAGTTCAGAAGTTATATAAGCACAATAGGAACTTTACCAGTGGCTTCCACGAGACCAGGATTTCATTGCATGGCTGTATCAACACCTTCGCAGCCACTGCATAGTTTTATAGGAAGGTAGAGCATATAACATGGTGGTAATACTCAGCCAATGAGTGCCCTTATTAACAGTGACATCATGGCTTGTCGGGACAACACAACCGTGCAGAGGTCACCTTGAAAGGAATTGTATGGAAGGTCCCAGTGCTCCTCTTAGCCAGAAGATGCAATTAAAAATATGTTACTTTAAATAACTCTCCCAAGGTTGTCCCCTTAGTGCTGCAGGATGCTGGGAAGGCAGACATTTAAGGGCCACTCGCTTCTTTGTCAAGAGCTTCTTTGAAAAAAAAGCTATTAATGCTTAAAAAGCTCTCTTGTGTGAAATTAGCCATTTAGAATAGAAAAGTAGTGGGGCTTGTACAAGCAAGCACCCTCTGTCAAAAGCCTTAGGTTCATTGGAACATATAGCAGAGCACTGAATAAGGCCAGGGTTTCCGTAAAGGGGTAACTGCACTACCAAGATGTCAATTCTGAAATGCAATAAGGTCCAGTCTTATTGCCAAGGAGATAATTTCCACTGAGCTCAGTGGGGCTGAGCCCAGAGGATGCCCATCACCGAGAGTCCTTCTGCTGCCCTCGCTACAGCGGAGCAGGGTCAGCCCAGGCCCGGGAGTGGGGGACCTCCTGCAATGGCTGTGACTTCCCATGGGACCCAGCGTGCCAGCAGGCGGAGAAGTGGCTTAGGAACATGAATCAAGCAAGAATCACCTTGCTCCCACCAGACAACTTCACAGGGGTTTTATAGGACATCTTTGCCCGTTTGCCCCTCTTGCTGTTGAAGTATCATATGTGCTCATGTACTCTGAAGTTTTCTGTTTGAAATCTGATTCACCACAAATCCCACAAGACCGTCTCTTAGCCAAGAATTTGCACCTGAAGATCTTTGCATGAAGGATAGGCTACGAGGCTGGAAAGTGGGCTGCCATCACTCATCCAAAATTTTCCTTCGGAATGTGCAGATACGTCAGTCCTCTGGGGGTATACTCCAGGCTGCTGCCTCTACCACCCTCCCCAGGCAAAGACCACCACATGAGCGCAGCCAATAAACCGGCAAAATTAAGAGAAGCATTATTTATCCTATAGGCTCTGAAGAATGCGCTGACCACGAATAAGGGTAGAACAGCAGATTCTAAAATCGAAAGGTCGTATTTGTCAGGAACAGCGCCTTCCCCCACACCGTCTGCTTTCTTGGACAAGTTAAGTTTTGTAACTCTGCAAGGACAGCAGTGAAAGTTTTCTAGCCCTGTTTGCATCACATCAAAAAGTCCCAGTGACTTACGACAGGTCACCTTCAAGTCACTGAGTACTAGTCCAGCAGTTTCTGAATTCAGGGTCATGACCCCATGTGGGTTGCTGGAATTATGAGCATATTTACAAGACTGACTAAAATTCAGTTTCATCCAATATCTAGGCAATCTGCAGACCCAGAGTTATCCACCCACACTGGAAAACTTTTGGTCTCCCCTCCTGGTGAAACCAGTCTTCCTCCTCCTAGAGTTTTGCTGTTGTTCAAATAAGGTGAAAGATGAGGCAGAGCAATGTAGCACTTCTAAAATCTACTATTATAAATTTGTGTAACTATGCAAAAAAACTGCCCAAAGTTACTCCAGATTCATATCAGTACTTCCTTTACCTCAGCAATTGTTTTACCTAAGTGAAAAGAGTGAGTATGAGAATATTTGGCTCCCTTAGTATTGTTAATATAGTTGAAGAATTTAGAAAGTGGAAAAACAGTACCTGCATAAGTGGGTTTACAGGTAAAACAGCCGTCTGAAAACAACCTACAAGGGGTAGAGGTGTCACCAGAAACAAATAAATACAATTTCCTAATAAATGTGGACAGAAAGAAGGAGATGGTATCTTCTTGCCATCCTAAGATGGACATGGTTTTCATCTGAATTTCCCAACTAATACTCCCAGAGGCAGCGGAGCTATCTATTAACATGTACCTTCCTGTCAGGGAGCAGCTGATCTCCTCTAGGAAGCAACTATCCAGGGCCAAATGAGAGCGATCCGCTTACATGCCAGCAATACGGTCTGGTAGGGAGCAGATAAAACAATGATCAGATAAAGGATCGACATTTACCTGCAGGAATTTACAGATTCAGCCAGACATTCTGTACCAGGCCTCTTAGGAAGATGCTCTTTCTTAAAAACATATCCTGATAACGGCTTAACATTAGATAGATCCCAAAGCTGCCTTTCGCTCTCTGGTTTGCCTTAGTACAGTCTCATTACTCAGGTTACTCAACAGAGTTCACGTAGTTGGTGCAGGAAAAAGTGAAGGAAGTGGAAAAGAAACAGAGAAAGCAGGGGTGAGAAAGATTTCTACGCCAGCTGGTTCTCTCATTCCCTAGAAATGAAAGGAAGCAGAAGCACTCCAGAACAGCAACAACCACCACAACAACCACAACAACATCAAAACCTCAAATCCTTCTTGCTTTTGCTGAGCACTTCAATAATTCATCATTGGTTCTAACAAGAATAGCTCCAAAACGTTCAAATAAATCTGTCCAAAAAGAACTCACCTCCTTTTCTGTATCAACATGCTAGCTACTTCTTTTCATGTGAGGATCCTAAATACTTTGAAAACCCCAATGAAGCGTCAGCTGCCACCTCCCCACAAGGCAGATAAATATGATTACACTTGTTTTGTGAGTGCCTGAAACTGCTGGGATGTTTCCATGTAATCCTGCTAAAAGGACTTCTGCTGTGCTCCTTGAAGGGGAAGCGATAAGCAATTCTCAGCGCATCACAGGACTTCGTCTGTACGAAGGACTTACCCACGAAATTCACACAGACGTATGGAGATCAAGCTGATACTACAGCCAAGAGTCCTCATTCCTCACTTTCTGCTCCAAACTGCAATTGTTCCCAGTAAATTATAAAACCTATAGTTTCCAGTCTGTTTGTCATTTTAAATCATTTCAATCATCTAAATAACTGCAGTTAATTCAGAAAAGACTGAATGCTACAGGCTGCATTCAGAGTATGGCTGAATGCTATAAAGAAAGAAAGGCTAGTGCTATTCAAACAGGCAAGAACCACCCTTGCCAGTACCATCAACTCAAAGTGACACATTCAGTGCCTCATTTGCACAGATGCACAGATTTAAAGATACAGAGATACAACCAAATTTAGGAAGAGTGCGTGGGGCCCAACATGTGTCCCAACACATTTTCTAATGTCCCTCTTCAAAAAAAAAAAAAAAAAGGCAAATCTTTATGCCAAACAGTACTGTGTCAAAAAGAAAAGGTGAAGTTTTATTTTGAAAACATTGAAGTGAATTACTCCATCTAGGGAACAACAGAGGAAATTTATTTTCTTCAAAAGAGCAGGACAAGTTCTACTCTATTTGAAGTGTATTTCCAGATCCTCAAAAACTCATTTTTTTCAGGCAATCAAGTATTAATCTGGGGGCGCGTGGGTTGTGTGCGTTCATTCAAACAATATCTAGTTTT
This sequence comes from Struthio camelus, assembly GCF_040807025.1. Taxonomy (NCBI): domain Eukaryota; kingdom Metazoa; phylum Chordata; class Aves; order Struthioniformes; family Struthionidae; genus Struthio; species Struthio camelus. Next base: position 108,477,216 of record NC_090944.1, read on the forward strand.
TATTTTCCTGCAACAACAGTAACAAGAAAATCTCACAATCTCATTCATCTCAGTTGCTCTGCTTTAAGAGTTTGTCCCACATCTTTGACCCCTTTGAAGCATGAAATACTACCATAGCAACATAGCTGTAATAATAACTCAGAGATAACCCAGTTTCCCAGTAGCTGAGCTGTGTTTGATAAAGACACAAGAGACTGATCCTTTCACATGCAAATAGATACGAGCGTATATGCTCAGTTGCTGCATTCATTTCGTACACCGTCGGCTGATGTCCTCAGGTGTTTGCACGCCCAGCTCTGAACGCAACCGCAGTACCCGAGTTTGGCACACAGCTGCACATCTGGCATTGAGCGTGCAGCTGTAACACTCTCCAGACTAAGTCACCTGGAGGTGTCAATCCAGCCACCACCAAAACATAGACTTCTTACTGTTCACAGCCATCAGGAGTAGACCATTACATCCACCATGAGCTAAAGGCTATCCGAAACCCCTTTATTAGCTTAGAGGGGGCTGAAAGCCTGGCTTTCTCTCTGATTCTGATGCCTGACTACCACAAAACGGGTGTGATAAGCTACTGTCTGTACAAGGAGACCTTCCAATAAGTTCAGCTGTTGAAACCCCAGCCACTCTCAGCCCAACCTACCTTTGGTGTGCCTTGCCCTCAGTTTCTGCATTCTCCTCTCTCATGTGTGTTACTGCCATACAGCATCTTCCCTCCTTCCCTGCATCCCTCCTCGGGCTGAAGCCAGGAGCTTCTGCAAAAACAGCTCCTTCCTGCTCCTCGTTTTTCCCTTTCCCTGCTCCTTGCCCCCATAAATTAATATCCAAAAGACAGCATGCTCCTCTGCATGATGGCTAATGAAAAAAATCTGGATAAAACAATCTCTCGCCTTCTAGAGATTGCCGTGGACTCTCTCTAAGCACCCTGAGCTCCATCTTCACAGAAGACATACCCAGTGCTCAACTGGCCTTTGCCTGTTCCTTGGTATGGTTTGACAAGGGTTTCTCTCCTATCACAATAACATATCTTTTGGTACATACTACGGAGTCTAATGACAGTTAAAAGGAAGAGGCCCGCGCCTCCAAGGCGTGCAGACCCTGGATGCATGTGGCCCTTAAAAGTAGTTGAATTCTGCAGAACAAAACCCCTAAGTGCAGCACTGCCAGCTTGGCACTGCCTATTTCTTCTTAAAAGCAGACTTTATTACCTACTCGCAGCTGGTGCCTGGATGGTACCAGCCATCTGGAATTTGAGCCGCTTTCCAGGAATTTCATTTCATGAGATGATACATTTTCATTTGCTCTCCAGAGTTAGAAAGCAACCAAAAACCAAGAATGAGGTGTATTCCTGGATCCTCTGCAGAGTCTTGATAGGCCTCTGAGGAGTGCTCAATAAGCGTATATTTGGCTATTCTCTAAGAACAAGAACAGATCTATCATTTTCAGTCTGTGAGAGAGACGAGGATAAAAGCACCAGCTACTTACCTCCTAAGAGGCTGTGATTTTCAGTAAGAAAAGCAGGTGAAACTTGACATCAACTTTGGGACATGAAAAATCTCAAACATCTATGAATTTATTAAATACATTTCGTATTAAATGAAATGGGAATTACCTGATTCAAGGAGAACAGATTAGTGATAGCTGGATGTTCAGGCTAGATCCTGAACACCTCTTTCTTTTTTCTTACTTTGCCAATGGACTTTATAGGATGACTCAGACGTGGCCCAAGCAACTTGATGCCTGTTTTCCAAAATAAGGAGATATTCCAGCTTCCAAATCTGGTGACTGGAAGGGAAATGAAAACTGACTAATCAGCTTTTGGAGAGGACTAAAACAAAAGGGAAGAAAGGGTTGTCATCCCTCAAAGCTTTTAGATAGGTAGACAAGCTCTGAAAGCAAATTAGATTCAGTATCTGTCCTGGTGCCATAAAATACGGCTGGGCTGGGAGCATTGCTGGCACTACCCAGTTTTCAGATGGGGTGGCTGTTCCAGCAGACTGCAAAGGCTACCTAAGTAATGTCTGAGAGTACAAGGGTGCCTGGGCTAGGGAATTATCAAACAAGCGTGATCTGTGTGTGCCCCAGGCATCACACACAGAACAACAGTACAAACTCTCATTTTGCAGAAGGATAAAGCAGTGAAATTCACTGTCTAGTTGCCATATCTTAATAAATCTCATGTCTGTCCTATGTCTGGTCTTTTTTTACCATAGTCTTACACTCTGCTTCTCCTGTGAAATTTGCCTTGTATGTGCTTTTACCACCCTCTTATCATGCATTTGTGCAAAGGGAGGCAAACGACATTTACTTATATTTTGCATAATCTCATCCGTATTTATAGCTATATACATTTTGAAGCAACCTTCCTTCCCTTTCCCTTTCCCTTTCCAAGAACAAAGATCCTGTAAGAAAGAGTCCCACAAAAAAATTTTACATTCATTGTAGTGACTCACATTCATCATGCCCCATCTGGACTTCTCTTCTTATATAAGACTGAGTCATTCGTTAGCTGAACCTTTGCAAAGAAAAAAGAAAATAAGATTTTTTTTTTCAGAATAGTTGTTTAGCTCTGTGTTAAAACAACATGGGTTGTGGAATCACCAGAATTTTGACGTAATTCCCTGTGACTCCCCTATTTTTTAGTATTTCATTTATCCACCAGCTTCCTTGGGGCCAACACTTGCCTTTTCACTTGGACTCATTGAAAACAGAAAAAGTTACATAACGGGAAATTAGCTAACCTACCTGGTGCCACAGAGTACTGGAGCATCACAGAAGGCCCACAAGAGCAGGGCTGTGCAGATAGAGGCAGCGACGAGCCTGCCTTACCTTACAGCAATGCCACCAAACTGATTTGGGCTTGGGGTGGCTGGCTGATGCATTTTAGATGAAACTGGTTCTCCTGGAATGTCTTCCTCCAGCGCACATATTGCCCGTGTGTCTCGCTTCATCTACACTTATTTTCCAAAGCCCTAATAAAACACATATGTCACCAAGAGATGCATTTGTCTCCCCCTGCATAAGAATTCTGTTGTTTCTGAGAGATTATTGCTTATGAAGTTGGTTTAGATCTCTGATTCACACCGGCTTATATAGCCATCACCCCTTTAGCTGCCTAGGCTGCCTGATTTGGGGTAAAGGAGTGCATGCACGCGTCTGCTGAGCTGCCGTGAACCTGAGCGGTTCACCTGAGGGCTGCGATTCTCACAAAACTGCCCCCAAAATCTCTCCTGACAGGTTCTGTGAATCCCACACATCTGAAACAAAATACTAGGGTACGTGTGCTTTTGATTAGAACTTGTGGTCAGTCATTCCATGTGGAACCGGGAGAAATTATAATCTTCATAGTTCCTTTACTATTTTTTCACCTTTTAGGTTCAATGCACATGTGTTTTCCCGGAAGAAAAGATAATCCTGGTCCACATTAAAGAGCTAGATTTTAAAAATCTGCGTTGATCGTAACTTGATTGCAGAAAGCATACACTGTGCTGCAGGAATAACTCTTTATCTCTTCTCTTTTGTTTCATTCCTTTCTTTTGTTTCTTGTTGTTGTTGTTGTTGTTTTGATAGTTTCATAGCTTCATTGAAAAATCTTGGATAAGCTGCTGAGTGATACCATTTAGATGGCAAAAATAAAGAATTACCAAGACATCTCTTTTCCCAAGAGGAGAATTTAGGAACTCATGTGACTTCAGCTGTACCTGAAAAGGAGAACTACAAAAATAACTTCTCTAGACTTTTATAATTAAAAAATCAAATCAGGGCAGTGTTTTTGTCCGGTGGGAAAACAAAATGAGCATTTGGAGATGCACTGCCTGGGTGACTGGTGATTAAATTATATGTGATGTGGTGAAGTGTAATTTATATCTTGCTACCATTTCATGCTTGTGTTTGTACATATATGCCCCTTAATTGCTCAGACAGTTTAAAACTCTGTGCAAGCTTTACTATGTGACAGCTGCCATCACACTTCACATCTATTTGTAGAGGAAGGTGTCTCTGGGGTGAGCAGAGACCTCCAGCCCCACATTTGGTTGGAACCTCGTCCTGCAGTTGCCTCCTATGAGTGCACGTTTGCACCACTGAGATTTCCATCTGTCGCAGTACCCCTGGAAAAGCTGTCCCCAACTGGCTAATCACTGTCACGTCACGTCTCAATGAAAAGCCCGTCAGGAATTACATAGAGCTAACTCGTTTTGACAATTGTATCAAATATCGTTGTTGATATAAACAGATGGACACAGAGTATTTGGCTGCACAGGTGGAGATGCTGCAGGCAGAAATGCACACAGCAAGGCTGTGCTTGCAGAGAGGCTTTGAGCCAGCACGCTCCAGTGGCCCCAGCCCTGCTGCTTCCTCTCCTTCCTCCTCCTCCTCTCCTTCCTCCCCCTCACTTGCCCTCTTGCTGGGGTTGGCCTAAGTGTTGGTGCAGCCTCACGGGCTACAAGGTCAAAGAAATGACCTAGGGAAAGGCAACCTGGCAACAACAAGAAAGAGAGGTGAGTCTCAGAGGGATGCTCTAGCCCCTGTCGCCACATAACCCTGCCAGCATGTCTCAGGCCACTGTGGATGAACTGGCAGGGCAGGATCATGTGGCCATGGGACGTGGGGTGGCAGGAGTGATGCTTACAGCAGTAGCACCAGCTAAATCCCAGGAAAATTGTTGGAGCGCTGGGCCTGAGGTGTGGAAGGAGGTCAAAGTCCCCAGTGAGGTGTGATACAGGAGAGCGCCAGCCAGATGGCACATGATGGCCTCAGGGAGGCTTTTTTCCATTTAAGCCTCCCTGGAATATCTGTGACTGTTTGGCTTACTGTTGTTAATAAATACTTTGCACTTGCGTTTTACCTTAACCTACCTGAAATAGGAGTGATTTCACAGTAACTTGCAGACATTTCTCATCGAAAGGATGCAGTGAAGTGTTGTGAACTGGTGTGCTGGTGCTCTAGATCACCTGCATAAGAGCCCAAGTCCCCCCAGGCTGTTTTCCAGAGTATCCAAAGGAGCAGTGTGCCCCAGTGAACCTGCATGAAACAGTATGAGAGATGCTATTGGGGGTCAGAAGAGGACGAAATGTGGGGAGGGCCTATATAGATCCTGAGAATCCCAGAGAATCTGACAAATCTACAGTTTCTTACACAGGGGCAAACTGCAGGAGCAAGGATTTCAACCTCTTAGCATCAACAACTATAGCTGAGCTGAAAGCAGAAAGAATACACCAAATATTTATTTTGAAAATGAAATTTGATCTGCCCACAGCCAGCTTTGCACTTGCTTTTCTGTTGACACAAGAGGGTCAATATTTGCTATTCTCCGGCTCTTATGGGCTTGCCTCAAGTATGTGTTTGCATGAAGCTCAGCACCACCATGGTTTCTTGACAGTAAGCCAGAAGAGCATAAATGCACTCAGTGTATTATACATGAGTAGGAAATCTTTTCCAAAACTACTAATTCTCATGGGCAACTGTTTTGAGGTACTTGCCCCACTTAAATATTGTGCAAATATTACTTCCAAGAAAAAATGTTGCTATATTTTAGCTCCAGATCAGCCTGAGTCACCACCTGAGTGTCAAAATGAACTTCTGAAAATGATAGAAAAGATCACCACAAATAAAAATCTGTCAAGTAGTGTTGGTGCTACAAGCCAGGATCAATGAAAGGAATGTGGATTCCATCTATCTGCCTCATTGAATCCTGTTATTATCATTATTATTTCTCAGCTCATTTTTCATCCCCAAAGCCAGGCTCCCCATGCTCAGGAATTTGCTGAGCTCTTGGTACCTTGCCACGCACACTAACAAAGCTGGCATTTCTCATCATTTGTCAGCGACACCTGGCCGCTGCGCTTGCAATCCCCACTCTTGAAACCAAAGCTCATGGCCTCACATGCAGGCCTTGTGACTGCAAACATGGGTTGCCTGCAGGCTCCGGGTCTGCCCCTCCTCTTTTTTGCTTGCTATAGGAGCCCAGAGGACATGCTCCTCCCCAGGACACATGGCTGCACGCCTCGCGTCGAGCCTGCAGCCATGCAGTGAGGTGAGGTGCAGTGGGGAGGTCATAGGAAGAAACCCATGCTCACCATGGTGTTCCCGAACCTTGTGCAGGTGTCCTGTCCCAAAAGGTTCAAGGTACTTTGAATGCTGGGATGGCATGGGAGCACAGCAGGAGCCTCCTTCAGTCGGGCCACCCCTGGCCAGAGCTGGCAGGTCCCTGAGGCACACGCTCAGCCTCTCAGTCTTCTGCATCGCCCACTGTTTCCACCCAGGTCCACCACAGATATTGCCACATTATGCATTTCCATCTTCCCCCTAAATCACTACCTTCCTTTTTCCTCCTTTCCCTCATTCACCAGCTTTGTGTGTGTCATGCGTTCTCAAGACAATGCTCTTCACAGCAAAGGCCAGCAGCCTGTTTTCCTCTCATCCAGCTCGTTTTCCACAGGCGCAGCTCCATTTGCTCGGTTGCACTTTCTCCACTTGCTGTAGGAGCAGTGGCAGGCTCACGATTCCCACACCCTGCAGCAGCTATGGTAAATGTTGGCACCACTGCTGGACTCACTACCTACAGAGTTGGGGCTGGCACCAAAGGCAATGAACTGCAATACTCTACGAAATAATTTTGACAGTATGCACCAAATAGGTACGCTCTTTGCATCTTAGAGTGAGTAGTCCCCATCGCTATCAACTTCTGCACAGGTTTATACAAAAGGGAAACATAGTCCTCCCAGCCTCCTGGCTTGGCTGGCAACGTTTTTTGCAATTTAATGAATAACTGAGTGAGTAGTCCAACTTCTTGAAAGCTTCACCAGCAGCCTCATTAGTTCATTTTTCCATTTATGAAGAATATGTTTTGAAAAGGTCATATTATCATAGGCTCTTGGTGTTAGCAACATATCTAATTCCGCAGAGGTAGTATTTATTTTGGCTGTGGGTGCTGAGATTGTAGAGTTTGCTCATTCTTTTTTTTTTCTTCTAGTGCTAATGGCTCACCTTTGCATTTCTGATGTTTTTGTATTAGCATACTTTGCAAGGAACTACACATCTCCTAGAAAGTGCTGTGGAGATCTAAACTAGTCATTAAAGATATTATATATTCAGAATCAAATTATTCTTTCATTTTTCTTCTTAATAGCTTATTTGACTACACCTGAAGACAAGGAAACTCCTCCCAGTAACTTGCAACATGTTGAGTTTCTCTTTTAGGCAACCAGTGCTGAAGAGCACTCAGGACTACCACGTCCTGTCGCCCAGATTCTCTATTCATCTCTACAGAAGAGTGGAGTATGGGCAAAAGTAATAATTATTAGTATAGCCTATTTTACTACAAGGATTAAAATTCAGTAGTTCTCACGAGATCAAAATCTGTCTCCAAAGGGTGACTATTCCCAGCTTTTCATTTGCATATTTTAAGTGAGGAACAAGTAAAACAGACGGAAGAGAGAAGGGCTCTTGTCCTTGTCCCTAGTTCTGCCCCTCTCTGAAGGATAATTACTGAGGATGCTTGAGGTAATTTTCACCTTCTTCAGCTCTTTCTTTCCCACAGCAGCAAATAGGCTGTGGTATTGGTGTGAAAGTGCAGAGCCCAGCCCAAATAACACGCAAACAGACATCTTTGGTTTCTTTTTGCTGGCAGCTCTGTGGACAATTCCTGCTTTTTGCAGTTTATTTTTCACTTTTACTTCACAAATCTGAGATGTTCAAAATACATTGGCCAGTTCTTTTCTTCACCTTCATCTAGTGTTGAACCAGGCAATATTTTTACCATCTTCTCTATCTTTATAAATGCTTAGTTTTTTATAGATGCTTTTCAGCCTGTTCCCTTTTTCTTTCAGTTGTGGTATGCTGAAGTTTGCACTTTCTCACAGGCCAGAATGATAGGGTTCCACCTCTCCTACTAATCGAATTGAGGAAGTACTCTAATTTGAGCTATCCTACAGTTAGTTCGGCACGCTCTTCTGCATTAAACTTCTGTGGGTTGTGCAAATGTAAAGAAGATTGTCAGCAGAAGATTGCTGGTGCTTAAAAGTATAAACAAACAACTAATGAGACTTTTTTTCCAAATATTCTTACAGGCCTCTTTCTAAAGTCAAATTCTTTCAGAAAATTGCATAGGTAACTCTCTGCACCACTTGGTATTTTTAAAAGCTTTGGACTTAGGAGTCCAAATTCAATGTGCCATAATTGTTCCGTTATTCATCAGCCTTGTGACTGGGTCTCATTCGGAGGCCTCATGCACTGATGAAACAAGTGAGCGCTCCAGCCCCTTTCCTTTCTGTGCAACATACCCCTTTCTTTAAATGACATGCCATTGGTTTATCTTAATCCATTCTGTTTAGATCCTTGCACCATACCCAAACCGCATGTGGTATACAGCAGCATCCCAGGGTACAGTAAGCATCTCGTCCCTAGCAAGGCTGCACGTGGAATGATTACTATATGAATACATGTTGTGTTGTGTGGTTTGTATTAGCATAGATAAGGCAAACACAAACCCTTGCATACAAATGTCAAGCACAGATCAGTCCAAGGAAGAGCCGAGGTCTCCAACTCCTTAAGCACGTCTGTATCAATATATATCCCCTTCTAGCAGGAAGGGCATTTGTCCTGAGACCTTAACATTGTTTTTTGATTTTCAGCCCTTGTAGATTGCTGTGTTTTTAGGTTCAATCTTTTAATAATGAATGTAGTGTTCTTAATAGCCAAATCTCTGAAGTAGCTGTCAGAGAAAGTGGAAGCGATGTTGCTGACTACTTGTACCTAGTAATCAACACTCAACATGCCTGTGACTTCTGAAAAACCACTAACGTGACTGGGGACATAAGTTCTTGGGAAATCTGCCCATACAATATAAACTTAAACAAGTAAAGTAACGGTACGTTAAACAGTTTCAGGTTTAAAGGAACTTTAAGAAAGAAGTCTATGTCCAATTTGACACATTTATGAAATGTTTAACTTAGGACCTTGCAATTAACTTCAGCTATACATTGTACATCTCAGGAATGACTGCCCATATCTCACACCCATCCCTACCTTTCTCTGTTTTATAATCTGTGTCTAGAAAAGTTGAAGTTCTGACAAACCTAATACGGAAAAGCAGAAGACTAAATTGGACTTAAGGGGCGGAATTTAAAAGCATTATAATAGTTTTAACTCTGACAGTGGTTCTATAACACCAAAGCTGGAAAACAGTGTTCTCAGCTCTCTGACGTTCAGCTTTCTCCCTCTATAAAATGGGATTAATAGCACTTACTTACCCCACAGACATGTTGAGACAATCTGTCTACCACATTTTGAAGTCTTCATATGCTTTACAAAAGCAGATTATTATTAAATGCACATCGTTTTGGAAAAGTAGTTAAAAATAATAAGTTATATATTCGAGTGTATTATTTAGTCTTTTTTCTTTGCTGGTCTCCACTGTATATTTCCTGTATATTTGAAGAACAGCACGGCTGCAAAACAAAGAACATCTGCTTGAGACATCTTTCAAACAATACTGAAAAAAATGGGCAGATGAAACTGAGGGAGCTCTTTGCTGTCTTATGCGTCTTTCCTTTCTCATCAGGTACAAGTCTAGAAAACAATAAAATGGAACACCATAAATCACAGAAATCTGCATGTCATTGTCTCATTTGATGCTTACTGCAGGGAACAAGCATTTTATGGTTTTCAGTCATCTTTCTTCTTTGTGTGGGTAATGATCCATTTCGTTGCTAAGGATCTCTATTGGTGGCATATTTATGTATGCGGATTCATTAAGCACGTTTTCCTGTGACTGCACGATTGTTTCACTCCCCTCGCCTAGAATACAAACAAATGCTGCAATACAAATAAATCCACAAACAAATGTGAATCAGTAGGGTTCTTCCATTATAGGTACAATCAGAAAACCAAAAAAGACATAATTTTTTTAAACAAGTCAGAAATATTTCCAAAAAACTTCTTTGCCAAACAAGGCTGGATCTTAGAAACAGCATGAAAATAGTAGTGGTCCCACAAGGATTTTTTTTCTGTATTTCCTGTAGCAGAAGTGAGGATTTTGGTGCTCTGAAAGTTTTTAGTATATACAAATTTCCCTTGACTTCCAACCTTTCTCTGCACTGCCCTTGCACCAGTCCAGATCCCCTCGTCTCCTGCTTCACCCTTTTGCAAACCACAACTGCCTCCCCACTACCACCTCTTCGCTGGCGTCTTTCCACCTCATTTCCCCTAGCCACACACACATATGCTCGATTAGACAGAATCTTTTCTTGTTATATAACTGCAGAAGAGCTATCCTGGATGGGAATGGTAGAAAATATAATTGGTATATTTGAAAAACAAACACAAAATATTTAATTTAATATTGGAATTACCTTCCAAATAACCTCATGGTACCAAGCAATGAAACTCCACCTAAGCAATTTGAAGTTGCTATACATCTGAGAGAGATTTTACTTTTTTAAGTGGAAAGATGTACCACGACAATGAATTAGGAACACACGGTCAAACAGAGCTTTAATTTCCTGGCTGAACTGTTTCTAGGTTGTGTCATAAGTTTGGTACTGGTGTAAACAAGAAGGAAAAAAAGAACAAAACCCTTTCAACCAGTTTCCTATAAGCCTTGTAGTACTTACCCTAAATTTCAGAACAGTTCCTTGGGTACATGTGTAATTAGAAAGTTTCACAAGGTGAATTTAATTTACTTCAGAGACAAGAACAATTCCACTGGAGCATTTCTGGTCTGTCAGTTGACTAAATATCTGCAATTAGAATTTTTCTTTTTACTAGATGAGACATACTATGAATCCAGTGGAAAAGGGCAGTCCCAGCCCTAGTCAAAGTATTCATTTAACACTTATGTGGTATGCTATTAATATTTTGAAATTGTTGGATCTCAGATCTTTTCATGAAGAAGAGACAAATAACATATCCCCGTTAGGATCAACTCAAGATATCAAGCTTTTCAGATAGTTTTATTCCTCCATCCTCTGCTTCTTAGCATATCTTAGGAGTGACCAAACTGATGCATTTAGAATTAATGGAGAAAAATCATTTCTTGGCTGTCATTTTGCCAAGTGTCACTACAAAATGTGTGTTTACAACTCCATTTTGAAACTCTGAAATTAGGGGGCAAAGAGTGAAACTAAACTAGGAAGAATATTGAGTCCAGCAAACCAGTTCACTGTATTTATGGTTCATCTGATCTTGCTCAGTTTGGTGCCCCACAAATCTGTTAGTTGAAAGAATAAGCAAGAAAGAAACAACAATAAAAGTGCTCAAGGGAGACCAGAGTGTCCATGTGTTTCTGTGTGTACTCTGTAACAGCCCATAAGCTGAGTAACAGCCCAGAAGCTGAGGCGATGATCCTGAAAAGTAGCAGTTGCAATTTTGTGATAATGTTTTATGACACAGCTGTTTTCTTTCACATTAAATTCAATATAAGGTAAAAGGCTACAGAGTCAGTGGCTATGATATTGAGTCTTAAGTCATAGATGTGGTTTTAAGAATGTTACTATCATTCACTTTTCCAGGGAGATATATATACATTAGCAAAAGTAAACTGTTTTACTACGAAAAACAGCTAAGGTGCCGTTTGCCTAACCCATGCTATTTTTAACTTTAAATTTCAAAAACCAGTTTGTTGTCTCAGAACCTGATTGGCATGTTACAATGAGAGATGCGCAGGCAATTATGAAAAATTTACTGCTCTGTGCTATATAACATTGCTTTGTTATTTCTAGCTGTTGAATTTGGACTGACTTGGTGGAGTGAACAGATTTTCCAACAGGTAATTGACTTCATGAGAACGCCTGGAATAATTCTAGCTGGCTGTTATGCTGAGAATGAGTCTCCTTCCTTTAATTAATCACTTCGGGGAGAATTTTTCTTACTGAATAAACTCATTATTTTTAAACATATGACATTTAGCTGTATAAATAAGCTCTAGAACTGTGATTTAAAAGGTGTCCTTACTGCGGGCATGGTATGCCATGGATAGCTTAGCCTCCTCTGCATTTTCAGGAGTGATTTCATCTTCTGATTACAAAGAAATGGGGGCAGGGAAATGAACTGACTTGCAATTTCACCAATTGTTATTAGGATTTATTTACTTGTATGACTGTTGCAGTTAAAGACACACACAAGGAGACATAGACTGTGTACCCAAAGAGGACAAAAGTGTACCCAAAGAGGACAAAACCCAACTAAATCCAAAACAAGATATGACAAGGTAGCTTTGCCAGCACAGAGATGCTCCCTCAGGTTCGTCTGGACCAGCTCAGTGAAAGTCATTCAGTGTTTACCTCATGTGTTTTAAAAGTTGCTTTCCACAGTATGAGGCACGAACAGATGTTTTCTTCCAGACCTAGTTTCATCATCTGAAGATATTACTACCCATGCTGCTAACAAGAGGTTAACTTCTCCCAGCTAATTTTACCTCTAGTGGATTAAGGAGTTTTCTCATTAGCAGAGCTGGGTCAAAGTCTGCCTCCAATGGGAAAGCTGATTTAACTAGAATAATTTTTTAAAAAATCATCCCTCTAGTAAAATAAACACTGAGTGTCCGGTCACACTTTCTGGCAGCAATTTAAAAAAAAAAAGTCAAAAGAAAATAACTTTGCATACAATGAAGAATTAAATGCGCCACTCTCGCCTGCATCGGACCGAGGGACTGGGATTAGCCCTGGCACTCATTGACACAAAATGCTGTGACAGAAAAAAGTTTACATGAGTTCGAAAAGAGATGAACTATCATTGATGGAGGGTAGGTCCACCAGCTGCTGGACCATGATGATCCAGATGCTGAGGATAAAGCCTCTGATTGCTGAGAGGACGTGTGTTGATATGCCTTCTTTAAGTATTCACTAGTAGCCACAGTCATCTACAGCATATTACCTGACCCAGCAGGGTTGTTTTTATCTTGCCAGAGTTGCTCTGCATTAGTTACTCAGAAGTAACAGCAAGTGAATAGTGGCTTCGAACTCATTCTGCACCACTTGGTTTTGTCTTTTCTCTCTCTCTTTCTTCTTTTTTCTAGCCTTCTTACAGAAGAAAGACTTCGAATGGAAACAGAGCCCTATACCTATCCAGACTGATTTCAGCTCCAGGCATTTGGCTCCAAAAAACAGTCCCTGCCACTTGTACCAAAAAAAAAAACTATATCAGTTACAGAAGTATGAGAGCCAATGCACCATTTGTGTTTTCAGTGGCCCAATGTGCTAGCCTGCACTGGGCAGTACGCAGGATGTGTGTGCATAGCTACACGTCCACACTGCTCATGGGCTAACAGACAGACAAAGCACGTGACCCACTGACTGCAACTAGGCATGAAGCCATTAAAAAAAACAGTCTTTGCTTCCTCAGGTATTAGTGTGATGCTCCAGAACGTATAGTTAGAACAAGCATTAACATGATTAAGCTTTTTTAGGAGCCCCATCTTAAAGTAGCATTTTTCTAGTAACACCACTTTGACATCTCTCTTACGTTTAGCTGCATACAAGGTATTAAACAGGTCCCAAGCCAATAACAACAGTCTAACCTTCCCGCCCGGCAACTCTAGCAGTCTGCTCCACCACTTCCCGTAAGCCTATTGAGCGATACGTATAGGAAGAGAGCTGCAGCTGTGACTTTGGCTGCACTTCACTCAGGAGGTAGGCGTTCATGATTCCAAAACATCAAGTGCTTTATTAACCTTATTAAAGCACTAAATAACTTTAAAAAAAACCAGAAAAACTCCAAAATTCATTTAAACTTTGTTCAGTCTTTTGGGAAGCTCTAGTCTGTGTGGTGACTAAAAAGGCAATGCATCTAACAGACTTGCCAAGTAATTTGAATGTGTCTGTACAAGACAAAAATTCAAACCTCTTCTACTTGAGCTATCAATCAAAGTGAAGCTAAAATTACAGTTTAACAAGCAGGTATACATGTTTTAGTTAGCAAATGAGGCAAGCAGGGCACATTATTTTTAGTTGCAGTGGTGAGGAAAAGAGCGTGAAAAATAGAAGGAGGAAGGAAGGAAAAATTAAGTCTTAGCTTGGCTCAGTCTTCTGAAGTTTTAGCTAACATTGGCAGCATTTGGATAGGATACTTCTCACGGCATTCACGGAGCACAGTTTTTTTGAAAAAAAAGAGCTAGAAAAGAGCAATTTAACTCCCCCAGAGCTTGCAAATTAATTGTGAACTGCTTTATTTGGAAAGCCCATAGAGCCAAGATGATCATAAAACACTGTTTTCTCAAGCGGATGCTCACTCAAATCCAATGCACATCCACATGCATTTTCTCGTTGACACCAAATGCCTTTCAGCTGAACCCACAGACAACTTCCAAATTAAGTATGACAAAAATCTGGATCAACAATGGCGAGATGATTCTCTCTCTCTCAAATTATGAAAACAGTTTTCCCAAATGTAGCCGTCATTCATCTTCCCTAATACCTTATAATAACATGCCAGCTAAGATCTGCTAATCTGACTCTGTAGTCTGGGTCCTCATATTTAGAGTTAGCCAAGTTTCCGTTCCCTGTGTTTTATCAGCAAAATAGTTTCCCGTAACAGTGGATGATGGAAGAAGATATCTCATTTATCTTGCAGGTACAACAAACTCATTGCTGAATATATTAGTGAAAGTCACAAATACATTATTACATACTAAGACATGTTTCTGGAGTCTGGAACAATTTATATGTTTGTAAGAAAGCTCAATGTCAGAGCAAAATACCTTTGCATTCACTGACAAAAGCCTGAATTCTGACAGTTATGGTTGCTGTTATGTGTCTTTCCTAAAGGCTGAGTTTGAAAAAAGTGCTCAGCCATGCAGCCTTAACTCTGCTCTCTTTGTGCTTCAACATGACCATATGTAAGTATTCTTGTTTTAATTTGCAGTATATCTATAGGAACTACCTACTTTTGCTTAATAGTTTAACATTCAGCCTATAGCCCAGCCAACAGTATCTGCTAACTCTGACGCGTCCCTTCCTGCTTTTATAAATATGTTAGCCTTCTACATGTGGCCTGACAAACACTGCACCTCAATGCACGTGGGGACCGCGCTCTTCAGGATGGTGAGAGGCCCTCAGAAGTGTTTTCAATGGGGAAGGCTTGGGAGAGCTCCCAAGCCTCCCTCCACTCCTTCCTCTAGAGGATAGGCCTCTCCGAGTCCAGCTTGGTCTCGACAACATGGAGCTGAAGGGGAAGGCAAATGTAGTCAGGAAAGGCTTAGAGATGTCGTTACTCGGCCCACGTGGAAAGGAAAGGAGAGGGAAGGGGAAGGAGAAGGGGAAAGGGAAGAGGAAGGGAAAAGGGAAGGGAGATAGAGCAAGGACCCAGTTGTTTCTCAGATGCAGTATAAATTAATACATTAAGACCTTATTCCTTCATTAGTATTTTCTGGACTTTCCTAGATGGGGGGGGGGGGGGGTATAAGAGATGCATGTTTTGATTTGCTATCAGGATCTTAGAGAGTTTTTCAGGAACCAAGGAGAAAGTAGGCTCTCATTCCCCAAGTCTCACCTCCTTGCTCTCATCCTTGTCTTTCTCCTCCACTCCTCAAGGAGGGGGAAGTGCTGGTCCTTGTGCAGCCCTCGTGATTTCTGGTCAGCTTTAGGATAGCCGCAGGACCCTTGTAGTGGTGCATCCGAGCTCTACTAGGACGTGGCTCAGCAGCACCATCTCAACGGCCTCACAGTGCTCAGTCATTCCAGGAGGCCACGGCTCTGTTGATGCCCACCATGAAGAGGAAAGATTTTGGATCTCATCTTTGTAGTCGGGGTGAGTGTGGGAAAGATCAGCAGTTTTGGCTACAGCATTCCTGGAACGACTCCTAAGTAGACCTACCACATGTGTTTGGGTGTTAATTTGGGGCTTAATTCAGGAACTCAAGAGTAGATAGCCCAGAGGAATCTTCCCTAGCTTTTATTCACACACACACACACACACAATTGCATAGAGTCACAACAGTGTTAGGAACAAACAAGTTCCTTCCAGCACCTCTTACAAAACCTTGACTCCAGAGGCAAGAACTCTGCTGTGATTTTATATTTTGGCACTTTTTGCCCCCAAATCCTGATCCTCTGCCCTGACTAAGGCATATCCATCCGTGGCAGCACTGAATTTAGATCACAGAAGATAGACAGTTTTGCTAGAATTTGATTTAGTCCAGAGTTGTCCTGGTAAACTGCTTATAATAACAAAAATATTGCAAGAGCAGAAAAATGTGGCAAAATCGTGTTTGCCAAGGACAAAAGGACACCTGGGAAATGAAAGCTGTTTTTCATAGTAAAGCAGTTTGCTTTTTGCTAATGTGTATCAGGGAAGGAAGGGAAAAAAACATAAGACAACTTTCCCATGGGCACCGCTCCATCCATTTTCAGAGCAATCAGCCAAATAAAATTCAAAGCAAAGGCTAGCCCTTTCCATGATATCAGGATTTTCTGAACATTACTCTCTCTCTATTTTGCTGAAGAAGAGGTGGAGGAGGTTTTTTTTTTTCCTTTTTTTTATTTCTTTCCCCAAAAGGAATAATTTCCCAAAGGAATTATTTTGTCATAAATTGTAGCTAGAAATTCACTGAAGAGGGAGAAGAAACCAGTCAGTAGTGAAGAATCAACTTTCTGGCCCCGGAAAAGAATTGAAATAAGCAGCTATTTAGCCCATCCTGGCGTGTGACTCATTAGTGCCTTCATGCCTCACGGCACTGTTTTGGTCAGTCCTTCAATTTTAAGAACAGTCTGATCTATTTTCCTTTTTCTTTCAGTGTGCACACTGTGTATTTCCTTGCTGCCTCTAGCACTCCCATGTATGTGCCGAAAGTGTCATGAAAAGGTTCAGGTTCAAGACTGCATTTGTGGGGGAAAGAGGTCACGGAGCCAAGATCAGTAGCTTTGATGGGCTGCTTTTCCTCCATGAGAAATTGGCTCAAAATTTTCGTTAAAGCAGATGTTTGAATTTCTGAGTGGCTCCAGTCCCATGAGCGTGACTGAACGCACTGTGGCACAAACATCCTGCCAGCGAGGGTCTGGGGTAAGTGTGGGCTATGACTCTGAAGCGATGGAAAAAGACCTGAGATTGTGTTTATAGAAAAGAAACATGGGCGGGCTGCAGCTCTGGTCTAACAAGATGATTTCGCTGAAGTGCAATGTGTGCAGAAGATCCTAGGGACAGACTAAAGTAATTGTGTTTACTCGCTTCAAAGGACCTTTGACCCCTTTTCGCTCAATAGGACAGTGGTTGAGAGGTTTCAGCCAAAACTGGCAGCTCTCCCAGAAGAAGAAAACTCATCTGATGGGTGTAGTATAAACAGGTTCTCTCCCCAACCACAGTTGCTCAGCAAGCAAACAGCAAGGGTGCTATAGCAAAGTTTGAGAGTAAAGCCAGAGGTAGGGACTGCCGAGGAGTGTAAAAAGTGAAACCTGAGGAGTAAGTAAACTACCTGAAATAAAGTCAAAGACCTTCATTATGTGGTTCCTCCCCCCGATCTATCCAAGCACCATGTTTGAAATCATTCATTATTTTCTGAAACCTGGTGAGTTCATGGCCTGAGTAATAACTTTGACAGTGATCCTCATAGCTGAATGAGCCTCCTTTCCTTTGTTGCCTTTCTCTGTACGGAAACAGAATAAGTGTCAGTAGGAGCTGGGAAGGGAAAGGGACAAAGAGGAGAAAGTGAGAAGCAGATTTTTGATAGCTTGGAGAGAAGCAAGAAATGTGATGGTCAGAGAAAAGAAAAATTTGATGTGGAAGAAAAGGGGAAGCAGAGCAAGGACAGGCCGTTGGAGAGGACAAGAGTACGCCGAGGCTCGCAGGATTCACATACGCTGGCCATAGGGCCTGGCAGAGCGTGGCCAGGAGCTATGCTGGGGAACAGGTGTTCGACCCCAAGTTTAGGAGCTGGGTCAACTCATTCCATGCGGGCCCAGAGAGGGTCGGTGCCACTGCAAAGCATAACGCAGAGGCTGGCTTGGGACTTGCTGGCCAAATCTAGTCCTCATGGCTGTGGGGAAATCCTATAGCTAAGCTGTTACAACTGTAAAATTTAAGATTAATTGTTGTGAGCATCTGCTCTACCACAGTCATCAGCCTGGAAAATTAAGAGAGATGAAGAAAACAAGCCATGCCACGCTATGCCTCACTTGGTCTTCCCACTTAACGTGGGGTTTCACCAATGCCAGCTGCAATGAACACAGAAAGAAAACCAGGGAGGCTGCTGTTTCCACTGCAATCAGTCTCACTTGTGCCCACTAAAAATATTACCTCTGATACAACAAGGGCGGGAATGCTTTACCTATTTTTATAGTAACGTACTTTTTCCAGTCTCATCAGAGCAAGTCATAAAGCTGAATTCACAGCTGGAAAAAGACCAGCTGATACTCAACTCTTCTGACTTTTGCCATTGAGAGATCTCACAGCACTGCAAATCAAGAGTAAGTCAGTGGAAATCACTTCATTTCTGCTAGCATATGCTGATACAGCTTACTTAAACTCATCACAACTGGAAACTGATCTTTTCCTCAGGAAGGAAAACTACCGCAAAAGAGTATTTTTTTTGCCTCTCTGCTAGATTCTACTGTTGAATGTTTATATGCACTCCAGAATAAGCACTATCGTAACCAATTTCTTTCATATTATAGACACTAGTACTCAGCACTTCCTATCCTGGGCCCTGTTTTCTGTTTGTTCCTTTTTCCACATTTTAATCATTTATTCTGAATCTAACCCAATGGCTGTTAAGTCCAGACTGAAATTTTTTTGAATATTTCCAGCAACATAGTTGTTTCCAAAGCAGAAGGTGTTGTTTTGAGATTTTGCCCCATAAGATATTTGCATTAGCAACTCTGAACCACAAGGTCTGTACCAAGGACCCGGCATTTTCCGCTGTGATGGACTTTACATCTGAAGAGTTCATTTTTCTAGTCCTACAAAAAGCTCCTCTAAATATGAACTTTTTGGGGTGGAGGGGGGAAGAAGGTACAAAAAAAAGCCCCCTCCCCTAATAGTTCACACATTCTCAGGACAAATTCGTCTTCTAAAATTTCACCTACGCTTAGCATGTTCCCGCTCTTTTTGATATTCTGGTGAAAAATGCAGAAGATCTTGAGAGATCTGTGGCCAGGAAAATAGGTAGATAGCTAGACAGATAGATAAACAGATAGACAGATGGATGGATGAGAGAGAGAGGGGGAGACGTTTGCTTATCACAATATTCAGAATTTTCTTTTCAGGACTCCCTGGGCAGAGCTGCTGGGGAATTACCTGGCTGGGTGGTGACAGCAGGCAGTGGGAGAAGTGAGGGTGACATTTCTCCCCTGGCAAAAGTCCAAGCACAGAATAGCACATGCTGGCCAAAGAGTGGCTTTGTTTCTACTTCCAGATAAAAAAGAAGAAGGAGCCCTTGAAAACTCTTCAAGGTGAAGACAATACAAATGACTTCTCAACATCAAGGTAACAATAACTTCTTAATGTTACACACACACACACAGTAGAAACGCACTAGATGTACGCTGGCTTTTACAAGGACACATAAAGCCAGTATCCCAATTAAAATATGAAGCGACAGACAGCAATTCACTCTCACCAGTTCCACAATGGATTTCCAGCAACACAGGAGTTAAACAGACAGGGACTGAGCTGAAAACAGGGATCAACTGTGAGAAATAAGACCATAAGCTAGAGATATGTCTGTGATATGTCTGTGTGTGTGACATGGACTTGGAAAGAATATCAGGAAGAAAACAAATGAAATAATAATCAATTGCAGTCTTTCAGACTTTTCAAGTGTGATGCAAGCATTAATTAACAAGATTAACTTGAAGGCAAATTCCAGATGAAGACAGTATAGGTAAAGAAATGACTGTTGAGAAATACTAAGCGAGCAAAAGGAGAAAGGGATTTGCTCTGGAGAAAGATACTATTACCCACAAGCGTAAACCAGCTTTTGTGCATGTCTTCTAACAGACATTTCAGGAAATCTGGTTAGAAGTTTAGCACCGAGGCAGGAGGCTATAGTGGTGATAGGCCAGGCTCCTTTGCCTGTCAGCGGAACAAGCAGACTTCACATTTTGCTTTTAGAACGAGCAAAAGGTGCTGAACAGGAAGGTTTAAGGACCTTTGAACTGCCATACTAGCACAGACAAATGACCTACTCGGTCTGGTATCCTTGGAATGCCTATCCTGAATTTATAACTCTGCGTTAAGGGAATTTGACACCATTAATCCTGGATTAACCTTCTTCTTTCCTCCCACAGCTGTAGAAGGAAAGCTCTGATCTGGGGGTGCTGATGGAGTGGCAAATGGTGGTGCCTTGAGCTCCCCACTAGCCATGGGCTCCTGTTCAGAGCCAGTGTTTCAGTAAATCTCTGTTTCTCCTCCCCTTTCCCTGACCTACCAGCTTCCTACCTGTTAAATTAACAGTACTTCAGTGGAGTGTGAATAATCAGTTTGCACACTACATTGTCAAAAAAGTCATGTGCGCGTCAGAAAAAGAGAAGAACAGTACTGATGGGCTGATAATCCCAGCACAAACAGAGACGGAAGTACTGACTTATCCATAAAAATACAACATATTTGGAGCTGAACTCAGTAGAAACTTCTGTTCTGGTTTTTCTCTTACTTCTTCTATGGTTTCATGGGTAAAATTCACAGAGGTGTCCAGAAGAAGTGCTTTGATCCCATGCTCATTTTGTGATGGCCATAGAAGAAGGCAGGGTGACGAGGAACACTCTGGTAGGACTCTAGATTTCTCAGAAGCATAGGAAGCATAATAGATAGAACCGTGTAATAACTGATTTGTCAGCCTGACAACTGTCCTCAAAGATAGAATGGGAGGCGGATTTATTTCAGGCTAGCCTAAACTTATTTTTAGTTTTTCCTGCCAAAATGAAAAAAAAAAATTAAAAATTCTGAAAAACTTGAGAAATTCAGTCAGGAATAGAAGCCTGGAGCCTGAATTCCAGACTGTAACTACTAAACGGAGTTGCCACACTGTCAGTTGTTGGCTTCTAGCCTAATGATTACAGAAAGAATTTATATGAAAAGCCATCGTTAATACAAGTCATATTTTGAACGTTTGATCAGCAGTTAAATTCTGACTTTTCAAGAACTGACAACTAATTCACGCTCTGTCTCGACAAACTCTCTGTTATTAAAAACATTCTAGGCCAATAGTACCAATAATGTCAGTAGTATGGTTTTTGTCGTGCCAAGAGTCATATTAAAAAGAAACCCATTCATAACTAGGAACAAGAAACATATGTAGGTGATCTAGACATACACAATTGTTCAGAGGAGAGTTGTTTTGTTTCAGGTTTTTCTGTGATGTCTTTAATTACAAATCCATAGGAGATCAGTGCAAATAACAAAATCACCATAATGAAATATTTAACTTCTTAGCTACATCGTACAATAATCATAACAGTAAGATGCTGCCACATCCAATCTCTGTAAAGAAACCAAATGGTAACTAGTTATTGTATTGCTCATCAGCCTGCTTCCTTCTCCTCTGAAACTAGATATTGGTGGAGACAAGTGAGAATGATTTGGCTCTTATAATCATGTATAAAAAAGAACTGAACATTAAAACTAGAGATAGTTTTACTTTATTGTTTGCAGTGACTTGTCCTTCTACTGGACTTTTGACTTGAAGATTCAAATCATATTAAAAATATTAGTAAATGAAGTCTCAGAACACTCCTATGTCACAGACATTAAAAAAAAAAATCCTTCCTTTGAAGTAAAATCAAAGAAGAAGTACAAGCTCTACATTCAATTATTCACAACTTCGGTGGCCCACGGGCCGCTTGAATGGCTCTAACAAAAGGGAATGCTCATATCCTGCATCGTACCTCGGATCCCTGTTTCTTCATCCACTAACGTCCACCTGCCTCGTCCTGCACGAAGCTGCAGTTTGGCTAAGGTGGGGGGTAAAGCCAGTCTCCGCATAGGAAGGGACAAGCCTGGGCAGCGGACGCAGTAACTCGGGTAGCACAGAGAGAATGGGCCATGTACCGGAAGCTCCCTCATGCCAGCTGGACACCTATGAGCAAAGGAAATGTGTGCAGTTGTCCAGGCTGATCTAGAAGAGTTAGGCTGTTGCGCTGCAAATGTCCAAGAAGGAGAGAAAGAAGTTTGCATTTGTAGTTGGTTCTATAAATCCAAAACAGAGTAAGCTGAATCTTAGGGAATCAAGCACTTTTCGAGATGTGAATGACTGAAAAAAAAAAAAGCAGCATTTATACTGAAAAATGCTTCTAATCTCTTTCTGAGCTTCCTATCAATAAATATTTTCTATATTTATTCTAAGATATGACCTGCCTTTTAAAGGATATTGTTTACCACAGGTGCAGTGGGTGGTTTGCATGCACAAACAGGTGCTTGTATTCATGTATGCACACATGGACGTATATACACACATATATTCACGTAGCATACACATTCATTCACAGAAATGAATGATGGTGAGACAAGAGCAACCTGCCAACAGCGTGCATACTAGCATCCCACCAGGGGGGTGATGGGTTTGGACCTGCACCAACTGCGTGTGGACAGCAGACTGCTGGCTTTGCCCTGCCCAGCAGTCTGCAAGGTGATAGCTTTGGTCTGAAAAGGGACTACTTACGAACAGTCCTGGTCCTATGCACCAGGGTGGCTCTTTCTGTGCCAGGAGGCCTCTTTACTCTGGTAACAAAACCTGGTTTTGCTGCTCTTCATTGTGTCAGGCCTGCAGGGCAGCACTGCAGGGCTGAGCTCTCAGAGCCCGAGCCTCATTTCTGCATCTCTCCTTACCTTTGGTCTTTATGCAGCAGGCTCTTCCTGAGAGGAAGCACAGGCAGAGAAGAAAGTGAAGCAATACAGACAGGTGTAATAACGGCATCAAGTCCCCTGGTTGCCTCCTGTGATTAGCAATTACTTCCTGTGTATTTCCTTATCCTACTTTCATCTCCTCCAGATGCTTTGCTCTATCCCTTTCTTCCCCTTTATAATACACTTGGAGAACTGCTTTAGGACAGGAGGGCTCTGTCCCTGCAGTCCCAGTGACACATGAGGAAACAAGAGACAAAAAACAGCAAGGAAAAAAATAGCAGGAATGTGTTAAACACTGAAGGAAGCATAAACAACAAATGGCAAAAGTTTTATAAAGAGTAGTGTTGCTTTGTTAATATTAGTGTTAAACATACCCTGGAAAACTCTTGTATAGGTTTCAAGGATATTGCAAGACAAATTCAGAAAGATGTTAAAGAATATTCCATAGTCTATCTTCACTTTCTCTAAGCACGGCCTAAAATCTAGAATTTAAGCACATGCTTAAAATTAAGATCATAGATTGAGTAACTTAGCAAAAACGCAAAAGAAGCACAGTAAATCAGAGAAATATTTTATATTGTATACAAGATTTGAAGACAATAAGCCCCTAGCCTCCTGACCAGCAAAGCCTCAGTTGTCACTGGATAGGTAACAGAGGGAGGACACAGGAAACTAATCAGAGAGTGCCATAGTACAAGACAAAGGGAAATTATTAATTATAAGGTTTGGACAAATAGCAGTAGAGCAAACTTATCCCAGTACACTGCTCTTGTGTTTCCCACCTCCCACTAGTGATGATAATGACACCCTTTCTAGGCAGAGTTACACTGCTTGTGCCGGCCTGATGGCTCTGAGCTGCTGTTTGAACAGCTTCCAGCACAATGTGCGCGTGCCAGAGGACGTGTCTTAATAAATAAATAATTCATTACATTCCACTAATACAACCAGAGAGGTGGTGCAGCAAGCTTTTTCTGTGCAATTAATAATATGATGTGGCACCTGTTTAAATGATTCACATCAGGATTCAAATCTCCATATACTCTTAAATCAATCGCATTTTAACATCATTCTTAGATCCGAATTTTCCGTACAAGATAAGAGCGGGAAAAAATTCTGCACTGTTTCCATGAGACAGTGCATGCTTATGCCATCTGCAAATGAGATATGTGTTTGTGGCTAGGGAGAGACAGCCTAAATTCCAGTTTAGTCAGATAATAAAATAGAGCTTTCAGTAATCAAAAGCACTGAGAATAATATGCTACTTTTATGCAGGAAAAAAAACCCACTGCTGTGCACATTGATACTTACCATTGTTTTGATCTGCATAGGCCCATCTTATTCCTGAACTGACCTGTTCACTCTGAGTTCTTCTGTTGGCCTGTCAAGCAAAAGCTGGAGAAGAAACCGTGTTGCCTCTCTGCAGAAATAGAAAGTAAACCCAGTTTGTCCAATGCAACAGGGGTAATGGGATTCAGTGCAGAAGTATGCTACAGCTACCTGGCACTTAATCAGTGCTATAATTTCTGCAGCTGAACCCTGTCCTCATTTATAAGAGGGGGAGGAGAGCAGGATTTTATTCTTTCCAGTACCCACGTAAACACACAGCAAACTAACTTCTCAATAAACAATAATTTTCAAGTTCTTTCCTGTCCACCACTCATTGATTTAGAGTGAAAAATGTCTTTCCCATATAAATCTCTTTTGTTTCTGTTCTCCTTTTGCGCTCCACAAAGATAAAACCCCTGGCTATTTTGTTACGTATGCTGTAGGATAGATGTTTGCAGGGAAAGCCAAAATGACTTCATACATGCCAGTCTTTCCAATGAGTACTTACACTATATCAGCTTTAGGTGCTGTTGAATCACCTATTCTGCACAGATAGACGGAGTACACCTGCAGTCTTTAATGTTTTTAAGCTTTGAATGTCTTAGGCCAGCTTTAGCGTAACCATGGCCGGTGCATACGTCTAAGACACCTGCTGAAACACATCGGCTCACCAGTCTTGGCCCTTTCCCAAACAAACCCAACATGAGACCAAGTCAGAGGTGAGTAACGTTTGTTTCCCAGGATTTGTGCTGTGTTTGAGGAAGCCTCAGGCCAGCCTAGGGCCCTCCTGAAATGCCAGAGCTGCAAAGGAAAGTCATAGCAGACTCAAGGAGCTGCTTTCATAAGTTTAGTAGCGGAGACTGTGAGCTTACTTTTACGCTGCAAAAAAGTAAAGAGCTCTTAGAATATTAAGCAAATGTCGACCAAACCATCTCTTCAGGTAGCAGCTGAGGAGTGCTAATCAACAGCAGCTCATGACATACAATATTATATCTCAAAGATCCACACATTCAGTCTGGATTCGTCTTTTATTTTATTCAAGTGGTCACGTACAATTTTCCTGCAGAAGCTGGAAAGCCAGGGTAAAACTTGAGATTCAGAATCCTAATCAGTTAAGTTCTACCTTTTTGCTGTAATTTTGAGCTCGAAAAGGTCAAGGCAAAGTGGGAGTTTAGGAAATAATTGTTTACAACAATTTCTGGATCATTGCGCTTCATTTGCACAAGTTGATTAGACAAGAAGCTAAATTTTTAGTTGATCTCCGTGAGTACTTTCATCTGATTATCTTCAGGTCACCTACTATGTGTATTTTGTATACACTTACATACACACATTGTTCCAACACAAATTCTCCTATACTGTGAGGTTGTTTCTGAGTGACTTTTACTGATGTTCCAAACATGAATCCGTGCCCCAGCAAAAGATCCAATTCACATCCTCTAGACTGATGCTGTTCCCTTTTCTGCAGCTGACAGGGTGTCAATTACTTGAAGCCTTCAAATACTCAGTATTTGCTCTAGAATTTTGAAGGATACTTTAATATATCGTTCACTGTGGAATATGTTGCACTGGCTTTGTCAGCGGTTACTTCAAAAGCCAGGCAGAACACTGACTACAATATCTAAGCTCTGTTTAACAGCACCATGAAGCCCTTTTTAGTCTTGGGTTTGAATGGTTTAGTTCTACCTCTAATGCAGCCTGGCACATCTTTGGGTGTCCCCAGATTAAGTTTTTTAGTTCTGTACTAAAAATGTACTAAAATGTACTAAAAATGAGGCAGCCTGCTTTTCTTCTTAGGGCTCATCACCATGGTATGGAACAGAATCATTTATTTTTGTGATTTTCTTTTAGAGAATTCCCAAGCATGGAAAGCAAAACAACAGAAGCAAGCCAATGAAAGTATAATTCCTTTCAGCTTTAGCCCAATAAACTCTAGATCCTAAATATTAAGGATCAATAACAATTTACAGAGAAGTAATGGAGTCAATTTTCTTTTTACTGAAATGTTCTTATTCTTGTCTTTAGGCCTTCTAAGAGACACCTATTCTGTTGACACTGAAGACCTTGTAGAAGATACCATTATTAAAGACTTTTAATAAGAAACCTGAAAATCTCTTCTCATCACCTGTCACAGGCAGGAAACATCTAAACTCCAGTAAAATCTGTAAGATAGAAGTATTTCTGTATTTCAAGGCATCATCCATCAGCTCTATATTGTTCTGGTTAGGGGAGCCTGCCATTGCCTCTAGTCTGTCACTATGTACAATTTATCCTTCAAGGAGTCACTTTGGCTTATTTCCTTGGCTTTCATCGCCTTCCCTCATTTGATGAGACTAAAAGAAAGTGACAGGTATATGGTTACTAAACAACACGACTGAACTGGTTCTCCAAAGGACTCGGGCCTTCTGGTAATGCTCTTCTTGTTTAGTAGCCTTGTCTGAAGATGCAGCCACCTGGGAAGAAGACCCTGAGTTTCACAGTGTGTCCTTGGAGATAGCAGGGGCTGTATTTTTATCCATTCCTCAGTGGTCACCCATAGAAAGCAACATCACAGAATGATGTTAGCCGTTCACAGCTTTCCCGTAGTATCCATAACATCTTGCCGGTTTGGTGACTGCAGCACCAGCCTTGAAAGGCAAGAGCTTGTGCTGGGGCCTGGGGCATGCTCTGCCAAATTAGGACATCTTGGAGTGACCCGGAGCCCAAGCATCATACCAGACACGTAACGTTAAGTCCATGTTTCATTTTAAATTCTGAGGTTCTCCCATTTCAGTAACTGTGAGATTCAGAGGGCTGCGCTAAAAGCCTCTCTTCTCTTTGTCCTTGCCATGGGGAAAGATTTTAAAACATTTTTGGCTGACTCTGGCTTCCAGAAAATGAGTCCTATAACAGCACCGGCTGCTTGAGCTGGGAACGAAACATCCCTGCGGTTACACAGCTTCCTAAACTCCCACAGGCTGTGGCCAAGAGGAACCGCAGAGGCACTCATTTGTCGCAGAGTTATCTCCTCACCTGCAATTACAACCCATTTTTAGAAATTTTCCCTTTACAAAGGCAAATAAAACCCTCAAAGAAAAAGCAAAAGCAGCCCTCTCACCTATGCTGCTTAGAGCCTCCCCAAACGTGTTCACCCTTGTGGGGGAGGTAAGCTGTGAGTTGGTTAGTCATACACTGGGAGATTTCAGAAGGTGAGAATGTGGATAAGAAAAATAAGTAGCATTTTTCAGGCAGATCCAAGCAAGAGCAGACACTTTGCTGCTGTATATTGGGGCAGAGCCAGTGATTTCAGTCACCAGCACTCAGCCAACAGACACAGGGTAAATGTGTTGCCACCAGTGTCCAGGCAATGAGTCACCTGCCATTATCCTGTAGGCCTCCACTGAGCTGAGAACAAATGCAACAATATGGAGAAAGCAATGTGGGAAAACAAGCAGAAAAATATGACATATAATCCCTTGCATTATATTACATATACTCGTGCTGGCATCATGGTCATATAGCAAGCTCTGGCTGGATAGGCCTTGGACCTCAGCAACAGTCTTACTTCAACATTAAGCGCAACGTGGAGCCCATTACACCCCAGACTTTTGTATACGTACTCAATACCTTGTCCCAAGTCTAAGTGACCCCCAATGGACATAAAAAGCACTTGATAATTAAAATTACAAAATCAAATCACAAATGTGAATGAAAAAAGCCTGTTCTGAGCCATTTGAAGCAGCTGAAACGTACCTCCCAAGCAGCAAATAGTTTTTGCAAGAAGAAAATCCAAGGAACTTGAGCAGGTGTTTGGCAGTCTTCTGCCAGGCAGGGGTGCCTTGTGTACGAAGAGTACCCGTCTGAACTAAAATGCATTTATTGGTGAGTGAGTTCTTTTTTCACTAAAGAAAAAAAAGGGAATCTGAGACAGTTAAGATTTCCTTTATTCTGGCTACTGCTGACCTTCTACTAGTTGTCATTGAAAATGAAATGGCTTGTAATGGGATCTTGCGGTTTCGATGCTCTAGAAAAGCCTTTTTTATGAGGGCGCAGCTTGATGACTCTGATGAGTCATACCTCATGAAAAAGATGCGGATTCAAAAGCAGCCAGTTCTAGTGGTCGGCATGTTTTATATATTAACAGTCTCCAGGGGCCTTGCTCATGGAACAGCACTGCAAAAGGTCAGCAAGTAAAGTCCGTGTTTGTCTCGGAAGACCAGTACAGAGCTGCTGGGGGTGCAGGTCCCTTCAAGAGTGAATCTCATGCACTTTGTGCCAGGGAGAGAGCACAGATGGAGCCATATACACAGAAAGGATGAAGAGGAACAAAGGGAGGCTGCTTCTTAGCATATGCTTGGATTTGTTCGCAAACAAGCTTAACAGATACCACAGCAGCCTTATTAAAAGTATGCTTTTCTGTGCCTTACTATAGTTTACTCTGGCATCCATAGTAAACTGTCCTAACCACCAGCAGGAAACAGAGAATGCAAAAGAAGCCACAACCTCCCTCCCTACCCTACCGCCACCAAACCTTTTCGAATGACAGGCTACACAAAGGTAAGCAGGTAAGCAGGGTGATGTACATTGAATTTGCTGTGTACATCAAATAGAGCAACCACAAGGAGAAGTTGTTATCACACCAGATATGGTGCAGTATCCATACCTAGCATACATAGCAGTTCTTTTCTAAATAAAGAATTCTCTTTCTCCGCTACTTTTGTGTAACACCTATTAAAAAGGTGCATTTTTTTAGTGGGGACTTACTTAATACAAAATCACTCAAAAGAGGAACCTAAAAAAGGCTTTGAAATATTCTACTACAGAAAGCTTTAAAAACTTTTATAGGAGTCGTTCACTTGAAGACAACCAATTCCTGCTGGTTATTCTGTATCAAGCTGGATGCTGGTACACAGTCCTGCAAAGTCAGCAGTAGCAGGGTTGTTTGACTCATTATTATTACACATT
The DNA here is from genome assembly GCF_040807025.1 of Struthio camelus. Taxonomy (NCBI): domain Eukaryota; kingdom Metazoa; phylum Chordata; class Aves; order Struthioniformes; family Struthionidae; genus Struthio; species Struthio camelus. Next base: position 108,506,256 of record NC_090944.1, read on the forward strand.
TAATCTAAGATTAGTTAATGGCTTATTCACAGTTTGACCTTTATTCTCTTAATGTGTGTTTGTTTATGAATATTTACTCACCAATATTTCACCAAAATATTTACAGAAATAACCTTCAGACTACCCTTGTTCTCTACTTTGCTGCTAAATATTTTATAGTTGTGCTATGTCGTCACTCATCGTCACTATACTCAAAGGTATGGTACCTTTTCTGCTCCATGAACTGATGGTCATTTAAACAAGGAGGAAACAAACCACTTGTACAGGATTGTACCTTTTCTCTAGGAACTTTCAGATAAGTCACTGTTCTTTATTTACAGAGCTACTCAGGATTTTTGAAGTCAGAATCTATTCATGTTTCCCCTTTCCTTGTTTTTCACTTCCCTTTGCTTGGCAGACATTTTGAAAAAGGCAGTCCTTTATTTCGAAAATCAGAATTTCCAATAGGAATAAACAGGACTTAAACAGGTGCTTGGAGTTTAGTGCTTACTTACAGACTCAGTCCACAGATTTGACTTCTGCCCTTGGTGCCGGCAGGAGAAAGTTAAAGTTCTGGTGGTTTGGCGCTATCCAGGCTTGGCTCTTCGACCGTGGAACCACCTGGGCGATCCACCGTACGCTGCAGCGATGCCAGGCCCAGGCCGTCCTTCAGCTAGCACAGAGGTAAGGCCGTTTAAGAAAGAAGAAATACAGAAAGTAATTCTATCTTGAAAACTGACTCCACAAATGCCATCCATGGTATCTCTATGACATTTCCAAAAGACGATTCCCAAACTACCAGGTTAGTTTTGGATAGGATAAAAGGGTAATGATGATTTTATCACTTGAACTGAGTTCAGTAACAGTTATCTTCCTCTGAACAGGTCAAACAGTATTATTATTTATTTCTAATCTCATACCATTTATTCTTTATTAATTTTTTTTACTGACAGAATTTTTGACTGCAGAAGCTGAGAGCTTGACTTGTACCAAGGGGCATGTTTGCTCAGCGTTATTTGCTCAGTACCTTGTGTGGCTGTACTTCTCCGCGTGGATGAATATCTCCCTGTGAATCTTGTTTTGAGTTTGCAGCACTGACAGTGAAAGCTGTTCTCACTAGGTGCAAATGCCAGCGAGCCACATGCTACACTGCTTTGTTTCCTGACTGTACCAGCATAACTCTTAAAATGAGACTTTTGGCACAAATAGTCATTATTGCACTGAGAGAACATTCTATCAGCACTGTTTAAATTGGGACGTTTAGTAAAAACTCTGTCCGATGTATCGTTACAATCATTCACTTGAATACTAATGAAAAAGCAAATAAAAAGAGGCGTTAAGGTCCTGATTCGGGAGAACACAGAATATTCCCTTTAAAGTTCCTTTTTTTATACCCGTCTAGGTTTGGCAAAGTGCTGAAGTCAGCATGCTGGAGCCCTCTGCATAATACAAGGTTAATCCACACAAAAGCTAAGATAAATGTTTGCAAATACAATTTTACAGCCCTCACTCATCTCTACAATGAGAAACTGAATAGACGCTTTAACATATCGGCTCTGCAACACTGTCAACAAAAAGCAATGATTTTGGCTGCATAAACCGAAGTAGCTGACAGAGCCTTAGCTTCCAAGGGCGGGTGCTCAGCTCTCTTTGAATGTGAGACCTTTTTTAAAGGTGCCTGCAGTTTTGTTCCTAAAAACAAGGGCAATGAAAATCACTGAATAGCTTTGAAAAGCAGTCTGTAACTTCACTGTTGCCTGATTTTTAACTGTTGAAAATTGGAACTTCAACGTTATACTAACACATGTTTTTACATTTTCCCCAGAAACAGATGGAATAATGTTGCTCATGCTATGCCAACACCATGTTGCTACATAGTCTTTATTAAAATTGCTTCAAGGCAAAAAGCTGCATGCACAAAGGCGAGGGGTGGGGAAAACTGGCAACTCGTTTAGATTTCCAGACTTGAGTTCTTTAACTCTCAGCCAGCTCTGTGCATCATGAAGAAAAATCCATAGCTTCACAAAGGGTAGAAAAGCTGGTTATGTTGTGGGTACTGGGTGAACTGAGTCCAGGGGGTGCTTGCCCTGTGGAAGGTAGCTGAGGCATACAAGTAAAAATGGAGAAAAGGAAATGGAAGAACATAAACAAAACGAAGGACAAACTTCATGAATTGAAAAAGAAGAGAGAAATGTGAGAGGAATGACATTTAAAGGGAATAATAGAATTAGGTAGTTTACATCAGTTTTTCTTGAAATCCAGCAAAAAAAAATGCAGCTGCTAAAGGTATCATTTTTTCCTTCCTCATCTTGCTCAAAGATTAATACAAGTTATGGTAAATTGCATGTGGAGCAGATAGGCGCCTCTGTGTGTGTGTGTCTGTGTGTCTGTGTGTGTATGTGTGTGTACGCGTACATATATAAATATGTCTTGAATATGGGCTTCTAAAGCAAAATCCAAAGCCACTGAAATAGGTGGAATGATTCCCATTTGGCTTCAGTGGGTTTTGGACCTCATTCCTCAAACTTTGCAGATCCAGCTTTGAAAACAAAAAGGAACAATTAAATGCCAGATTATTTCTCATTCTGAAAAATCTTACCTGAGTTTCCAGCAAAAACCAGCTTTTAATCTTCCAACCTTGTAAATACCCTCAGTTAACTAACATTGATTTCCCTTTGCCTATATTGAGAATTTTTATGTCCCGAAAGGAACCATTAAAAACATTTCCATGATAACCATAAAAATCACTGGAGAGAAAATAAAGTTTTCTGTGTCATTACTTTTTCTATGTAGTAATCAATTACAAATGAAGAACAGCACAGGTTCAATTAAGTAACTAAATAAAAAGGAATTAAAAGCCGCAGGGGATCTCTATTTTACTTATGTTGAAGTAGGGTCCAACTCCAGGCCTCATTGACTTGTTTGTACCATAAAATGGGGTTTAATTTCTGGTTTGTCAGCATTAGCTGATCATAATTAGGAAAATGGGGTTAGAGAAAACAGTGCTACTGCAAATAGCTTTTCCCAAGCGTAGCATTCCCTCCTCTGTGCTTCTCTCCAAATGGGATTATCCTGAGCTCTCAGCACATAGCAAGATATAAACGAAGCGTTTGACAAAACAAAGGTCCTTCCTTTGAAACATAAGATACAATTGAGGAAAACATTGAAAGCTCTGTCCCCACTCAGCAAGTCCATGAGCACATGCTTAGCTTTAAGCGCTTGCTTAGATCTTCTGCTGGCTTCAAGTTTAGCATGGGCTGAAAAAGTCCTCGGTGTCTTGCAGAACTGCAAGTTCAGAGTAAGTGGCAAGAGATTCATTTAACAAGGAAATATACCTTTTTTAGACCTCGAAAAAAGTTTTCTGTGGGTTTGGTTTTGGGTTTCTTATTTTGAAGCCTGAGTTCTTATTTTAGTCAAATAGCTATTGTAACTTCAGTATAGACACCTAGCTTCTCGTAGGCAAAAACAAGACTCCTGGTGACATGCACAGTACAAATTCTGTGCAGACAACTGAATGGAAAATTTAGGAAGAACTGGCACCCACTGGATGCTTAACCCATGAAAAAACAGCTCTGTTTGTCTCTTGAATTCACATATATGTGTATGCCAGTGCATACACATATGCAAAAATCATCACAGGAAAATTAGGGAACCCACTGAAGTCAATAGCAAAACTCTTAGAGACTTCAGCAAAGCCATGATTTCAGCCGTAACTGTTATAAATGTCGGCTTGGACTTTTCATCTCTAACTTTGGCAGTCCCACGGTCATTTGTTCCAGCTGACACCAACGGTGTGTGTGTGTATGGGGGCACCTAGCGAGGGGGCACCCCAGCCGCGAGGTGGGTGGATGGTCCTTCTGGCAGCGCCTGCAAAAGCAAAGGGACCAAAATGTCTTTTGTCCCACCATCTAGCCCGGAACCCTCCAGCCACCCATTTAACCTCAGCACGGACCTCGGCCTTCGCTGGCCCTCTGCAACTTGTCACCCTCAAAGGACCCTTCCGAAGCAGGGATCCCCAGGGGTCCACAGTCCCATAGCCAAGCCTGCTTCCCTCCCTCCTTATCCACTGATCTAGGAAGGTCCAAGGCTAAGAAAGGGGAAACACCAGCACCCCTTTAAGGCAGCTTAACATCCACTTAGCAGTTCAGAGCTGTATAAAGAGAAAGAGGATCTGCCCCATCATCTTTCCCGAGAAGTAGGTGCACCATATGTTCCTTTCATCAGGAGCTGCCCCTCCAAAGGACACAGATCTAAAATCACTCCCAGAAATCTGTTTGCAGAAAGATAACTCAGTATTTCTCATAAATCAGGCAACTTGATTTCATTGCCAAGATATTCAGCAAATTTCTTTTTTAAGCTGCTCATTTTTCATTCCTTCAGGCTACATTTAACCAAATAATCTTACCATAAATCGAAGCTCCTCTCATCACTCATTATAAAGTAGGCCTTGTTTAGAAATTCTTAGAATTGGTACATTCTTATTGAATGACAATCCTCAAAAGTCTTTCACTTTGAAAGGAGTAAAATGGAAATCGGTTCTTCTCCAAGTTTATCAGAAGGGCAGCCAAACACTGATGTTATACAGTAAGATCTTCAACTGGGAACTAGGCAGCTATTTTAATCAGTGGACTTATTTCACGTCTGTCAAGGACAGTATATTTAGAACTGGACAAGCTGTTTCTTCACAGCACCCATGATCTAAAACATGATCCAAGCACAGCTTTTCTCACACAGACTCCTTTGCACTTTGGCAAATCCCGTGAAAGAGAATTAGGATTACACACGACTTATCAACAGGGCCAGGATTTAAAAAGTGTAAAGAAGCGTCCACGTAACGTAGAGCTGGAGGCATCATTGCTGCTTAATCAATAACAGGTATTCAATCACGTCCTCTAGGTGCCATCAGATTATTTGAGTGAATCACTTAGGTCAGGACACCAAAATAAAGCAAATTCTTTCATCACTGCTTATCCACACAAAGTGTATGTGAAAGTGATATAAGTGATAATCTTGGAGAAACTGACCGTAAACAGTATTAAAATGATCTCCTGTTGTACTGAGACAGAGCTTGGGCCAGAAAGAATAACTTTCATAAGGTAACTCTTTACAGCTACACAATGTAGTCACACAGCAGACTGTCAACATTTCTGGAAGAGCATAGCCCCCAGTCTGGGCATCAAAATAAGCAGCAGGATTTTGAAAAGAGCTCAGCTCCGTACTAGCTATTCTTACCACAATGCAGAGGTGAGAATAGCTGGGTGGGGGACAAGTCTTCATTTAATATCAGACTTTTATGTCGTTGTTGAAGGAAAAATGGAGCAGATTTGAAAACAGGATCCTTAGTGAGCATTGGCAGTGTGAAGGATCAACAGAGATGAGTAAGGGTTGTCCAGTTCTAGTTGGGGCAGTAAGAAAAGTCAGCTTGGCCAAGAACACTAAACAAGTGAATTTAGCCACCCGAAACAAATTGCTGCTACAGCATTTTGCAGATTGCAAGATTGCAAGCAGTTTCTTTCATTTTAATCAGTCATTTGCATAGCAAAGGGATTCAAGAATGAAGACACTACTGTTCAGCATGTTCAAACCAACCTAGTCAAAGACACCAGCATTGTCACTCCTTTGGTACAACCCAGCACGTCATCCACCTTGTATCACTGGCTGGAGGTGTATGCTTGCACAGCTTCCCTGTGTCTCCTCCCTGTTCAGATCATGGCAGAATGCAATTATACAACAGAAGTACTTATGCTGCTTTAAGGCTTCCCCTGCCAGCTGGGCTCACTACTCTGCATCTGAGTCTGTAGTCCAAAATAGGCTTCTACAGAGATCCTAAGGAAAAGTAGGAGAGGAGGAAGAATCGTTCATCTCAGGTAGCTTTAGCTATCTCCTTATTCTAAGAAAGTCCTTCAGGTTTCCTCTGCTGTCAATGGAGGGACATGGGTATATCCTCTCTCCTCTCCCAGAATATGGGTGAAAAGCCCTCTTCAGAGACAACCGGCAAGCCTGTGCTTAAACATCTATACATCCATCTAGTGAATGCCAAAGCTAGACAAGGAAAAATACGATTACTGAGGATCATATAAGAGTTATTCATTCCCTGGGACCCACTGTGTGCCAGAGATAACAACCAGGTGCCATCAGTCCTTGAACTGAAATGCAGAACTGTTCATCTCTTTCATCTCTCTTCCAAAGAATGAAAGCCATGAACTCTGGATCTCAGCGACTGCTAAAGCCAAAACCTAGTAGGATCTGTCCTTTGGGGAAGTTATCTATCAGACAGTTCAAAGGTCTTTATTCCTCTTGTGTCTGGACTTCCCTTAACGCAAGGCAGGGAGTAGCTGACTACAGACCCCAAGCTCTGGGCTGCAGCACAAAGAGGAACTGTGAAGAATGCCTATAGTGCAATCACCATGGTGCCTGCGCTACCTTCAGGGCTATTGCTTGGACCACAGTGCTGGCTCTAAAAGTCTTTTCAGAGAGTCCGTATTTGTGATCCACCTGCACTCAAAATGTAGAGTTTAAGAGCCTTTTGTTGTTGGAGGGTCATTGCACCCTGTTGACAGTAAGGCGGTGAGAGTAAGGACGATGCTCTGCTCTCATGTCAGCAGACTCTGTCCCTTAGAGGACTTCTTAACGTGACCTTACAGCAATATGCGCAATGAAAACGAACTGGAGTACAAGGTAATCTGGCCCAGTCTCCACCAGATAAGAATCTGCAAGGACTTCAGTACACTTCCCACTTCTCTACTCTTTTTGTACTTTTAAAAGTTTTAAAGGTAAAAAAATCCCAAAGTTTGGAGTTTAGCTCTCAGATATGCCAGTGAACCAACTGCTTAGTAAGGCTGAAATGAAATCCTCCCTTTCCTGCACAACCGCTAGAGCCCAGTGAATGAGGCTCTTCACCCCATGGTGAAGGCACCCCATCCTTCAGGGTGCCTTCACACAAGCCATGGCTCAGGGTGGGGAGAAACCATTGGAGACTTTCTCAGGTAACCACCGAACATACAGAAAACATAGGCAAATCCCCCCAAAAATCTGTGCCTCCTGCTCTCCTCCCAAGCCACATCATGCTCTTTAACTGCATATAACAAATATCGGGTGGAAATGCTGAGATGATCTGAAGAGGCTAGCCTTGCTCCAGGCTGCTAAGAACAACAAAAAACTCCCTGCTACCCTGAGGTGAGGAAGAAATCCTATCCTGATCCGTGCTCTGGTCACTGATTTCACTGTGAGCGTGAGAGTCAGACAGGCTGGCAAAATGCCTCCCCTGCCCTTTCCCTGCGATCTCCTCCTCAGCCTTCCCCCAAAGAGGTCGAACAGCAGTCCCTCTTGCCATCCCTTTGCCTCACTTCTCCTAGCACAAGTTTCGGCCCCAGGACTGTCACCTGCAATATGTTCAACAGTGCCCAGCCCAGCAGGGCCCTGCTCTGGCTTCTTAGAGGGCTGCAATGCAAAAAGTACTTTTTTTGCTGCTTTAACATCTTTCTATTTTTCTGTTCCTTCCTCCTCCCTCTTTCTGCACATCAGCTCCGTTCCTCCCCCCATGCTTTTCTTGCTCTGCAATCCTGTCTTTCTTTATCACCTTTCCCTTACCCTCAAGTCCCCGTATTGCTTTTTGTTCCCTTTGCCTGCATGGGTCACAAACCTGTAATCACAGGAGTTGTTCTCCTTCACTGACGGATTACCTCCACATAAAAGTGCAATGCAGCGTGACACCTACATTTCAACACCATGTTTTACTGCAGCTGCAAACTGTAGTTTCAAGATTAAGAACTGGGATCGAAACGTCTCCCTTCCAAACCCAGCAAACCTGAAGTTATTTCAAAAATAGTTTTCCACTAGAAAGAAGTACAATGCTGAAAATACTCGCAAGCTAGCAAAACACTATTTCCTCTGTTAATGCCTGTGGAGTTATAACATTCTTGCTCGCCATAATTTGCAAGCAGATGTACTGTAGGTAGTAAGAAAGAGATCAGAGAATCAAAAGAAACAGGAAATGACCACTTTATAGGGTACAGAGTCAGCTTGTTTTATACAAACCGTCTGGCTTACTAAGACAAACTTGTCTTAGACTTGCCAGCCAAGCGATATGAGCTACTGATGTACGTCTGGAAAATATTTATGATAAAAATTATGGTTGCAAAAAGAATAGCAAGTAAGTAGCTGATCCAGCTGGCATGCAAATTGGGCACAATGTTTATCAGCACAAATATGTTCATCAGCACTACCACCTAGTTCTCCTTCTGGAGAACTGTAGGTACCCAAAGATCTGCCTGACCATTAAGCAGTTGAGTTTCCTGCAGCCCTTGACAATAAATATTATTCCCATCTTAGGTAAAATGAGAGAGGGTGTTTAAACAGCTACCGTGTAGCTCTTTTTCCCTGCCTATTTGCCATCTCAGGTCACAGCTCCTAGGACCTCTTGGGGAGCTTTTCTCAGCTTATCCATTTGCTTCCGTATGCAGCGTGTTAGCTTTAACAGTCTGTTCTCCTCTGAAGTTTTTTTTTTTTTTAGGATATCCAGACAGATTTAATTTTACCTAAATCTATTCCCCCCTTATCCAGGCCATTCTTCCTAATTAAAAGGTGCACCACTTCCTTCAAGACGAAAATATTTCTTGGTTGGACAAGGGGCCATCACCCATATTTGACTAGCTAATCTACAATTCTTTGCCCCAGTGAGGGGCAAAATTCTCCCTTTTCTCTTTGGTGGCCACTGGCATATTTCAACCTAGAACATGCCTCAGGCTGGGTGAGGCACAACTGTGACATCTGCACATAAACAAACATACCTGAGACAAACATCTTAAGTGCATTACAAGTAGATGCACTCTGAGAACAGTGATGGGCTGACAGCAGGTTTGGGGTTGCTGATCCCCAACAGCTTTGTCCTAAAAACATACAATACGCAAGCTAATCTATTTAAATGAATCCTGTGGAAATTACCCTGAGTGCGATTACGACTGTGTTGATACGCAGAGGGCTCTGCTGAAAGTGCTTGGGGAGGGAAGTAGTTTGCTGTCAATAGCTGGTAGCAGGTACACAGCACCCCGAAGGGGTGGCAAGCAGAGGTGAGGAGAGGTTTGCACCACGTTTTAGGGAAACATGGATGTGAACGGGGGGAGAGGGGAAGGGTAAAGGCAGATGTTTACTCATAGCAAGCATCACGGTGGGGAGTCAGGGAAATGACATACAAAAAGAAGGTCAAGAGCCAAGAAATTTCAGAAGAGCTGTGTGCATGAAAACCCTGCTCATTGGGAGTTACAGGGACAACTACTCTGTGGGATGGTTTCGCTCCTTTTTGCCGTGATGTATCTGCATTTCGCAAAGGAGCATTCCTGTACCTGCGTATCCCTCCCCATTTTCCCTTCTAGTTGGAGGGCAGGAAAACTTTTCAGTCTGCTAGCATTGCCTTAGCATCTGCGCATCCAGAAACTAAAAGATGGACGTAGAGCGTGCTCAAATTACCAAGCATTACCACTCACACCCTAATGACAATATTTTTGTGCTTTTTTGACCCAGCATATCCATATCAAGTCAGCTGCTGCTTAGGATGCATGTTAACATACATGTCTTTTGCTTTCAGCTATTTTTCAGCTAGCAGAGGGTACCAGGAGGTTAGGAACTTAAAACTTACTGCCTTCAAACACCACTGAGCTCACACTTGAGTCTCTCTCCTCCCCTCTGGCACTTGTTTTCATAATACTTGCAGGAATGTAATATTTTCCTCTTGTTTCAAGTGTGACCAGAAGATAGACTGACACTGCGTAATCAGATAAACCTATATTTCTTTAGGAAACTAGGCTAATGATGGCCTGCTAAGGTCCCATATTCTTCCCTGGTTATTAAATAAAATAATCTATCTAGAAATCATGCTAACTGCTGCTCATGGAGTCCTGTCCATGCATGAGAACTGCCCAGCTCATGTCTCATAAAGCCAGGCTGCAGCTACATGAGCTCAGCCTCTGCGAATACCCCCTGGTCCGTTAAGCCTTGCGTGGGGCAGGAATGGGTCTCTCCCGCCTCCCCTGATGGCAATGCCGGGTAGTATTGCACCTCTGAAGCACCTTTCTACCCTTTCTGGGTGGTGGTACAGGACTTGGTGAAGATCTGATTGTTTTGATTTTATACCACCTGAGGATTTCTGGTCAGCCCCAAGAGACGAGTCAAGAAGGCTGCTCTCTATTTCTAGTACATTATGCTTTGCTGAATTTATGATAACACACCTAAATGTAATACCAGCTGGAAATGCCTTCACAGAATTGTTATATCATGTGAAGTCTTGGAAAGACTCCTACAAGCGGTTTTGCTTTTTGAGGTATAAAATCCAGTCTGAACACAAGTCGCATTTACAGCCAGTAAGGGGGGACATGCTCCATCACAGCCTCAAACCGCACTCCCGGCACTGTCTCCTCGGGCAGACCCTTGAGGTCCACAGCTGTATGAGAGGACACCTCAGGGCTCCCAAGGGAAGAGAAACCAGCTCCCAGCCACCTTCCGTATTTCAGGAAAAAAGGCTGAAGGCAACTTCTGGTGAAACCTAAAACACTCAGGCTCTGCTTCACCATCTTCCCTTTTTAGAAACCCCCTGAGACCCACTCCATCAGCAAAGATCAGCAGGGTACAGTGCACCCCCCAGAGCGCCGGTGCCCGGTAGACCCCAGACACACAAGTTTCCACTGTAGGCTTTCCATCCTCATGGCGATCCTACAGTAGACCGTTTTAAAAGGGCGAGATCACCATGTGTCATATCGACTGAAAAATAAGATTTGTCTCTAAGTCCGCAAAGTCTATGCTCAGTTATTTCATACACGATGTTTCTTGATGTGCAAGGTCTGTTAGCGTGACCTGGTTTCTTGTAATCGCCTCTATTCTGGCCATCTGATTTCACACAAACATTATTTCTTTGTCTCAGCACAGCCTGGACAGCTTTGGCCGGCTTTGTGCCTATTCTGCTCAGGTTTTCTAGAAATGACTTTGTTTCAATGTGGGTCATTCAGATTGTGGGATAACTGGAAATTTCAGTGTTTATTAGTTTTCATTTTCAGTGCTGAGTGCATTTTCAATGTTGACTCACAGAAGTGATTTTTAAAGGAGTAATTGCTTCCAGATGACATGCATATTTTGCTCTGAAGGAATACTGCAAGCTTTGTTAAGGTTATAGAGGAGGAAAGATCGTTTTCCCCTATAAGAGTAGCTCTTTTGACAAGAAGTGGGAACACTACACGTCCTGTGTGAATACTACAGATGCAGGCAAAGCTCAGATCCAAGCTCTCTGTAAAACACATTCGTTTGATATGACACACTTCATAAAGCAGAACAGTGGAGTGTGGAAGAGTGGTATCATTTTTGGTTTGTTCAGTGGCAAGAATGATTTTTGGGGTGTTTCAGTCAGACCCATGCACAGAGAGGCATTCCTACAAGATCCAGATCTCCGATGTTACAGCAACAAACAAACCAAACAAACAAACTTCTCACGATGCCAATACTCCTCTTTGATTTCAGTGTGGAAAGACTGGCAAGAGATGGAAGGTCTTTCCAAAAGGAAGTTCTCTTCTTAAAAAAAAAAAATCTTTCCAGCATACGGGTAAGATAGTCACTTCAGATTATGACTTTCTGCATGGTTTGGGGTAAAACATGCTGGAAGGCTTTGCTGAAAAAAGGTCTTAATCAATGAACTAAAAGTACCGTTATCTTAGAAGCCAGAACAACTAGATAATAAAGACCTTTTTAAGTAATGCAGTTAAAAAGGACAAATGAGGAAAGCCTGACAGCCGTAAAAAACCCATAGCTGAACCAGGCCATGCCTTTCCTCCCCTTCCCCGTAATTCCACAGCACTGCTCAAGACATGCAACAGCTGGAAGCAACCATGAGGCGCACACAGGATCGAGGGATGTGCTCAGTCTTGACTCATTTTAATTGCCCTACATTAGTCAGCTGATTGCTGTGCTTTCTATCTCACTCTTAAAATACATACATGCATATCAGGGTGAGGTAAAGAATTCTTATTAAACGGTTCAAAGATATGGTCAGAGCACAGAAGAGAGACAATTTTTTCCCTTTTAGGAATTAATAGTTATACTATCCAAGCTCTGAGAGCATGTTCTGAGTTATTCCTGAGCAGTTTCTTTACGATGACAAAGTTACATCTTGCTGGATGCCCAGTGAAGGCTCCTGAATCTGTTATCCAGTTTCAGACAGCATTATTTTCATAAAACACAACTGTTTGTTAAAATGCAGCTCAATTCTCTATGTTATGTTCTATCCATAACAGCTCAAAATAAGTTTGAGCAAGATTTCGCATGAGGCCCATTCAGCAGTAAGAGGGATGGAAAGAAATCACCTCTTTCAGGACACTGTCTTATATTATTGATAAAGCACATTTTGGACACGGACGCTGATCAGCTGAAACACTCATACACAGAAGAAAAGGAATGATGAAGAAAGAGTACTTTTTACAGCTTGCTGTTTGCGAAGCCCTACAGGTTTGTTTGTTTGACAAGAAACTTCTATGGTAACTGTCTAGAGCTGTCGCAAATTGCTGGAAATTGCTGATCAGCTGAAAGTGAAATGTTACAGCTTTGCAAAAAAATTCAGTTTATAGGTTGATAAAAAGGACCGTCTTAATAAGATTAACGTGCTCCATTTCAACCTTTCTACAACGGAACATTCTATTTTCTATTCTGAAAACATTTTTTAAAAATTTCTACGAAATACAGTAAAAATAAAAACATCGCATTTCAAGTTTTTTAAAAGAAACCATTTCCATTATACATTATGTAATTAGCAGGATTTAGGAAGCTTTTTGGGTTTGGTCCATCTCACATCAGGAAAAGATTTGCAAACGTAAACCTTCCCACGAAGTGAAAAATGAAGTGATCTCACTGCTTTACAACTAAGAGTGGGCAGTGTTGAAAATCACTGTCCTAATAACACAGGACAAGACTGATGGCACTAAAAAAATTAGAAGAAGTACATCTAGAAATAAACTGTCCTCTGCATCATAACACTCTGTAATATGTAGGAAAATACGTTCTTTTTCCTACAGAAATAGATTAAACAGAACATAATCATTTTGTATGCAACACCTAGTTCAAAAAGGCCCGAGAAGCTGTAAATACTCAAAGCAGGAAAACAAAAGCAAAAGCACACTTGTGTCCATGTTGAGCAAAATTCTAAATTTCATTCTAATATTACAGCATGGGAACATTTAGTGAGTACCTGCTAAAATAAACTGAAGAATGCAAGAAAACACAGCTTTAGCTTAAAGGCTCAACAGGGTAAGTCAGCCTATGAGAAATTAATTCTGTGTTTAAGAGATCTGTTGCATAGGGCTGGTTTTCTGAACCAAACTAATCTTAGTCAAAGCCTTAGCAGGCATGCAAAGCTGAGGCTCTGCAAAACATACAGTATTGATGGGAGCAGGCTGCAACCACCAGATTTGCACCTCTAAACTCATTCAGCACTTGACCTTCTGAGCACTGAATAGCTAAAATATAATAGAGTTTGAGAGATGATATGGTGGCATTCAACCAACTGATTGAATGAAAGGATTATTACAGATAGTGATAGGGACACCTATTATGAAACGTTGCCTGATATGTCCCATTACATTCTCCTATTTCCAGCTGCTTATAACTTTGTCAAGATACACCTGATTTTTTTTATACTCTTTCTGATGCAATTAGATATTTTCACATAACCAACTGAGATATCTCAGTCCTCACCAGAATGAGATTCTGAAATGCACTGTTGTGCCCAGGTTTAAGAAGTCAAACCCCTTTTGTTTGAAGAGCAGATCTATTGCCTCCTGAATATTGAAGTCTGGGACTGGAATTTGGCAAAGGCTGCCACAGTGAGGAGAGGGCTTTTTGGCATCCCCATAGACAGTCTCCCAGATCTGACTGGGCTATGACCTTGTGGGGGAAAAAAAAAAAATCACAGTTTGCACATGTTCAATAGACCCTTGCCACAAGGTGCGGGGCTAAGTTGGCTGCAGTGCAGCGACACCGACACACGTCACGGCTCTCCCCTGCGCACTGCGTAGCTGCAGACTGCGCTGTAGGATACAACACAGGGGAGTGAATGTACACAGGTCAGAACTTACTTTGACTCCTTTCAGTCTGACATACCCTAATGTTTGAATGCTTAACTACATAATCTTCCAGGTCTTTTACTTTGAATTATAATGCAGCGTGACATGAACTACATCACAGGAAGCCACCAACAGAGCCTTCTCACAAAAGTATTAAAAAAAAAATCACTATGCCACCACAATGCACCTGTAAATATCTGCATTTCAACAAGAAGCAGTATAAGACACAAGCTGTGGGAAAATTATGGCACAAAGAGAAGTTTTAGGAAACACGAATTCAACTTTGTTGTGTTATTAACAGGCAAAGCAGGTTTATGCAGGAACAGCCCGTGCTGACCACGGTTCACGCTTGTGTAACAGGCACCTTCTCTGCATTAGAGATGCTTTCAAAGCTCCAATAAGCTCTTTGCACACACAGGGTCTGGAGAGACTGTACTGTATTTCAATACTAGGGATGCACATTGCTTTTGCAATTTTTAAATAATACTGAATACTTTTTATTTCAGCTGTTCTAAAGGGCATTGCTGTAGCGGTCGGGAGAGGTGCTTGTAAAGATGCAGTTCAAATTAATCGTTAGGCTTATTTTAGAGCTAAGGCTAAGTCTTCACTTTAAAAAGAAGACTAAGTCTTGACAGTGCCAAAGTCTTGCAACATGGCTAGCTTCAAATGTCAGAAATCCTGCAAGATCTGATATTTTGCAATTTCCCTTCCACATGCCTTCCAGCTTAAGAAGCAATTCAGAACCGCAACTACGGGCGTGCATCCAGCTCCAGAGACACGAGGTGGACTAATCTCTATTCTAATCCCCCAAAGGCCCTTCTCTTCTACTCGGTATCTCTGTTATGAAATGCACATTTTTGGTTTTGAAGTTTCTGTCTTTATCACTGTAAGTTTGGAGCTGATAGCGTTTGATTCAGTTGAGAACAAAACACTTAGTGACATGACCTAGCAATTACCTTTCCCTGCTCTTCTAGTCTCAGCAAAGAGCGGGGCGCTCGCCTTTGCAGCTCACTTGGATCAGCAGCACTGGCAGCTGGGAAAGGGGAGCGCTGGCATCCTCTGGCAGGGACCTCCCTCCGGTGTTTGTGTCTCTGCAGCTGCGACCTCTGGAGATGCCTTCTCTCTGCACTAGAACATCTCAAAAACGCTCCAAACTTGGGTTTGCCAAGGTGGAAACACTGATTTGAGCACTGCAAGACCCTCAAGTGAAACCATGTAGATTGTCAACATCCAGATACCTTTTAAAATGGATAATACCCAGTTCTGTATCCTGGCACTTCACATTCAGCTCGAGATTGATGAATATCTTAAAGTGTGCCTTGATATAGCGTAACAGCAGCTTGTTTAGATGGTGTTATTTTGAGGTGGGGATTAGCTCTTTTATATATGATGCCTGATACAAAGGGACTTCAATATCTGCTGCAGCCTCTAAGCTTTGCTACAACGTGGTAGATGAACTGTGGATGAGCATGAGTCCCAGGGACGTGTCAGTGACTCAGTGCACCACGCTCTGAGGAAACGTGCCTGGAGGATGATGCATGCAAGTGACCTGACAATACCCGCTTCCATGCAACGAGCTGCTGCAAGGCTCATTTCCCTGAGGACGTGGCAGGTCATGTTTCCTCCAAGTTTCCTCATAGATCCCCCTCCAGGCAGGGACCGCTTCTTCTAGCACACCTCGTGCAATAGAGGTTTCTGAACCTAAGAGGGAGCCCTGGCTTCTTCTGTAATGTCATCTGTACTTTGAACTAATAAGTTTGGCTTAAGGGACTTAATCTGCAGCACCCAGGAAACCTGTAGCCGGGAACGACCACGGTCCAGCTATGTAAATCGGTGAGGCCTCTGCCGTGCTTCCACAGCCCCTGCCTCGCTTGGAGTTTGCCGCAGGGGGCCGGCCGGCAGTGATGTCTCTCTCATTACACAGCTCTGATTCATTCCTTGAGCAACCTCTTGTGCAGGGCTGTGTGGTGGGAGTACCCCAGGGGGAGGTGGGAAGCAAGTATGTGACCCTGTAACAGGAGACTCTGTCATCAGGAACATGCAGAAGGATAAGAAGCATATTTCCGATATTTCCTAATTTTTAAGTCTTGGAATTTCCAACTTAATTTACTCAAAGTGCAAGTTTGTACATACAGATTGTATCAGATTATTTTCATTCTTTCTCCTGGCTGGACGGTGAACATGATGCATTTATTTCCTGATGCATATAAATAATTAAGGGTACAACAGAAGAACTTTCATTAACAGCTATTGCAGAGTTATTTTTTTAGGACTAATTTCTAACCCTTTCCAGGACAGCTGGATAAGCTGCTAATATAAAAAAATTATCCTGATCCCTATTTTGTAACTTACCATTTGTCTTCCAGGGCTGTAGTGTCTGTGTTCCAGAAATCAACAGCAGAAGCTTGGTTTCAGCTTGCCTGGAAGATAAAAGCCTGTTCAGTGCCATTGCCCACACAGGTGATTTATGAAGGCCTGTTTTCAAGCTCAGTCCAAGGAAGGCTTCAAAAGGATGTACAGACTCACATGCTCCTCACGGGAGGAGAGAAGTTGGCAGGTTGCAGTTTCACAAAGCTAACTTAAAAAAAATGCTAGAAGGGGCCAGGACCAAGGCCTCAGTATCAAAAGCTCCTGTTCCTACTCTAACACTGCAGCCTTTTGTGCACTTTTCCTCATCTTGCTTTGTCTTTTGTCCTCTAAGTCAACCCATTACCTCCATCTGCTTAAAACCAAATGTGCCAAGTAAAAATGAGCATTATTAGAAACAGTTCTTTTTTTTTTCTACAACAAATTAGAGAGCTGGAGGTTATATTTCTTTTGAAAATTGACAGTCCATTACCAGGCATAATGTAAAGCAGTTGGCTGCATACACAGCCACGCAACGTTTTGCTGGGCTGATACAGCAAAATCAAGGAACTTGTGTCTCACTTCCAGCTGCAAACGGAGGAAAGGCTTCAGAATGGCACCAGTTTCAGTGCAACAGTCACACTAGAACAGCTTATTCTCCCAGACAGTGGAAATGCACAATTAGGTCACATTAAACATTGAAAAAATACGACAACAGTTCCACACAACTAAAAGCGAGAGACAATGGAAAATAGTTCCTCACCGCAAAAGCAGTCCTTCCAGCAGCAGTACGTATTTTCTGCTAAAAGTTTACAGCTGAAGTATTTGGGCGCAGAAGTGTGAGCAATTATCAGAGCAGAGGGTGATAACGTTTTTTCCCACAAAGGCAGTGAAGCCAGACAGTAAAGTGATGGGTGCAGTGGGTGCAGCCCCAGGGAGTCACAGCTCTCCTGCACACAGTGAAGTGAAGGAGCCGGGGCTCTGCCTCCCGCCATCCTCGTGTGCCTTGACACATCCGCCCGCTTCCTTCAGGAGGGTTCACTTTGGAGGCGGAAGGCACAAACTAAAGAGTGACGCTCATGGCTGACACTTTCGAACTGGGATAGGTTCATCCTATGTTTGTACAGCACCAAGCATGGTAACTGGAGCTCCTCGACCTGCCACAAGAGGAATAACGTTCGCAATGTCTTTGCTGTTGCACCTGCACACTATGAAGTCTCTGTCCTTGGCCAGAGGTGGAAGAGCGAGACGAGTACAGCCCATCCTGCTTACAGAATATGTCCCGTCAGCATCACCTAATTTTGCTCAATTGATTTCAGTTTTGCAAAACTGAAATGGAAGATAGCCGCTGTTTTGACTCTCAGCACTGTCACAGGTGACAGCCACTCTGTTGCACAACTTTTGGTGCTTGCCACAAAGCAATTGTGCTGAAAGATTTCTATCCCACTGCCACCCCAGCGGTGCTTATTAAAAACATAAACAAAAAGGTTTTGAGCGAGGCCTCCAAAAGAGTGGACGGTAGTGTATGGAGTGTATGTAGGTATATGGTGAGACCACACCAAAACCAACAAACATTTTCAGCGTTATCTGTCAAAAACGTTGGTCTGTCCATTTAGCTCCTGTGTACCATGAAGAACTCCCAGGTTAGCGTCCACCAATAAATGCATTAGCATTATGGACCTGCACTAGAGACATGGTACCAGGACCCTTGAGCACGGTTGTCATCCTCAAGGACATGATCCCACCCGTCTCTCTCAGAGAAGCCCTACTTGACCTACCAATTCAGAATTCCTATGTGGACTGATAAAATTCCTCCTTTCCGCAGATTTCTAGGAAGAAATCCAGCCTTGGACTATTTAGATTACTTGTGGAGTTTGTGGATTACAAAATCATCTCTAACTTTGCCTGTGCTGCACATTCCTATGATGCAACAGCAAACAAAGAGCCTCAGAGAAATCTCACCCGGAGCTTTCAGCTGGACAGCACAGCTCCCTCAGCACGTGAATTAACAACACAATTCCATTTTTCCATATCTGCACCATGCCTTTCCTGTATAAGTATTAATTGTCATGACCAGCATTCCTGTGCTATGCATCCCCTCCAGAAGAGCATCCCCTCTAAACACCCCCTTGATCCGTTCCAAAACGTGAGAGCAGAACTACTCTAACCTATTCAGGTCAACAACTGAAAAATGCTCAGAAAAAGCTTTAGCACATGGCAAAAGCAGCACCTCATCCCACGAGAAGCCAGTGAAGCCCCATCGGAGAGGTGCGACCAGAAGAGCGCTCAGGGAGCACAGCTCGGAGCTTTCACTACTCCTGCGGTATCTGTAACCCGTGTCTGAAAGCCTAGCCATGTACCAATGCACACTAAGAGCAAACCTGGCAACTTAAAAGAAGTAACCAGCCTCCAAAATATGTTGAACTGGGAAATTTAATTTAGGCTCCAGGTCAGTGTAAATTAAAGTTGCTCAAGTTACAAAGCCCTCATAAGTCTGATTCGATAGGGCCAGTCATCGTGCAATGGCACAAGACTACAATACCGTATTTTGTCAGCAAGGGCGACACCAATTGATGAACTCACACGTTAACTTTCCTGCTCTCCTTTTCGACAGCACTGTCAAGCAGAAGCACGTCCCTGGTGATGCTGGCATGATCCCCAGGAGAAAAAGAGCCTGGGAGAAAGCAGGGCAGCAACTGGCAGCGCAGGAAGAGTTAACTCTGCAGGATCAGCTGCTGTTCGGGATGTTTCCAGAGCTGTGTAAGCTCCCTCTCGTGGCTATCTTACACTTCGCTGGAAGGGTCCAGAGGATTAACACAGCTGACATTTATGCCCTCAAAAAGGGGCAAACCCTGCGCTGCAGCAGCGCTTGGCCCTGGCACTGCCCTGGCCGCAGAGCGGGGGCGTGCTGCCCAGCGCAGCCCGGCCGCAGCAGCATCCAGAGCCCTTTTCCCACCGTGGGAGACGGCCGTGCTCTCGTGCTTCCCCCCACATCAATTATGACAAATTAAGTGATAAGAGGCATCTGTGTTTTGATGTGTTCGGTAAAGAGGCGGTGCTAGAAAAAATTGAACGGAAAACTCAGTTCTATGGCCAGTTCTATGGCCAGGCTATTTAGAGCAAGACCTTATCAAAGAAACTACATTTCAGAAAACAACCCGTGACCATTTAAAAGGCTGATCCTGACCTTGATGGGAGAACTGGGACAAAGGAGCAGGAACGTATGACACCTGGAAAAATCAGAGAAAAAGAGGGTTAAATGGTTAAGTTCACTTCTCTTTAACATAACTTGTTCCTTTCTAACCTACTGTGCCGTCTTTATAGTCTCAGCCTGCTCTGTTGTTTATGCTGCAATTTAATTTGTATGTTCTGTGTTTCTGATCAGATCTCATCTACCATAAGCGTTGTGATACGTTAGCATAACGTGGTAAGTTAAGACTGGAAAGCCTCCAGACCACAGACACCCAAGAAAATCTAAAATTTCTTTGTTACTCATGCAGTTCTCTCAGACTGTTTGACAAAAGTTATGGGTGGCTATTTATTTTTTAAATGAAAAAAGTAGTGAGAAAATAACTTCGTGGCATATTGGACCAGCAGATTGTTCAGACATTGTACAATGATAATAAAGCCTTTAGGGCTCTTTGATTGACATATACAATGAATGTAGCTGTCAAACTTTTGTGCAGAAATTTTATTTGGCATTGACAAGCTACTTCGCTGGACGGGGTTCTGCATAAAAGGAATAATTCACATTGTTGTGGTGCTGCTATTTACAGAGCATAGAGGACAGTGGAATCATTACAATATAAATATTAATATACCAGTTTCTTCTGAACCACATTAATTTTGTATGCAACGTATGCTGCACGTATACATCTCGATATAGGGAAAGAGGCATTGTTCTGTAGCGAGAAGGGGGGCCTAGGACGGCCGGGTTCTGTTGTTCATTCACTGATTCATTTTGTGCTCTTTGAAAAGGCACTTAGTCATTTTGCAGCTTAATTTTTCTTTCTGTAGCATGGAGAATAATACGCCAGCATGGACTATTCCACAATTTTTGCAGTTACAGTTATCAGACAGAATTGGAGAGGCTGCAGAAGCTGCTCACGGTCAAGGGGCTCATTGGACCAGGCCTTGCGCGCACCAAGCCCAAGGGCACACGCAGAAAGTCTCTGCTCTTCTGAAATGTTTTCTGCCTCCTACCAAAGCAAGAGCAGTGGAAGCGTGGACTGCCCAGCACGGCAGTTGCTTTTTGACCATTACTTTGGCTAGGAGCAACAACTTGCCACAGATTGGCAGAATATACAGCTCCATCGCATGCAACACTGAATTCACCAGCCTCAGAGAAAACGGGTAGAAAACAACCAAGCAGAGGAGAACATAAAGAGGGGGGTGGAAAAAAAAGAGTATAAACAAGGATGAGTCTCACATTGCATTCACTATGTAGCCTGTGAGCTGGTTGTGCATCTAAAGCTAGGAAACCACAAAGACTTCTCCAGATGCCTGGAGAAAGGTAAACAACTTTCTAGGCTGTTATTAGAACTGCAGTAAGGCTGAGGTGCCCTGCACCCAAAGCTACACCGTATGAGCACTGTATGTATAAAAGGAAACGCTCGCAGTCTTGTAGCTAATGAAAATGCTGGGCCCATGCTACGATACCAGCACTGTTTGCTCAACAGCAAGTGAAGTTACGCAAAAGACTTTCACAGCACAAACTTGGAGAAGGCACGATTATCCAGCTCAGGATGCCGAGGTCAGCAAGAATAAGAGTATAAGAGTGGAACCGATTTCCTTTATTCGTTCATTCATTTATTCTTTTGCTTTGTAAAATAAAATACCAAGAAATTAGAGACAGGAAATTCATCTCTACCCCCAAAGTAATAATATTCCTTGAAGCAATGCCAACCTGGCGAGGGGTGCCAGAGCATTTCAGAGTCTGTTTACATACCAGAGCTTTATATATCACCAGGAATGAGAACAGGAGCCTCGGGGCACCATGCCCCAGGGAGGAAGGTTGTCCGCACCCACGTCGCAGTCCTATCCAGCTGTAACCATAATGCTGTAACTACGTGGTGAAACTTCTGCTGGGGACTACTTCTGCGGTGGGCTGTTGTGTCTGTTATTGGGGATGAAGGCAGCAGTTGCAAAGCTCATTAGGAGCACAAGCACAGGGAGATTCCTCGCTCTCTGCAAGCAGCCCGTTTTTTAAAGGTGACGCTTGCTGGTTGGAGCCCTCTGGGTGTTTGATAGGCAGTGCTACCTCCCTCCGTACCGGCGGGGTGCCTCAGCTTTCCCCGCCGTCAGCAACAGAAAATGGCACGCTGTTAAACTTTGCCAAATCTGAGCATTGAGAATTTGACTCCAAACAGTTAGGCATCTGCTTTAGCCAAAACAGTTCAGCCATTTCCAGGAATATTATTTGGGGAAACATACATTGCTTGGCCTAGATTAAATAACTCCAGACAACTATTTATACAAGCTCTAGCTTCAGAAGGGGAACTTGAAATTTGGCAGAGAGGTGGCCTTTGTGGCAGAAACGTGTCTCTCCCTATTAAAATCTACCCAAACTTGGCCAAATTGTGAAGCTGGGAAAAACTGCCCTTGAGGGCTCCATAAGGGCTTTTTAGACTAGCAGTTACCTGCTATTTGTGCTGCGGGGAAGAAGCCCCTTATCTCCCGCACAGCTGCAGCTGCAGGGGCACGGCTTGATTCGAGCTGCAAAGCGGGAGGACAGACACGGATCTGTAACAGCAAGAGACGAAAATGAAAAAAAAAGAGGTTTTGGGCAAGGACAAAGCACAGCCTGGAGCCTCAGCAAGAGGAGCAAGTGGTGGAGGAGAGATCAAAGCAGGTGGAGACTTATTTGAAACCGGGTTTGCCTTTAGGAGCTCATAGGGACCGAGGAGAAGGGTAGGAAGGAGGGGAGGACCAGGACTAGAGCTAGCATTTCTGAGAGAAATGTGTTCAGGCATCACCAGGGAGCCGACAGGAGCAGCAGGTCCGGCTGGCAGCTGCAGCTCCCGCGATGGCCCGAGCACGGGTCTGCAGCACGGCGGTCCCCCTCGCTACGCAGCCTGCGTTCGATCTCAGGACCACAAGCACTGAGCAGGAGAGGGGCCACTGCAAAAAATATACTGCGATCAAGTCAGTCAAGACAATTATCACACATACGGACACAGCTGGAAGAATTAACACTGAACTGACAGTCTCATTGCTGGTGTTTCCTAATTTTGAATGCTTGAATCTGCAGTCTCAGTAAAACCCTCTAAATGGAGGCTGTGTGCAGTATAGCAAGACTTTCTGGGAGAAATATAAATATAGGCCCTCATTCTGCAATGAGTTTAATGCACCCAAACCCTTACATTCAGATGACATCTCACTGACTTTGCTGCAAAATCAAGGCCATTCACTTTAAAAACACAGACAAGAACATCTGTTCGAACTGAGGCAATTGCAACTGTAACGCATCCAGAGAGCTCTCCTTACCAAGGAAATAGGGCTTGAGGACTGGCAGATAAATGCTCTTGTATTTAAAAAGGAGAAATCAACATTTACATTTTGTCTGTGGTATGGATGGGACTGATGTTCTATGAGAAGGTGCGCTTGCACCGCTTCCCTTTGCCTCTGACAAAGAGGGGTTAAGACTTACAGATTTACAATGAGAGCACTCACCCTTTTGATAACATTGCAGAATTGCAGTAATCCTTCAGTCTGGGCCAGTGGAAAAAGGACAAAGGCAAGCAACTTTCATCTGAATAAGTATGTTAAGTAGAGGTTTGTCTGGACTGCACTGTTCCTTCCTCACCACCCCAAAGAATTACAGCCCATCACACCGTGGTGGCGGTCTCAACGCAAGCAGAAAGATTTGTGAAGGAAATATAAGAAGCAGTCATTAGCAAAACCATCTCACCTTTCACAGAAAGGTATCTTTTCTGTAGCCTTCTTCAGACTATACAGTCGTCTCCTGTGGGATCTCAAAAGTCATGTTCCGTATACAGAGAATTTGCGCGTTGACGTGACTTTAGAGAACAGCTCCAGGTCATCAGTAGCCCCTAGGAAAAGGAGCACCATGCCTATTATCAAAAACTCACAGATAACTATGAAGGAGGAATCAAAGGAAAAGTTAACATATCTCATTACTCCTTTCCCCAAAATACATCCACCATTCCATTTTCTCATCGCAAAAAGCGAGAGCAGGTCCTCAATCCATCAGTATACAAATCCATTGGAAGTGCAGTGTCCAGCCAAGGGACAGCAGCGAGCAGACAGACCCCACGTTGCTGTTGTTGCGTGGGGAGGAGCAGCAGCCTCTTCTGCAGAAGGCCAAGGCTCCATGCAATGGGGCAGTCTGCAAAAGCAGTTCAAAAAACATCTTTGTTTTGCCAGACACAAGTGCTTGGTTAATGATTCACCCCTAAACAGCCAGGCAGGGGATTAAGGCAAGAAATGAGACAGCTTATTCTCCCTCCCTGTACTCCTCTTATTAAGAGCTAGATGTCAAGCCAGGCAGGCTTGCTATATGTGGACCTTATATTATATTTTTCGTTAGTAGAACCCCTGATGCTTTACACTGTCACTGTCTCACAAACGGGAAAATTGAGGTGACTTCTCAATGGTCACCTAAAGTACCACTGTCACAGCTTAAATCTTAGCCCCAGGCTGGGAGTCTGCAAAATTGTTCTTTTCTGAGATGCCTCTGAAAACTCTCTGCTTGGTTAAAGCAACATTGCTCACCATTTTACAGGAGCTATTTAGAAAATGACACGTTTGTTGTTTGCATGTTTTTGCCCATGACACAACTTCAATATGCCTTGTGAAACACATGCTTGCACAGAAATCTGAGGAGGAAAACCACATAACCAAGAATTCAGTAAGATGTCTTTTCATCTAGAGCAGGCAATATTAACAAGAAGGTTTTAATGGGGAGAGGATTTGGTAGATACTTTAAAATGGTAATCAGTGGCAGCACACTTGTTTTTGCTGTGCAGAATTTTATTATGTCATTCATTATATGGATTGCTAATCCGATAGAAACTAATCATCTGAGACTCAGTAGAGCCTGTGCTAATGGTATTGAAGTCTTATGATTTCCATATGCAATTTGAGAGACAGCAGCACGAGGTCAGGCTAGTTCTGAATATAGGGTCTCCCCAGTGCTTAATTCTTCCAAGTCACATACACCTTGCCACTTAGCCATTTGAAGGATAACCTAAGTTATCACAATGTTTCCACAAAGGGTTGCATAGACCACCCATGCTCTCATTTCCTTCTGATTTAAGAGTTGCATAAGCACACAAACATAAGTGATTCCATGTTCAATAACTAAAATTAAAATTCCCTCTGCCCATAGTCTCCTGTAAGAATGTGACTATTCTGTTTGGGAAACCACATCGCGCACTGCATCATATTCAGATGGCGTTCTCTCAAAGACAGAGACCAAGCTCAACAACTGTGCTGGACTGTCTGCTGATCTCTTGGAGTCCATAGCAGACATTTCTTTGTAGTCCCAACAGTTGGGTCAAATATGATGATCTGTAAAGTTTCATATCACCCAGGAAAATACTTGGGACTCTCTTTTTAACACCTGCTGACACATGAGTGTATTTATGGGGCAAATATATTCAGGATCCCCTAAGGAAAAAAATTCTCTTTTCCCCCACTCACAACTTTTGTTCGGATAGAAAACAGTGATTGCCCCATTTTTCCAGGACTTCTAAACGTCTAACAGTGGTTTGAATTATGGTGCAGTAATCCACTCAGGCTTACCAGACAACTGGGAAGCCAACGTACGCATATACTGTAGTGCACACACTCTGCCTCCACTGTGGATATTACTCTTCTGTTGGAGAGTCTTAATGCACCTGCTCTTCAGGGCTGCGTGGTGGATACGTGTAAGTCTGATCCTCAAGGAAAGTGAAGCCTGCTGAGCAGGTGCAATTCACACTGTCAAGCACCTCCCAAAGCATCACATAGTCCATGTAGCACCTGGACCGTATTCCCAGCTTACGCAAGGGAGATCTGATGCTTCTTGGGCAAAGTCATGCATTTGGAGATTCAAATAGATATTAGTACAGATAGTAGCGTAATAGAGTCCATTTTCAGACCCGACAAGTGCTTTTCGAGGTACTGCCTGACGTACCTCCCAAAGATCTCTCTTTCCCGCCCCCTCCTGAAATCCTGAACATCACCTCAGCTGCTGAAAATAATTCAGCCATTATAAGGACTTTACTGAGATCAGGCGCTCCTCTTCTTACATGCCTAAGCAGGTGCTTCAGAAAAATCAGACTAAAGTGCCTAACTTCTGCCTTTGGCCAGTTGGTTTGCACAGATGTAATGTTTTGCAATTGAGTACCTCCACAAATGCCAAGGATTTGGCCTCCAGCCTCCCCCAGAGGCGACAGAGCAGGCAGTTATGTCAATACCACAGTGATGAATTCCCCAGGTCCTGCCACCCTTCGCTTAGAGAGCGTCTCACTGACATTTTGCCTTGACACTTAGGGTGACCTGAGCCGCCTTTACCTTGGAGCCCAAACCCCAGCCCCTGGGCAGACTGCGCTGTGCAAAGCTGTCTAAAGTCTCATTGAGAGCTGCAGCAACGACAGCAGCGTGCAGAGGAGCAGCAGCAGGGGTAGAAGACATACCTGGGTGCGCAAGCGCGTTCCCAGCGTGGCCGGGGCAGCAAGGCACGCTTCAAACGCATGTCCATATGGGGCTACGAGGCCACCCAGCAGGCTCCCAGCACCAGGCTCAGCTCTGAGCTCATGCAAACGTCCACTAGGGATCAGGCCCAGGGGACTTCGCTGTAGAAAAAGTCCAAGTATGAGGTCTGCCTCATCTC
Organism: Struthio camelus; assembly: GCF_040807025.1. Lineage (NCBI taxonomy): Eukaryota > Metazoa > Chordata > Aves > Struthioniformes > Struthionidae > Struthio > Struthio camelus. The sequence goes on from NC_090944.1 coordinate 108,532,512, forward strand.
TCAGGAAGAGGCAGAGCCTTCGATGCACAGGCTGAGGCATCACGTCCCAAGCAGTCTCAGTCACATAGCATGTCTATTTATGGTGTCAAGTTAAAGGTGCTATGACTCAGGTGCCAGAACAGAGCTCTCTAATAATACCTCCTAACTATGTGCAATATAAATACATTCTGTGGGCAGGAAATGTATGAAATAAAAAGGCATTTATTATAATTATTTTAAAAGAATGTTTTAAATATTTAAGTATTTAAATTGATTTCAGGCATGGTAATAGCAACTGGGAAGAGAACTGGAACTAGATAACCCCTTTCCCCCAGCTTTCTTCCCGGACACTCAGCAACATGAGACAAATTCCATTTTTCTGCCTCAGTTTCTTGATGCTTACAGCTACACCAGGCAGTCTTTTGCTGTTTATTAAACTGATTTGAGATTTGTCGATGGAAAAGAATTCATAAAGCTTGGTAAGATTTACAACAGTAAACTACCAGGGTATTTGAATTGTGATTTCTGCTGACAAAGCATAAAGATCCCTAGATTTTTACTTTAGTGTTTATAGCAAATTAATCTACTATGAAAAAAGCTGGAGCGACAGCAATGAGGAGCAAAGAGGCAGAAGGAGTGCATAGCTCTGCACAGTTACGCATCAGCCCTGAAATGGGGGTGTGGGGCAGAGCTGGGAACGTAACCGTCACTCTCCAGGCCCGTCCGATCCCTCCCAGAAGAGGGTCCAAGATGACCCTGGTGACTCACGTAATGGCACTTGCAGGACACGGATGTGGCCCAGCGCTGGCCAAGCTCCCCTCTCTTCCATCCCTGGCTGCTGTCTAGGAGCACGGACACGGGGGAGCAAATGCCATGAGAACCGTCAAAACAGTCAGTGAACGAGTGACAACATCCGTGGGCTCCCCAGTAACAGGGCAGAGGATATTTGAGAATAATTATTAATGGTCTCTTTTAATAGGGGATTGAACCTACAGGATGTTTTCGACCAATGACTCACGCTGCCCAGTGAACAGTCAGATAAGACTACACATCCAGTTACTGTTATTAAAGTCAGCCAGCTTTAAACCACTGCTCCTTCAAAGCGCGATCTGAGAAACCACAATTATTCGTTGTTCAAACTGTAGAAGAATGTGATATTTTTGATATCAGCATGCAGCAGTGTTTGCAACTGTTTATGCCCAAGTAAAAGGGAAACGATGTTTTCTGACAAATTTCATTTCTGATATTAAAAATATAATCCATACTAGAAGATCCATCAGCCATAAAACATGTGCATTACAGATGCAGTTTTAGTCCCTGGCTGTTTGCATAAGCTTTGGGCCAGTGATACAGTTACATGAAGTACACACTACCAAACCCTGGCGCCGTCTCCCACTGCTTTCTAATGTACAGAGAGAACAAAACTCCCTGATAGAATTACAACTTTCTAAAGAATAAAATCAATCCATAAAAGTGGTGGAAAGCAAAGATGCTGAGGAAAATAGCAGCTGAAGTAAATTCTCAAATGAATCAGAGGAAACCTTTGACAGCGATTGTGGCTTCAAATTCTGAAAAAAACAAAGAGGAGCAAAGCAAAGCAAGCAGTCTTGTAACTGATTCATTTCCAGACACGTATCTGGGAAACTCCTTTAACAGGGCTAGCATGAAAGCTTCATTGCAGGATTATCATTCAGATGCTTTTCAGCAGGCATACCTATGAGAAAAAAAAAAGTTGCCCTATACAAACCAGTTGATTAAATGGAACCATCGGTTAAGAACAGATGTCAAGAGAGATAATCAAGGAGCAATTGCATAATCAAGATCAAGGAGCAATTGCATCCAATTACCTTGGGCCTGCTGACCTGAGCTCCTGTCCAGTTGACAACTGCTCCATCCTTTTGGCTATTTGGCAGTTTTACACAGTCAGTTAAATTGGGGTGGGACAGGGAGGAGCAATCTGAAATAGCTGCTCTACAGTCTCCTCCAAGAGCAAAGTGATCTGTTCTGGGCAGCATACAGTTAGCTTAAGCGTCCAGGTAGGTATTACAGCTGCACAGCAGGACGTTTTTGCCCATTAAATTAGTCCAGAATCTGATTTTGACTTGCTAAAATAACACACCTGACAGTTAAAGAAAACTTGAAACTCGGAGAAAGGCTGTTCCAAGGTATCCGCAGCAGGTTTCCATAGAGTCACTTTTTATATACAGTGTACTGCCTCTGAGCATCTTGATAACAGATTAATTGTGGTGGAGCAAGATGTTCTGCACCCATTTGGCAGTTCCTAGCTTCTGTTAAAATTTCTCAGAGAGGCTTGGGCACGTGGGGATTTGAACTCTATCTAAGTTTTGGTGGGGCGGGGAGGGAATAAAAGGTTTTTGTCAGCTTTCAGCTCATTTAGCTTCTGTAACGGGGAACACAAGCCACATGGAAGAGTCAACATGTTTTCAATTTGGTCTCTTCTTGCAGGGACAGCTGCTAATAGACAAGCTATCGTTACATTTTCCGGTGACTTGGAAATCAAGGACCAACGGCTTAGTGGTTTAAGAAACACCAGCTCCTCACTTCTGACCTTCTTCCAACCGTGCTCCCTTCCCGGTCACGAGGATGGGTCTGGCTTACTAGCTCTTACCTGAAGACTCACCTCTCTTAGGTCCCAGAGGGAAGGAGATGACATTCCTCTCCTGAATTTAAGATAGATGGCTACCAGGACAGTTTCAGACAACAAAGGTCCTGAGCAGAGAATGACCAGGCACGTGTTAGAAGCCCGGTAATCTCAGGAATAAGGGAGTATATAGAGATTTGAGGAACTGCCATGTCGTTTGGGAGCAGGCTATTGCTGAGGCAATTATTCCTACAACATCATAAAATGTCTGCTCATCTCCACACTTACACTTAGGAGAATATTTTCTCCTCTGCATTGGATCATTCAGTATGTCTCTCTAAAATGAGTATCTTCTAGTTTAATCAACCAGACTGTGCACTTTAAAAAGTCAAGCCTGGAGATTAAGGTAACTTTTATGTGGTCAGTTTTGGGCCCCCTGTCTTTAGCGGGCTTTAAAATATACAAATGACACAGATTACTTTTAGAAAACTAAAAATAAATTCAAAATCCTCAGACCTGAAAAATATAGTAGTAGGGCTCTGTGAAGCCCTACTCTGTGGAGTAATCAAGGCTAACTCAGTCTGACTTCTGTCATCATCAGAAACGGGCTTCAAAAATTCAATGTAAAGATTACATGTTTAGACTACTATTTCCAGCTCTGCTAATAGAAAGATTATTTGGTTAATCCATTTTTTCTTTGCCTTTTTAAGTAAAAAATACTGTAGCACTCTCATTCATCTTAATGTGCTTTCCCTCAGTTCAAACTTTTCAAGTGTTTGTCATTAAGGGATATTACTGTTTTGTATGATAAGGATTTACAAATAAGAGGTTGTGTTCCAACATGAGTAGTCTCATTATGAATGGAAATGTGGGTATGTCCCAGTTTGTAGTGCAAAGACCTGATGTCACAGCTACTAATCTACAACTAAAAAAACCACATCATTTCTGAAGGATTTCTCTTGCACATCCAGTCAACATTCTCTAGGCAGACAAAATAAATTCTACATAAATCTCAGCTAAATACATGTAAAAAAAAATCTCAGTAAGCATCACCAGAACAGCAGGTCTAGTCAGTTTAAACTTAACAGATCATGAAATGAAGCCAAATTAATTACTTCTACTGTTTGTCTCCATGTCAGCTTAAAAAAAAAAAAAAAAAAGCTTTATAAGCTTTATTTTTAAATATGTCTACATTTTTAGTCATAATTATATACATAAAGCATAGAAATATGCAGGACCTCATTCAAATGATAACGTCTGCAGATGAGTTACAAAGATTAATGTTCTCAGGACATGTTTTAATCCTCTTTGTGATGCCTAAGAGCTTTTCTATTGCACAAGTGATGGCTGGGATCATAATCAAAACTCTTAGGGGCATGTGCATAGGGAGAAAGCTATACCATTGACAATTACCTAAAGTGTTCCTCACAGCTGATTTAGATTTCATTTGTTGGAAGATGTCAGACTAAACCTTTGGCCATCTCAATGCCATAATGTATTAGTTCAGCATGAGACCTTTGCTGTAGCCAGATATGACTATTTCTGACAAACATGCTCCAGGATGACCATGTGTGTCATTCTAAAAGCATTTGTTTAAGAGTAACAACTCATAGAAGACCTGAAAGCAAAAGAAAACACTGGAGTCAATCCAATTGATTTGCTGAAGACAGAGAAAGAACTGAGTCAGTAGCTTGATATCATTACAGACACTGAACATAGGCAATATAACAAGTAATCAAGTACGACTGGCGTTCCAAGGCAGATGTGCTATGCCGAGAGTAATGAAGACCCAGGCTTTTTCCAGCGAATGCAAACCAAGAAATTTCTTATTTAGATGAATGACTCAATGCTAACAGAGAACAAAGCACAACTCTTGTCAGTTAAGGACCACGCGGCATGACAGAGAGGGTCCAGGGTGGCTTTCCTAATCCGTGGGGCATTTTGAGGAATGAGTTGAGCATGCATCATCTGTGGTCTTTTTCCCCACACCATAGCTTCTGTGCAAACAAAAACCCATTATGCAGGTCAAAAAGTGCAATAATTTTACAGGCTGGATGATTAGGGAAGCAGGAATATGGGGGTGGGGGGTGCATCACAGAGGATAACCAATGAACACTTTCCAACCTAAACAGAGAGGCAGCACTGTAGACCACTGTTTCTGTGTCTGTAACTGCTCACGTTCCCAAAATAAACCAAAACATCCTCTTAAAACTTTTCCTCAAGTCCCACTGTAAATTCAGACTAGATTCTTACCTCAAACAACAACATTTAATCACTGTAAAAAGAAGCAGTTAAGTCAAGTTACAATACACACAAATAATTAAAATCTGCAGCTTCAAATAATGTATTTCTGAGCCTAAAAGGTACCTATTTAAAATTGCAGGCAACATGCTATTCCAGATCTAGTTGGCACTTCGGGAATTTCACAGAGTTTACAAGAAATTCCAATTAATTCAGTTTTTTTTCCCAGAAGTTCTAATATCTGTTAACATCATGCACATACCTAGCACATCTTGCAGCTTCTCCAAATTTGGAGGATCTATATGTTAACCAACAACAATTGCCCAGTAAGTTGTGGGAGGGAAAAAAACAAGGAGAGATATGCACAAGTGCATTAGATTAAGCAACAGACCTAGAATGAAGGTGAATCTTTTGAAGGTCATTCTGTGCATGAAAGCATTTTAACCCCTTTTTCATATTTTCTGATTCATTTAAAAAGCTTAAACAAAGGCACTTTGTTTAAATTTTCTACCCATTTCCTCATCCATGCTAAGAAATTCTTTTTTCACAGAAAAGCATCCTCTCAAATATGACTTCAGTAAGCTTGAAATGAAGAAAAAAAAAAAGTCTATTTAAGAGAGTGTTCCCTACATCTGTACTGACCAGGATCAGAGTACTCCTGTGATCATTTACAGAACGTACAGGGGCATGCATTGTGCTAGGCCTGCATCTGGAACAGATGCAGTGCACATACTGGCCCCTCATTAAAGTCACTCTGATGATTCAGAACAAGTCATAGAAGTGTCATTTTTGTGGGAGCAATGTGTGTTTACACTGATCATTCACATAGGAGATAATGCTACTTCCTTCGCTGAACACAAACAAATGATGTGGCTAAATATTTTGCAACCTTATGAGCACAGCGAGTATCCCTCTGCTGAAACCCCATCGTCCCTGGAAACCTCCACAATGGTACGTATACTCGTCGTAAAGATGCAACTACAGTTCCAGATAGCTGCTTTCCTCACTCAGTCACATCCAAGTTGTCCAGGCTTTTGTGAGTGGTATTTTAATCACCTTTGTTATTTCCATCTTCTCATTCTCATAATAGGTGGTGTCACAACTAGCTTTTCAGAGCTAGTTTATCTTCAGATAAAACAGCTGAGCCCTGGACTTCTGTTGTGGAAGGTCCTTCCCAACAGTTTCATAGTGTTCAAACAGAAAACCAAAGGTTCCTCAATATTCAAGATACAATAGGAAGATTCAGTTCTGAACAGCTGCAGTTTTGGAAAAAACAGAATAATTAGCACAAACGACACTCACCTCATTTCAGACACAAAAGTAAAGCAAATACGAAGGACAGCTTTGTGAAGATAGACACAGTGTGGGGAAGGTCAGCTGTGTGGGTACCTATTACCTTTTTCATTGATTTGCCTTCATTAGAAGATGAAGCAACAAATGCGAAGCTATGGGTTCAAAGGCCTGATCTTCACAGATATCTAAACAAGTTTAAATATCCCCTAAGGAAAGAGATTTTGAATTAATACAGGGAGGGGAAAGGCAAAACGAAAGGAAATGTTTCTAAACCTTTAAGATTTCTAACCACTGCAGGCAAAGCAGAAAAAATAGTTCATAGGTTTTGAGTAGCAAAGATGGCTGTAGACAAGCTTTTATCAAACTCAGTCACCAGATAGTGTGCCAGAATTAAAAGGGAGGAACACTTCCCTAGGGAAAGGAGATGACTAAACTTCTAGTGGAGAATCTGATTACTCGGCTCCGTACACTGTGGCATTCATTCCTACTGTTAGCTAGAGCATCTCCCAAAGGAGAGAAAAGGCATGATCTAATGCTGAGAACCATACGACACCCGGACTGAGTGCAATGAATCAAGCTTTGAGTGGAGATGCTGATTTAAAACCTGCAAGAGTAGGTCAGAAACATAATGTCCCTCAGTACCTACCTGATCAATGTTCCTGATTAGTAAATTGCATAACTATTCACAAAAAAACCTGCTATAGCAAAACAAAGAAATCATAAGCTATCACTGACTCGGGTGGTAACGGACATGATGAGAGCTAGACATTCTCTTGAGAAACCCAAAAGAAGCTCTTTGAAGTGACCTCAAGGGGACAATAACACCACAGGAAGAATCTTATGTAAAGCTGAAGACAGCTGTCTGCTCAAAGAGTGCCAATTCATAATGACGTGGGTGTAGAGATGTAGCTTTTCTGTACTCCAGAAAAGCCAGTCTTCTGAGGACAGCCCTGTTGAATTACTGTTAAACAAGGTAGCTGGGCAGAATCTCTTATCTTGTGACTAGCACGAAGACGTGATGGAACGTCTTCCTGTCACTGCCAGAATGGCCCTATTAGGACTGAAGGAGCTGGTCCGCAAGCTCACGTAGGGAAGAGCCAAGCCAGATTTTCTCCTGTGAGCATGCAACCTCTGGCTACAGAAAGATGGTAAAAGCTCCATAACTACAGAGGAAAAGGAGGGCTGGCCACCAGGTACATTTTGTGATGGATTAGAGGCAGGGATCTGGTCTTGTGTCTGCCCTTCTGTTTCCACCTATGATGGGATCCTCCCAAGAAGCAAAGGAAGGTCCAGCCACATTCAAAGTCTCACACAATCTTATACTGTTAGGTGGCACTGGTCTTGAATGGAGTGCAAGAATTGGAAATAGCACCTTTGTTAAAGTCAATTAATTGCCTGAAACTGCTGAAGACTTCTGGGCAAGCTCTGGAGGGCACCAAAGTATGTAGTGCAATAGGTGATGAGCTGCTGGAAATTGGCTTCTAAGGCATCTACCAAGAAGAGCAGCCAAGTAGTGTTTCGACTCAACCTTTCCAGGCAGCTGTAGCTCTGGAGTTCTTGCCAAGCTTAAATTCCTCAGAGACACACCAGACATCTGAGAAATTTAGGAGGTCTTAAAGTGATACAGATACCCATCTTGGGAAGGGTTCTATTCCAAGTTTATGCTAGAATGATTTAGGAGTACCTTTTCCTTTCCCCTCCAATGTAGAAGAACCTAGCTGATGCGACCTGGAATAAGTATTGATAGATTTTGAAGTCTGGAATCAAGATGAAACTAAGATCTTAGAGGAAAAACAGCTGAAGATGTTGATGCTTCCTACAAGCTCTTGGCTTAAAAACCCCTATTCGCAGAATGTTTCCCAGGTGCTTTTTTCTGAGAAAAAATGAACACTAGCAATATTCATATGATGGTCAGACATGGCTCTGACACATTAGGACAGTTTAAAGCTACATCTTTGTACAAAACCATGCCTGCAAAAGACAAGAAAATATATCTTCAATTAAAAAGATTAATAGTTCCAACTCAACGAGATGGTTAAAATAACAAAGGGTGAAGACATCCTCCAACCAAGTGTATATGTATGTTCTCCAACAATGTATATGCCATACCGGGGAACAGGAAGGGAGAGCGTTTTTATGAATATTACTACAGCATAAAATTATTTGGCTCAAGTATCAGGAACCCATATGCATACCCATAACATGAATGGTTATATGGCAACCCCTTGAAGGAGAAGTCTGGCTTTTTTCTTCTTGACACATAATGAAATTGAAGACAAACGGTGTATAAATAAAACTGTGCGTTTCAGTTGTACAGAATGATAAGAATCTTAAGAATTCATTGGCTCATGCCAAGAAATCCTCCTTGCACACTACTTGTAGGTTATCTACTTTATCAGATTGGATACAAAAAATAAAACGACAGAAGTAAGGAGGTAAATACAATGCCTCCACAACAGAGCTTACAAAGAGAAAACCACACTTTGCGTGGGAAGAACCCAAACCATAGCTTGACAAAAAGGCTAGGTTAGGAAACGAAGGGCATACGGCAGTGAGCACTCTGCATGGCTGTGCATTCTGAAAAAGAAGAGCTGGTTGTGTTCACAGTATTCAGTTATCACTTAGGTAAGAAGTGTTTGATTGTAAGTAGTCAGTGTATGTCGTCTTGGGTTTACCACTTGGTGAAGAGAGTCAAATATTCCCAAACAATACAAACTAGTTCTTCTATTACGCCACTTATCAGTAAACTTCAAAGTACTCCACAAAGGGACAAAGTATCATTATTCTTATTTTACTAAAGGAAAACCTGAGACACTAAGAGGTAGTACGTCCAACTTACCCTCACCTAGCAACTCTGGTTCTAAGCAACTCTCTTCTATGACCTTTAACCGAAATCTGTCCCCGCCTCCCTGCCTCAAAACTAAGATAAATTTACATATTCCTCCTAACAGATGAGAAGTGTAAGTAAAACTATTCAAAAAATTAGAAACCTCCTATAAACAGCATTTATTAATCATTTTGTAAGCTTTAATATGAGAGTCCTACTGAAGTTTTATAGCCTGCCCGACTTGCTAGATTCCACAGGACATCTGATGGGACAGAAGAGTATTTTTCAGAACTTTCATTCCCTAGACCGACAATGAGACTCTCTGACAGCTAAGTGAGAAAACTCTCCCGAACAGGACATCAGTGCTATTTCACCTGCACCTAAGCTATCCCATTTACTTTTGAGGAGCTCAGATGTGGAGCAATTTTAATGCTTCTCATACCACCACTGCTTCAGAGGAGAAATGGCACCAAGAACCCTTTTTATGAATCCATTTGTCCAGGTCTTCTGGGTTCAGTGGTAAGAATAGGGCTTCAGGAATCTCTGTACTATGCAGAAGACCCCCATGTTGCTTCTCAGTGTTTGACTTGGGTAACCAAATAAATGTGTCTGCGTACAATCAGAAGCTTAAGAAACATCCCATATAGGTCCATCATTTCTTCTACACAACTTGTACTATTGTACACAACCATGCTCATTCTAGGAGCTCCCCTGTATTTATTCTGTGTAACCAGGCATTTTGACATCCTGCACAGTCAATAGCTTTCCTGGACGGATTTTTCCCCCCTAAAATTCTCTCCCATAGAGAAGAACACACACAAGAGAGTGATTCTAAAAATTTAACTTCAGCGCACCGAGTGCTTTGAAACCATTTCAAGATACTTGTTAGTTTTCAGTGCAGCACTTGCACCTTACTTACCTAAACACTCAAAACACGTAATAATTAGTATTATGAATGATCTCCACAATAAGTTTAACAGAATTATAGCTTCATATTTCAAATAGTTTGGAAGAGGTAAGTTAATTTCCATAGCTTACATTTATTAACCAATTACGGATTCATTTTAGCAGAGTTCAAGACAATTAACCTTCTGCATATTTCAATGAAGCGAAAAACAAAGGTAATCTCATAAACAGCTGAAAACATAATTTGCTTTTCAGCATTTTATGTTTTAAATTATTAGTTCACTAGTAGCGGGAGATGGAGAAAGGCTCCAAACCTGTGTAGAAGGGCCTAGACTAAATGCATTTTCAGGAGGGACACTCTGGAAAGAATATAACTAACAAATTAAGAAAACTGAGATGCTTCAACAGAAAAACGCACACTAGTCTTTCAAAATGTTACATCGCCTTTGTTGCATCCGGTTATAACTGTTCATTAGGATAATTTTGCTAACCTTTTACAGTCTATAGATTTTGTACCCAATTGTTTTAGGAGTAGCTTTCAACAAGGGTAAAGGAGAACCTCTCCATTCAAAGGAAACAATTATGTCTATTCCTTAGTTTGTGCTAACTGGGGTTGTCCTCCAGAACACATGTATATGTCATGTAACAAAATCACGTGCACTCAGTCCCTAGATCAGGGAGGTGGGGGGGGAGAGGGAGGTCATTCATAAGATCTGAGGGAAAACTCACCAAATTAAGAACTTGCTGGAATTCAAAATGTGATAAAGCTTCTAAAGACAATAATTATTGGTCTTCGGATTTCTTTGCTGAAGTATTTCAGATACAAGAGAAATGGACTGGAATAAACATGAGCTACCGATTAATTTTCATCAGTTACTTACCCCTTTCATGTGTACAACAACTAAATACCTGTAACAATACATATTTACAGTTTGGCTTCAAAATGAACTCCTTAAAAACACAACTTTTTGCTCCCAAACAAACATAAAAAGAAAACAATATGGTAGTTTATACCCCATTTATTAAGACAGATGCCATCTATTACTTAATACACTGAGTGGGTAGCCATAAATCACATTATTTTCTTACTATAGTAAGTTGCAAGACAGTTTGGCAATCAGTTAATAAAAACAAATTAGGCAGGGTGGAGAAACATTTAAGCTGCAGCAGGTTAAAATCCATCTATGCAGCAAGATCTAAAACAAAGCACAGTTATACAAGGTGCTGGCATTGGGCAAGTGCCATCACGGGCTGAAAGCGGGGAGCTGGGGAGTGCCGGCAGCCCCACGGCACTCCACTTCAAATGCTTGTTAGCCAGCTCCTCGAGTACCTCGCGGGGCTGCCAGGGGCCTGCTCAAAAGGAATGTCGGGAAAAGGTCCAAAGACCGTCTGGGCACCACTTTTTTGGACACACACCAAGGACTGCATCACCAAAGCTTCAGTTTTTTCTGAGCAGTGATCAAATCATTTTGTAAGAATGAAGGCTTCTGGTAAGAAAGTTTATAGTGCAATCTGAATTAATTTGTGCCCACAGTGTCATTACTCATTCTCCCAAAACAGTTTAAATATAATCATGTAAGAATTTACTATCTTTATAAAGGTCTTACAAAGCAGTGCTTGTATAGTCGGTGACTACATATAGTTGATTTTAATAAATACATCTCTTCATGCTTCTGCAAAACTACAAGTATGAAAGCAAGAAGTGACGGAGCAGCCAAGTACTTTTGTACCTTTCAAAAGGTATTAAAACCCTCAGGACCCTAAAGCTTAATCTACCTTATCACACAGGAAGCACATGCAATGTTCGATTTAGCAACTTCTCACGGAAGAAAAAAAAAATGTAATACAGCTTCCTCTTTCCCAACTTGCCATCAAGTTATAACTCTTGTTGAGAAGAGTTATAGAGGTTGCTTTACTTCAGATAAGGAAGTTCAGATATGTTTCTGCTTGTCTGTGCAACTGTGTGCTCAACAAGTAAATGTGTAACAAGAGTTACATAACAGATATACAGTTATATATTTTTTTCTATTGAAGACAGGGAGGGGAGGGAAAAAAAAAGTCGAGCATCAGGAGCTTCAGCTCATAACAGATACGTTGTGTTGGCCATAAGAAACCTATCTGATAACAGCTGTATTTCTATGCAAGTTTACAAAGTGAACGTTCCTTCAGCTTGAGAACTATATACACAATAGTTACCCGGATACCAATGAATTTGGAGACGTTGGGAGTTAACATCCAATAAATATTCAATTTTTGCAAATGGAATATTTTATAAAATTAATAGCAATGGCAATGCTTCATTGAAATAACTTGGATTTAAAAATTTACATCTCAAGACAACTATAAGGTGCAAGTCCTCAAGAGTTTTTGTTTCATTTTTAAGTCTTTTAGATATAGCAATTGTAGAAGAAAGGAGAAACTTCTTCAAAAGAATCTTCAAAAAATCTTTATCACAAAACATTTGCTTTATAGATCTTTCTAAAAAAAATTAAGCGTTTTCCTTTTCAAAGCCCTCAACAGTAGCATTTTTAATAAAAAAAATGAAAAACTACATAAAATTCATGCCATTAATGTCAACTGCATGTGGTAGATGCAACCAATGGTCAGAAGGTAAATGACTCCTTCCATATCCCTGTTATTGTGAAAAGGGAGAGAAATTAGCACTGTTATTCCATATTTTGTAAGAGTTAACACTTTAAAAACCAATGGATTTGGTTTCTATTGTAAGCTTTAAAAAAAAAAAAAACACACTATTTCATTATAAACAAAATACTCCCTTAGTTAAGAGTCAAGAGACATAGCTGTTTAGGTAAGTTTGGCCATAGAACCAAACACACACACCAAGCAACTAGCTATAACGTAACGTAACTACAGCTTAAGATACAAAGAAAACAGTCCTTCTACCTGCAATATGTGCAAACAGAACAGAGTTCAGAGAAAATTTTTAAAATCCCAATATATTAATGTTCACCATATTGGTGTACTTCAGCTAGCTTCAAAAAACCTGTGAATGCACATATGCTTGGAGGCATCTTATTAACATATATGGACTACGTAGATTCTTGAAGACTGTCAGATTTGGTACACAGGCAGTAATTTTACCATAATACTTATAGGGAGAAGGAAAAAAAAAAAAAATCAGACTCAAAGAGCACTTTCATTAAACTAAATTTGAATGGCTTTAATATAAGACATCAAATATTGTGATTCTAGAAAGAATCAGAAAATGCAATTAGTATGTTTAAGGACACAAACTTGCTGCATTAATATTTCTGCTAAATATTACATTTCAAGTTAGCTTTGAAAAACGCAAGAAGCATGCTCCCTGCAGGTTCCTCTCTGTAGGGCACTCAGCACCTCTTGGCATTGCTCAGCGCATTATAGATTTAGTCTTGAATGCAACTTTGCAGCAGATGGAGCTCTGAAGCATGCTACAAAGAGTTCTTAGAAATCTGACTTGCATATGGACAATAAAGCAAACCAGTTTTGGATCAAAGTTCCGAATCTATGCTTGTTTCCAACTGGTGCAGAATCAAAGTTAAATATGGACTTAATAACATGAGTGGATATGCTGTCAGAACAACATCTACGGAAGGCTTGAATTGGTCTTATCAAACACTAAGACACAGGTCTTTCAAAGACTATAGGCTTCTGACTTAAAGAGCACCGCTTTTTAAAATTCCCTTGGACATGATTCATCTGTCATCCACTGTAATCAGTTCAGGATCTTTGAGTCTTATTTTATTTCACTGCTGAAGAGCTATTACTGACAACACAAGTGATATTTTCTTATAGAAAACAAATACCGTATTTTAAGGAAAGCTGACTACTTATGGAGGCAATAAGAAGTAAATATATTAAGTACGTTATCTAATGGAAATTTGGGGAAATGAGTATTGAAGCATATTACATTTCAACTCATTAAATCAATAATAGTTCTAACATTCATCACTTGTTTTCATAAGGAATGCAAAAAAGTCTTCTAGTGCATTCAAAACTGGAAATATGCAAATGTAAAACATGGCTTTGCAACTTATTTTCTTATGAGAAGTTTCATTCTGACAAGCAAGTTATTCAGACCACTGGTGTCTAAACGCCCTTAAGAGTATTTTCAGAGGAGTTATGCCTTTGAAATTGATTGAGGGGAGTGGGTGGGAAAAAACACCACACACCTCCCCTCACGTATCAAAAACTATTCCTCCCTAACTACAAGAGGACTAAGAAAAAGGATTTCTAAAAAGATTAGGATTTAATGCCCTAATTTTTTTATTGTAACAGTGTTCTATAAATGATGATCTAGTCATATAGTAAAAAATAATCTCCAAGCACTACGTTTCAATGCATTCATGACATTGTTCTATTTACACACATTTTCAATGTTAGATATCAGGTTATATGGAAATTAAAGTTGTTATAATTTCCATCTCTTGGTAAAGCATACTATAGCTGCTGCTGACTTCCTAACCTATGGTGATGTTTGTATGTATGTGTAACACCACAGCTGAGTCCTGCTAAGTATTCAAAGATCTTAATTCTCACACAGAACTACCATCTTGCTTTTTTCAAATACGGTCAAAAGACCTTTACGAGGTCTTGTAAAGTAATCCCACAGAGTAAGCCCTTTCTATAGGTTTCTCCAGAAATGAGAATCACCTCCAAAGAATACTTCGCAAGATTAAGACTCAAATAGCTATCTATTATGTAATCCGATGGGATTTGAATCACGCTAACATACCTTACATTGAAACTTACTGCTAAAAAAGCAATCAGTTGTTTGTGCCTATCTTTTGAAGAGGATATCTATAAGATTGTCTAAAGAAATTCAGAATGCTAAAGTATGCCCCACCAACAGAAAAAAAACAGTTCAATATCTACATTCTCAACTTACTGAAGTTTCAGTGCCTTTAAAACTGAAGATAAACAAACTCATTGATTAAAAATGCACTGCAACTTGAGTAGTCAGCACTCAAGTCTACTATAATTAAGAAAGCTTGATTGAATTTTTCAGCATAACTACATTAGCAAGTTATTCTCCTGTATATTTCAGTGAAGCAAAGCTTTAAAAAAAAGTCATCAGAAATAGGCCATTACTAAAAAGGTTTGTGTTTTAAGGGATCCTCTCCATAAAGACTCTATTTCGCAAACGCAAGAGCAAACTTTCCGAAATGATGGTTTGGTTCCACCCTCCGCCCCCAACCCAAGATTCACCGCACAGTAAAAAGTTAAATGAACGTGTAATCTGACTATGTTAATATTGTTATAGCTAGAATCTCACCGGCTAGTTTATGACAAGCAACAGGTGCAAACAAAACCAGATCTCTATATTGAGACAAAGCTTGGCTGCAAGTTGGCTATAAAATACTAATATTAAGAGCAAGCCATATAGTAAACTCATCTGGATTTCAAATCCAATTGAGGGAACAGTGAGAACGACACAGTGAAGGTACACTTGGGTGCAACTGCATGCTGGTGATTTTTTTTTTTTCCTCTTTTTTAATGTAAGCAGCTATGCTTAGAGCAGATTTTAAACCAGGAGTTGCATATCCAATGACACACACACAATTCAAAACTTAGGTGACTGTTAGCACATTTGTACACATACATACATAGTGATAAGTATTTACATATTCTGAACAAAGTTTCATTTTAACAGTTGAAGTATTTTAACACATGGAAAAAGATAAGCCACTACAAAGAATGCATAATGGGATCACAGATTTTCCACAAGCATATTAACACATGTTTTAAAGTGCTTTCTGGGTGCTTCAAATTAACCCCTTTCAGTCTGAGCTTCTACGTAGCGCTGTTCCAGTCATTACAAAATTATTCAAAATCATTTTTCTTCAGGTGCACTGTGAATTCAAGAAAAACGATGACATTGTTGACATAAAAGTTTTTAGCCCTACCAACATAAATGAATACATTACTTAGGTTCAGATGAAGTTCTCCAATACTTTGGTTTAATCATAATTTGGGATAAACATTTCATAGAACAGAAATTGCACCTCTCCGCTTTAACTTTTCCCACTAAAAAAATACCCCATCATAAACTGACAGTATTCTTTGGTAAAAACAGGACATTTGACCAATTTGTATATATGTATTTATTAAAAATAGACTAAAAGTGAACAAATGCCACAGCTGTACTGTCAATTTACAGGAATTAATAACCATTCCTAACTTAGTGGGGAATACCAAATATTAAGCTTACCAGTCAGCTATATAATTGGCTGAAACACCTTCAGCAACCACTATAGGGGATCAATATTGTTTTGAAACATTTTTTCCTAATGTTTATCCTCTACATTGCAAAAAACGTTAAAATGCTCTATGCCTGCAGACAAGTCCATTGTTTTGCAGCAACCACAGAAACATTGCTTAATGGTGTACATTGTTAGGTTTCTGATAAGCAACGTAACATAAACCAGGAATACGGTGCGCTCACCAACCAATATTCAGCTGCACAGTATTTGTGCATTAACCATATTAAGTACTAGGAAAGCCTACTAAAAATTCAGTTAACTGCTACAAGTTATGTGAATATATAAAAACAGAGCAGATATACAAGTATAACACTGAACATACTGTACTTTATTAGCACAAAAAGCTGGAACAAGGCACAGCAAGCAGAAAAATACATCAATAGAAGGGTTAGTGTAGCATACAAGAATAACGTTTATTGTACTTGCAGCCAAAGTGTTCCCTACCTCGCACAGGTCACCGCCATAGAGAAGTAAGTTATAACACACTGTAGCAGCTGGTAAAGAAACTAGGGAGCACTCATAACGGGTACAAAACATTAACAAGGGCCAGGGCATTCCAACAAAATTTTAGTGCAAAAATGTCTAAGACAGAACTGTTTTAAGTTCCATCTCTGATTAAATAAGCAAACAGAACTCAGAATTTTGTTTCCAAGTCATCCGTTGAAACTATAATCAGTGCATATTATTTCAAAACATTTTAAAAAGCGCTCATGGAAAAATATTTACAAATAAAGTGTAACAGTACCTTTGAAACCTGACATTTCTTTCAGATATCGGTCAGGTTTTGTATTCTGATTATAATAATTCAACCACTGGCAATTTTCTCCATAAAAATATTAAACAATTGTAAATAATTAAACCTTTTTTCTCTTTACCATTATCTTTCATTGTAAATTACAAGTAGTCAGGCCACTGATTTCTCTTTTAGAAAAAGCTGCAAACTTTTGTTTCACGGCAATAATCTAATTCTGCATTCTGCCACTTAAATTAATAATCCACACTGGAAGGTATTTAACTGTCCATGATAGTATTACTTTTGCTAACAATGCCACTTAAATCTCCAAGTGTGTTAAACAGAATTACAGTACTGAGCAGACATATTCAAGTCTTCATGATTAGGAAACCTTACATGCTGAGTAAAGCATGATTCATCATCAAAACACCATTAACTCTTCCTGGACTGCAAGGTCTTCCCTGCTTCTAATGAACTGCTCTTCATTTTTCAGAAGAAAATATTCTTACTCACTAGTATTTGGAAACTTGTTTATAAGCTAAATTAGTACTTTGAGTAGTGGAAAATTTGTGAGAAGATACTTTTTAAAAAAAATACTTCAAATACTAGCAAAAATGCTCCTTTAATAAAGTATTTATCAGCATTGCATGAATGTCCCACGGAAAATGCCTCATAGTTTCTTCATCCAATTACTACAGCTATAAAAGAGGAACAAAATATTTAGAAATTAGCAAAAATATTTTAATTAGGCCTTAATGAAAAACGTGCAGAATTGTGTCTGCTTATTGTTTCCAAGAGGCATCACAATTTAGTTTGATTAACAGCAGGCAGCATCTGACAGGATACTAACAATGAGCTTAAATAGGATATTGCAAAAAGCTAGACATAGTTGGTGCACTTGCTGCAGTTAAACTGTAACACACACAAAAAAAGCATGTTCTATAAGCTTAGTGGGGACTCTGGATTCCATTTACTTTGTTTTAATCGGTTCCCGCTCCAACCATCGCACCCTGACTTTTTGTTTATAGTGATACTCCTTTAGAAAGTCTTGCAACATTGAAGGTAAAGGAAGGTCATCAATTCCATCATACGTAGTGCACCTGCAGATTACTGCCCGGCAGATATACTGCAGACTAAAAGGAAAAGTCCTGTTCAGAGATACAGTAAGTAACGGTTCAAAGAACATGCAAGAGCTAGGGTCTTTGTAGTGCTCTAGAAGCCCTGTAACAGTGGAGGAGTGAAACACACAGGGATCATGAGCATCAAAGCTAAAGTTGTGATTCCACTGCTCAATGCGTGCATGTAGGGATCGGTTATAACGGCGGAAGCTCACAGAGAAGAGGTAGTCCTCCTGTGCAGAATCCCTGAGCAAAAAAGTGCCTTCGGGTTTACCCTCCAGAAGTGCTTCTGCTTCATAACGGTCCATCACTCCCCAGTAGCATGGGTTACCCGTGATCTGAAGCAAATCTGGCACAAGGCAATGGATGTAATCAATCTGAGTGTGTACTTTCCAAGCCCCTTGCCTGCTGATATGGCCATGGCTCTCTCCAGACATCTGACGCTGCTTCTGCCTGCGTGACTGCAGACAAAGTGTTGTCGTGTCCTCTTCTGAGTCACAATTTCCTGGTGGTGGCACATTTTTGTCCCCAGTCAGCTCAGTCATACCAGGGGCTAACTTTGGTCCTAGTTTATATAATGGATTAACTTGTGCTGTAGCTTCAAAAGTATGTATTTGGGCATTGGGCGGGGGGTCAACCCCTTCTTCAATACTAAGTCTACGTCTCTCTCTGAGTCTGTCTTCTTCATCTTCTGTAGAAACCAAGGAAGGATCAAATGTATCAAAAAAAGTTGAATGTGGACTCACAGGTGCTGTGTGTTGTTTAATGAGATGCCACTTCTGAGCCAGATCTGAGCCAGCAGGAAAAGGGCATTTCTCAAGCATTAGTTCAGAGAGATGGATTTTTCTTTTGTTAGAGAACAGAGGTTTGGACTGTTTGCTGTAAGTTCTCATGGGAAAACAGAGCCCAACGGTATCCTGTAGACGCTGTCGCAGAGAACGGCTACCTACTGTCCTGTTTGATACTGTATCCATATCATGAACAGAACTCACCCCATACCTTCTCTCTCTCCTCTGCAAACCACTTCGTGTTCTACCAAATCTTTTTTCAGTATCCAAGGAGCTCTGGGTTTTGGTAGAGCAGGAATGTTTCTTCTTCCCACCCCAAGGAGCATGCCGAGAGTAAGAGTCCCTTCGAGCAAGTCTACCTCCTGTGGCGACGCATGAGTCGTTCTCTTTCTCAATGCTTATTTCAACTATCTGGGGAATTTCAGTGACACAGTTTTGGTTTCGCCTCGCTGAATTCTTTGAAGGACTTAAACCTAATTGCAAAGCAATGTTTTCCCTCAAAGGGCTGCTGGGTTGCTGTTGAGCCAAATCAGTTATCTGGATAGCTTTCTCTTTAGCAGATGAACAACTACTGGAGCTCACAACTACATTTTCACTTTGGCTTCCACTTTCATGACTGAAGAGATTCTGGCACCTGTATTTGAAATTGTTCCACATCTTTCCCACTTTATCCATGGATTATGTTATCTAAATTCAAGAGGAGAAGAAATATTAAAACACAGTTTTTAAAAGTAAGAATACTTCTTCAGTTATCAATTAAGTTACTGACACAAAATGACTTTGTTGATTGAACCCACATTTGAAAAAGTGCCCTAGTATCTGTATCATTATGTAGCATCAACATGCTACATTCGGATATCTAGAAAATCGGCACGAAGGAAATGTTTGGGAGATTACAAACATCTTATTTAAGGACAGGCCCTCCCATTATTCTATAGGATCATTAAAAACGTAAGTAGGACTGCAGTTGTATTTGATGGACACTAGGTATTATGCAATTTCAAGCTCTTCATTTTAGGTGCCATACGTACAGTAAGACTCCCAATAAGCAGCAGTAAAATAAACCCTGAAAAGAACAATTCAAGTCACTCCAAACTAGGAGAGCAGTTAGCAAAATCCAGCAAGTTCCCTGTAAACTTCTCTATACACCACCTAAAAGTGAAAGCTCCAGCCACAGGCCAGGTAATTCCAAGCTATACCTGACAAGAGGAAAGAATGTAGTACAAAGTTAGACATTTAGGGGGTAGAAAAAGGAGACCACCAAAAAACAAGACAGCCAGATACCAGGAAAGCTTTAAAATTAAAGTTTGAAATGTTACCAAAAGTCATAGGTATAAAACAACTGAAAGAAGAAAAAAAAAAAAAAAAACACACACACCACTTTCTGGCATTACTTCTTAGTAAGTCATGAAAGAGTGAAAGAGCCCAGGGAGCTTCTATCTTTAGCTAGAGTTTTTAAAAACAAAGCAGCTCTGCAGCAGAGACATGATGACAGTGAATCATGAATATACAGTAAAAAGATAAAAACATTAGCACTGCGTATTTTGCAACTGCTGCTTCAGAAACCGAGTTTGATAATTGGAACAAGACTGCCAAAATACAGGACTGCCCTAGGACACACAGAAACAGGCTAACTCTATACTAAGAAAAAGTCAGGCTGTGCCAAGCTAAATTAGATCTAATTAAGTTCCGAGAGAAGTGCTAAATTGATGAAAGCCTAAAACATGTCATCTTATTTAATTTAACTCTTAATGGAAACTGTGTTGTATGGATATACATTATTTTGAAGAAACATTCCTCTGTGGCTGCAGTACTGTTCTGTTCACAGCTAGAAAGAAATCTAAAGCAGTGACCAAACCTACTGGGTCTCATGAGATAAGCAGGTGGATGATAAACAGGTAAGCAACAGTCTAGAGATCCAGTCTCAAAGTCCCTTAAGACAGAAGCACAGCTACAAGCCTACAATTTTATAGCAGCATCCACTGAGACTGAGAAAAAAAGTCAGAGGTATAGCTTGCATGAGAATCCTGATAAAAGGATAATGAATGTGAACCACCTACTAGCTGTTATGAGAGCAGAAAGCAAAAGGAGCAAAAAAGTTTTTTTTCCACCCCCCTCCCTCAGACACTCCAGCAAAAGCAGTAAGGCAGGTATCTATATCCAATAACATAAAATAAAGCCTTAAGACTGTAGTCTGGACTCAAGAAGGTGGACAGAAGGAGAGGGGAAAAAAAAAAAAGTCAAATCTTAACATTCTCTGGAGATTGCTGGTACAAGTTACCTAGAACATAGTGCTAATAATAACCTGAGTAACATACAAGAAGTTATTAGAAATGGATATAATATTTAAAATAAGTTTTAGACAAAGGAAAACCTGCAAAAAAAGGTTATATTTAAAAGAACTTATAGAGAGCAGTGCAGATGCGAAAGTGAAAGCGTGTAAAGAGATGAGCAAGGAATGTCATCCTGATTAAGAAATATTCCTAAATTAGACTTTTCTTTAGCAACTCCAGGCCAAGCTGGGGGCAGGAATTGCTCTCAGAGCAGCAGAACGAATTAAGTCATAAATTTTACGGATTTGTAAGAACCATACAACCATGTTTTCACCCCATCACAGTAACTGTATAGCTGTTTGTGCTGTCTCATACAATATGCACACTGACCAGGAGGGAGCACATGTTTGAGGGCCACCAGCCTGTGAACACAACACACATAAGGCTGCGTTCTATCTACTTTTTTTCCCCAAGAGGTATATCCATTTAGTTCTTTTCCTCTACCCAGCCACCAAGATATATAAATTTAAACTATCTTTGCAACACCTACTATCCCCATTGTCAAATTCAGCTGAAACCATTAAAGAGGTTTAGAATTTTGGAGCCGAGGGACATAAGGGAAAAGATAGTAGATAACAATGATATAACCTTCATCCCCTTGAGACAGTCAGGCTAGAAACAATACATATGTTTGGGACGATCGACTAGAATTTCTTTTCTGACCACAGAGACAATCATACACTATTTAACATGACATTTATTCTCAAATGTATGCTCTGCATTTACTTTGGACGATTAGTCTAGAATGTCTTTGGACTGTTATACAGGTTGAAAGTTCACCCAAAAAATCTAAAACACACATCAATCTCTCCCTCCCCCCACCCCACTCCCATGATACTGACTTCACAGGTTGCACTTTCCAAAAGTTTAAATTTAAAGGGTAACTACTCTTTGGTCATACTCAAGAGAATATAGATACCCTTCTTACCCAGAAAAACATATGAGTCACTGTATCTTGTCTTGAGATTATACCTCAACGTGAGCTTGCTAGATTCCTTCTCTGAGTGGTGGGCAACATGATTACTACAAAGAGAAAAATAATACCTGTGTAAGTTGTCAGAGTACCTTTTCATGCAGATACTTACAATTTGTCACTGATATCAAAGCTTTTTTAAAAATAAATTATATGTTAAACATGCACATAGAACAGCCTGCTCATTTTATATTTATTCTGCTTATTAACATAAATAAAAGGCTTCATGGAACTTTCTCTTCCTGATCCATTAACAACATTTGTAAAATAGAATCCAGGGGAGGACCCTCCAATGAAGCTCTTGAGAAATAAGAGCAAAGCCACAGCATCTGGATCATTAAAGTGCCAGACACAGTGGGCATACTCAGGCCTGCAAAAAAGGTTTCCACACGTTTTGGTCTCAAGTCCAAAGCAGTGGTTCCCAAGTTGTGGTTGGCACTGCCATGAGATCACCTCATACTGCCTCTCCGCCTTGTTTCCAGCTGCTACCTCACATCAAAAGGCAGCTAAAAATACACACTTTTCTAATATTACTTTTCCAGGTAAGCAACTGCTGTACTTGCCACAGGGATGTTATATGATTGTGAAGCAGGAGGAATATGAACCAGGATTCTAAAAATGGGAGAGTGAGTGGAATATAAGACAAGTTCTTTATTAAAAAGAGTAGGTCAGCACGTCCCCAAAATAATCGCATTGTTTTTCAGAAACGCGAGAGCAGTTGAGGGATTTAATAGAGCGTGCTCACATCAGTATCAGAAATATAGCAGGAACAGAGGAATAACTTGCTTCTCCACCCTAGAACCAAGCCTAGGACAGCAGTAAGAGTTAGCGGAAAACATTAAGAACTTACGTTGCCGCTTTACACATAAAGCGAAGAAAAATATTTGCATATGATGTATATTTACTGGAACAAAGACTATGAGGTTGACTCATCACATTCAGTCACTAGTGAATACTAGAAGTTAATTTTCCTAGGCAGCAATTTCAAAGTAATGTCAGAAAAGTACTAAGCATTATCAAGTTTCCACTCACTTGTGGAAGCATGTCACTTGTAAAATTGTTAAAATGCCCTTTAAGCTAGGCCATACGATTACTAGTGAACAATTCCATAAAGATAAGTTCCTTTCCACAGAACAGAGTTGCAAGTTACAAAATCTTGGCATAAAACTAAGATTAAACCAAAGGCAAGAGAACTTTACTTCTGCAACTCTAACATTTACAGCGCATCAGTTTCTTCTTTTCTATTATGCTACTAGCAAGTCTACAAAACACAAGACAGAGTAAACATTACTATAATTGATACAGAGGATGGGTCTTAACAGAGCAAAGGAGATGTACAACTTCTAGAATAAGGACTATAAACTTTTCCATAAGCATTACTTAAAATGTTAGGTCATCCGTATTCCAAATAAAACCAAAAACGTCTTTGTTTTACACAAGCGCACAAGTGGTAAACGGGCTGCATACTAACTATTTTGATTAATCAAAAGTCTGAAAAGGACATAGACGCTTATCTTGAAATTACAATAAGTACCGTTACGTATGAAATCTCATACGTCACTCCATTATTCCTGAGCTCTGCTCAGAAAGGTGAAGAGTCAGTGTACTTACTGCCTCTCATGTTATATCAACATTGCTAGCTAGCTGACACGGCCCGCTCGACAGGCTGCCTGGCGGCTACAGGAGGGAGCGGCTGCTTCAGGAACCCTTCTTTGCTAATGGAAAACACTTTCTCGAATGTGGGTGACGGTCTCAATTACCTCTCAATTCCATGTCAGAATAAAACTTCAGTCAGTCATTCTTAAAGTCTTTCATCAATTTAGGCAATCTAACGAGCTCATATTTCTTTAAACCAAAGTGCAGCAGGCTTGCAGTTTCACAGATTTCTTGCAGTAGTACTACTGTTGACAAAACACAAGTTACTTCTGAAATGGCCCAAAAGCCATCTTGAATTGAGGAAGTAGCAATGCCAGTGGTTATTCTACCTTAATCAAAAAAAAAAATGTAATTCCATCAAAACCCCCAAAGTGAATTAATCAGTTTGTAGATATTTTTTTTCAAGAAAAATTATGCTAATGTTCCCAAAATAATTTCCTTTCAACTAAAAATAATTTTATCTACTTTATAGTGGCATAAATACTGTATAACATATTACATTTCCAGAAAAAACAGGCATAGCGTGCTTACTGCAGAAATAAGAACCTACGAAGTTTTTTATTTAGGTATTTTCACATTGACAAGACAGCTTCAAAATATGGAAAAATAATTCTTACAAGTCAAAAATCAGTAACCTGAAGGGGAGGGGGGGCAGGAAGGGGGCAGAGAAATCACAGTCTGTCTGCTCCTTGCAAAATGTTTAGCTCAGTGCCAGCATAAGCATACACTGGCCAAGCAGGCTACAATATTCAGTAACATTGTGGCGTATCACCTTGGACCATGGAGGTAGAAGTAAAGGGAACGGAGAGATTCGACACATCTACTGTTTGGATTGTTCCTTACTCTAAAAGGATTCACTTAGCACTGAGGAGAGATTCAACTATTAAGGACATTTTCTTCCATTACAGTCTGCTGGCTGAAGTGGTTAATGTCCTATATGCTCACGGCCAATTGCCTACCAGCTACTGCTCCTGAAGATCTGCTAACATAGCTGCTCACATAAGCACTCAACCTTATTCGGTCATAATGAACAAGGTCTGTTCATTTAAAGTAACCTACCTACTTGAGGAAAGAAGAAAGAGGAATACTAAGCCTCACAAAGCAATTTCCTTCCTTCCTATACACAGTTCCAGAAATAATGAATTACTGCTGCAGTACTAGAGACAACTTAAACACCCCATATATAAGGAATAAGTTGGCTTAAATGGAAAATGCATTTTTCTACACATACACAAAAAAGTAGCCACTACGCACAGTTTGAGGAATGGATTTGGGGCCTGGAAGGAAAAGTTGGTTGATTTTTTAAATAGACAAGGTGATGTGTGCAAGTTTCTCAAGGTTTCATGACAGTCTTATTAGGGCAAAAAAAGTACTACTGCTTTTTCCTAGCAAGCTCTGATAACTTGGAAATATGGTTGTGTAGGAAGAATATCTGGAGGTCTGCACCTCTAGATCACTGGCACCTCACATATTTAAACTTGCCAAGAAGAGGTAAAGGACGCTGTGCTATAATTCCACCAACTCACAAAAGCGGTATAAGTCAGCGCTGTGACTGAAAGAAATTGCCTAGGTCTCTTCCCATCTATGACCACCTGTGGTGGTGCAGGGCAATACCTGCACACTGTATGGCTGCTCAGAGAATCAGATCAATGAACCGATCCAGATTAAAGTGAATTACCAGAAAAAGTGTAAGTGTCAATAATTTGCTCAGTCTGGTTTATGACTTCTATGCAAACATTCATGCTAGTACAAGTGAGGAGCTGATGAGGAGGCAGGCAAAGGCAGTCAAGGCAAGATTGCTTCCTTTCACAGTAGTACTGGTTTATTCTGCTCATGGTGGCTCATAGACAGCTATTCAAAGGAGAATTTCAGTCGAGGCCTATATATTAACCAAATTTGTTGCTCTGGCTGCAAATAAGGAGTTTAGGACTGTATTTAAGCGGTTTCTTTGAACGTTCACATTGGAAGAGTTCAGCCACTGAAAGTGTTTATTTCAAAAATAAAATGCTGAGTTGGCTGGATGTGTCCTGCTAAAGCATACTAAAAGCTACAAGTTTCAAGGACTAAAAGTTGGCAGACTGTCAAGTCAAAGAAAAATCATGATATTTTGCCATTGTTCCAAGCTGAAAGTAGGAAGTAATCTCCCCCCTCTCCTTGCTGCAGATTCACAATGAGCAAAAAGCAGTCCTAGCCTGGATAGCTGATGTTCTGCCAGCTTCTTTCCAACCAGCTATGCACTGGTAACCTCAGTTCAAAAATACTGCCCCAAAGTACTCTGAACAGCAGGATATGTCCTTGTTAGTACTGCTATGCCTTGGGGAATAAAAAGGACAATTTCAGGACTACATGTGTTCACAGACAAGATTGTAAAATATCATAGAGTTGCTATCCATTTCTTTTCTGCTCACAAAATCCTAGGTCCCTAAAAGCGAAAAATTCAAAGGAAGAAGGGAAGATGAACAACATCATATCAAGACAGAGACTTATTTCTGAAGTACTCTTTTCCCTTTACTGATTCAAGCCTTGTGGATAATTTAACTACCAGAATAGAGGTAGTATTTCTAATTATATAAGGATTGCAGAAACGCACGCAGTAAGTCTACGTTTCAAATATTAATAGAGAAGTAATGCTGTACAGACCTACTGAGAACTGCACATATCTCTGGTAAAAGCTCTATAAACTCAAGTAAATAAAGCATAGTAATTGCAGGGAAAGAAACCATCCCTCAATCATTTAGGCAGTATTCTGATGGCCACTGGTTGTAACGTGCAAATCCACACAAGTAACATTAAATAGAAATGGAGTTTCTTTTACAGTGGTGTCCAGACACCACAGGTAGGAAACAGAGCACAACTAACTTAAAAATTTAAATTGTTTTGACATATGAGAAAAAGAAGTCCGAGTCCTGCGCTACTCTCTAAAGACAATTCTTAGAGCTCGTGCTCCAACTAGAAACAGCAACTGCTAAAACTCCCAGACTTCAGGTCAGGCTAGAAAGTTACAGTCTGAAAGTATTCATGGTGCTAAACCCAATTTTTAATCTTAAGTGCAGTATAAGAACACACTGCCAAGTCTGATCTTATGACATTTGACCAGTAGGGACCTTAACACACACACACACACACAAAAAGTCACATCCTTTAAATATGGTAGAACAACAATTATTGCATAACTTAGAATTTCTGTAGGATCACACAACAGCAATTTTGCTGCAATCATCCCTCAGCAGGGAATACAAAAACAAAACAAAAAAACCCCACATACACACTGAAAAAGCATTGTTAGCATAGGAAGGTACCTACTACGGAGAAAAATTGTAGATGACTCGCTGAAATAATGTCTTCTGTTTAAGTTTCCCAGAACATTAAAAAAAATATATTGGCAGTTTAAGTTCACGTGGGCAGAATAAACAATTCCAGTCAAGTTGAGCATGGCAGCCCTTTTGATGACCTCTGCAAAGGCGTAACTATTCTAAGGAAAAGTGCCTACAGGAGTTCTCCCATAGCAGGACAGAATTTGTTTCTACTACTAAGAACACTAAAGTGTATCCTCCTCTATCAAGTTCAAAAAATACAAATAGGTCTCATATTCATATAAAAAGTGATCTAATGGTTACTCATACATAATTCCAGAGAGTTTTCCAAGTTAAGGAAAAGCAGATTTTTAAATACGATGCCTCACTAATGCAGGGGAATTGAAAGTGAAGTGAAAGATGTGCCAGTTTCATATTGCAGGTCTTTGACTAACTCAGTAGAAACATCCAATTTAAGATACCTCATAAACAGAGCATTTCATTCAATTACAAATCAGCTATTTTGCAAGCAGATAGTTCCTCTGTTCTGGGATCAGCTCACACTGTTTTAATAGTCTTATTTCTTCTCACATGACATTCTACATTTTTCACAACCTCAATAGCTTGCCTAACGTCTCTCCCTCACCACAGTCCCTTTACTTCCCCTTGGACTTATAAGCACCTCCCTTGCCCTCAGAGCTCTTCCATGCCCCCAGCTACTTCCCATGTTTCCTTTCTATCTGACCAAGGAAAAGACTGTATTTTTTAATATGCACTGACTAGCTAGTTGCCACCTCTTAAAATAGGTGAACACAAAGTTCTATCTCTCTTTCTTTAGTGAGAAATCTATGGTGGTGACTAAATAGGCAAAAGTAGCACTGACATTTAAGAAATCTTGCAAACTGCATTAAAGAAAAAATAAAAGAGTGACATGGACCAATGGGTTCAAAATTTTCTAAGAGCATGGAAACTGATAAGAGTGGCAGCTTAAGCTATGATTTCTTAGAAATCACAATTAAAAAAAAAAAGTTTGCATTATCCTGAAGAATTGCTGCATACACTAAAAAAACCCACTGCTGCACAATGACTTCGATTCAGAAATTTGCCATTTGTGTTGCAAGAAGTCCATATCCAATGAAGTTTTACGCATAGCATCTGTATTTTTTTGTTCACTGTTAACATTACTGGAGCAAAGCATTTGACAGTAGCAAGGTCATATGCTCATGTAAGAGATAAGAAAACTTCAGAAAATTCCACAACTAGAAGCGAGCTCTACTTTGCAGCAGCACAAATGACTTGAAAAAAATATGAAAGACATTCAACTATAATTTATAGTACAGCTATATTAATGAATGACCTCAAAAACTTGTTCTAACTCCCATGTGTCACTGCAACACTTAAAATGAGATTAAACTTTAACCTATTGTGGAAAAAAGTCCTGGAAAAGCCCGATATCTTACCCAGCTACAGATACACTCTATATCAAGTAGAAAAGTGGCCCGAGATGGACAGTTCTGAAAGTATCTACAACTTTACAAAATGTTCTTCATAATCAGTGATCTAACTTCTCAATTATTTTTCTTTTATGCCAGAAGCTGGACAAGCAAACATTATCATTATAGTACCACTGCTACTCTTGGATCAGTTTCTCTATAAAATGTATGCTTTCATAAAATAGAGGCATATTTGAATAACTGCAGTATGAAACTCGGGGCGGGGGGGGGGGGGGGGGGAAATAACCTGCAAAATACCTGGCAAGCAAGGAGTTAAGGTCCTGCCTAAGAGCACCCTACAGCTGCTGTCAGCAGTCAGGCTTGTCAAGAGAAGCTCTAGGCTGTCTTGACAAGACTAATTGGCAGCAAGCACCTGGTTCCCTAGGCTGGGCAGGGGTAGGTAAAAGAATATAAGCCCTGCAAAGAAGGGGAAGGAGCTGGAAGGCTGCCAGTAGGTCTAGCCTGTTTCATGTTTTCACTTTGATCCACAGGCAGCTTTATCCTAGAGCATATCCAGTTAGAGCTATCAGACACATTTTTTCTGAAACCTTCTAGCGGAAAGGAACCTGTGCTTTATTGCTCTGTACATGTGAGCTCTGCCACAGAGCACCCACAAAAATCTTTTTGTGCAGCTTTGCATTGCAGCATAGCCAATTGCAACATCAATGGTAGTATTAAATAGTTATGGAATTGAAATTTAGGTTTTCACGCAATACCAAAAGTTAGTTTAAATGCATTACTATGACTTTAAAGCTAAGGGCTTGTATCTCAGGAAATCAAAAATGAAACTGTCATGGAAACAGCGATTTTGGCACAGAAGATATTCTGTATATTGCATATATAAAATAGGGGCAAACACAGTGTATCTTTAAAATACAAAGCAAATTACAGTGCATCTTTAAGAAGAAGAAGAGAATAAATATTCTGGAAACCGGCTAAAAGCAGACTGCATGAACAACCTCTGGAAGTGGGACTTCCAGAAATGTGAAAAGATACACATTTTGACTTTCAATAGGAATCATGATTTCAGTGAATTTGATGCTCTCTGAAATTTTACCCTGCCATTTCTTTTTAAGATCAAGAACTCAAATCAAAAAGTTAAAATGTTTTAAGACATTAACCTTACCGGTTCAGCCTCTGAACCTGAGGGAGTTTCCGCCTCACTTTTTTTTTTTTTCTCCTCCCAAAAGAGTAAGGGAAAAATATGTATCAGTTTGTTATCTTTATCAGCAGAGTTTTATATTTTTAAACCAACAAGTGTCTAATTACACACACATAGTATCAATATATTTCAGTTTTGCATTTTTTGTGCCAGCAAGACAGCTTAAATATAAATATCGGAAAGTTGAAACTGAATTTCCTTAAAGCAAGTACTCAGCAGAAACTATATCTACGCCTCTGTCAAGTTTCACGTTTTATCAGGTTTACTTTTAACTTGTTAGTCAAGAATTCTAACAGTATATAGTAGGGTGAGTATTTCCATAACTCAAATAATTGGAGATTTGTAAGTCTTAAAAGAAAAAAGTCAGTGCTTGTACATAGTCTGTTTGAAGGACGTTTCAGTCAAGGAGTATTCAGGTTGAGTTTGTGAAAACAAGAGGTTACAATGGAACTGTTCTATACCACTAGTATCGCTGCTAAAAACCTTCCTGAGTAGCAGCGAAGCTAGCCTGTTTTTAACCGAGTACGTTATATAAACAATTACATCATTCCTTTAACTGAGAGCGATGTTAATCAATTTTAATACAGAGATCTATTAGCAGTCTTTAAAAGGAAAAAGCTCCATGTAATGAGATTATAAATTACTAAGCTTAGAGTTACTGCTCTAACCAAAAAGCATTGTTCAGAGTGACAGCAAGGCAAAAAATCCACAGTTCTCTGCAATATTTGCTGTCCTTTTGTATTCTATAACCTTGCACAAAACGAAACACGTTTTCATGATTAAATTTAGAGGCTTTTTTGGTCTTTGCTCATAAGCAACTAAAGAGACTTCCAAGTTTTCAAATAGAAAATAAAATGCAACACTTTTATTGCTCCATGCAAAGCAGGAATGCTCATTACTCGAAACACAGAAATGGTTAAATCTCAGGGTATACCACAAAAACTTCAGGCAAAAATGCCTAACTCTTCACATAGCCCAAATGTAAGACTATCACTGTGCATAAGAAACGCATCAGAGAAAGAACAATTATTGGTAAGGAAGTTGGATCTGTCCTTCGTCTTAAGAGCATCTATTGCTTTATGATCCATTTCAACTGCGGACTCACCCAGAACATAATTATGTTACCACATTATCTGTAGGTAGCTGACTCCTATTTCATAATAGGATGCAAAAGAGGCAATATTTTTTGTCAAGATGCGGCTATACCTTTCTTCTTGGCCTTACATAGTGCAATCAGTTACATTAAAACTATTTGAATAAAATGCTTATTCTGGCAAAGAAACATCTGTGTATGCTAACTGAATGAGCCCCCACAGCATGAGAGTTCTCCAAAAAGTGTACGGGTTTGATTAGCTCTTGTATTCTCCCAAAAATAAGTTAAATAAATGCTTTGCCTTTTGATGTTATCTATTTAAAGTTGCCACAAATTTTTCCTAAGGTTTATTCTTATTGTTGCACCAAGACCTAGTCCTAAACCAGTAACCCATTGGTTAGCTACTGTACATTTGTCATGACTAATATGAAAAAGAGTCCAACACACTAGCTTGCAACACCACTCTTCAGGGTCCAACAGACGCAACAACTCATTCAGTACCGAGAAGGCAAGAAGCATCTCACATTTGATACGTATATGGTCTCATGTCTGACAGGGATAAGTTACAGGCTGCAGGAACTCCAAGAAGGTGAAATAATGGACTAGAAAAATTAGTCTTTACAATAGCACTACCAACTGGGCAAGACGAGTAAAGCTTCCTCTCTTACGGCCCTAAGTTAGATTTGTGAAAGAGATTTAGTTGCATGGATGGGCTGGGAGACTGCATTTCATGCAGAAAGCTTGCAACACAACATTAAACTTAACAAACCTAAATCAAACATGACGACCAGATGATTGGTTTGACAGAAAGACTCCCCCCCCCCAAAAAAAAAAAATCAAAATCAAAACCACAACAGAGACAGTGAGTGATTGAGATCATTTCACAAAAGGGGTGGTCAACTATCACCCCAAGCTGAATATGGGTGAAATAAAAGAGTACAGGTCCTATTTGGCTGTTTCTCATTAACAGAAGTTAGACATAGACAGGGTACTCTAAGGACAAAATTCTGTAACTAACCTACCATTACTCTGCTGCTATTAAAAGGGGTATTTCTACTTTCCACCCCCATCCCTTTGCAACCATTCCAACATTCATCTGACCACTTCATGTTCATTCATTTTCATTAAACGCCATAAAACTATCCAGTGTTCAAGTGGAATTGGCTCACTGAACTGACACACAGAACCTTACTCAGGAAGCAAGAAGCTGGAGGAGAGAAGTGACAGAGTCAGGGTATGAGAAACTCCAGGGTCTACCATCAAGAGCAAGAGGGTGCAGAACCACCTCTATCAGCAACAGTGAGCTGTTAAGAAGGGTTCAGCCATTTCTGTGAAACCTCACCCCTTAATGTGAAATCAAGTTCTCCTTATACTAGCAAACATTTGTTTTATTTAATGAAAGTCATAATTGTGCAGCAAAAAGTTAAAATAAAGCCTTAAGACTGAGCTCACCTAGAAAAACACTGCATATTTTAGAAGGTCAAGCGATCCATCAGCCAGGTAACCGCTAAAAGGAAAAACAAATACTATAAAAATAACAGAACTATTCCTTTTCATTTATTCAAAAAGAAGGTCAACTGTTACTTGAAACCAAACCACTTGCATAAGCATATTCAAGGAAACGGGGAAAAATTCTTCAGTAAATGATTTCAGGAAGCTTATTTCCTTAAGCACCCTGCATGACAGAAAAGAATTTGGTTCCTGATTTAGAAAAAACAAGTTTCCTCAATTTTTCACTAGGAGAGATATAGCAGTTTCCACATCTAGCTACTGTCATATAGTAGACAAATTCCTGAATGGAAAATGCACAGTATGATCACAAGAATGAGAATTGCAAAAATCTGTTCCTCATTAGTAGACAAAAACTAAGAAATTTTCTTGGAATACCCTTAATGAACCACAGCTTGAGCACATCACAAAACATTAGATAAAGCTGAAGGGTCTGAATAACTAAAAAGGTCTCGCAACTTTGCACAGATCTCAAACTCTTCTGCTACAGACTGGCTAAAGATTCCACCAGTCAGGCTGAGGTACGGGTAAAGGAACAAAGAGCGGAAAAGCAGAGAGCGCTCTAACATTTGAGTTGGTCTCATAAGACTGAGAATTTCTGATGGCACTGGTATCAGAGACATTGGCGTATAGCGCTAAGTGGTAGGTAACTTAAAAATCAGTAATGATTTTAAGAAAAAAAAAATGAAGATTTATCTTTGTAAGAGTTCTGATAATCTGTCAGACCTTAAAATTTTTCAGTAAAATCTGTCTGTTCCCTACTGTACTGAATGAACACAGAAGAACTCCTGGTCAACATCTCTGATAAAGTTTACAGTGCTGCAGTGAGTTTTTCTGCTTCTAGTTCAGAGGAAGAAAGGGTAATAGAAAGGACAGCAATTAAGAAGATTCAGGGAAAGTTACCTCAGACAACTTCAAGCTGCTATAAAATTGTCATAAACTTTGCTAATTAAATTTGGAGAAATTTTTGCTTTACAGGGGAAATCCTTAAAAAAACAAAAGGGTACTTTAAGCTCTACAGTATCAACAGACAAAGTCATCTTTATGAAAAATTGAACTAGACACCTCAAAAGCAACAGTGAAATTCAGGTGGTGGGCTCAAAATATTCTTTTCAACAACATACGCCTTGAAACTTTTTTTTTTTTTTTTTTAAATTAACATCACCTAATGCTTCCCATTAACAGATCAAATTCGGTGGCTTACTGTAGCTTACCCATTTGGGCTAGTTTTATTGCCTGGGTAGCTACCTGAAACAACTTTTTAAAGTTGAGGCTGTTCTAGGAAGTGTCCAGAAAAGTTACATTCCATCTATCTTAAAAAGTTCTTCTGCCATGTTTATAGACGTTTAGACAATCTTAGTTCTGCTATGAACCCCTGGGGGGGTGGGGACAAAAAAATCAAACACCTTTGGGTTTGTTGTCTTAGTCTTTCCATATTTTACCTACTAAGCTCTTTAAAGCATCAGAATTGGGCCTTTTTGATAACTGTTGTAGTAGCCAGTACTGACCAAATGCATATATCTTGCTCTTCTGGAGCAACCGAGAACCCTCCCTTCAACTCACCATTACACATTAGAATGAAGAGCAGAGTCCTTGTTATGCATATTAAAAATCTCCACTGATACATTGATAATGTCACATGTGAAGCCATTACTAGACAGTGCATGTGTTGGTAGACATTTGGAGGTATTGTAGAGCTGAAGGAAGAAGAGCAGAGGAAGAATAAGTTGAGCACATGAGTCTGGAACTGCTGCATGCCAGGTCTGCCTCCAGGAGACTTCTGTCTTTGCTTTGCGCCATTTCACTGTCCCTATCCCTCTCCCCTTGAGCTCAGGCAGACTGACTTCTTGCACACAATTCTGGTTCCCAGGCCCCATGCAGCTTACTGCAGTCCAGAGATGTACTTGCAAGGAAAATCCTGCCGAGCACACAGAGTGCAGACAGTCTCCAGGGAATTCCACAAAGAAATGTCAGCATGTGCAGATTAAAAATTTTCAAAATGAGAACTGACTGAATTTTGGCAGATTATCATATAAAAATAAAACACCACATCTCTGCCAGAGGTCATCCACTGACAAATTTCAAGTCTATGTTCCAGTTCAGAGGTACATTAGAATATTTCAAAGAAGTGACTGCCATAAAAAAAAATGGCATAGACAATTATTCTAGTTTTGTTTCTGGAAACAGAAGAACAACTTTGGCCGAAAGCTTTAAACAAAATTAAATCCAAGGCAAAGAAAAAGCATAAAGTATGTCAGACCCAAAAGACTAGAGTTCAGCGAAGTTATAAACAACTGAATACAGCATCTTTTAAAATTTTCTAACACTTCCTATTTTTTATGTAAATACAAGATGAAAGAAGAACACCGGGGGAACAAGGACCCGTGTATGAAATACCATTCTCACTTATGCAGCAACGAACTTTGCTACAGAGGTTTACAGAAGTGCAACAAACTGAAACACTTTGGCAGTGATGCAGAACCATTGGAATAGTCCATGTAAAGTTTGCAAACTGATGGATGAGCAACTTGACACTTTCAGAGTGATTTGTGTAATGGCCAACATCAGGTTCAATGAAACAATAGAGAAGTTGGATCCAGCAAACAAAGGA
The DNA here is from genome assembly GCF_040807025.1 of Struthio camelus. Classification (NCBI taxonomy): domain Eukaryota; kingdom Metazoa; phylum Chordata; class Aves; order Struthioniformes; family Struthionidae; genus Struthio; species Struthio camelus. The sequence goes on from NC_090944.1 coordinate 108,567,385, forward strand.
AAAAACCCTCCAAGCTATCTTGCTCTCTAAAAATTTCAACTATTCATTTGTTTATTGAGTACATAAAAACAATAAAAGATCAGATAACACTTTAACACTTTTTGCCATCTTGTTTTCCCCAGCAAACTTCATTACAAAGACAGATCATACTGACCTTAGCAAGCCTCAGAGATACTACAGTGAATCTGAAGACTTACTTCACTTACTGCACTACTCAGCACTGAGTAGTGGAGGGGAAGGAGAGAACCGAGCAACGAACACATACAGAAGACAGCATATTCTCTGAAGTTGTTACAGAAAATAGAGGACTCTTAGACCCACAGGAAGCAGAAGCTCAGGAAGTCCACAAAGACTAGATAAGACTTCTCAGAGAGTCTGGAGAGGAAAAAGAATCCTATCACAATGGTAAAAAACCAAAATGACCAGGGAAGTTTTCTTCATTCTTCTGACTCTTTTCAAAGCAGTTCTCAATACTATATTTAACTTCAAGTCATACATAAAAAAAAAATAGGAACAACCCTGGCCTCCAGCTTTTTACTTCCAGTTTCCATTGCTCAGTTTCCACTATGGGGAATTTAAAGCTTTTGTAAGTATCATAGTAATTAAAAAAAGAGAATACGCTACTTGTAGCCAAGCTATAATTGGAAGTACTTTTGAACATAGCTAGGCCTGGTCCAAAGTTATACTTCTTTCCAAATACTGGTTGGTTGGTTGGTTGAGGTTTTTTTGTTTTGTGGGTGATTTGTGAGTTTTAGGAAGGTTTTTTTTTTTGTTTTAAACAGATTCCAATGCTCATATGACTTCCCCATCTGAGGAGAGGGGTGAAAGATGCAAAGAAGCTTGAGTCTCTTAACAGCACCACCTGCTGGCAATACACACTACTGCCCAGGGATGGCACACAATTTTGGTACCACCATTAGCGGTTATGGTACTGCTGACAAGCTATAAGCTTCAGCTCTGGACCAGACCTCCATATACACGTGGAACTTTACTGCATCTCCTTCTCCCCCACCATTTTACGGTATGTTCCGTTGCTGCTGCTGCTACTCCTCACCACAAACACTTATCTCTGCCTACTTGCTGCACATTCCCACCCTAAGTGTATAAAGATACAGCTTAGTCCCATCTATGTAATGCCCGCATATAGCATAGTAAAGGTATGCCTGCAAACTCTTTTGACTAGTAATTCTCAATATGCACGTACATGAGCCCCAGGGTTAGCTCCTGCATATAGGCAGATTGCATTTAACTACCTATGCTGGGGTACTCATCTCAGGATTCAGGCATAAATCTCCAGAGGCAGGAAGTTATCACCAAATACCTTTTGGGAGAGCTTCATAAGGCATTAGTGATGAACATACTACAGCCTGCAAAACTCTGCTAGAGGGTATGAGCTTGCTTGTATGGGACTATGGAGATGGTGCCTCCTTTTAACAGAAGGATCAATTATCAATAACCTCTCAGAAATCATGCCAAGATTTCCAAAACCTACTGAAGTACAATCCCTCTCATTAGAGCACTAAATATATGGGTCAACTCCAAAATAAGTGAACGATGATGGTAACAAATACATATGCACAACTGAATAGGTAACAGGAGCAGAATCATTGGATGGGTCTGTACTTAAGGGATTTGCAAATGGTGCTACACTGCATCTTGTAACAGAGGGAGAACTTTGTACAAAGTTCTATTCCTGATTTGGCTGTCACCATCCCAAATCAAACACCAGAATTTTTGCCAACGTTGTTGTACCTTCAACTCCACTATACAGTCTGCTATAACTGAACCATGAGGGTTTCTGACAGCATAAAAATGACAGCTAAGATCAAGGGTACTTTTCTACGTCTGTAACAAACTCTTAATTTGCAAAGTGTTTATCTCTAGATCACTTCTTATACCTGTACTATGGGGTTTTTATAAAGGAGAACTGCACACGGAGCGTTAGGAAAGCTTAATGAATTATCAATGAAACTTTAGAAGAAAAACATCCTTCAGAACAGAGGCATCAGCTAAATACCGTTGCATGCTATTCCACAGGTAAAGTACGCCCTATTGCTGCAGGGCACTGCTGTTACCTCCTGAGCCTCTCCAGGATACTAAGCAATGTTCACAAACTAGCAAGACTTAACAGAAAATTCTATTAGGACAGTCATCTATGATGTCGGCATATTCTTAAACCAACAACTGTTACCTTAATGTCCTCTCTGAATTCAGAAGAAGCTGGAAAAAGACAGGGCACCATGCTTTACAGATAACCACCTCACTGTTAGCAAGAAGCCTGAAATTAAAAAACTTCCACAAATTGCTACTATCAAATTTTATAAGTTAGCTGTATCCCAATAACCTTCTCACTACATTAAATTAGTCTTGTATTTCCTTGAGCCATAGCTCACAGTAGATCTACAAATTAACTAGTAACAAAGAGTTTTGAAAAATCTTACCAGCATATACTCCTGTTTAACATGGGCAGAAAATGCTTTTCTTCGACTCAATTCTTTGCTAAATTAATCTACGGTTGCATTCTTCATAGAAAGATTGCTGGAAAAACTCAAATTGCTGGAAACAGGAACTATAATTACTGACCCTCATCAAGTCAGCCAATATTAAATTGCAAAGTAGATGTTTTGGCATTAAAGCTATAACCTAATCGCACAAAGAAAAGCGAGTTGGAGAGTAATAGAACAAACGAAGCCCAACATTTGTGAGAACTCAGAAAATGAGATATGAGCAGGCAATTTACAGGAAAAAATTGAAAATGTATTCTGAACATGAGTAACCACTTTTTAGATCTGTACTGCATGACAAAAAAGAGCAAAACTAATTCTTTCCACATCTGTGCTGTGCCAAAGATTTGTCAAACATCAAGCATAATATTCAAACAGTGGGATATAATTTTTATCAAATTCTGTAGTAATGAACAAACTGTAAACCACAGCTGCATTGCGTTTTTTTCTACTTACATAACAATGTTCTCTTTTCTCCACAATTTTCAGGTTCACTTTATTCACTTTTGCTATTTAAAATTTGGACAGAAGAAAAATCTTAAATGCCTGTACATTTCCTGGGAAAACAGAAAATGCCATTACAGATGTTCCATTAGGAAATTTGTGTGAAATTATACATGCTTCTGTCAATTATGAAACTGGTAAATCCATATTTTTCTCTCTTATTATAGGCTTTAAAGCAAATATAGGGGTTGATAGATTCCTGACCTACATAGAGAGGTGCTATTAGTATGCCACATTAACTTTTTAGCAGTATTAAAAAGATTAGCTTATCACAGTACAACATCGATTCATCTCTCAAATTTGATGTAAGTTTTTAAAAATTATAGAATTAATTCCTGAGATAAGTGGATCTTTTCCAGGCTCTGTTTCTACTGCTGCCCAGACAAAATATAGCAACTACCCACATAATGGCAACACTATAATTTCATAATATTATAATTTTTGAGCCTATAAGCAAAAACTTACAGAACGAAGATCAACTAACAAATGAAGCAGCGTTACAAATCTTCAGCTTATGTATGGTCATCTACGATGCTCAGAGAGAATATATTTTCTCCTCAAATAAGCCAATTGTATTGCTGAAAAGACGGATGTTATGTTCCTCTAGAGCTCATTACCAAAGAGGATTTCCAAACATCAGCTACCTATGCATAGCCTCAAAAAGACAACTAGTGATACACTGCTACGCTAATTTTCTCCAATTCTTAAAATCCTGATCAAAAACTGGTTCCAAAAGCAAGAAGCAGCACTCACCAAAAATATACAGAGATCAGTGGACTTAGGGAAGGGAAGACTCAAGCAGTACAAAAACAGAGAATTTACAAACTTTCAGACCACTTAAGCTAGCCTAGACTTAGCATTTCGAAGCTAGCTTCTAAACCCAACCTGGAAAAAAGTTTGTAAGTTTAATCGATGAAAAATCAGTTCTGAACGACTTACGTACATCTCTCTGTTCTACGGAAGAACAAAACGTCCTTCCAGCTCCAAATCTGTATGCCATATTAAAACTAAATCCAAACCTTAATAAAAAAAAAAAAAAAAAAAAGATGACTACTACTTTTCAGAAACCAATTACTAACTGGTATGGACCTTAACATGGCCCTTAACCTCTTGTTTATTCTGTTCATGACCGCGCACTAGGAAAAAAAATCAAAAAACTTTTTCAATGCAGTGGTCATCAGTCATCCACTTAAGCAATTTTGAGATATAGCTGAGAGCATTACTTGATAGTTTTTGAATTTTAGTCACACTCCTCCTGACAAAAACATTAAAAATTCTTTAACAGATGCTTCACTCCCAAAGGAGTTTGAGAGAACAAAACCACGTCATATGCATATACGACTGATACTCCTACTGACAAAAATGCTAAAATCCTCTAACAGATGCTTCAGACACCAAGGAATTTGAGAGAATAAAATCATATCATCATAAAAATCGACATTGGTCAATTCAGACTCTGAGGGAAGGCAGTTTTCTCCCTTCTTATAGCAAAATTATTTCAGCATTATAAAAATTAAAACTTCTAACCTAACATATTCCTAGATTTTCTCTTTATAGCTTCAGTAAGGGGTATTTCGGCAGGCCAGTCTGCAACAGCCCTTGTATTTATTCAAATCAATATTTCTAGAACCTAGTTCAACCAACATTAAAATACTGCTAGGCTATAAAGTACCTTGTTGATTTACTGAACTTCAACAAAATTTTAATTAGGACCTGAAACCACTGCAGAATACCATAAAAGATAACTTTTTTGAAATGGTCATATTGGAGGATTAATTACTAAGTTACCCTTATAATAGAGGGGGAAAACAACCACCACCACCACCAACTTTCCTCCCAAAACTGGAGAGAAATAAGGGACTCATTTTTACACTGATTTTACCAGTGCACAATATATTAAACTTCTAAAGTAAATGTAGATTTTCTCCAGAAGTCTGTTTCATCAAACATTCTCCTCAAAAGGTAAACTAGCTTAACCAAAGGAAACCAACAGTCAAAGTCATAATCCAGCATGGCTTCCTACATCTAAGGCAGTTTTTAAAAAGACAAAATATTGCTAATTTTTTAAAGCCAGCTGGAGTTTTCTTACATCGTCCTATAAGCTAATCAAGAAACCAAGTGCTACCTGGCGGACAACATGCTCCTGCAGTACAGTAACAGGATATAACACAAGAACAGCCCAGACTGTTAAAGGGCGCACCTAGTTAATAACTTATCAAGCCAATACATGAGGGGCAGGAAAGAGTACAAAAACAGGTGAACTGTTTAATAATACCTCTCTGATATGCTCTCCCTGTGTCAGTACTTTGCAGTTCAGGGAATTTCAAACTCAGAGGTAAGTACCTTTGCATTCTCCATGATCATATTAACAACAACAACAAAAAAATCTTCTAATCGAGATTATTATATATAATTTGTCCTACTTCTGTGACTTCCAGAATGAGAAGCCCTGCTGTCAAATTTCTTGTCTTCCTTCAGAGACAAAGCATCCCGATTTTAAGGAAGATAATTATAAACAGCTTCTTTGGTAGATAAAGAACCTTCACTTTAAAGATAAAATTGGTCTGATACTGAACTCCAATCCAACACATTCGTTGCTACTGTTTTAAAGAATGTCAAATGACCAAAGAGGTGGAAGTCACTGCCTAAGCACTGGCTAGAGCTTGCTGAAACGGCCAACAAGATCCTAACAGCAGAAACTTAAGTCTGCTGGATCCAACAGACTATTTTCTTACATTAAGGGTGCAGTTAGACGAGACAGGCTTAAGGGATAACAAAACACTGCAATCTGAAGGGACAACACAGCTCCATCACCTTTTTCCCATACACACACTCCACACCAACTCACTCTCTCCAGCTGACTCCAGTCCTCAGAGTTGATCTCCTTCGCACATCGATTCAGCTCACCAAGCCAGCATCAGGCAACCCATCAGAGAAAACAAGAGTATTATCTCCCTTTTACTGAAAACATCATCTTAGCAATCTTGTCTAAACGCTACTTAAGTGGGTTAAATGAACTGGTTGAATAAAAAGTTGAGAAACTGTTTGGCAGCTTAAAAATACATAGTTATTTTCCTCTTTCAAGGAATGAGTAAGAACAATGAATGAGAAATGAGATTTCCCAAGTCTAAAACACTGCAGGACACAGGTGAATGGAACTTTCTCCTTAGTGAGTAAATTTTAAATGAAAAATGTGTTTTGATAAAACATCTGGTTTTGCTACTTATCTAGCACATCTGAAGTACATATCTATTTTAAAGTGCTATTTAATCGAATTCTACTATTTATCCAAGTGAGGTTTAACATGAGTTTAAAAAAAAAAAAGACATAACTCACCCTAACATCCCCTAACAGAAATGTGAAAATTAAAGATCTGAGGAATAAAATAAAACATAAATTAAGCAGCATTTATACTGCTATAATCAAAGCTATTACACAAAGATTCCACATCACCAAAGCTGACTGAAGATTAAAGATAATTTGCAATCCAAAGCTCATTCATTTTATCCTTATACTATTTCAAAAGAATAAGAGACCCCTTATTACGCTAGTGGAATGATTAAAATACTTCCTTCTCCATAAAGGCCAGGCAAATTTAAAAGTCCTCCAAACACAAAGTTTAGTAATGGGGTACTTTTCCATCAGCAAGTCAGTCAATGAATCAAGCTCTGCCTCAAAGCCATACTGCAAAAAATGAAAGTCTAACGTAGATAGGTATGAAAGCAGATGTACCTAAGCAGATATAATTCAAGGTATCAAAAGTTAAAGATATCTCGGAGATTGAACTTACAGTATTCAATTTATTTTCAAGAAGTAGGGTACTTGCAGGTCTGACCTAATAAACATGTTCTTACACAAAAAGCCTCATCCTCAGCTAGCCAAGTTTCTTGAAGAAAATTAAGTCAAACTTGCATAAGCAATCTCTACCCGCTAAAGTTTGCTTTTTTTTTTTTTAAAAAAAGGCCAAATATTCTATGAGACAATCTTGATTAGCTTTTATTGTCATTTTCATCAGCTTTACGTAATTCATTCAACTGCACTCCTTGAGCTCCTCTTAAGTTAATGGAATCACTTACAAGGTGCTAAGTACCAGGCCCTTTTATCTCAGAATTACAATTCTTAATCCTATGATTAACATATAGGTTTTGAGCTATGAGGCCCAAATGACTTCATCTGGGTACCAGACTGACTTTTGAATTACTATCAGAATTCATTCTGCTGAGGAGGAGCAAATAATTTTTCAATCAGATTTAGTATTACAGGAGAACTGTTTTATACTGCTTCTACTGTATTTAAGTTTTTTTACAATCTTTGAAATTCCACCTCGGTAAATATACTCCAATTATAAATCTCTGAAGCAGTTCCAAACACAGTCGAACTTCAGGCTATAAGAAATTGGTGCTTGCATTAATAAGTATCGCAGTAATAAACAGTATAACAATATTCTAAGAACATTCCATGCACCTTCAAAAGGGATAAGAATTTTTTTTTTTTTATAAAAACCTTGTGTTAACATATAGACCTCATGCAGTGCACTGAAATTTAGCTTCTTATTATGTTGCATCAAGGAGGAAAGCAAAGTCCAGAAATATTTGATTCTTCATCAGCTATTGCATAGACCCAAACCTTCACATGATGGTAACACATCAGCTGATAATAGTACATAATCAAGTAATATCCAGATAGCCAGGAACATGCCTTATATGGCTATATAAAGAAAATACTACAGAAATGCCAAAGAAGTATTACTTATCTGGGCAACTTCCATCTCCCCCTCCTTCTTATCCCAATCTTTCAAAGATAAGCTTTAAATGTTTTGCAGCTGTCCAACATTAAGGCTAAAGAATTCAACAACCACGGCTGTGTAAAAGTACAGGCGGGAAAGAATGTACTACCATGTTACCCAGGAATTCAGGACCAGCTAGAGACACAGAAGACGCTCCTGACTGCAAATTACTTTAACAAAATATGGATAAGGTTCCAAGAGCAGATAAACCTGTAAAGTTACTCTTTTCTTCTTTCCAGACAATTCTTGAAAGGAGTTCCACTATATAAACTATCACCGACTATGCATAACTACACTGAGTTTTAGCCAACCTCTCTCACAGCCAAAAATATCAACTACCACTGCACACGTTTTCTTACTGAGATTTTCAGAAGGTCTGCATAATCTTATAACCATGAAGTTAGTGAGCCATTTCATATTTCCTGAAACTAAACTGCACATTAGATGATTCACCAATTAGTGTATTCATGAAGCTTTAGAAAGCAATCAAATTTTCATTTTTGCTGAAAAATTTAACAGAGATGTCCAGCTGTATGCATGGAGAGAGCATGTGAGCGGGTTTTTTTTTTTTTTTTTTTTGCCTTTATTTAACTGAAGTAACAGCTATGTTAGCTGGTGAAAAATATTCAGTGTGTCAGAGTTAATTTATAGAGCTGACAAAGTATAAGGGCTCCAGAAGGTATAGCATACATTTTCTAAACTTTAAATATAATATTTTAACTAGATATAGCTCAGAGATGAAAATAAGCTGCCCAACAACCAAACCACAGAAATATGTACAGTTTTAGGACACTTGATTTAATAGATCAACTACATGTTTGTTTCAGACTAGTACACAGGCTAACAGTATCGGAAAAGTTGATGACCCTTCTGATTCAAAAACTCCGTAAATTGAAATGCACTTTTTAGTCCAGGAAGATTACCATAGAAGACAGCGGGCATCTCATTACAGTGCATGCCATGGCCACTCGGAGGAGATGCATTGCATATTGCTGAGCACAAGCAAGCATAGTGGCCTTACTGAAGCCTCTAGGCACTACCACAACATAAATACTGAATGCTAATTTCCCCTTAAAGTTGAAGAAACTATCAAGCATAGCTCTTGGGGAAAGCAAGGCAAGGAAATCAGCTTAAAATAGACAGCTATTCAAGAATTACTTAACTATCCATCCCGTTTCAGGAATCGATGTTTTAGGAGTTTATGATGAAGTCATTGCATCACAGGTTATTTTGTTTTCATTCTAACAAAGTCAGACAGGCACACTTTAGTGATTTAAGCTTTTCAATGAAGAAAGAAGAGTCTTTTTGAGATTTTACATTTGCCTTCACCCTATACTGTAGTAAATGAAACATCACCGCTTTAACTGAATCTTAAAAATAGATGAGCCTTTTGTATGAAAGTCATCTGAATTTCAGGAGGCGTCTAGTAAAAACTGAGCTATTTAGCAAGAGGGTATCATAGGACAAGGTTGTTTACAGCTATAACAGCACTCTTTACTAGTCTTAAATTTTCCTTTGATTAGACTAAAATTCATCTCCCACTCAACTTTAAACCTAATGAATGAGATCAGAAAAATGCATGGTTTACCATCTTGGACCTGTGCATTAGGAAAACACGTGAATTGCCACAACGAATTAGATGAACAGTCACTTATCTAGAACCTTGCCTCAGAGTGACAGGTTTCACATGTTTCAGAGAAGATTTAAAAAAAATCTTGCTAATAGAACACAGTTCCTTTCTAATCCCTTCCATCTGCTCTCTCTTTCTTAGATGTATCTGCTGTCATTAAAAGAATCACAGAAGAGAAATTCTAAATATTCCTCCAAGGACTAAAACGGCCATTTTTTCAAAGCTCTCACATGTATGAAGTCATGCCAACCTATTGCATGCTACCCAGCTGTCTGAAGTCACCAGTTTGATGTATTGCTAGTACAATTCTGAAACCCAAATAGAGGTAAGACACTTGGACCGATTAGAAAATTGGAATAAATTTTAGCAGCTCAATCCGTCAGGTCTCAAAACTGTTTATCTTCTCATTTTTTTGTAGTTCACTTTCAACCGACAAATCATACATCCTGAAAGTATAGTTAATTCACTCTACCATAGCTATTAACGTATGAAAACATGCAAAAGACAATCAAATCTATTCTGATATATGCCTTATGGCTAAGGCTGTTGCTTTCATATCAGGTCTATTTGAATACCCTGGTTTATAGATTAACAACTGAATGAACTAGAGACTGTCAACTTGGAAACTTGCCTCATTTCAAAAATGATGTGATATCATATGAACCGTGTCTCAAGATTCCTATGGCCACAACAAAGTTTAACTAAGAAATTGTCCTAACGTCATTCATATGCACAGTGCCACAACGACAGATTCAAATCCAGAAGAAAAGTTATAAGATCTTAACCAATAAGATAAATTGCATTTTGGGGATATGGTGTTCTGCATGGTCGTTACCAAGCGACATAAGTCCATTTCAGGAAGGGAAATTGGAGTTATGAAAGGACATTCCATCCCCCTCGATAATGTGTTGGGACTCAAAACTTCTGGTGCGCATAAATCACAATCTCAATGTTGCACAAATATACTCTGTAGGGAGGAATGGAACTAGAAATACTCTTTTGTAAGAGTACTATATCTTGGAATAACGTCCATAAATGGAAATTAACCAAGCTTCCAGGAAAGGGAATTAGGAACTACACCATCACTCTGTGATTCTGTGCTAAAAATGAAAGCACTTCCAGAAAGCCACATTCAGACGTTGATTCAGTAATGAAGTTCATAGTAAAGGGTCCACCAACTGAATAATTTCCTTCCAGTCTCAGGTCATAAGTCATATGATAGTAATAAAATTAAACTACTCTACAGTTACATTCTAAATGCTAATGTACTTAAAATCTTTTAAAATGTTTACCCTGCTACTTGCAACTGCGAAAGGGTCTTTATTGCCAGTCATCCAGAAATAAAAGCAAAAAAGTGCCATAAAAAGCAATTGCCTGTCTCAAAGAGAATTTTAACTTTTAAAAAAAAAGAATTACACAAAAGGTGTTATGATAAGATGAAAATTCAAGAACCTAGAACACTTCAACGTATCTGAAGCATTTGTAGCATTCAGATAACCATGAGAGAAAGTAGTCTGCAGCCTTCCACACAAGCTTTTAGAGTCAGGAAAAAGCTCTCAGGATTTTCAATCTGATTTTAATATTCAAGGCACACACCTAGTTTACCTGTCATCTAGAAGAGAAGAATGTAAAATGAGATCCAGTCATGTTCTGTGCAGTTTTTAATGGAACATTTATTTTTAAATAAGGTTACATAAATGCAAGCTTTAGCAGTACTTTCCATTCATATCATCTCCCTGCAAATAGTTCATTTGGGCCACATCTATCCTAAAAACATTCTCTTGTTGTAAGAGTATACTACAGCAAAAGCACTCCTGACATTGTCGCAATTTATGCAAGCAAAGCTGTACCTTTACTAGATCAGGCTATGTTACAAACCATAACACAACTAGCTACAGTAGCAAAAGCAGTAGCTTTATAACAGCGTTTGCATGGCAGCATCCCATGGCCAGGGATCATATCTCACATAAGCCTCTAGGGTAAACACAGCCTGAAATTTACAGTTTACAGTCATATGAAACAATGTATAAAAATCCAAAGAGCTTTAGAGAAGATGGGAAAACCACAGAAGCATTCTGTAAGCGACCGAGGGAATGAAAGCGTAACTATTGGGCATCCTGTGTTCCTATGAACACATGCTCAGATGAAACGTCAACCTGCTGCAACAAGCCTATCGGGGACACCAGTGTACTCCACGGGACTAAGCTATTGCGATTCCCTGCGAGCACCGAAATACAAAGTTAACAACAGCAAATAACACCATTTATTGCTTCTACAGTTCCAAGAAACCGTTCACAACTTTTGAGCCGGACGCGTATAAGGAAGTCTTCCAAAGTTTTAGCCTCCCGCTTGCGCACCAGAGAAAAAGCACGGTACTTTAACTCACCGTCCCCACAAAGCGAGGGTAAAACGAGGAGCTTCCGTGCCCTGCGGAGTCTCTAGCGGCAGTTTTGCAAGGGCAGTTTCCCGGCGGGTAAGCCGGCGGGCGCCGCCGCCCCAGCCACGGGCACTGCTAAACAAACCCCCCGCTCCCCCCGCACCAGCTCCGCGCGCGCCGGGGACCCACCCGCCGCCCGGCACGAGCGGCCCTGCCACCCCCCCCCACACACACCTTCCTCGCGGCGGCCGTTGGGCGCCGAGCCCGCCGCCGCCCGGCCGCGGCCCCGGCCCGGCCCCGGCTCCCGCAGGCGCTGACTGCCACGGCCGGGAGACGGCAGCCGCCTCCCCCCTCCCCCGAGCCGCGGCCTCGGCGGGCATGGCGCGGGGCCGGGCCGGGCCGCGCTCCGGAACAGCGGCAGCGGCCGCCGGGGGGCGAGCGGCGCAGCTCCCACCCCGTCCCGTCCCGTCCCCTCCAGCCCGAGCCCGAGCCCCACCGGCCGCGACGCCGGCGGCGGCCACCTACCGCTCCGCTCCGCTCCCCTGCGGCGGCGACAGCGACGCCTCAGCGCCGTCGCGGCGGCTCCAACGGACGCAGCATCCTCCGCCGCCCCGCCTGGGCCCGCCGCTGCCGCGCCGCGCCGCGCCGACGGTGCGAGCCGGAGGAGCCCCCTCCCCAGCCCCCCTCCGCCGAATGGAAAATAGTTCCCCGGGCCCCGGAGCTGGGAGAGCGGGAGCGACACCTCGGCAGCCAATGGGAGCCGGCCAGACCCTCGGCGGCGCCAATGGGAGCGGCAGCCCGGCTGGGGCGGGGCTACGCCCAACCTATGGGACCGCCGCGTTCGCACTGACCCGCTAGGATGGCTCCAGCTAGCCTCCATTGACGACCATCTTGGAGCCGGGCACAATGCCCAGTCTGGGAAGGGGTTCGCCAGCGGCCATTTTGGGTTCGGGCGGGGAGGTCCGTGGAGGGGCCTGGTCACGTGGCGGCGGCGGCGGCGGCAGGAGGCAGGAGGCGGAGCGGAGCGGAGCCGCCAGGGCCCGGCTGGGGCTGGCAGCCGCCGCCGCCGCCGCCGCGGGGAGCAGGGGCCTGCAGCCGGGGCCTTGCCCGCCCGCCGTGCTCGGGGGCCGCGCGTCGGGCCACAACTCAGCCAGGGCAGCGGCGTGAAGATAACAAACGCTGCTGTCGTTCGCTGCCTGCTGGCTTCCTTTTTCCCCTCCCTCCCAAGCCTTTTCTAGGCCTGGGAACTTCGCGTAAAGCGCGAGTCGTGCGTCGTCACCACGGCTCCAAGAGGAAAAACCCCAGCCGAGGCCACGAGGCCACGAGCGGGGGTCGCGGCCCACCGATGGTCCCCAGGCCCGGCCGAGGCGCGCCGGCCCGCGGACGGGCCCTTCCTCAGCTCGCCGAGCCTGGCCGGGTGCCCCGAGGAGGGCTCCCGCCTGCCCGCAATAAGCGGGCCGCGACGGGCCCGGGGCCCGCGCCCCCCTGGACGAGCCGCTCCTCGCACCGGCGGCTTTCGCCGAGCCTACCGTGCTTGCCCGCTCAGCCACCCTCAAAAGCTTCTAAGGAGCGTTGCCCGCTCAGCCACCCTCAAAAGCTTCTAAGGAGCGTTCCCAACATAATCTGTTGGGCTTTTTTCGGTCTTTTTAAAAAGATGGCTACTTGGGGAACATACCTGCTGTGATAGCTTCTCTTTTAGGTAATGCCTCCTGCTGCCCACTAGCATTGTATTTGGAGAAGTCAGTTTCTTTGTTAGCGGCACGGAGTGCTAAATGCTTACAGATTCAGACTCTTGAAGAAAGGTGTTTATTGTTGGATGGGATTAATATGTGAATGTGTGAACCATGTTCACAATAAGTTTCCTCTCCTCTCCCTCCCTCCCTATAACTGGGAACAAATTCATTCCTTGGCTAAAAGCACAGATGGAGTACATCTAACCACATCAAGCCGCGCAATTGCCTGTACAAAAAAAAAAACTAGGTATTCCCAATAACAGAGTGCATCTCTTCTTTCTGCATCTAGCAGAGAAACTGGGACGTGTCAGTGTGGAGGGTGGACAACTAGACGGCAGACACTGTTTAGATGGTCAGGCTCAGAGAGCAGTGGTTGAAGGGTTGTACCCTGCCTGGAAGCCCGTGACAAGGGGAATGCCACAGGGATCTGTACGGGGACCAGTTCTGTGAAACTCCTTAATCGATGACCTGGAAGAGGAAATGGAGTGTTTGCTCATCCCGTTTGCAGGTGACACCAAAATTGGGGGGGGGGGGCAGTCAACATGCTCGAGGGCAGAGCTGCCTTTCAGAGGGACCTAGACAGGGCAGAGGAATGGGCTGACAAGAACCTTAGGAAATTCAGCAAGGACAAGTCGAAAGTCCTGCACTTGGGAAGGAAGAGCCCTGTGCAGTGATACAGGCTGGCACCTAATGAGCTACAGAGCAGCTCTGCAGGAAGGACCTGCAGGTGTTGGCAGATAGCAAGCAAGTTTCCCCAAATCTAGGAAAAGACCTAACGTTTGCAACTTCTTGCCTCGGGCATTGTGTTGTCTTTTTCTAGAGGGGTACGAAACAGTCTGTGCAGGATAAGTTTCTTGGTCAGTCGGAGGCTGCGGAACAATCTCCCATGGACACCAAGGACTACTTCACACCTCACAACAACCTCCTCTAAGTACACAAGCATGCTTTTTTGAACTTGCTGCCTGCACGCAGAACAGCCTAGTGTATACATTACCTGCGGAAAAACCCCACAGATGAAACAGTACAGTGCATAAGCAATTCTGTACCTTGGTAGAGGATAAAAAATATAGTGAGCCATACATAATTGATGTTGGTTGCATTCAAAATGATACTGATGAGCCCAATGTGTGATTCTACATTTCTAGAATAGAATAGCACTCATGAAGGATTCATGTGCCCCCAGCTCAGATGCCGCTAGAACTGCCACTTGGCAAGGCTATCAAGAAACAATGAGGTTGCAAGTAACAATGGGCAACACACATATATAGCCAGCCTGTGATAGGATCTAGCTAGTGTAACGGTTAACATCACCACATCACCAGAGAGGTTTTGCTTCAAAAGCGTAGCTTCAGATTAAACCTACTTTTTCCTGCAGTTACCTCATACTCGACCCACTTGTATGACAAGTCAGTTTTAACTTCAACTTCCAGACAGTTTCCCTTTGTAATTATTTCTGTAGCAAACTAGCATTCATTTCCAGTCACAGCCTGTGGTAAATATTTTTATGCTAGACAGTTACAGAGACTTCTCAGAATTATGAAGTTTTATTAACATAAAAGCCCAGATTTGCTGTATCTCTTGTTATTCATAAGGCAAATGCTCCTGATGTTACTGTTTCTGTCAGGATTAAGGTTCAGTTTCAGCTAGAAAAATATCAGTTAATCCTGCATCCACACAAATGCCACATCACTGTAACCAGAGAGTCATCAAAAATACCATTCACACACTTCAGTCCCATTTAATATTTTCATCTGATAGAGCAGATATTTTAGTGCATGTGTAAAGTTTGACATCCCAAGACAGAAATGGTTAAGTAGAGCAAAGATTTCAAGCTGTTCATAGAGTGTAGAGCAATGGTTCAGTAGATAGACCATCAGACTAACATCTCAGAAATCAATGTTTGCTGCTCTTCTACAGACTTTTCACATGACCTGGAAGGAACCCCTTAGTTCACGAGGACCTTACTTCTCTTATGCAAACACAGGAACAATGCTTCCCTGCTCAAAAAAAGAGCATCTCAAGACTGAATCCATTTGTGCAGAAAACAAAGCACTAATACACTACAGAGAAACAGATCATAATTCCTAAGAGCATCACATTCCCCCAGTTAGGATTATATCCATTTAATGTAACACCCATCTACTTACTGTCAGACCTCTTCCATTTACCAAGCTGAATTAAGGTCTTCAGTCTAATAACTACTTCTTGTTCCTAGAACCCAGCTTCTTTCAACTTTTTTTTTGCAAACCTGCTTGTCTAAAGAACCTCTTTGCCACTTATTTCCTTCCTTTTATTTCCACAGCCAGGAGTATTTTCAGGTCTTTTCTTCATTGCTAGCTGGATTAACCACTTCATGGAAACACAGAAGAAAAAAAAGGAAGACTAATATAACTGAGCAGAGATGAATAACAAAATGCTATGTGATTGTAATGAATGAAAGCAGAGCTAGCAGCATAGCTTGTATTAACTGACAACCTCTATTCAACTTTGGTCAATCAAGTTACTTACTGTTTGTGAACCTAAATGTGGCACTCTTGGGGGTATAGTGAGTTCTTTCATTATACTCCATTTTATAAATCTATCTGAATAGTTCATTACTTAAAATTGCTTAGGCAGTAGTCAGAAAAAACTTTGACAAAACCAAAGCTTTTAAAGCTTCAGAAGACTGCCGTTTAGCAGACAACATCTGAAAGGGACTTTCACTGCTGCCACAGAAGTTTTGAGAGCTGTTAGGATTTTCTTTGATTTTGCTTTTTAAATAGACTCTTCTGACAAAGTAAATATATGGGTTTCTCTTATTTCTGATTCTCTGATGATCTATGCGGTCCAGGGGTATGATTACAGGACTGGGAATTGGGGATCTCTGACTTCCACTGTGACCCTGGAAAACTCATTTGTGCTGCATTTACAGTACAGCAGGCAACGGTATGTAATGTGATTTGGTGCATGCATCAGCATTTGGGGAATTAGTAGAATTCCTTATTAGTTGCACCCAAATCCCCTCAGGGCTCAAGGGAAAGAACAACTCCAGGATATAGAAAAGGGATTGTCCATTCCAAGGGGATTTTCAGAAATTCTCAGCTGCCTCCACATTCTCACCCAGACGCTCTGGATTTTGTCACATCAAGTACACAGCTAAATCAGCAAATGTAAAGTCTTGGCACATGCATAGAGTCTGACTGCTTTAATTGTATTTCAAGCTCAGCACTTCTAAAAATCAGAGCCTTGCTGTCTCATCCTGAGGATCCAGAAATGAATGTTCACCTCGGAATGTTTTAGCTCAACTGCACTTATATATCTGCATTAAAAAAAGAAAAAAGAAAAAAGCAAAAAGCCTCAGCTTGTCCTTAATAACTAAAAAAGTGCAAGACTAGCTTAATGACTTCAGATCTTCCTGTTGACTGACCATGGTCAGATGCAGTTACTTTTTAGGTAGCAGGCAGAAGAGGATAGATATGCAGCTGCTACCACATTATGTGACCTATGTGAAGTGCCTTCACCACACTGTAGAATGCAATTAGGGGAGCAATTACCCCCTAAGCATCTCAGATAAATTCACTGTCTTAAGAGGAAGTTGGCCTAGATGATCTTCTGAGGGCCCTCTCAACCTTAATTATTCTATGATTCTTTTCCCATTTATAACACACTCAAAAACTTAATTTTGATTTTTAAAAGACCTGTCTGTCAGACCTAGAAGTCTAACTGAAGGAGTGTTAGGCATGCAAGCTGCTTTTTAGATTTTACCTGCCCTCTGAGCCAAACCTACTGACATCAGAGGATTCACTCCCTATTTTGAGATCTGTACATGGGCAGAAGGGACAGTCTTATTTTCTTGCTTTCTTACCCCCCGCCCCCTTCCAAAAGCACAGATCAAAAAATTAGTTATCTAATTAAGAGGGAATCTGTGCAATGGACTAGTCATTCTCTGATTGCAGAGCGTTGCACATGGGGAAGATCTCCCCCTCTTTCCTGCAGAAGGGCTTTTGTGTCTGAAAGTTTACAGTTTTGTTTTGCTTTGTTTTGTTTTTCCTCAGCTATGTTACTCAGCCTAATACAAGGTGTTAACCTCTCTCTGCCAACTTTCCTCCCTGGCCTTGATTTCCACTCTTTCCTTAATTCTCAAGTAACAGACCCCCATTCCATCCTCTTTGCCTAGTAATTGGAGAGATGGCAGCTATTTCTAGAGGAGACATAAATGCATCAGGCTTACAAATGGATGACTCTGTGCCCCCTGTGACTTTGAAAGCACATTGGAGCAGACTCTGTTTTGCTTCTACAGGACAGCCAACGCCGGCACTGGTGACAGGATTATTCTGAGTGAATTCTACAGCAGAATGACGCAGTCTCCTTCCCTCGGGGCCTGCCTCTCCCACCCTTTCTTTCCATGGCCTGTATTACTCCTCCACCATCGCAGCTGAAAAGCAAATACGTAGTGATTTTGCAACCTGGGAGCAAGAGTCGCCACTAATAAAAACACCTTCCATTCCGGTCTGCTACTCAGCCAAAGAGCCAGTAACCAAACAGAGGGAAATTATCAGCTGCTTTGTTCTGATTACTGTATGTTTCATTTTAGGGATCTGATGATGGGATGGAGGAAAAGAAAGAAAATAGGATGCTACTTACTATAAAGTGAAGAAAATTTCCTAATACCAAGTCCGAAATCTCCTATGCTGCTTCAGTTACTTATGTTGGAGATTCTAAAATATACGCACCATCCATAGGAACACAAGTTAATTCAACTCTTGTTTTTTCCAAAAAGCGCTAAGTACCAACTGGTCAAAAATGCAGATATAAATTAAATTTATATGGAGTTTATTCTGCAAAATCTAATTCTTAAGCATGTGTCTCAGAATTTAGAGAGTGGAGAGAATAAAGGATCAGGCATTTTTAGAAAAAGTTTTATACATTTGAGTAAACTTTGTGTGTCTGCGCACAGTCTTGAAAAGCATTTATCATCAAGAGATTTCTGCTGCAACTAATCTAACATCTTTTGTGATTTCTTATTTAACCAACTAGACGTTCTACAATAAAAATCCTTTGCTTGTTGCCAATCAATTACGTACAAGAGGTCTGTATTTGGTTTGACAATTTGTCCATCAAACTATGGCACTGGCTCCCTCAGAGGAGTCAAGTCCAAGGATTTCCTTGCAATTATTCTCCATTCACTAATAATCATTTCCGTTAGTTCTTAAGCTAGACATCTGCACGTTACTTGCCAATGACAGCAGAAGGGGCAGTCAAATGTTATCCCAAATTTAAATTGTTCATATAAAAGTTAATTAAACAATCACTCGCCTGCAGTGTTAGCTTTGAGAAGAAAAAACAGCCAAAAATAAACTGCAGCTTCTAAGTCTCAAAGGTGTAATGAACCTTTGGGATCAAGGTTTTTAAAAAGTAAAATTTATTTCATGTAATTTTTAACAGAAATAAAAATATTTGAGTTAGATAATTTTGGTAGAGTGTTTGGCACTGCTGCTAAAAAGGCATTTAGCAGTACTGGTAGGCAAGAAAGTCACCTGAGACACAGCATGCAGAATACGTATGTTACCTCTTCCCTTCTATGATATTGCTCATGACAGGGCTTGCTCACATGATAATTTAGGGTATATCTTTATAAGACCGCAGGCTAATGGAATCATGTTTAAGACCAACAGCATAACTAATCAGCACAGATCTGGGGTGCACAGAGCTGGTTTATCTAAACCTAGATCAGTTTGAAGAGCAGATACACATAAAAGTTTAGTAAGCATTTCCCCAGTTTTTAGGTAGCTGCTTATCACATATCAGAGGGCTGTACTTTTATTCTGAGTTCATAGATACGCCAGTCATGGATTTACCTGGAAGCCCTGTCACTTCCCTGCTCCCTGGTAGCGCTGCTGCATGCTCTGACTCACATGGGACGGGGCCAGCCTTGCAGCTGTGGAGCTGACACTAGCCAAATCACAGCTGGATCCTTCCCTACACGTGCTGGCAAGCATCATGGCTATGAAGAATAGTTTCTTTTGTCTGACCAACTGTTAATAAATTAGATTCTCTAGAAGCCAGTAGAAATCACTTCCCTCTCTTTCAAAATCACATGTTGTTGCCGTTTTGGCTAGAAACAGGGAAACATGTCAACTTTAATCATATATATACCTTTATACCCAGGGGCAGTACACCATTACTAAGGCAAATATATATACATATACATTCTCTTCAGTCCTTTTAAAAAAAGATTGAAATGAAAGAAGGGAACAAGCTAGTTCCAAAACCAAAAAACATCGTACTTGGAATAATTAGGAATACATGGCTTTGCAGGGTGTATTGCATCCCTCCTGCTGCCTGGCAATAGTCTTGCATGGTTGCACATATGTCTACATGTCAAACTTAGGTTTTTTATGGCAGTTATGTTTGCCTCTTCCTCTGTTTAAATCTTTGCGTTCAAACTGAACCTGAATCAATTAATTTCTCAAATAGGACAGTGCAGAATGGTCACTGGACTGAGGTAATGACTAAGACAAATTAGAGAAGGCTCACAGAAAAGCCTTTAAATGCTTAGAGATGGGAACATATCTTTCATACTGTGAGGTTTCAGGATCTGAAGCTTTTCACTTAACCAAAGCAGAGGTCATGACATGACTTGATTGCAGCGTATAAGCAAATATGCAGGGAGCAGACTAAGGTGATGAAGGCTCTTCAGTATCTATCATGGAAGAAGATAACAAGAAGGACCAGCTGGAAGTTGAACCTCATTAAATTCAGACTAAAACCAGAGTTTTTTAACAACTTGGAATAGTTCAACAAGGATTGAGGGATCCTTCTCCATCACTATAATCAAGATTGTTTTTCTAAAAAACACGCTGCAGTTTAAGCAAGAATCAATTCAAGGCACTCCTGTGTTCTGTGCTAGAGATTATTGAGACAGTCCCTTCTGATCTTTGAATCTTTTCAACCAGGACGGGTTGGCCAGACTATGGCTAGCTTTGACTGGCGCTCCCAGAAGCTTTAACGTTCTTCATCTCTTGCCAGGCAACAAACGTAAGAATAGGAAATTCCTTCCTGGCCTTGCAGCCATCAAATAAAATCAAGTACATTATTTGTGAGCTTTAAAGCAAAAAGCTTCTCTGATCGATAGGAGTAAAAAGCAGTTCTCATCGGCAATAACAGAAAGAGTACAGAAAGCATAGTTTCACAGAGAGAGCGTGACTTTGCACTGCCCAGCTTTTAACTCCCTTGTGCTCTGAGAGGTGACTGTGGACAAGGAATGAGTATAAGGACTTAGACAACGGTGAGCTGGAAATCTGAGAGTTCCCTGTTGTTAATAGGAGGCCAGTGGTAACCATGAAGCACTGTGTTATGAAGGGCTGGAAGGAGGCAGGCTGGTATTTGTCTCTTTTCTCCTTATATCACTCTACTGTCCATCAGGGCAAAGACTAAGAACAGACTCGAGTTTTTTTATCACACCTGTAAGAATTTTTATACCAAAGGAAATTGATTTTTTTACCTTTTGGAGGGCTAGTGACATAATCCTGCATCCCTCATTGGCCCTGGGTGAGTATACTTACGAGTCCCCAGTTTTGTCGCACTTGTGTCCCTGCCAGCTGCCCTCTGAAAACTTTTGAACTAGTGAGCCAATTTCAACTGCATTTGACACAGGTAAAAGTATCAGAGATGTGACATTTCCAGTAGGGTTCACGGCAAATTAGTGTCCGCGTAGAGGAAAGAGACAAGGACGGATGCTGAGGCAGAAGCTGTTAAAGTTGAGACCTTTTCTCATTTCCAAGAGACAGCAGGCAACTGGCAAGGCAGCACAGATGTGTAGTGTACTATATTTGCATAAGATACCCTTCACGGTCTATGCTGTCTTTGTTGAGCTCTGTTATGGCCGTGATCATATAAGCCTTTATACATGTGAGTAGCTGGATCCGCATGGGTTGGTCAGTAGGGCCAGTTCACACAAACAGAGCTTTTCACTTGAGAAAGTGTTTGCAGGACCAAGGTCTTATCTTGCAACCCTTCATTAAAGAATACGGACTGATTTCAGTGAATGAAAGGAAGAGCCTGATTATTTTGTACTTTGTCTCCTGTGTGATTATTTACACATCTGGAAAGGAAGCGTAAGCTGTGATTGTTCTATTGAATAGCACTTTACACTTTGCAAATATATATAAATAAAGCATCTGCTTGATATATCCAATGAATTCCCTTGCTATATTTCTCAGAAAAGTAACAGTCAAACCAAAATATAAAATCTCAGCATTATATGTTCTAAACTAATATGCTCTAGTATGTCCAAGCCTGATGGTAAATGATTGCTTCCGCTATGATGGTCTCAGTTTGCACAAAGTGGAGGCATGCAGGGAAACAGTGTGGGAACTCTCTAACCAACTGTCACTCTGCTTTCTGTGCATCCGACAGCTTCATTCCTTGTACAGCCATACTGAAGTCAAAGTTTATTGTCTCTTCTGAATCCACATAATGGTGCTTTTATCAGAAACACTTTACTTTTGCTTTTTCATATTCATATGATACTACTGTTTGTTGTGCTCTTGCACGCATTTTTTTCAGCATTTTTGTATTTCAAATGTCTTATTAAAGTCAGAAAAAATAAACAGGAATATGCCTGTAAATTGAAGAGTTACTGCTATATTTGAATGAAATATGAGATACATTTTTATTATATCTGAGGGAGAGCTGAAGTGCAGTGCTAATAAATATATAACTCCTAAAGCAAACAGCATACACTGGGAATCCAAATAACTCTTTCAAGCCATTCATCAAATTGGGTGATAGAAAAGAAACCCAGCTGTGAGTGCAAGAGAACAGGATTCATTAGGTTTGGGAAGTTTTTTCTTTAATGTGGAAACAAATCTGAAGACTCTAGGACTTAGCACAGTTGAGTCTCCTTTTTTTCAGGATGTTTGTAACATGGAGTCAGACTTTGCTATATGCAGCATTTCTGAAATCATGCAATTTCTCCATTGTTATAATATTTCAAGTACAAAGACCTTCAAAGTCCAGGGAAAAACTGTTAATTTCCCTGAAAAAGTAAATACAGTTCTAGGACACGCAGAAATGGATCAGAAGTGCCATGGCCACTTCAAACAAAATTCCGTGTCAGTCTAAAGCTGTTCAAGGGCTTTTGGAAGGGTAACTTGACTTCTGTGTCCTGTGTAAGACTTCACATAGTTTACGTGTATTCCAGTAGGACCAGATCCCACTCTACAACCTCCCAGGCCTTTTTACCACTGTCTTGCCCTCCTTCCATTCTCAGTACTCCAGGTCCCAATCTCCAGGTGTCCTCTGGATGTCATATTTTCCTTTGTAAATTCATGCACTCACTCTTTAACTTAGATACTAGACTTGGATCTTCTTTGTCTCCAGCCAGACTAACTGAACTGCAATTTCTGAACTGAACAGCACTTTCACCAATAAGCTGGAAATATCCATATGAACAGCATCAGGGTACCTCAGATCAAAATCTGACTCTGAATTAGTTCCTAAGCCAGAGCCCAGCAGGATGGAAACTGTGTGGCTGGTGGTTATCTTCCTCAGGCATCATCCACCCTATACCCTGCCTGAGCCGGGCAGATGGGGGATCCACTTAGATTCCACTAGGAAGTATTGCTGCAAGGGGCCAACACTGAAAACTCAAAAGCATGATGCTACTTGCTGTGGACTGCTGGGTTAGTATGGACATCTTAAAGAGCTGTATCAGTAAGACTTTGAGACGGGATACAAGAAAGTCATGGACAATAGTAGATGCTCCAGATTACGAGGATGCCCTGAGTCTATTAAAAGAAATCAGATCACAGCCCTTCTCAGGTCACGCACACACCCTTGAATGCAAAGCAGTTCTGTGGGGAAACGTGGGGAATCCCTTTTTTCAGAGCGTAATTCATCTTCCCGAAGGAGGACAATGATCCATTCATTGTGGGAGAATGACACTCTGAGGAGACAGGGCTTGGAAGAAGGTGATCAGAGTCTGGAAACCGAGTGGGCTGCTACCTCCCACATTGGCCTGTTTTCATCTTTCGATGTTTATTTCCTGGGCTTGCCGCCAGCTCCTCTGTATTCTGCCAAAAATGCTATCCAGCACTACTGGGCATGCCTTGCACAGTACCCTCTGCCGGCCACTCCTGGGTGACTCTGCCCACTTTGCATGCTATGAGCCACCGTGGCTGCTTAACCAGCCCCGAGCCGCTATACTAACCGCATCGCCCCAGTCCACCTCTCTCTGGTTGTTGCTTCTCGGTGTGCCCCTGACTAATCCTGGTTTTGCATGAGGAGCTACCTGGCCCTTGCAAGCTCTGCAGCTCTGCCTCCTAGCTCCTTAGCCAACTCCCCTACCCAGGGTTTCTCCTGTCTGCACCCTGGAGCAGCAATCCTGAGACAGCAAATGCAGGCATAGACATTAAACTAACCTTTTTTTTTTTTTTTATTCCAGACAGAATTTAATGCAGTGAGATGAAGTTGGGCAGTGCACGTGTTCTCCCTCCACTCCTAGCAACATCACCAAAGCTTAGTTAGTGTGTCAGGAGTTATAAAACTGAATCACAGTTCAGCAAAGCAAAATAGCAAGTGCCTTTTTAATTTTGGCTGAAGTAGCAGGCTTCTCTGCAGACCAAGTGTCTCTGCCCTTATCCAGAAGTCTGTGTGCCTGTCAGTACCATGGTGCATCTATAGCATTAGAGCTTTCCCAGGCTACGATGAAGAAGTGCTTCCTCTAGCCTAAGGATTGCCCATGAAAGTCAGAGTAGTCATCAGCAGTGTGATCATCTGATACTCCTTCCTTATATGCAGGCCTTTTCTCTTCATATTGGAGGTAGGAAAACACTCCTCTTTCCCTCAGTCAGACAGAAGAGAAGAATTAGCGTTGGAAACTCTAAGATAATAGCAAGGACAAGTAGCTGGAGAGAAAAAAATGACTACTTTCATGCTCCTGCAGAGGAATTCTTGGTTTTTATGGATAAATCCTGTCATCCAAGCATACCTGAAGCAAAACAGATGATGAGCATGTACCAGAGAGACCATAGCATTTTGAAAGAGGGATTTGCAACAGTAACAGAGACCTCTGCAAAGCGAAAGCGGACAATCCCAGGGAAGGCAGAGCAAGCTGCCTTGCCTGATGTCTCTGGATGCCATCATGGCTAATTCAACAGAAATAATCCCAACATGGCACATGTTTAGTATTAGGAGTATTAAGATGGAACCCCCATCAGCAGGTCAGTCAGCTCCATGTAGCTGGGCACCTCAAGCTACTAGATGGTACCCTGCCTTGCCTTCACTGACCGCTAACTGCGTTGCCTGAGTGCAAAATCTACTGCAGCACAGTGATGTGGTAATTGCAAACATACTCATCGTTAGTTTTACAGAACCAAAAGTTGAATCTTGCCCAAATGAATAGAAGGCAAATTTGCACTTAAAAAATATAAAAGTCTCAGCATCAGAAGAGAACTTTCTGAAAGGTTGACCTGAGGATCCAGCACAACTGACCTGGCTGGGGACTGCCCTTCAAAGAAAAGGCAAGGTTGCATTAACTGTGTGGAACCAAGCCGGACAGAAACAGATCCAAAGCAGCTTTTTAATTTGGGCTAATTAAACATGACTAGAAATAGAGTGTATCTCCAGAAAAGAGGGGAGTGAAATAACCTTATATATTAGTGTGTATTGTCTAATCACTGTGGCTGAGGAAGAGCCTGGAAGCCACTTGCTTCCTCCTTCAGTCCCTTGCTTTACTCTGCCTGCTCCTGTGCAGCTGAGCTGGGGAAAAAAACAAGAAGTCCTTCTGGATTTTCTTGAAGTTGAGTCATCTGACTCAACTTCTCCACTGTTGAGTCAGTGACTCAGCAGTCATCTGACTCTCCTTTCTCCACTGTTGCCTACCTGAACAAGCCTTGGCACCACAGCTGGAACATCAGCTTTCTGATTCAGCTGTTGGTCCCCCATTTTGCACAGGTGTTAATAGCTTTTCCTCCCACTGCGCAAAGAACAGTCAGGCTCCAGGGCAGCTTCAGGCCCCTCCAAACGCAGTGACGTTCCAGGCTCAGAGGGTTGTGATCAGCAGCACAAAGTCCAGCTGGTGGCCAGTCACCAGTGGTGTCCCCCAAGTGTTGATATGGGAGCCAATACTGTTTAACATCTTCATTAATTACTAGATATTGGGACTGAATGCACCTTCAGCAAGTTTGCAGATAATACAAAACTGGGAGGAGTGGGTATTACACCAGTTGGTTGTCCTGCTATTCAGAGCAAACTAGACAGGCCGGAGAAATGAGCAGAGAGGAAACTCATGAAATTCAACACAGGGAACTGCCAGGTCCTGCAGCTGGGGAGGAATAACCCCATGCACCAGTACAGGCTGGAAACCAGCTCTGCAGAGAGGAGGGCCCTGGGATCTTAGGTGGACACCAAGTTGAACATGGGCCAGGAATGTGCCCCCATAGCAGAAAAGGCAAGTAGTATCCTGGGCTGCGTTAGGCAGAGCATTGCCAGGAGGCTGAGGGAGGTGATCCTTCTCCTGTAGTCAGCACTGGTGAGGCCACACCTGGAGTGCTGGATCCAGTTCTGGGCTCCCCAATACAAGAAAGACAGAGACATACTGGAGTGAGTCCAGTGAAGGGCCACAAAGACAAGGGATTGGGGCATCTATCATCCAAGGAGAGGCTGAGAGGGCTGGGACTGTGCAGCCTGAAGAAGAGAAGGCTGAGGGGGATCTGATCAATGTGTATAAATACCTGATGGGAGGGAGCAAAGAGGATGGGGCCAGACTCTTCCCAGTGGTGCCCAGTGACAAGATGGGAAACAATGGGCACAAACTGAAACAAAGGAAATTCCACTTGAACGTTAGAAAACACTTTTTCACTGTGAGAGTGTCTCAGCACTGGAACAGGTTGCCCAGAGAGGTTGTGGAGTCTCCGTCCTTGGAGATCTTCAAAACCTGACTGGACAAGGTCCTGAGCCACCTGCTCGAGCTGACCCTGCTTCAGCAGGGGCATTGGACCAGATGATCTCCAGAGGTCCCTGCCAAACTCAACTATTCTGTGGTTCTGTTCGACAGCCCTGTAGCACACAAGGCTACAGGTAATGTTTGTAAAAGGAAAGTTAGCAACATCCTAAAATGAGAGGCAAATCAATTTTTATAAAGATGCATTTTACTCCATCTCCATCAAAGACATTCAAAAGTACTACACTATGTCCAAGTACCTCCCAGGACTGGAGGATGTGGTCTTGATCTTTCCTTTACTGAGCAATATGAAATGACTACTGGAACTGGTCCCGGGTCTACCCTCTTTTGCTTATATGCTTGTTCATAAAGTAGCTGCAGAGCAACCCAAGATTATAGAACTTGGTTCTTGCAGATGCAAGGAAGAAGTTATATTTTAAAATTTTTTCCTTTGAAATGTATTTATTTGCTATATGTAAATCTGCCCTAGTGTTCTATTACTAATTGGCAAGTTAACATACTTGTATTTTGTTAGCAGTAAACAACATCTACCACGACCTTAAAATGACAGAAGCTGAAGGTTTTAAGAATAACGCAGATGATCTGCAAACAGTCAGTGCTTTGCATTTGCTGAAAACCAGGTCTGCTTTTAAGGTATTTCAAAGGGAACACATAAAAACAAAGAAACCCCAATCATTAGTTACTTTTGAAAATTTTAGCCAGGAAACACTTTTTCAATGCTGGTTGTGGAGCTGTGGAGTCATTAATTTTCATTGCGTAGAATGTAATAACAAACCAGACCTCCCCAATGGGAAAAAGCAAATCACTTCTCCTCTAGGTTTTCTTTTTTTTTTTACAGCAATAATAAAACCTATTATTATGCACTTCCAACTATGGATGTTCTCCAAGCAACTTGATATAAAAAACCCAAATCATCTGACTGGATGAGTTTTTACAAACAGCTTGTTACAGCAGGGCAAGCCAGGAATGTTATTAGAGTGGCCTGAGGCACTGTACTATTGCAGAGAAACTGAAAAACAGTTTAAAATTTAAAGTGTTCCAAAATTCATTTTCTCAAAGGGGATTTGTGGCACCACTGAGAGATTAGAGCTACTCCTACTCAACCAGCTATATTCCCTGCGAGACCTTCATTTGTGTCTATGTTGTCTGAATGTTCTGGTTTATTTCACCATGGCAGAATACTAATGTGAGCTGGCTGTTCTGTTGTCTGGACTTGTTTAGTTTGTCCTCCTTTCTCCAGCGGCAACGCATTTGCATAGTTTTTCAGGCTACAGTAACAGTAGGAAAAGGTTAGCTTGAAACCTACATAATGCTACCCAAATATGCTGCGAGGTTTGTATTTTCAGTACTGGGTCCCTGTGACTGCACACTGTCCTGCGAGATTAGCAGTCACTGGCTGGCAATATTCAACATGGAAGACCAGTTTTCAATGCTGATATAGCACTTTTTTTGCCCCAGTGTTTTAGAAAGAGGCTAAGCAATCTGATGTGGAGTTCAGGAGCCAGTGTTGCCCCACACATCCTCAAAGAAAATCTCTCCTCACATCTGTGGGGGAGATTGTCCTATAACCCTAGTGGTACTGATACAGTTTTTAAAAAGCTCTATTCTTACACCAGAACAGAGTTCTAGGAGAATCTGTGTGTATATGTATGTAACTTCCCATATACAAGTATATATATATAACTATATGTACTACAGTTCAGCCTTTGTCTCTAGGCAACAGCCTATACGGAGAGAATTTTTCATTCTTTTCTAATCCTGACCTATGGATACTACAAGCTACAGTATAAAAATAATGCATTGCTTCATCTTTGTGAGTTGTAGAATGAAATTTAGATGCAAACAGGTAAAGAATGAATGAAAGAGAGATGGCCAAGGTTTTGAATTTAGGTATGAGAGACCTATAAAATTGCTTTAAAACACTTTTTTGTTCCCCAGGTCTTAGGGTCACTTGACCATCAGCATAATCTTAGCATAAATTTAAGCAGCTAGTCAGTCCCCCAGAGTCTGTGCTGGAAGACAGCAATCAGAAAGCCATAAGCAGCCAAAGCTACAGGCCACATCAGCTCTGCTGCACTACCTGCAGGGAGGTGCTATGGGAGACCTCCTGACTTCAGCTCCATGCCACATGGAGATTCGCATGCTTGCAGCAAAGTAACTCTAAACGTGCTCTGTGGTTTCAGAGTACGGAAGGTCACTGATGTAGGACTGACGATTTAGGCTATTTCTTCCTATAATAATCTGATCATAATTTGTAATGTTCTGTGGTAATGGCTACTAATGTGATTTCTGAAGGCTAACTGCTAAACTTAAAGAATGCAAGAAGTATTGAAACAGTCCACACAATGTCCAAACACCTGAATGATTTAAATGAAATGATCCTGTGTGTGAGCATGTGCATATGTGTATGCACAGATAATAATCAACAGCAAGAAGATAGTATGTACAAGAGAGAGTGTGTCTCTAATTTTCTTTTAACTCCATCGGGAATATTTCTGTATTCCTAGCGAACTAGGAAATACGAATAAAGCCGTAACTAAAGAGAGCTGTGCAAATGAAAATTAAAGGCAGATGAGAATCAAAGGGATGGAATTCTAATCATCATACAGTTCATCTGAACTTGGTATCATTTACATCAGGGTAAATCAGGTTTATGATAAAATGAGCACTTATTTCATATACCAGGGCTGTCTGGACTTACTACAGATTGGACATTAAAAGATATAGTTCTTACAGTAACATCTCAACAAAGGCTTGAAGTTTTCTTTTTTTAAAGCAAATTCATAGCAATAACAAAACTAAAGAAACTGAGAAAGGTTTTAGATGTGGAATTCACACACTAGAAAGGAAGCAAATTGTCTTAAATGTGTTAT